>NC_069695.1:25384989-26000916 GCF_023699985.2 Odocoileus virginianus | reverse complement strand
GAATGTGGGTGGGAGGACAATTCATTTCAGGGTTTGATGAATTATTTACCAATTAAGGAGATGAGCCGAGGAAGGGGAGGGCTACATAACTTTGATATGAATGTTCCTTTTATTATATTATTTATACACATGAAACTGTTGCTTTTATTAACTAAGAGGTTAATCACTTGAATGGGATGCATTGCATTCTTTGCAATCCGTACACAGGCAAATTGGCTAATTTTATGTTAGGAAAATAACCTGGCAATTTTTCTAGTACTTATCTGTGTGGTGCAGTTTAATAACGTTTTATAGGATAAAAAATGAGTAAATAGCTGGGCTGCTGGTGGTGCAAAGCCACTCTGTTTCAGTGATGAGGGAAAAGGGAAGAGTTCATGGTATTCTGGTGGAAAATGGGCCCCAAGAAAAGAGCCTTTTGCTGCTTATCAGGCAGCTGTGTGAACATCTATGATACGTGGGATCAAAGCACACACTGGGGGATCAGAAGATGTGGTCAGAGACTCAGTCCTTCCATTCAGTCACTATCCATGGACCCTAAGCACATCACCTGCTTCCTCTCTTGTCTCCACTTGCAAAATACGTATAATAATCATTCACTGATCCAAACATGCTATGAGAGCATACTCTCATCACACAGGGTGCTGGGATTGCAGTGGTGAATAAGAGGGACAAGATTCTTGTCCTCCTGAAACTTTCCTTCTTTTAAGGAGAACAAGACACATAAAAAAATTACATTTGCAGGTTGTGATAAGTACTCTTAAGGAAATGAATAGAAATAGTTGGAAAATAACAAAGATATCAACACTTCATAGGAGAGCATAGGAGAGTCTGAGAAAAACTCTCTAAAGATTGATAGTTAAGCTAAAAATTTAAGAGACAAGAAGAAATAAACAGTTCATAGAGCCAATGGAACAACATTCTAGGTCAAAGGAATAGCAAGAGCAAAGGCAATGATGCCTGAAAGACTTGGTTTGTTCTTGTAACTGAGAAATGGTCTGTATGTGCAGGTTATTTAGGTAAAAAAATAAGGCTGGAGAGAGAAGAGGAGCAGATTACACAGAACCTTGTAGAATATGGTAAGAAATCTGGATTTCTCAGTTTAAATGAGAAGTCATTGCAGGTGGTTACTATGACCTCTTATAAATTTTTAAAAAGATCTTCTGGCTACTGTATGTAGAATCAATTGTAATGACACAGAGAGGGAGAGGCCACTGTAGTGATCTAGATGTGAGATTGGAGGCTTTGCCTAGGATGTTGGCAATAAATATGCACAGCAGTGGTAGAAACAAGCTCTGTTCTGGAGAACCATCATGTCTCAGTGATGAGATGATTAAGGGCCATCATATTTGCCATAAAATAAAGACTGAAGCTTATGACAATAGTGACTTTAGTAACTGAGAACATGCTTGTACTAAATAGTACTAAATGCTGACACAAGATAGGAGACATCAAGTATGGGAGACATTTACAAGTTCAGTTTGCATGTAATTTGAAGTTTGCACATAATACAAGTTCACTGCATATAATGAGGCACCATTTGAGACATCCAAGTGGATATGTCAGGTGGGGTGGTTAGATAAGTAGATATGTGAGCTCAGAGAAGAAGCATGGGCTAGGAATGTAAGTTTGAGAGTCTTCAGATGAGATGGTATTGGAAAGATGTTAATAATGTCTTCCTTACACTTCTCACAGGTCTTTTATTATCTTGCAAGCTGCCTATCTCACTTAAGTTGTGCTACAGTCATAAAAACTTGAAATTATCAGTGGCTAAAAACAATAAAGATTGATTATTATTTTTCTTTCTATATGCCCAGAGTAGGTTGGCTAGGGTTTGGCTCTGTATCTTTTTTTATCATCACTAGGACCCAGGCTGGCAGAGCTGCCAAATCTAGAGAATTGTTGGTCATAGTAGCAGAGGGAAAATTAAACCCTGACATTCACATTCCAGCAAAGGAGCAACATACATTACTGTTACTTTCAGCTCCTTGGCCAGGACTAGTCACATGATCCCATCAGCCAGAAGGGAGTCAGGAAATACAATCTTTACATGCACCCAGACTGGGGAGAAAGCGGACCGTTTGGTCAACAGCATTAATAACCACCACACTAAGAAAGGTACCATTGAGAGCTGATGGTTCTCAGTTCTGCCAACTTCTGGGTTCCAATTTATGTTTTCTGAAGCACTCTGCTGATGTGCTATAAAATGTTAAATAAGGAAAATAAAGCATGAAAAGTAATGGGGTGACTTTTAGAAAAGAGTGCTTTTAAAAGTTAAGTTCAAAACCCCAGACTGAAGTGTGATGAGGACGCTGTGACACACACACAGATCATTAAGTATTTAGTAGCCATTGGTTATCAGAGCCTTGGCTTGACAGCCTCATTTAGGAGACAGCTGCACTTGCTTATATTGATTGAGGTGGTCTGCACTAACAAAAGCTGAAACCTTCAGCTTTAATGAAGGCAAGGAGCCATCCTTGAGCAGAAAGCAACTATCGAACTGATTACAGTAGACAAACCCAAAGTTTGATTAATTCCATGGAGCATTGGGCCTAAGGAGAAATTCACTATAGTTTATATGAGTCAACTCAATCAGGATCAGGGAAATCTGGTAAATTCCCTTTGGGTGGTGGGTAGAGTGGCTCAGATAGGCAGTCAGTTAGACCACAGATAATTACTGGCCCAGATTTTCCCAAGCCCCTCGCTGTTAGCAAGTTACATGTTGAAGGAAGCCTTCTCATTCTCTTGGGTCAGTTGAATACTCTTGATACCTTCTCGTCTCTAAAGCCCTTTCTCTTGCCAGGTAAGGCTCTGAGAAGGCTAGAGCCCTCAAAGAGGCTATTCTGTTCTGGGTCAAAAGCTACTTAAGGATAATACTCAAAGGCTTCATTCAGTCCTTACTCTGAGAACTTTATTAATTTAACATTGCAGAACACTCTCTCCTTTCAATTACATGTATTTAACCAACTTGCTTGTTCCTCTTTTGTAAGCAGTCTATTTTATCTTGAGGTGCAGGTGGAGTAGAGGCAGGGAAGTTGTGGATTCTAGAAAAGCAAAGGAACTGGTAGCGCAGGTAAACAACACTCTCTCAGGGCAAAGAGCTTTGACTGCTGTTGACTGCTCAACCAATGGACTCTGACTCTGGGGGACAGGACAAAGGCCAACCATAGAGATAGAAATGAGGAGCAGCTGAATCTTTGACTCACTGGGATGCAAGTGGTTTGAGAAACAGCAGGTTGGAGAGATAGGAAAAGACAGAGGGGAGAGGATTTTGATTGCACCCATGAAGTTTTGAGACTCACTTCTTAAGGAAAAGAGAAGCCCTTAAAAGTGTTTCTAGCTGGAGGGTGACTTGATAAAAGTGTGTTATTTCTTTAAGGATGAGAAATCAAGGTAATATTTAGGACAGAGCAGAAGGAAGAACAACCACAGAAGGACATCAGTTTGAGGCTATTGTGCTGATCCTCAAAAATCATTCTTTCAAACTGATTTCTAGCTTCAGTCTCGCCAGATCACCAGCAACAGATTACTCTCACCCACACAGTGTATCCTTTATTTTCTCCAGAGATACAGCTCCTTTTCTGAGCACCAGGAATTGAAATGGTGATGAGTCACTTTCTCCACACCTCTCTCCTCTGTTATAGACACCTCTTTCTAGAACCAAAAGGCCAGGAAGCCAATCTTAGGCTTTCGCTATTGTCATTTGATTCAGCTCTGCCCTGCCTAAGAAGAACAGCTCTCCTCAGACTTTGTATTGAGCCCCTGTCTCATACCAGACACTGTGCAGGCAGCATACACTCTCTGAATCAGTGCCTGAAGATGCTCAGAGGTAACCAGGGAGCCAATAAACCAGCTGTACCATCGGAGATAACCAGTGGGGTTGAACAGCGTGGACTGCCTTTAGTCCCCTCCTTGCTTTGAGACCCAGAACGCCATGAAGCAAGGTGGCAACACCAGAAGAAAAATATGTACACACCAGGAGAAAGAAGAAGAAAAACTACAAAACATTCCTGGGCTACTGGAGAGATGGATCTTCAAGAAGAAGGTGGCCATGCAACTAAGAGTTTCTATGTTGTAATGAAGATGCTGTGCCCCCCAGCTAAGACCTGGTGCACCAAATAAATAAATAAATATTCGTTTCAGAAAAGAAAAGAAAAAGGCAGCTACTAAGCTGAAGGTTGAACAAGGAGAACTAAGCTCTGATGTGGATGCAGAAAAAGTCTCAGGTGATGAAAAGCGAGGTGTGGAGTCAAGAGAAGGCTTTCTGGGAGATAGGAAGCAGAGAGAGACAGAAGGCCACGCCTGTGTCTTAAGCCATGGCTTTCTGCCCAGCGCCCCACCTGTCATCTTACTTAACCCTCTACATGAGGACAATGAAATCGGTCCTACTAGTAATCCCCTTTTGCAGAGGAAGAAACTGAAGCTTGTGAAGAACACAGTTTAAGTGGTTGGTTAGGAATTTCAAGCCGTTAAGCCCCAGAGCTTGTGGGCTTGGACACCACACCTATACCGTCTCTGCAGTATTTAGTCTCTAAATCCTCAAGATTAGGTGCAGTGATCCAGTTCTCCTACAGGGTAGCTACCTCTAACTCTCATTTTCACGTGCTTCCTAAGTGTCTCTGACATAGGTATAATGTAAGTACTTCATCTTGAAATGTCTAAAGAAACTTTGTCTCTTCTACCACCCGACTCCTTCTCCTGAATTCCTCAGCTTCCCCCCTTAATCAGTTATTCTGGAGTGGGGTGATATCTTCCACAGTACACAATCAGCTGCTAAATCATTTTTGGTCTTGTTTGAGGTATTTCTTATGATTCTAGGGTAACTTCCTAGCTACTTTTTCTGTCCCCATTCTCTCCCTCATGCCTTCCACTGTCTACCTGCCTCATCCTGCCAACAGGGCTAGTTTTCTTCAACCAGTGTTGGGACTCCTCAGTCATAACTCTGTTTAGCCCACAGATTCTGGCATCAGATAGCCAGGGTTCAAATCCAGTCCCTACCCTGACTTGGGCAGTAACTGAAATTCTATTAGCTTCAGTTCCTAAATCTATTAAGTTGAGGAAATAATAGTCTCTCATAAGGTCATTGGGAAAATTAAATGAGACATGTCTGCTTCAGTCACAAAACTAGGACCATCTAAAATGTTATTGAGATCATTTAAGTTAATGATGGTGTCTCTTTCCTTATCAAAAGCCTCCATTGACTCCACATTGCTTATAAAGTGAAGCCTGAGGACTTAGTGCAATATCCAAATCCCTCCAGAAAACTGCTTTCTCCTGCCTTCCTGGACTTTTTTCCTTTTACTCAAGTTCTCTTTTCCAGCTTGCTCTAAGCATGAAGTCCATCCACAACTCAGCAGCCCCCTCCTCATCTTTAAGATGTTCCTTGTGCCTAGAACAGCCTTCATCCTGCCAAAACCCATTTCTTGGGTTTAACTATCACCTTCTCTGTGAAGCATCCCAACATCCTCTTCTTCCAGACACTCTGGCCACCTCTCATTGTTGTTCAGTCGCCCAGTCATGTCTGACTCTTCATGACCCCATGACCCCATGGACTGCAACACACCAGGCTTCTCTATCCCTCACCTTATCCTGAAGTTTCCCCAAATTCATATCCATTGCACTGGTGATGCCAACCAGCCATCTCACCCTCTAATGCCCCCTTCTCCTTCTGCCCTCAATCTTCCCCAGCATCAGGGACTTTTTCAATGACTTTAAGCTGATGACCAAAATACTGGAGTTTCAGCTTTAGCATCAGTTCCTTTAAGACTGACTGGTTTGATCTCCTTACTGTCCAAGGGACTCTCAGGAATCTTCTCCAGCACCACAGTTTGAAGGCATCAATTTTTTGGCATTCTGCCTTCTTTACAGTCCAGCTCTGATGACCACACGTGTCCACTGGGAAGACCATAGCCTTGGCTGTATGGACCTTTGCTTCTCATAGGGCTCTACTTCACCAGTGTCTGTATCTCTGGATTGCAGGCAGTCTTACTGATCATTCCTTCTCCTCCTGTGATGGTTTTCTACTGTACTGGCTTTAAGGGAAGCACTCATTTTGCTCCTTACCATCTTCCATTCTCTTGTCTGGGCACCTCTTACTTTACGCCTATATGCACAGCCTCCACTACAGTTTCTCCCATGAACAGGAGCACTGAGAATGATGCTCTAAACCTCCACACGCATTAACCATCATAGATACCTGATCAACACCACCCAATGCTTTAGAAGGTGGTACAGCAAGTATCAGCATAGGATGGCAAACCTACCCCAGACCTAATCAAGAGTCAGGGTTTCTTTCCCCCAAGCTGCACAATTAATTCTTAAGGAAAGAGAATTATTGTATAGCGGAGGTTCTCAAACTCATCTGCATCCTGGAATCACATGTGTTTTCAGTCACTCAGTCATTTCTGACTCTTTGTGGCCCCATGGAGTGTAGCCCCCCAGGCTCCTGTGCCCCTGGAATTTTCTAGGCAAGAATACCAGAGTGGATTGCCATTTCCTGCCACTCCAGGGGATCTTCTTGACCCAGGGATCAGAATCATGTCTCTTGTATCTCCTGAATTGGCAGGTAGATTCTTTAGCACTTGGAGTCACATAGAGAGCTGTATTCATTTCCTAGGGCTACCCATAGCCAAGACCTACAAAATGCAACAGAAATGTATTGTCTCTAGAGACTATAAGTCTAAATTAAGGTTTTGGAGGGCTATGTCCCCCCTAAAACCTGTAGGGGAGAATCCTTCCTCATCTCTCTTGTGGTTTCTTGGCAGTCTTTGATGTTCCTTGGCTTACAGCTGTCTGACTCTAATCTCTGCCTTCAGCATCACATGGCCTTCTCCCCATGTCTCTGTCTTTACATGGCCATCTTCTTATAAAGACACCATTCCTTTGTATTAAAAGCACACCCTACTCCAGTATGCCCTCATTTTTAATTAAGTAATTACATCCAGCAGCGATCCTATTTCCAAATAACGTTACATTCTGAGGTACAGGTGATTAGAGCCACAACATATTTTTTGGAGGACATAATTCAACTCCTAAAAGCAGTTTTTTTAAAATGCTGTCGGTAATGTTCTACCACAGACATTGATCTTGAATATAGTCTGGGCTTGGGAAAGATATACCCATTTGAATGCAGAGTTCCAAAGAATAGCCAGGAGAGATAAGAAAGCCTTACTCAGTGATCAATGCAAAGAAATAGAGGAAAACAACAGAATGGAAAAGACTAGAGATTTCTTCAAGAAAATTAGAGAAACCAAGGGAACATTTCATGCAAAGATGGGCACAATAAAGGACAGAAATGGTATGGACCTAACAGAAGCAGAAGATATTAAGAAGAGGTGGCAAGAATACACAGAAGAACTATACAAAAAGAGATCTTCATGACCCAGATAACCATGATGGTGTGATCACTCACCTAGAGCTAGACATCCTGGAATGCGAAATTAAGTGGGCTTTAGGAAGCATCACTATGAACAAAGCTAGTGAAGGTGATGGAATTCCAGTTGAGCTATTTCAAATCCTAAAAGATGGTGCTGTGAAAGTGCTGCATTCAATATGCCAGCAAATTTGGAAATCTCAGCAGTGGCCACAGGACTGGAAAAGGTTGGTTTTCATTCCAATCCCAAGGAAAGGCAATGCCAAAGAATGTTCAAACTACAATTGCACTCATTTCACACGCTAGCAAAGTAATGCTTAAATTTTCCAGGCCAGGCTTCAACAGTATGTGAACCGTGAACTTCCAGATGTTCAAGCTGGATTTAGAAAAGGCAGAGGAATAGGAACCAGAGATCAAATTGCCAACATCCATTGAATCATAGGAAAAGCAAAAGAGTTCTAGAAAAACATCTATTTTTGATTTATTGACTAAGACAAAGCCTTTGACTGTGTGGATAACAACAAACTGTGGAAAGTTCTTCAAGAGATGGGAATACCAGACCACCTGACCTGCCTCCTGAGAAATCTGTATGCAGGTCAAGAAGCAACAGTTAGAACTGGACATGGAACAACAGACTGGCTCCAAATTGGGAAAGGAGTACGTCAAGGCTGTATATTGTCACCCTGCTTATTTAACTTATATGCAGAGTACATCATGAGAAATGCTGGGCTGGAAGAAGCACAAGCTGGAATCAAGATTGCTGGGAGAAATATCAAGAACCTCAAATATGCAGATGACACCACCCTTATGGCAGAAAGTGAAAAAGAACTAAAGAGCCTCTTGATGAAAGTGAAAAAGGAGAGTGAATAAGTTGTCTTAAAGCTCAACATTCAGAAAACTAAGATTATGGCATCTGGTCCCATCACTTCATAGCAAATAGATGGGGAAATAAAGGAATCAGTGAGAGACTTTATTTTGGGGGGCTCCAAAATCACTGCAGATGGTGACTGCAGCCATGAAATTAAAAGATGCTTGCTCCTTGGAAGAAAAGTTATGACCAACCTAGACAGAATATTAAAAAACAGAGGCGTTACCAACAAAGGTCCATCTAGTCAAAGCTACAGTTTTTCCAGTAGTCAGGTATGAATGTGAGAGCTGGACTATAATGAAAGCTGCTGCTGCTGCTGCCGCTAAGTCGCTTCAGTCGTGTCTGACCCTGTGCGACCCCATAGACAGCAGCCCACCAGGCTCCTCTGTCCCTGGGATTCTCCAGGCAAAAATACTGGACTGGGTTGCCATTTCCTTCTCCAATGTATGCATGCATGCTAAGTCGCTTCAGTCATGTCGGACCCTGTGCAACCCTATGGACAGCAGCTCACCAGGCTCCTCTGTCCACAGGATTCTCTAGGCAAGAATACTGGAGTGGGTTGCCATTTCCTTCTCCCAATGAAAGCTGAGTGCTGAAGAACTGATATTGTTGAACACTGGTGTTGGAAAAGACTCTTTAGAGTCCCTTGGACTGCAAGGAGATCCAACCAGTCAATCCTAAAGGGAATCAGTCCTGAATAGTCATTGGAAGGACTGATGCTGAAGCTGAAGCTCCAATACTTTGGCCACCTGATGCGAAGAACTGACTCATTGTAAAAGACCCTGATGCTGGGCAAGATTGAAGGCAGAAGGAGAAGGGGACGACAGAGGATGAGATGGTTGGATGGCATCACCAACTTGATGGACATGAGTTTGAGTAAGTGCCAGGAGTTAGTGATGGACAGGGAAGCCTGGCACGCTGCAGTCCACGGGGTCGCAAAGCATCAGACACGACTGAGCGACTGAACTGAACTGAACTGAACTGAACTGAACTTAGTGATTCTAACGTTCTAGCTGAGTTTAAAAACCAAGAGTCAGGGGTTAAGATCAAGGTGTTGAATTGTCCCTGTATTAATTAAAAGCTGAATGGCCTTGGGAAATTTGTATACCCTCTCTGGATAGTAACAGTATCTGCCCCATAGGGACAGGTTATATGAGGTTATATAGGAAAGTGTTTAGACCTATGCCTGGACCCTTATAATCTCCATCATTATTATAGTTTTGATACACTTGCGTCCTAAGTTTAAAAACCCTTAATTGTAATATGTGATGAAGAGTATTTAGTCTCTATTTTAAAGATAAAGGGACCATGTGGATATTTCAATAGTTTACTCAAAAGTCAGTGAGTAAGCTAGAAAGAAATTCAGATCTCTCATGTACAGTTCACAACCCAACACTCCAGGACATCAGCGGTTTTTTAATCTAGGTCTCAGGAGCCACTGTGAGGTGGGGGCCAGTGAGGGTATGGAGCAGAACAGCTCACTCGTATCTGCTTCACATGTTAATTCCCCATAGGATTTTGTTTAAAAAAAGGGGGGAGGGGAGGGGTAGTGAGAGTTTCCGTGACTTAAAAAAACTGGAAAGCATTGTGCCCGATTATGTTACAATAAACCTCCTAAACCAACAGACTTTATCCTGCCCTCTGCTTCCTCCCTTTTCCCCATGGAGCAGAAAAGCCCCAGAGTTTCAGGTGGTTGAAGATACTATGTGAAGGGAGGTCAAGGTAAGAGGAGGGATGCAAACCGCCCCGCTGGAGCATTTCATCGTGTCTGTTCCCCGCTGATTACTCAAATTTGTGTGAGGGAGGCAGAGAATTAAGACCTCCCAAGGCCCCAATCAGAGCCATCTCCACTGAGAAATGCAGCCTGAAATGGACGGAGCACTCTCTTGCCCTTATGCTCCTAATCACTGGGAAGCTCAGGAAATTGGAAACGCCCCAGAAACAACTTGACATATCAAATGCCAGAGCCCGGGCGATCCATCACCATCTTCATCACTGTGGCCATTACCATTCACTTCCACTCCATGGACAGCCCGTAAATCAGCCTATGGAGCTCTTTGGGATCACTGAGTGAAAGGCACTGAATAAATGTCAACTGGGATCATTAGAGACACCTTTCACTTTAGACAGATAAATGTTAGTAAGCCCATGTTCAAGGAAGCACCAATAGGGACCCTAGATGCTTCCAGTGGCCCCACGATGCTAATAATGGTTCACATAGTCAGAAAATTAAGATGGCAAAGGAGAGGCTTTTCTCATTTCATAATATTAAAAATATTCCACAAGCACAGAAACTCATTTACTATACTTGGCTTGTGCAGGGACATATTTCTGGTCCCACATGCTTTCTCCAAGATCTGAAAACAGGCAGAGAACCAAACAGTTTGGGATATTATTCCAAATCCATCAGGGTGAACCTCTCGAAGCCACAAAGCACCAAACAAGGATGCTTACAGGAGGGGTGTGTTCCATTCTGCCACCCTGAGCCCTCTTGTATCTTCTACCCGAACCTTCTGTTTATAGGCAAAGGTTCTCTGTAGCATGCCCACTCTTTTCAGAACAGGTAAGATCTCATACAACAACTATAGAAATGATTAGAGATTATGACCACTCCCATAGAAGATTTTCCAAGACTTCCCAGCATTGGGATGCTGTGCTTTCCAGATCTGAACTGATCTGTCTCCCTTGCTAGGAAAGCAAAAGCTTCATCTCCTGACACCTTCCCATGTGTGTTACTTTAGCCCAGGTTCTTGGTTTACCATTGAACTGGGTACTAGACCTAGGTTCCCATGCACCCGGAGGAGGGGAGTCAGCCTTTTTAGAAGGTTTTCTATTGTTCATTGTTTACTGAGCACTGAAAGCCGTCTCAGTACAGTATTGGATAGATCCTTATGATCCCCAGAGGCAAAAAGTCCAAAATAAAGAGACAGAAGTAAGTGACTCATACAGAAAACTGCTCTGCTGGGAAGAAAAGCCAAGTTGTTCATGGTCTGTACATGAGCCAGGTGGGTGGGAGTATGTTTATGTTAGAACTTTCAAAGACCAACTTCCAACAAGGCCCTCTGGGGACATGAGGCTCCAGTCAGTTCTGTCTTTGGGGAAAAACTTCTTCCTGAAAAATAGGAGGCAAAGCCACAGGAGGATTCTGGAATTTCCCGTTTAACAACTAAATGGATTATATTTGTCACTGGAACACAAACACCTTTTTTTCAGTGTCCTATTTTTTTAGTCCTTAGAAATGGGGTAGAATTAATAAGCCCAGAATGAACAAATCCAAGATTCTGGAAAGATGTTAGCATATTGCGCTTGGTTCTGCTCTTTGTGGAGAAGGGAATGGCTACCCGCTCCAGTATTCTTGCCTTGGAAGTCCCGTGAACAGAAGGGCCTGGAGGGCTGCAGTCCACGGCGCTGCAAAGTCGGACACAGCTTAGTGACTAAACCATCTCTGCTCTTTGAGGATCCTCTTCATTAGGGACTGGGCCTTCAACCTTCAGACCCATTCTGCCTTTCAGAATTCTGAGAGCTTCCACACAACTGCTGCATAGAGCTGATTGGAGCCTGAGCTTCAGTCATACCAGTGTCTATCCACTGGAAACTGGGCTGGGAAAAACCTAATGAATAACTGAAGAGTGTAGATAACTTCACAACATCACCTCTTATTCTTGACACAAATAAACTGCAGACCAGTCTCTTGCTGGAAGAGAGGATAAGGTTCTTCTTTCTTATTATAATCTAACCCACATTATCTGTTTGCTGTTTACATACAAATTGGTTGGCATTTGGGGAGAAAAAGAAGATAATAAAGTCTTTCCCTTATTAGAACCAGTGCTGTCCTAACATGGTGTCTTGGTCATCTCAGGCAGCTGGAATGTGACCATACTGGGTGGCTTAAACAGCAGGAATCTATTTCACATAGTTCTGGAGGCCGGGAATTTTAAGATCAAGGTACTGGCTAGTCTAGTGCCTGCTGAGAACTTTCTCCCTGATTTGCCAGTGGTCATCTTCTCACTGTCTCCTCACATGGCAGAGGGAAAAAGATAGGGGTAAACTCTCAAGTCTCTTCTTGTAAAGGAGCTAATCCTATCCATGAGGGCCCCACCCTCAGATCCAGTTACCTCCTGAAGTCCCCACCTCCAAATACCACTTTGGGAGTTAGAATCTCAACATAAGAATTTGAGGGGAACACATTCAGTCCATAACTGGTGGCATCTTGTTCTTTGGGCAAGCGGACGATTAAGCTGATTCTTGGCCTCTTGTGGGCATTTCTGCGGATTTACCTGAAACTATTTTGCTGGGAGTCACCTGGCTGCAACTTCTGTGACTCTAGATTTTTCTTCTTTTGTCTACTCCCATCCTCACCATCCTCACCATCCTCCCCTGGTTTTCGTGCAGTCTACTTTACAGACTCTGTGCCATAGGAGGCCCATTATACATTTCAAGTGCCCCTTCAGTCTTAAAAGACCAAAATGCTGGAGAGAAGGAAAACACACAGAAATGAGCACTAAGCTAGTTGCTACTTGCGCCCCTTGGGGCAATTGCTAATTTTCTTTTTGGAACATAGTTGCTGAGCAAAGAACAGCAGCCAAGATTTTATAACGGTCTCACCAACAGAGAAGTTGAAAATCGGTGAACAGGGCTACCAAGGCAACTAGGACTTGATCTGAGAGAAAAACTAACTGCAGAAAATGTAGAGTGAATAGTATATGTACAATTTTTCTTTGAGGTATTTTCCAACTCCTAAGCTGCACATGTGTGAGGCAAATTGCCAAGAAACCAAGCAGAACACAGCTGCTGAAAAGCTAAAAATCTAAGTAGATATTTCAGTAGTCTCTTGGTTCTAAGAAGACAAAAATTGAAGCTCATACTCTGCCAAGAAAGATAATCTCTAATAAACATACCAAGCTTATCCTTGGGATTCTTGAAGAGGTGCATTCAGAGGGAGGTTCTAGGAATAAAGACAACATGAAATAGAACAGAGCTCACCAGCCCTCACATGGAGTCTGAAACCTAAATCCAGTGGATCAAGATTATTTGCCTGTGGTTTCACAATCTGTCTGAAAAAAATGAAATCCTATCTAAAGAGAGATATCATCCATAGCATCTATTTTTCATACATAATGCTTGGCATTAGATCAAATTTACCAAGTAACTCAGAATATAGGATCAAATAACCAACAATTTAAAAAAAACCAAACAGACTTTAGAACAGGTTCAAAGGTGAATATTTGAATTATTGGTCACAGAATTTTAAATAATTATAAATACCATAATCAAAATATTTTTTAAAAATGGAAAATTTGATGAGTACTGGAATTTACTTAAAAGTTAATTATAGTACATAAAGCTCTTTAATACAACACTGAAATTAAAAATTCAGTACATGGGTTCAGGAGAAAATTAGACAAAACAGAAGAGAGGATAAGTGAACTGGATGATAGATCAGTAGAAAATACTAATATTTATATTTCATCAAAAACAAAAAGAAAAAAGGCACAGAAAAACAGTCTAAAAGACAAATGGAACATGATAAAAAGAACTTTCATAAGTATAATTAGAGCCTGAAAAGGAAAGGAGAGAGATAATGGAACAAAAGAGAAAGTCTCAGAATTTTCCAAAATGAAAGATATTAACACACTGACAAAACACTATAAATTCCAGCCAAGATCAATATAAATCAAATGATATTCATGAAGCTGCTTTTAAAAAAAGATAAGGAAAGACTATCTTATAAACATAAAAAGAAAATATATGCAAGACTTTTAGGGGGCAACAATAGAATTATGGCAGGCTTTTCAACAGAAACTATGAAGGAAAAAAGACCATAGAATGATAGCTCTAACATACTGAAAGAAACTTATTGCCTACCTAGATTTATGTACACAAGGAAAACAGATTTTGAAAACAAAGGCTAAACAGAGGCATTTTCAAACAAACAAGAAAACACTTAATGACATTATAACCAACAAGAACAAACTTTTAAAAAATAATTTTAAAAACTAAGGCAGAAAAAAAAAATGATCCCAGATGGAAACATGTTAATGAAGGAGGGAACAAAGAATACCAGAAAATATAAGTATTCATAATTCATTAATTTAAGCTAGAAATTCATCACTCAATAGTGAACTTTGGAATTGCTAAAAAAAAAGAAATAATAGCAGAAAGCATAACTTCATGCTAATGGTGGAAATTAAATAATCTTCAAAATTATATGACTGATGAAAAAGATGCCTGCAGATGAAAAAAAAAGAACACATGGATAAACAGAAAACAAATAACAAGATGATACATGTAAATCTAGATATATCTGTAATTACCCAGAACAGAAAAAGAAGACACACTCCAATTAAAGAGCTAATATGATCAGGGTAGATAAGGCAAGTAAAATCTCACTATCTCAGCTTGTAAGAGACAGCAATATATCTTCAGGGTTGAAAGGAAAGGATTGGAAAATACATGCCATGTACTTGAAATCCAAAAAAATTTGTTGTAGCTATAATAATATGCTGCTGCTGCTGTTAAGTCGCTTCAGTCGTGTCCGACTCTGCGTGACCCCACAGACGGCAGCCCACCAGAGACAAAGTAAACTTCAAAGCATTAAGTATTACTAGAGGTAAAGAAAGATATTCCATACTGATAAAAGCATCACTTCACAGAATATATAATAATTCTAAAACTACATGCAGCAATGTATATAGCTTCAAAATATTTAAAGCAAAAACTGACTGAACTACATGGAGAAATGAATAAATCCACATACTTGTTCACGTATAACTTTTCTAGTAATTAACAGAACAAGCAGATCAAGAATATTAGAAAATACATTACAGATTATTGAAAGTGAAAGTGACTCTATACAGTCCATGGAATTCTCCAGGCCAGAATACTGGAGCAGGTAGCCATTCCCTTCTCCAAGGGATCTTCCTGACTCAGGAATCAAACCAGGGTCTCCTGCATTGCAGGCGGATTCTTTGCCAGCTGAGCTACTAGGGAAGCCCTGTTAGAACAATGCAATTAGTGGGCTTAATCTAGTGGACATAACAAGCCACTGCATCCAAAAATTTTAGAATATATATTCTTTTAAAGTATACGAACAGGATTATCTACTAAAATAGGCCATAGAGGAAATCTCCAACATATTTCAAAGGAATTTGAATTGTTCAGAATATATTCTGACCACAATTAAATTAACCTAGAAATCTACAAATGCTTGAAAATTAAGCAAAACACTTCTAAATAATCCATGGATAAATGAAAAACACGTATCACAATGGAAATTAGAATATATTGTTAATTCAATGATAAAAAATATAACACACCAAAACTTGCATGATGAAAGTAAAGGAGTGCTTACAGGAAACATATAGCCTTAAATTCACAAACTAGAAAGGAAAAAGGCTTAACATCTACAATGTAAGCACAAAAAAAAAAAAAAAAAAACCTGAAAATTAAGCTAAAAGAAAGCAAAGGTAGGTAGGAAAAAATATAAAGATGAAAGCAGAAAATATTAAAATAGAAAGCAAATATATAATAGAGAAAATCATCAAGGCAATGAAATGAATTTTTAAAAATAATAAGATTAGGTACTGCTTAGGGGACTAAGCAAGAAAAAATAAGGAACACATTACCAATATTATAAACAATTAAGAGGCTATCACTACAGATCCAACAGATGTTTAAAACAATAAGAGGGGCTTTCCTGGTGACTCAGTGGTAAAGAATCCGCCTGCCAATGCAGGAGACATGGGTTTGATCCCTGGTCTGGGAAGATCCCACATGGTGAAGACCAACTAAGCCCATGCGCCAAAATTACTGGGCCTGTGCTCTGTAGCCTGCGAGCTGCAGCTACTGAGGCCCACGTGCTGCAGCTACCAAAGTCTGCCCGCTCTAAAGCCCTTTCTCTGTAACAAGAGAAGCCAGCACAGCGAGAAGCCCATGCAGCAATAAACACCTAGCACAGCCAAAAGTGAATAAATAAACAAAATTATTTTTAAAAACAGTAAAAGATTACTATAAGCAAATCTGTGATTTTAAATTTGAAAAATCAAATGAACACATTCTGTGAAAAACACCACTTATCAGAGCCAACATAAGAATTAGAAAATCGGAATATTCCTCGGTGCTCAGACACTCAGTCGTGTCCAACTCTTTCTGGCCCCATGGACTTAGCTCACCAGGCTCCGCTGTCCATGGTATTTCCCAAGCCAGAATACTGGAATGGGCTGACATTTCCTCCTCCAGGGAATCTTCCCAATCCAGGGATTGAACCCATGTCTCTTAAGTCTCCTGCATTGGCAGGCAGGTTCTTTACCACTAGCACCACCTGGGAAGCCCCGAAATTCCCCTATTTGCCTAAAAAGTTTAATCTAATTGTGCCAGTTATTTCTCAGCTCCAAATCCACTCTTCATTGCTTTGTTTGTAATACATTTCTTCTACGCAGGCTAGAACAAAGCTGAGCTTATCACTTTAAAAGGGGGAAACACACTTTCTCCCTGATTCCCAGGGCACTCTTCTGAGTTCTTCCCTATGGTGCACATGGCCAGCAGCAGGCAGACACCTAGAGGCACTCACCAGCCAGCTTGCAAGCCCTGGTCCATGGTTCCCTGCCCATCAGCCTTCCATCTACCTGCAGCCCAACAGGGCTTCCTCCTTCAAGTTTCCTTTATGGCAGCCTTGGCCAGCTAGCACTCAGCTAGAGGTTTTCACTTTGCCATTACGACCCATGATTCTCTGTCTGCCAAACCCAGCCCACCACCTGTGGACCAGCTCTGCCCCAGGCAGATGTTCCTCCAGTATCCAGTGGGCTGCAGCCATGTCTACTTCCACGGAATTTGAATCCTAGACTAAGAGAAGGAACACCTCACTTCCAAGCTTATTTCTACCTTGGCTATTCTGCTTCAGTCCTAGGATTTTCTTTACAGCTCTCTTTTTTTCCTTCTTAATAGCTAAAACATTGTAAACAGTTAATAATTCTTTATTTTAAACTTTTTAAATTCAAATTATTATATGATGTCTGTCTCCTGTCTAGATCTTGATTGACGAACTGATTATTTTTTTTAATCTACCCACAAAATAAATTCAGGGCCAGATGATTTCACCAGTGATTTCCTCCAAATATTGGGAGAAGAACAATATTGATCTTACACAAAGTCCGACAGAGAATAAAAATAAAGAGATAATACTTCCTAACTCATTATATGAGTCCTTTATAATGTTAACAACACAACTTGCCAAAACTACACAAGAAAGAAAAGGCCAATACTATTTCTCATCAACACAGACACAAAACACTTAGACATAAACTTGAAAAGATAATCTACCAATATTTTAAAATGATAATACATCATGATCAAGCTGGATTTATCCTGAAATTCAAGCCTGGCTTAATATTTTAAATTCAACCAATAGAGTTTACCACATTATAATAAAGGCTTAAAAACTTATGTCCATTTCAATAAATTCAGAAGTTCAACACTAATTCATGATTTTTTAAAATACTATTAGAATTATTAAGTAAATTTAGCAAGGCTATTGTAAATACAATACACCAAAATCAAATACATTTCTATATGCTAGCAACAAAACTGCATTATTAAAGTACCATTTAAATTGACATAAAAATATCAACTATTGGAACAAATCTAATAAAAGATGTACCAAACCATATACACCATAAAATATCAGCAGTAGAAATTTAAAAAGAATAAGTGGAGGAGTATATGTGTTTATGAATTGGAAGACAATATTTTAAAGATGTTGATTCCCACCCAAATTTATATTTGAAGCTATCTGATATTTGATTTCTAGTTTCAATGCAATTACAGTAAAGATTCTATCAACTTTTATAGAAATTAAGTTTATATAGAATGCAAAAGATCAAAAGGGGTGAAGATGATTTTGAAGAACAAAGTTGAAATACTTTTATCACATATTCCAGTTTTATTATAAAGCCATAGTAACTAAAGCAGAGTAGCATTGGTACAAAGACCTACAAAGAGATCAAAGATAACAGAATAGAATGTGCACAACAGATCCACACTTACACAGTCATGTGATTAATGACAAAGGACCTCTGCAATTCAGTAGGGAAGGGATTGTCTATTCAATAAATGGTGCTGGGGTAATTGAATATCCATATGGGAATAAAATGAACCTTGATCCATGCCTCAAACCAAACACAAAAATCAATTCCAGATGGATGATAGACCTAAAATGCAAAAGGAGAAGCAATAAAGCTTCTCAAAGATAACACAAGAGAATAACTTTCTAACCTGGGAGTAAGCAAAGATTTCTTAAACTGGACAACACACACACACACACAAAATAGTAACCATACAGAAAATAATTGCTGCACTAGACTTTATAAGCAAAATTGTTTGCTTATCAAGAGTGCAAAGTAGGAGTATTATTTGTAAGACATATACCTAATAAGGACCTCTGATGACAACTGAAGTGACAACAGATGGGTGGGGTACCCACAGCATCTGTTAACAGTCTCCAAACTTAAGAGACACTGTTCATACCATGTGAAAAGTGAGTAATGAGCACCCAATAGATAACATTTCTAATAGTGTTTTCTAGGATAATTTCATCAAAGCCTAATCTTCTAAGGCTGATATATGAGAACCACCAAAAGTGAAAGTCCGTGGAATTCTCCAGGCCAGAATACTGGAGTGGGTAGCCTTTCCCTTCTCCAGGGAATCTTCCCAACCCAGGGATCAAAATTCTTTACCAGCCAAGCCACAGGGAAGGCCAAGAATACTGGAGTGGGTAGCCTATCCCCTCTCCAGCAGATCCTCCCAACCCAGGAATTGAACCGGGGTCTCCTGCATTGCAGGCAGATTCTTTACCAGTTGAGCTTCCAGGGAAGCCCCAACCAACATGATATCAAATTTCTAAGTGCTAGCATGGCTTGTTTTTGTTATTTGCTCCTTATCTGCTTATCCATTCATGAATTCAGCAAAGATTTATCTGAGGTTCTCCAATAGTTCAGACCTGTTCTACATGCTAGAGGAAGAAAACCAAATGGTACAGGACCTGGGCCTACAAGCTCAGTCAACAACTGCAGATGGGATGGTCAGGGCTCTGACAGACATATACACAGATACTAGGGCAACCCAGAGAGAGAGCATGAAATCAGATGGGAGGGGTCAGAGAAGGCTTCCAGGAAGAGTAGCTTCTCAAGCTGAGTTTCGAAAGACAAGTAGCAGTTAGCTAGATTCACATGGGAAATAAGGCATTGCTCACAGACAGAGCAGCAAATGCACAGAACTGGGGGGATCAGTTGATGTAATTAGTCATGTATGCCTTTTAGCAAAAGTAATGTTGATGGCAAAGGAAAGAAGGTGGCCAGACCTAAAAGTGGGAACATCTGCTGTGAGCCTTGTCTATTCCAGACACAAGAATGCAAAGGTGACTTTGACATGGTCATGGCTCTTGAGGAACTGGCTGCCCAGAAGGTGAAGCAGGGAGGTAAAGAGATAAGAATGTAACAGGCCGTGTAACAGTGGAAGGTACCAAGTGCCATTTGAGCACATCAAGTGATTCCTCAGGCTTTGACTGATTCCAACTCACTTGCATGCTAAGTCACTTCAGTCATGTCCAACTCTTTGAGACCCTGTGGATGGTAGCCCACCAGGCTCCTCTGTCTATGGAATTCTCCAGGCAAAAATACTGGAGGGGGTTGCCATGCCCTAGTCCAGGGATCTTCCTGACCCAGGGATCAAACTTGCATCTTCTGCAGCTCCTGTATTGCAGGTGGATTCTTCACGAGTAACACCACCTGGGAAGCCCTCCAGTTCTCATAGGTAGTAGTAAGTACAACAAAGTCTTCAACTCATTATCTCTAGTCAGGGAGGATTTCTCAGACCTGTAAGTCAGTAGCAATATGGAAAGAGCATACTTTACCCTTTTCTGTTTCTAGTTTTCACTCCAGCCCAGTTACTAACACTTTAATAGAATAAAGTACCTTTGTCCCTGTAGGAGTCATTGCAAGTGAATTGCAATGAGAATTTTAAGATTACTAAATCCACACCAAAAATCTTTCATATTTATCTGAAGAGCGTGTAATTATAAAGAAAATACATACCTGGGGAACGAATAATTGGATCATAAAATCCATCAAATGTCATTTTAGTCATTTTGCCCAAGTGTCTGTTTGAAACGCTTCTGAGCGGTATGACGTCAATATCTATTGAATGCCAACACTACGCAGGGATGCATAAATTAGCCTCCATGCGAATTAATGGCACATAAATATATCTCCATTAAATATGTTTCAGATTTACTTGTTATGCATTCACTAAATGTATATAGGCTTTTAAAAGTTACATTTTTGACTGAGTCTCTTTTAAAACCACAAGATATTTTTTCTTTTTTGAGATGGAGTGGAGCCCCACACCAGGACTGTGTATCTGGTGATGATAGCGGGCAGCTCAGATTACCAGCTCCACGACACCCGCATGAGAGCACAAAGAGACCTGGCTTGTTCTAGGCTGTTATGAATTAGAGGCCCCATTGTTAGTTCTCAGAGTATTTCTCAGGCAATTCCTTCACGCTGTTCTCTCTGAGGGCTGGTTCATCTGGAGTTGATGAAGGAAGAGCAATTTCAGAGCCAATACTGTTCTCTACAGCGTCTCACAGGCCCCTGGGGGTCCAGGCACCATCGTGGGTGGCTCTTCCTCCTGGGCCCAGAGAAGGCTGGAGTAATCCCTGTCCACACTGTACCCCGTGTTCAGCCTTTCTCCCCTGATGTTATGGGGGAATGTATTTTCCCACTCTTACTCAATAAAGGACTAGTAATCATTTTTCAAGACGAGGATTCCAAGAAATTGAATATTTTTAATTAAACAACTATAGAAAGATAAAGAAAGAAAACCGTCTTTGATTAATCACCTAACAATGCATGCAGTCTTCATAGGCTACACCAGTGAGGCAGAAGTTGGTACTCGATCTTGTGTAGGAAGAAGAGGCACTTAAAACCATGGAAACCAGAGTGGAGAGCACGGACTCAAATCCTGGCTTTGGCACTTCCTAATGTGTGACATTGGGTAAGTAACATATCCATGCCCTGTTTCCTTACTTATGAAACAGGAAAAAAAAATGTTTTATTTCCGAAGATTACTCTAAGTATTAAATAATACAATATCTTAAAAACACTTAGAATAGTACTTGGCATAGTAAGCACCCAGCCAAGAGTTACTGTTAATATGTCATTTTATATAGGAGCAAACTGACATTCAGTCATTCCTAAAGTTACAAATATGTTCAGAATAGAATTGGGATTTGAACCCAGATCTTGATGGTTCACTCATTTATTAGTCCATTACCCATATGAGCACTTTCCATTACCTATTATGAGTTGTTATTGGAATTATTATTGGAACACAACTCACCATGGGCCTCTTGTCTTTCAGCACATCTTGCAAGTCAGGCACTAATTGTCCTTTGTTTTGAACTATCTATTTAAGGGTGTGCATTTAAGGAAGGAAATGCAGAGGAGGCGATGGCAACCCACTCCAGTACTCTTGCCTGGAAAATCCCATGGATGGAGGAGCCTGGTGGGCTGCAGTCTGTGGGTTCGCTGAGTCGGACATGACTGAGCGACTTCACTTTCACTTTTCACTTTCATGCATTGGAGAAGGAAATGGCAACCCACTCCAGTTTCTTGCCTAGAGAACCCCAGGGACGGGGGAGCCTGATGGGCTGCCGTCTAAGGGGTCACGCAGAGTCGGACACGACTGAAGCGACTTAGCAGCAGCAGCAGCATGAAACAAATGGAGCTTCCCAGGTGGCACTAGTGGTAAAGAACCCTCATGCCAATGTAGGAGATGCAAGAGACATGGGTTCAATCCCTGGATCAAGAAGATCCCCTGGAGGAGGAAATGATGATCTGATCCAGTATTCTTGCCTGGAAAATTCCACAGACAGAGGAGCCTGGTGAGCTACAGTCTATGGGACTACAAAGAGTTGGACACAACTGAGCAACTGACCACGTGAAGCAAATATTGTTGGAAGACAGAGATAGGGCCCCCCCCCCGAAACAAAGGGTAGACATGCTTATTGTCCACAATAAAAGATTTATGATTCTTTCCTGTAATGCAGCCTACTGCATATACAGGCATCCATCTGGGTCCATCAGCACCTCCCCATGGGGTTTGGGGGCCAAAGGAACTGACACACATGTACTGATGCCCATGTGGCTCTTTGGGCCATAGTATCTCTAACCTAGGGGTCTCATGGCTTCTGTCAGCATCCCATTATCATCTAATAGGCTAATGTGAGGGTCTATTTGGGCTGCTAAAACAAAATATGAATACCACAATATTAATATTGGCTTATAAACAAGACACATTTATTTCTCATATTCTGGAGGCTAGGAAATCAAGATCAAGGTGCCAGGATGGTCATGCTCTGCTGAATGCCCTCTTCCTGATTCATGCATGTGTGTGTGTGTTTGTGTGTTAGTCATTCACAAGGGATCAAACTCGGGTCTCCTGCATTGCAAGTAGACTCTTTACCATCTGAGCCACCAGGGAAGCCCCTTCCTGGTCCAGAGCCGGTAACTTCTTGCTGTGTCCTCACATGGTAGAAGGCATGAGGGAATCTCTCAGGAGCCTCTATAATTAAGGCACTAATCCCAATCAATGAGGGCTCCACCCTCATGACCTAAACACCAACCAAAGGTTCACATCCTAATACCATCATCTTTAGGGGCGAGGATCTCAACATAAGAACTTGGAAGGAACACTTTCAGACCACAGCAGCAACTTGTTAGTTTACAAGCACGGCCTATCTCAGACTCTTCTCAGTTCTTGCTTTATTGGTAATGAGAATGGGACACTGACAGACACCTGGCTTTGCTTCTGGAAGAGGAAAAAGGGACCGGCAGGGCATGTTTGAGGATGTAAGAGGACTCCTTGAGATGGTGTAGAATCCTCTCCCCAAAGTGATGGGCAACTGGGGAGTCACAGATGTCAATGGATGTTCAAAGGATAAGGTTGGATTGAACAAGTACCCAAACAGTGACGTGGCTTTTACTCACTCTCCTTCAGAGGAGAAAAAGAAGAAAGCTACAGGAAAGTAGTAGCCCACAGCCCCAGACAAAAAGCATTAGACTGCAACTGCTGAGTATGGAGGCTTCCCCAGTGGCTCAGCAGTAAAGAATTTGCCTGCAATGCAGGAGACCCAGGTTTGATCCCTGGGTTGGGAAGATCCCCTGAGGAGGGCATGGCAACCCACTCCAGTATTCTTGCCTGGAGAATCCCATGGACAGAGGAACCTGGCAGGCTACAGTCCATGAGGTTGCAAAGAAAGGGACACAACTGAAGCAACTGAACACACACACATGCATGCTGAGCATGGGGTCCCCAAAGCTGAAATGACCAGTGTCAAAATGAGTAGAATATTAGGTGGACCGAGAGCATTAGAAGTTGGTTGGTTGACCTGGAAATGGTTGCAAATGGCCACTGGAAAGTGAAAGTGAAGGCAAAGCCTTGCTTAGTGACCTACCTGGTCTCTGACCCTCCCTCTCTCTACTTGACCATAACTGCTTTAAAGAAAGATGATTTAAGGTGAGGCTGAAGGTCATGTGCACCCATCTAAGTACACTAGGGAGTTTTGCGGAAAGAGTAGAAATGTAGCTGTATGACACGGCTGGATACAGGCACTTAAGTCACTGTTATACCTGGTCCCATGGGAGAAGCCAGGACCCAAATTCAACTGATGAGATCTGAGCAAGGTTAACAGTGAACAAAAAGAAGCTAAAGGAACCTTGAGTCTCGGTGACTCATGATTCTGCCTATTGGAGCTTCTGGTGAAGCAAAGCAGGTTCCACTCAGAGATGCCCCAGGGTTCTGCACTTGTCATCCCTCCAACATGACTGCCAGCTACATCCTTTGGGAGAAGCAGCTTCTAGCTTGCTTCAGGGCTCTGGCTGAAACTGAACATCTGATTCACAGAGGGCTGTGACTTTCTGGTATTCCTGTTTTAGCATGGGTCAACTAGAACTCAAGAACTAACAAGGTGAGAAAGTAACACCCCACGTGTCAAAAAAGATGAAGCCAGCCTGGTCCAGCAGTACCTTGGCTTTACATGAATGAGTGGTAACCATCCCTCAGGAAGATTTTACCCCTCATTCCACCACCTGAAGCCCCTGGTTAAGAGGGCCCCGGGTTCACAGAGATTTCCCTGATGGTGTCCACGGGGGCTGCTGGGGCTATTCAACTTCTCTGTCAGCTCCACGAAACAACTGGGATGTGGTCACTCTGTTCAATGGGTAGAATGCAAAACCATTCTCATAGCTCTGGTCAGAACTCCCTTTGATGAACCAGATTATAATTTTCCTGACTCTTGGGCTGTTGCCAATGACTTAGCTATTTGCTATGCCATTTGGGAAACTAGAGGCTGGCAGATTAAAGACACTGCTCTTTGGGGCCAAGAAACGTGGAAACATATCATGGCTGCTAATCAAACCATCTGGGTCACTCCTGTCACTGCCCACAGTAAGGGCCTGTGCTCTGCTGAGACCGTCTGGAATCAAGTTTGTGATTAGTCTGCGGTGTCCAGATTGCCACTGTTGTTGCCTGGATCCAGCATCTTCCCAGATACAGCAACACGTTCACCAACATGGACTGGGCGCAGAGGAAAGGACTCTCTTTCTGATGCATGAGCCACCACTACCTGCCCCACTCGTGACTCTAGTCAAGTGTTTCAACATTTATCTTTCAGTGAGGAGGCCACATTGCAGCCCTTGAAGCTAATGTGTCCTGATTTTGGCTTTCTGGACCAATTCAGCCTGACAGTGATGAACCTTTTACCATAAAAATGACCCAGTTATAGGCTAAGGGTCAAGATATTCAATAGACCTTCCATGGTCTATCATCCACATCATGGTCTATCATCTACAGATATATGGTATTGCTGAGACTTCAAAAGGCCTCCATCACTTACTCCTGGTCCATACACATTCTTGAGGCAATTTGGTCACTGAGTGTGGCTGTCCCAGAAAGGGATCATTTTCTCTTGGCCCCATTCTAGGTAATAATTGAGATGAAAATGGTTAGGGGGTTATATCGGAAAAGGCAATGGCACCCCACTCCAGTACTCTTGCCTGGAAAATCCCATGGATGGAGGAGCCTGGTAGGCTGCAGTCCATGGGGTCATTAAGAGTCAGACACGACTGAGCGACTTCACTTTGACTTTTCACTTTCATGCGTTGGAGAAGGAAATGGCAACCCACTCCAATGTTCTTGCCTGGAGAATCCCAGGGACAGGGGAGCCTGGTGGGCTGCTGTCTATGGGGTCGCACAGAGTTGGACACGACTGAAGAGACTTAGCAGCAGCAGCAGGGGGCTATATGAACCTATTTTGAAAATTCTGGATTCCACCTGACCATTTCTGGGCATGAAGCTTCTCCTTTTTCTCCTAACTGAAACCCCAGGACTGCCTGGATGGTCCACCCTTGGGTGGTAGCACAGCCAAAAGGGGACTGAGGGCCTCAAACTTGATTCTAGTGTAGTCACCAAAATTGTCTCATTGGACCAATATGGTCACAGTGTGTAAGGATTCTGACCACTTGGTTGAGTGCGCTATTTGCCGAGTCACTCTCCAGTGGTCCACAATGCCAAAATGGGGGAGATGGTGAGTCTAAGGTTTATTAAAAATGCCCTTGTCTCTCTCCCACTGGACCCCTCTGAATGAAGTGCCCGGGTGTGAACAGGGGATAATAAAATCGCCCCTGTAGCTCTGGGAATGGGACACACTACTTTTGTGGCCATGGAAGAATAATAGCCTTGATACTTGAGGAAACAACATCTCAGAGTTCAGGAGGGATGAGGAATGAGGGACACTAATGATATTTCTCTTTCATAAATTCTCCTGGACCCTCCTTCATGAAGGAAAACACCCTGGTGCCACTTCCCTAAACTCATGCAACCAACTTCCAGGGTTGCCATCCTCCACCAGATGGCTCTACAAAGTCTAGCAAAATGGCAGAGAGCGACCCCAGTTCCTGCACCTCCTACTGAACACTGGAAGATTGGCATACTCATGGAAAGTTCGCCAGAAACCAAAATGGTGTAAAAACTAGGGACAAATATTGTTAGAAGAAAATTCCCCACGGGTCTCTAATGTTTCTATACCTCTGGTGAGAGATGCACTAAAAGTCTTCCTTTCAGACTATCATCCAAGGATGTTTGTAAAGCAAACAGCCTTGGAAGATAGAGACTGTGTCATCTCCCTCCAGAGCAACAGACAGACTTGCTCACAGTCATAGCAGATAAAGAGAGCACCTTCCTCTGGAGCAAATGGACAGACACGTTTACTGTCCATTACAAAAGATTCAGGTTCCCTATGCTGGGGAATCCTCTCCTGTGACATACTTGCTTAGGCCCATCCCCATCATCCCCATGGGACCTGGGAGCCAAAAAAACTGACACAGATATACTGATGGTCATGCTGCTTGCCATTCTGTGAGAAATAACATCTGCTGTGTCTGACTCAGGAGTCTCATGACTTCAGTGAGAATCCATGAAACTATGACAAGCTAACCTATTTGCAAGTAGGTAAAAGCTCGGATCTGTCTCATTCTTGGCAGTCATGAAATATGATTTTGGATAAATCTTACTCTGCAAAAAAGAAAGGAAAAAGAAAGATTAAAAACTGGAAAATTCTGTAACAATCTTTGTGTTTCTAAGATGTACCTAAAAAGCCCTTTTCAGTTTGTCTGCACTTTTCCATTTTTCTTATTTATTGGTTGATTCAAATGTCTACTGAATACTACTTAAAAGGTAGATATTTGTTGTTGTTTAGTCACTAAGTCAGGAAGCAACAGTTAGAACTGGACATGGAACAACAGGCTGGTTCCAAATAGGAAAAGGAGTACATCAAGGCTATATATTGTCACCCTGATTATTTAACTTATATGCAGAGTACATCATGAGAAATGCTGGGCTGGAAGAAGCACAAGCTGGAATCAAGATTGCTGGCAGAAATATCAAGACCCTCAGATATGCAGATGACACCACCCTTATGGCAGAAAGTGAAGAGGAACTAAAGAGCCTCTTGATGAAAGTGAAAGAGGAGAGTGAAAAAGTTGGCTTAAAGCTCAAGATTCAGAAAACTAAGATCATGGCACCTGGTCCCATCACTTCATGGGAAATAGATGGGGAAACAGTAGAAACAGTGGCTGACTTTATTTTTGGTGGCTCCAAAATCACTGCAGATGGTGACTGCAGCCATGAAATTAAAAGACGCTTACTCCTTGGAAGGAAAGTTATGACCAACCTAGATAGCATATTAAAAAACAGAGACATTACTTTGCCAACAAAGGTCCACCTAGTCAAGGCTATGGTTTTTCCAGTGGTCATGTATGGATGTGAGAGTTGGACTATAGAGAAAGCTGAGCGCCAAAGAATTGATGCTTTTGAACTATGGTGTTGGAGAAGACTCTTGAAAGTCCCTTGGACTGCAAAGAGATCCAACCAGTCCATCCTAAAGGAGATCAGTTCTGGGTGTTCATTGGAAGGACTGATGCTGAAGCTGAAACTCCAATACTTTGGCCACCTCATGCGAAGAGTTGACTCATTGGAAAAGACCCTGATACTGGGAGGGATTGGGGGCAGGAGAAGGGGATGAGATGAGATGGATGAGATGGCTGGATGGCATCACCGACTTGATGGACATGAGTTTGGGTGGACTCTGGGAGTTGGTGATGGACAGGGAGGCCTGGCGTGCTGCGATTCATGGGGTCGCAAAGAGTCAGACATGACTGAGCGACTGAACTGAACTGAACTGAGTCACTAAGTCATGTCTGACTCTTTTGTGACCCCGTGGACTATAGCCCTTCAGGCTCCTCTGTCCATGGGACTTCCCAGGCAATAATATTAGGGTGGGTTGCCATTTCCTTCTCCAGCAACTAAACAACAACAACAAACAGCGATATCACAAAGTACAAAACCAACCAGGTTCTTACCCACCAGTGGAGAAATCAGGCATCAGTGACATGGTATTGGGATCACGGAACACATTGGAAGGGAAGGATGCTAAGGGAAAGAATATCGGAGGGGACCTGCATGTAGGTTGGGAGGGCAAGAGAAGACATCAGTGAGGGAAGGACACCTAGCTGAGATGTGAAAGATGTGTTGCAGTGAGTAGGTGACAGGGTAAGGGTATGCCAACCTCCTGCACAAAGATGTTGATTGTGGCCCTTCCCAGTGTGGTGGAAGGCAGACAGGCAGGAAAGAACAGTGCAAGATGAAGGGAGGGACTGGGAAGAGACCACGTTAGACATAGCCTTTTAATCAATCATGAAAGGCTTGTGACTTTACCCTAAGTACTGTGGGGACCATTAAAATATAAGTCCCATAGGACATAGGGTAGAGTCTTATTTGTCTCATTCACTACAATTTCCCAGCAACTGGAACACACACACAACACCCACACAACACCCACACCACATACAACACACATGTGCGACATACACACATCACACACACACCAGTTACACACACCACATATACATCACATATAAAGCACACACATGCTACACACAACACATATACACAAGACACGCATGCACCACACACACACACAGACACACCACATACACACACAGCATACAGCATACACACATGTGCTACACACACCACACTACACATACACCATGCACACGCTTTATAAAATCTTTTGTAGCTTTAAGGATCTATTCAACTTGAAAGATCACAGAAGACCATCAGATTCCACATGAAACAATTAAATATAACATGTTAATTGATGGTTGGAGTCTTTGGGGTAATAGCTAGTTATGTGCAGTTAGTGGCGCCAGCAAATAGATTGAAAGAGGAAAACTTTCTCTCAAGACAAAGACAGTAATGGTAACTGAGAACACATGCAGTAAAACTCCCGGGCTCAGCAGAATAAACCCCAGAGCATTCCTCCCCCAAGACTTTATTAAACTCTCTCTCCAAGCTGACTGCCCCTCCTCCCTGCAGGACTCGGTGAGCTGGAGCCTCCCTGGCCATTGCAGACACCCTTTTGTTCCTGTGAGGAAGGCAGGCATTGGTTGTGGGGCTGTGTGTGTGTGTGTGTCTGTGTGTGTGTGTATGCGTGCACTCTGCCTGCCTCACATCCTGGGTGTATGTGGCATGTGTTGTGTGTGTGTGTGTGTGTGTGTGTGTGTCTGTGTACACGGGCACTCTGCCCGCCTCCCATCCTGGGAAGGAAGGCTCCTTCCATGAGCTGAGGCAGCAGAATGCCAAATGCGGGGGCAGGGCTGAAAGAGCAGGGCACACAGGTAAGAAAAGAGACCAGTGCCCCCCAGGGCTCACAGCGTCCGCACTCCTGGTGTCACACGCCGCGGCGTCAGGCACGGCAGCTCCTAAAGCAGAAGTTGCGGGAGAACTGGTCAAGGTTATTTCGGTGCCACAGTGGTCTCGGTCTCCCAGCCCAGATGGCCAGCAATGCTACGAGGCAGAGAACTCCGCTCCCGGTGGAGCACAGAGCGCTTGGCACCGCTTAAATCATGACCACTCACGCCCACTTGGACAGGTTGGCCTCCCCGTCTGAAGGGCAGGGGGAAGGCAAGGGCCCTGGAGAGGGAGTTCTCATTGAGAGACTGTGGAATGGCTGTTCTAGTTCTTTCTTAGCCCTGCTGGGAATGCCCACAGCCCTGCAAGGGGCTGAGCAGGCAGGAACACCGGCAGAAAGCAAACAGGGCAAGGATTTCAAGATCTGCATCGTGGGTCCAAAAGAATAGTGCTGATGGAAATCAGCCACCAAGTGGTCATTCATTTTAAATGACTTTTATAAAAGATTAAAAAAAAAAAAAACTGTCTACAATTCTATTCAAACAACAGTTTAAAAAGAGAACTAAACTAACATATCCTTTTTCCTATGTTTCATGGCGTGGACAGAATTTTTACATACATGACTTTTTACATACCTCATTTCAAGGCTTTTGATAATTAGTTTAGCTGACAGGTTCACTCCCAATTCATTTAGAGGAAGTGGAGAATGGAATTACTACTACTGCCTCTGAATTTGCCTTTGAATGAAAATTGTTTTCATCATGTCTAAGATGTTGGGCCAGTATTCTGAATATGATCCTGACTACTTTTAAGGACCGAGACTGTGCTTTGATCCTTCTCATCCAGTCTTAAATACCTCCAACACAACACCCAGGCAACCTTAGCCAGTACAGATGTATGTTAGTCGCTCAGTCATGTCCCACTTTTTGCGACCTCATGGACTGTACCCTGTCAGGCTCCTCTGTCCATGGAGTCTCCAGGCAAGAATTCTGGAGTGCGTTGCCATTCCTTTCCCCAAGGGATCTTCCTGATCCAGGGATTGAACCCAGGTCTTCCACACTGCAAGCAGATTCTTTACCGACTGAGCCATCAGGGAAACTAATATAGGTAATGATCCCCAAAAGGGCAGCCTCTTCCTTTCACCAAGGTTTCCACAGAACGGTTCTGCACCCAGATCCTACGCGGGACTCCCACACCCAGTAAATGATCCAGAGGTCCAGTGAGTGGAGCATTACAGCCCTCACTGTGTGCACATCCTGATTTCATAAGTGTCCAAATATTTTCAGAACTTAGTGGCTCTAATTGACATCAAAAGTGAAGGGACACAGAGAACTTTGAGAAAGAAATAAACAGGGGCAACTGTCAGCACCTGTTTACTTATCTTCTTTATCTGGGACCTGCCCTGCTTGGAACTTTGTCCTCAGCCCTCTTACTTCACACTAGATGCCTGTCTCCTTGAGAGACTTTCCCAACCCTTCTTGGTGGGGTTGTAGATAAATGACAAACACACAGGATATCTGACCTCTACTCAAGTAAGCTGAGAGGTTATTAGGTGTGTCTGACGGTTCCTTTTATATGTCAAATGAACTGGAGCCAGGACAGGTCCAGATATTTGGTTAAATGTTATTTCTGGGGGTGTCTTGTGTCTGTACAGGTGTTTCTGGACGGGACTAACATTTGAATCGGTAGGATGAGTAAAGCTACTTTGCCTCCCAATGTGGATGAGCCTTACGGAATCCTTTGAAGGCCTGAATAGAATAAAAGGCTGAGTTCAAAAGAAGTTTCTCTCTGCCTGACCATCTTTGAGTTGGAACACTGATCTTCTCCTGCCTGTGGACCTGGACTTGGAGTAACGTACACCATCAATTCTCCTGGGTCCAGATTTCTCAACCTTTCTAATTGTCTGAGCCGATTCCTTAAAATAAACCTGTTTCTTTGACCAGCCAACTGACTCACTCACACACACACACACACACACACAATTGGTTGCTGAGAACCCCGACTAATGCAACAAGCTACTCAAATTTTTTTGGAAAACAGCTTCACTAGCTCCCTCCGGACAAGTGGTACAAACTAAAATGCCTATGAACAAACCCAGACGAGGACAGCAGTCAGAGAAAGGATGCTGACAAGGGGCTCCCGCCACCCTCCTCTCCAGCTGACTTCTGCTGTGTCGGACTGGGGGTACCACCAGGGCCAGACTTTTCTGGCCCTTTTCTCTTTTAATTTAAGAGAAATTAAAAATCTGGGTATTCTTGTCAGCATTGGCAACTACTTCAAAAACTCTCAAAAGCGCATGTGAGCCAACCAGCCCAGTCTGTAGCCCAGATCTACTCACCAGCTGCCAGCGTGTAGTCTCTGCTTGAGGGAGGTGTGGGGAGGTTTTTCTGGATCGAAGGAGAGTGTGTGTTTACAAATATTTTCTTATTTCAAAACTTGGAGCTGCTGCTACAACTGCTGCACGACAACATTAATTCATACATTGATTGTTTATCTCAAGCTTCTATTCGAGCAACTTCCCTACATGTTTACATTATCCCACGAGACCACTGAGGGAAAGAAAAGAGAACAGGTATTCTAATCCCCCTATCTATCTTCTATCTATCTTCTAATGGAGTTAAAGACTCTCTAGTGTGCCCTACAGAAATGTGCTAGAAAGAGTTGCGCAATGCCAACTAAACTCCAGACCTCATATTCTTCCTCCCAAACATGAACTTCATGTAAATCATCCCTAATGCATATGGTTTCTTCTGTCCTTCCACAGCACACTGACATTTGGTTGAAAATGGTATATGTGCTGGAGAGAAACAGACATAAATATTAATTTCAATAACACCCCCGTGAATAGCTTACAACATATTTTTCCTTATTGCATGCATGTGTGCTAAGTTGCTTCAGTCATGTCCAACTCTCTGCAACCCCACAGACTGTAGCCTGCCAGGCTCCTTTGTCCGTGGGATATTCCAGGCAAGAATACTAGAGTGGGCTACTGTGCCCTCCTCTAGGGATCTTCCCACCCAGGGATCAAACCCAAGTCTCTTAATGTCTCCTGCATTGGCAGGCAAGTTCTTTGCCATTAGTGCCACCTGGGAAGCCCATTCTTCCTTACTGCTCAGCCATAAAAAAGAAGGAAATAATGCCATTTGCAGCAATACAGATGGACCTAGAGATGATCTTAAGTGGAGTAAGCTGGACAAAGACAAATACTTTATGATACCACTTATATGTGGAATCTAAAATATGACACAAAGGAACTTATTTAAGAAACAGAAACAGACTCACAGAGACAGAAAACAAACTTATGGTTACCAAAGAGGAAAGGAGGTGGGGGAGGGGTAAATTAGGAGTTTGGGGTCAGCAGACACAAACTACCATATATACATGTATGTGTATAAAGAGATAAAGCAACAGGATTCTACTGGAGAGCACAGGGAATCCTGTAATAAACCACAATGGAAAAGAATATGAAAAAGAAGATCTATACATACATACATATACACATATGTGTGTGTGTGTATATATATATATATATACACAGATATATACATATATATATATATATATATATATATATATCTGTACTGCTGGTTTAGTCACTAAATTGTGTCCAACTCCTTGTGACCTCATGAACTGTAGCCCATCAGGCTTCTCTGCCCATGGGATTCTCCAGGCAAGAATACTCGAATGGGTTGCCCTTTCCTTCTCCAGAGGATCTTCCCAACCCAGGAATTGAACCCAGGTCTCCTGCATTGCAGGAAGATTCTTTGCCGTCTGAGCCACACACACACTTATATGTATAACTGAAGAACACTGCTGTACGCCAGAAACTAACACGACACTGTAAATCAACTACACTGTACTTCAATTTTTAAAAAACTTATTTTTCCTATACATTGGTTTGATCATTTTTTTCACTTCAGCCATTATACGTTTTTTTTTCTTTTAAACCTAGCGTTGCTGTTTAAAAATATCTTCACTCTTCTTCAGCTTCTGAAGAATTTCCTCTCCCATAAAGCTGTGCTTCCAGCACCCGAAGGAGCTGGGCAAGGTAGAAAGGGATGCCCAGATGGCTCGAAGATGTTTGTGATAGGGCCCTCCATTGTATTCAAATTAATGGCACCACATTAGCATGGGATGCCCTTTGGTGCTCATTTGTTCCTGCGCTCCGGGGGTTAAAGGAGCCGCCTGCTCTCCAGATGTTCAGTAGCTCTTATAAATGAAAGATTAGTGATTTTTTGCTGCCGCTGCTATTTCCTCTATTCCCTTTCAAAGCTGGTATTTTCTTTAGGAACTTGCTTAGTGTCTGAGTCAGAAGAACCTGCTCCCTGAGGAGTATCAATCAATAGCACACACGAGAAGAAGGACATAACACAGAGGAGGTAGACATGGTCTGTGTTCATTTGCTGATTGCGACACTCTCCCAGCCACTGACATGTGCATCCTATGGTTGCATTCCACCCTTTGAAACGCCGATCAAAGACACGTGACATTTTCCTCATGCTAAAAACAAAAAAAAACCAGACCAAAAAAGAAAAGAAAACTCTCACTCACTTTTCTCGGCAAGGATATAAGAATATCTTTTGTTAGTGCCATGACAACAATGTCAACTTTGCAAATCTGGCTTACCTTCCCACTAAGCCAGAGGTGTAAGTGTCTGAAATATGACTGTACATAAGTCAAAGCTGCCGCTAACATTGTCTTCCCAAGAGAGAAATAGGAAAGGTACCCAAGATGGAGTCCAATAAATGAATGCCAGTTTAACATCAACCATGCTTGTCTATTGTGCACAGAGACGCTCCCCCGACCCTGCTGTTCCAAGAGCTGTTCAAGCGTTGAATAAACAGAGTTCCAACGAGATGAAAATGGCTGCCTCTGCCGGGGTCCATCAAGCTGTTCTCTTGCAACAACTCAGGAAGGATTTCCCTACCCTTAGAAGAATTACCACAGCTCACATCTTCTCCCAATACGCTTCCAGTGCTCCTGTCACCAAGTAGGGAAGAGACAGACCAAGGTAGAACAGGAAAGCCTGGTGGACACCATTCATCTTGGTCCACCTTTTTGACAACGGAGGTGAAAGTAGCCGAGAGGCTGAGGAGGAGTCGCTGGCCCTCGGACGGGGCATCGCTGACGGAATCTTTATTGAAGCCTGCACTCTTACGAAGCCTGGAATACTCAGCAGGACCCTCCTCTGAGGCAGATAATATGAAGAAGCCTGGAGAGCGTAGTCACACCGCGTGTCTTCATACAAACATAGCCCAGTCTTAAGGATGGAAGCCTTAGTCACAGACATATGAAATAACATTTCTGAAGAATGACTAGAGATGAATATTTTAAATGTACATGTAAGACTGAGATCATCAAGGATGCAGCTCAGAAAGAATTGCTACGACCACTATAGGGAAGGAAAATCTCTTTCCTTCTACCCTTGTAATTTTAACAGCTGGGGCCTGAGAATCAAACTGATAAAAGACCGATCAACAAGAGGGAAAAAATGTGTGACTAGGTACTTACATGCAGAAGTTTCACAAAGAAATGAGACCCCAGAGGTAGCCGGATGATGGAGACTGATCTCGGCCAAACAAAGGAAAAGAGGATGGGCTTCTGGTGGAGGAGGCAAGTCATGGGCAAGGGAAGGAAGGAAATGTACAACAAATATGGGTTATCTGTCTTGCAGATAAGAGTCTCTCAGGTGATAAGAGCTGTCGCCGAGGAGGAGCTGTCTGAGCCACCTTTATAAATGGAAATTTCCTTTACAAAAGAGGAAATTTACACTTTGTTTTTAGACACTAAGGCACACTTTGGGCTCCCCAGGTGGCTCAGTGGTAAGGAACCCGCCTGCCAATGCAGGAGATATGGGTTCAATCCCCGGGTCAAGAAAATTCCCTGGAGGAGGAAATGGCAACCGGCTCCAGTATTCTTGCCTGGAGAATCCCATGGACAGAGAAGCCTGGCGGCCTACAGTCCATGGGGTCACAAATACTCAGACACAACTGAGCACACACGCATGCAAGGCACTATTTTATTGCATCTTCTGGTTCTCAATTGATTTAAACTCAAAATAATCCTCCCAAAGTAGCCTATCTTGGGGCAACTTATTCTGATACCCTTCACCATGCCACGAGCAGGGTCAGGATGCTGCCCGGGGAGAGCCTTCTAAAGGGAAGGCCTGAGCTTTCCTTGAAGTCACACTTACTGCAGGCCAGTGAGAGGGAAGGTTGCAAAGGAGACAAGAGGAAGACCAGAGAGGGGGTAAGAAAGCCCTAAAGGCACAGCAATCCAGGAGGCAGGATGCTGAACCATGAGAGAGAAAGGAGGAAACACCTGGAGCAGAATGGGGAGCCTCAGTTTCTCCGTCCCCTGCAAGGGTCCTCAAGGCAAGGCTTACCATGGGAGAAATCTCCCACCAACCTTCTCTGGCATGGCTAGGGCATGCCTTCTCTGGCATGCCTGTGCCTGGCAGGTGGGCATTCCACTGATCTATCCAATGAAGTGGGTCACAGAGGTTAAGCTGAAGGAGAAGATTTAAGGGGAAACCAAGAGGAATTAATGTGATGGAAACTGGAGAAGAAAAAGGCAGTGGTCGAGGATAGACCGGTAGATAAAAAATAAGGTGCCCCCTACAAAGATCTCAGAAAGAAGACTGCCTTCAATAGTTCAACTGCAAAAGCGACCCATAATAGGTAGGAACAAGGACAAGCAAACTCACTGTAAAGAAATAGAATTGCATCAAGCTAGCACAAGTGAGAGAAGGAAATGGCAGCCCACTCCAGTGTTCTTGCCTGGAGAATCCCAGGGACCAGGGAGCCTGGTGGGCTGCCGTCTATGGGGACACACAGAGTCGGACACGACTGAAGTGACTTAGCAGCAGCAGCAGCCCAAGTGATTAAATATATGAGTAAGTTAAGTGTTAGTCACTCAGTCATATCCAACTCTTTGCAACCCCATGGACTGTTTCCTGCCAGGTTCCTCTGTCCATGAGATTCTCCAGGCAACAATACAGGAGTGAATAGCCATTCCTTTCTCCAGGGGATCTTCCTGACTCAAGGATTGAGCCCAGGTCTCCTTCATTGCAGGCAGTTTCCTTGCCATCTTTCTTTCCCATTCAGGGAAGCCTGAATATATGAATACTGCTATAGAAAGAATGTTTGAAGCAAAAGGAGATTGTCTGGAAAGAGAAATCACAAGAGAGGTTAAGTCAGATTTGAATAGAATCAGTGCATTTGTATTATAACAAATCAGAACTCCAAGAACTAAGAGACCCAGGTCCAAGTTTGCCAGAGAATGAATAAGTCTTCACTTACAAATTGTGAGTGGTCTGGCACCCCTTCAAGTCCCAGAATCCTTCACCCTAAAACCTGCCTCACACCTAGTACATGAAACCTGGAGCTTTCAGAAGTTGCCAAGAAGATAACACAAGCTTATCACTGACTGCAGAGGTGGTGGGTGCCGCTCTTCCCAAGGTCTCTCTTTGTTCTCCAGGTGGAAAAGCACACGCTGATATCCTGCTTCTCTTCTCAATTTTCATTAATGGAGAAGGTAGGAAATGATGGTCAGAATTCAGAGGTGTCCAATCCAGGCCCTTTCACTTACTGCCAGGGAATGAATGCTAGAACATGTCAAAGACCTAGTGTTTGCCTTTCTATCTAACAACCACGTAATCAACATCACTAACACATCAGACTGGCACATCTCTTTTTGAGTACTTTCAAACCATGACCACCACCTTCCAATGGTAGTGGGAGTTTCACCTGACTCTTGTCATTTGCTTCATTAGTAAACTGGTATAAATAATCAGGGGGCTTCCCAGGTGGCTCAGTGGGTAAAGAATCTGCCTGAAATACAGAAGACACAGGAGATGTAGGTTTGATCCCTGGGTCAGGAAGACCTCCTGGAGAAGGGAATGGTGCCCCATTCCAGTATTCTTGCCTGGAGAATCCTGTGGACAGAGGAGCCTGGCAGGCTACAGTCCACAGCATCGCAAAGAATTGGACACGACTGAGCATGTGTGTGTAAGTTGCTAAGTCATGTCCGATTCTTTGAGAAGCCATGGACAGTAGACTGAGCACAGTATGCATAAATAATGAGATAATGAGAACTGGTGCTTTATTTTTGCTTTGGTCCTAGGATTCTTCCCCTCCCTCAGTTCATCTTAGCAAGAAGTGGATTTGGTCCCTGGTTCACTTACAAGTTCTGTAACCAAACATGTTTGAGCATAGAACTGCCAGGGCATTCTCTGTTGAAAAAAAAAAAATGTAATGGAAGGGGAAGGAGGGAGAGAGATGATGAAATATCCAGGTCAGCCTAAAGAGGCTTTGCTCTGCCATTGGTCCCAATCTCAAGAAGAAGCTCCAGAGCAGAAGGAATTCATTTAACTCACCTGGTATATATGGCTTCACCCACCTACTAGACTCTAAATAGCTTCAGTCCTGGCTGCCTGTCATATTCCCAGAAGCAGTTATCACAGCCAAATGACCAAGGGAAGCACTATCCTCCATCCTTCCACTGAGGTCCTGAGGCTTTGCCCACAGAAGGACACAGAAATTTCAGGCACACAAATGCCCCCAGTGGGACACGGAGATTCTACAGACACAGTTGAAATAACCAAAAATAGAGGTTACCAATTTCATAAAGAAAGTTCTGCCAACCATAATGCTTGTATATTTCAGATAAATGGCTCCTTACACATCATGATGATGAAACAGTTTACAAAGACAGAATAAGAAGGACTAGTGGAAATCGCTTCTGTGTTGGGTAGCAGCATGTTATATGAGCCATCTCACTTTCCTTACTTTCCCCTAGCTCCAGTAGGTACTGCTATCATAAAGCAATTAGCACCTGACATCTGCTAGGCATAGCAATTCAACAAGTAGTTCAGACAGGTACAGAACCGAGATTGCCGGGAGAAATATCAATAACCTTAGATATGCAGATGATACCACCCTTAGGGCAGAAAGTAAAGAGGAACTAAAGAGCCTCTTGATGAAAGTGAAAGAAGAGAGTGAAAAGGCTGCCTTAAAATTCAACATTCAAAAAAGTGAAGATCATGGCATCCAGTCCCATCACTTCATGGCAAATAGATGGGGAAAGAATGGAAACAGTGACAGATTTTATTTTCTTGGGCTCTAAAACAACTGCAGATGGTGGCTGCAGTCTTGAAATTAAAAGATGCTCGCTCCCTGGAAGAAAAGCTATGACCAACCTAGACAGCGTATTAAAAAACAGAGACATTACTTTGCCAACAAAGGTCTATCTAGTCAAAGCTATGATTTTTCCAGTAGTCATGTATGAATGTGAGAGCTGGACCATAAAGAAGGCTGAGAATCAAAGAATTGATGCTTCTGAACTGTGGTGTTGGAGAAGACTCTTGAGAGTCCCTGGGACTGCAAGGAGATCCAACCAGTTCATCCTAAAGGAGATCAGTCCTGGGTGTTCATTGGAAGGACTGATGCTGAAGCTGAAACTCCAATACTTTGGCCACCTGATGCGAAGAACTGACTCATTTGAAAAGACCCTGATGCTGGGAAAGATTGAAGGCAGGAGGAGAAGGGGATGACAGAGGATGAGATGGTTAGATGGCATCACCGACTCACTGGACCTGAGTGTGAGCAAGCTCAAGCAGATAGTGAAGGACAGGGAAGCCTGCCATGCTCCATGCAGTGCATGGGGTCTCAAAGAGTTGGACACGACTGAGTGACTAAACAACAACAATAGAACCTAAGTGTATTCAACCAGAAGAAAACCTGGTATTGATTTCCTTGATTTTGGCCACAGAGAAGGAGAAGTAGGGGGAGGAGGAAAGAGGAAGGGGAAGGAAGGGGAGGTGGAGGAGGAGAGGTGGAAAAGGAAGGAAGAGAGGAAGGAGGAAAAGGAGAGGAAAAAACTGGAGTGCATATGCATGCACACTTCTTCCCCTGTATTCCTCTCTCTTTCCCCACAGATACAGAGGTATGAAGCCACCGCAATGGCGTTGGCAGCCATTTTGTGACCACGAGGGGAGTCAGTCTTAAGGTGAAGTTGATAATGACCAGAAAGATAGAAAGAAATGGGTTCTGGTTTACATTATTGGACCATTGGAGAAACACTGAAGACTGTAAATACAGGAGCCAAAAATTTGAGGTTTTTGTCCCTTGGCACCAAAAACATCTCTACTGATACTCAGGAGACAAGTTAGAACACTGTGTATTTGGACCTAATATGAGAGGGAAACAATTTCATCCCTTCTGATGTCAACTCCTCCTTTGAAGAGGGAGAGAGGCAAAGAGGAGGGGATGGAAAATCATATAAGCCACCCACCCATTAGTGCCTTTCCAGCCCTGTCTCTTTTCATTAAACTAAAGAAACAGTAGTGTGGTAATGGAGAGGAAGGGAACAGGAGAGGATGGAGAATTCGGGGGAAAGTGCCAACTGAGTTGTGTGAGCATCAAGCCTGAGCTGCCCTGGAGCTTTCCATATGGGCGTGCAGTGATTGCACGAAGGGACTCCCTGGATTGCATCCACTCTTCCCGGCCACATACTTAAAAGTATAAATATGAGTGTATAAAACTGGGATTAATGTGTTTTCAAAAATAAATGTGACGTGTCATTAGCTTTGCTGTTTCTATAATCAGAAACTTCAAGCATTTGTTTCCCAAGAGAGAGCTCTGTCCTGCACATCACATGAACAAACTGGCCCATTTCAGCATCCTCCCTGCCCAAACGCAGAGAAACACTGAGGGATAGTCAAAACCATTGGGATTGCTGGCCCAGACTTCACATGATCAGGGTAAACAAACCACCATCCAAGCAAGTAAACACTTGGTCTGCTTTATTTCTCTGCCTTCCCATCAGTCCAGTCAAATCTTCAAGCCAATATGCCTTTCACATGCCTCCGGAGGACTTCAACTCTTGTTTTTCCCCTAATGATCACAAGTGCAGTCCCTTCAAACTCTGTCTCCATAAATACTACGACATTACTTTCCCTTTATTATAGTCGGCACCTCAGTAAACCCATCTTCAAACAAATTGGTTTTCTTTTACAGGCAGGACATGGGAAATCCATCTGTCACGGTGAAAGTGGAAACTCAGGCGAAGCTTGTAAAACAGGGTGGCTGCCCAAAGGCAGGAAGAAACTTGTGAGAACCTTGGAAGGCAAAAAATGCCACTCATGTAGACTGAGAGTCAGCCACCAAATTGGGAGACACTGGGACAGACGGGGAAGGGAGAGTGAGGAGGAGGGGGAACAGAAAGGAAACGTAAGAAACAGGCAGGAAAGAGTCTCTCTTCAGGAGAGATGGAGAAATTATCACTCTTTTCCCCACAATTGGCTGATCAGCCAAGACAGAGATTCGAATAGCTTCGAGCCATCCCTTTCAAGCTCTCAGTCAAGTCACCTAAGGACTCAAAATGCAAGCTTCTTACCCTGTGGGAGGAAACTTGGCCTTGCCCTTTTTTCTGCCACTAGACAAAAAGTATGTGAAACTGTTATTGACATAGGAATTAAGTTATCATGATTTTGGAGAACTTTAAAATGGCCTAGGAGAATACTCGATACTGAAAAGGCTTGCTTTCCACTAATCCTCTCCATTTTCTTCCTTTATTGGCATTTTCTTGGCTTCCTCACTCCTGCCCCTTCCCTCTTTGCTTCTTCTTTTCCTACCCTAAGTACTGCAGATGACCTCTGGGCAGCCCTCACGTCTCACGCCACTGTGCAAGCTGCCCATGCTGAGCTGCCGCGAGACGGGCTCGTGACAGGCACACACATCCCACACGTCCACATCCACACACCATACCATATAGGCACACCACACACATACACATACCACACCAGACACACACCGTATGCTCTACATACATACACACTGCACCACATATACACACCACCATGTACACACACCACCATTTACACACACCACACATCACACACAAACACACACACCATATACACATACACACACACCACATGTACACACCACCGTGTACACACACCACCATGTACAAACACCATACAAACATATACACACACTACCATGGACTGATGCTGAAGCTCAAACTCCAATACTTTGGCCACCTGATGAGAAGGATTGACTCAATGGAAAAAACCCTGATGCTGGGGAAGATTGAAGGCAGAAGGAGAAGGGGACGACAGGATGAAATGGTTGGATGGCCTCACCGACTCAATGGACATGAGTTTGAGCAAGCTCTGGGAGTTGGTGATGGACAGAAAAGCCTAATGTGCTGCAGTCCATGGGGTTGCAAAGATTTGGACATGACTTGGTGACTGAACTGGCCATATATACATACCACACATACACATACCACACATGGACATAAAGCACACACCATATCACATATACAAAAAACAGACACATCACATACACACACACACACACACACAGCACACACATATCTCACATACCACATCACATATACAGAAAAAAATATACCACACATGCACGCTACCATATATACACACACACAACATACACACAAAAACATGTACCTCGTACATACCATATACATGTGTACCACATCACATATGCACACAAAAACACTTATCTCATACATACCTTATACACGAATACCATGCCACACATGCATACACACATATCATGCACACACACACATATCCCACCCAGCCCCCACACACACCTCTCCCTTTCTCTTGCCCTCAACCCAAAGCTGCAGCCCTGCACAGCTGTCTCTGGCTGATTCTCCGTGAGGGGGGCCAGGGAGCCTCCTACCACCCTGCCTCTAGCCCAGGCACAGGCTTGACAACCCCCAGCAGCTCCCCGCTTGGGTTCAAACTGTGTCCCAGGCTCTGTCCACAAGTGATCACCCTGCCTTATCCCACATGCTCATCTCTGCCCCCCAAGAAGTGGGTGCTTATCACGAACTCCTTCTTGCAGTTGAGAGAAGTGCAACTCCAGGAAGTAAGGAGCCTGCCAGGGTCACAGAGCTGGTGAGCAGAAGCCAGCCTGTGTCCTCTGGAACACAAACACTTTCCTTCCTGGCGCCCTTTGCCTGGTTCCCTGAGCAGGGAGCATGGGGACCCCGAGGAAACAGCTGAGTTGAGAGTGTCTCGGAGCAGCAGCCGACCTCCATAGAAACCATGGGGCGCTGGGCATCCCCACAGTGAACAAGTTTGTTCAGCTCACACCAGGGCCCGGCCAGAGCCCTAAAGATTCACACTAGCCACTTCCATTGCACCCAAAGCCAGGTGTCCCCAGGAGTGGGGTCCCCCCTCCCTTCAACACTGCGGGAGGCTCCATGGGGCAGGCTTGGAAACACAGTACCCCAGATCCCTGTGAGCACAGGCTGGCCTGGTTCCCAAGACTTGATTACCTAGGGAGGTTAGAATAACTTAAGATCACGGTTGTTTTCTTCCCAGCCCTCTTCTCTTCAAGTAAGGTCAAAATAAAGTTATTTCATCCAAAACTTTCTTTAAAAAAAAAAAAAAAAAGCTAAATGTCAAGCAATTTAGGCACTTTAAAGTAACAGATTATTCCGCATTAATCCCCGGGGATGTCTTAGAAAGAGGCAAAGTGCTTGCCCTCCTTGTCGCTATTTTCTCACACTGTTCTCATGGTTATTATTATGGTCCGCTCAGCACTCAAATGGTAACATTTAAATTGATCAAGCATAAAGTCAGACATGAGCTCTGTCCGGAGAATCTCCCCCACCTGAATCAGAGCCAGCAACTGACACGGGGGCACCGGAAACCCTGCCCTCCCCTTTTCTATGTACCATCTAAAGAGGGAGCTATTTGGGGCTCACCTTTCAGCACAGACAAAATGGTCTTCTTTATCTATAAAGGAGCCACTTAGAGCAAGCAGACCGGCCACAGGATGTCACTGTTACTCCACACACACAACAGCAAGCCAGCCTTTCTGTCTGGGGTTGGATCCAGACAGAACCCGGGCTCCCCTTGCCTCCTCTCTCACAGACCTCTCATCCCTTCAGGTTTGCTCCACAAGCACGGTCCCCATAAAAGCCGTGAGCCTCTCCCACTGTCTCCAAATCCATATTGTTCTGTGTCAAAGGACGAAAGGAAGAGAAAGGGATGTGAGGAGAAGAAAAGGACCACCATGGTCCCCTCACATCACAGGTTCTCCACGAGTCGGGCTTTGAACGTTTATGGCCTTGGATAAAAGCAATGACCTTTTCATATATTTTACAGTGTTTTATAAGGATAAGAACATCTCGGTTATTTTCATTTTCTCAGATTTCTGGAAAGGATGTGGAATATTTAAACAATTTTTACACTATCTTAAGTTCTTCATGGGCTTCCCTGGTGGCTCAGATGATAAAGAATCTGCCTGCGATGCAGGACACCTGGCTTCAATCCCTGGGTCAGGAAGATCCCCTGGAAGAGAGAATGGCTACCCACTCCCGTATTCTTGCCTGGAGAATCCCATAGACAGAGGAGCCTGGCAGGCTACAGTCCATGCAGTCACGAAGAGTTGGACATGACTGAGCGACTCACACTTAACTCTTCATAGAGATGCTGCTTTGTATTCTACTCAAATAAGGCCAACGTTCGTTAAACACCTTTCCTTTGCCCAGCAAACCTGCCTCTGCCCACGACCAGCTCCTCCAATGTCTCATAGACTCACAGGCAAGCCTAGGACCAAGAATGTGTGTTCTGGAGCTGGCAAGCTAATGCCATCCCACTGCCTGTGTAACAAAGCTCTTATCAGGGAGCATGCCAGGAGCCACTGCTGGAGCAGGAGATCACCTTCTATTCATGGTTGCCAGCTGTCCTTCCTTCTCTGTTATGTGCCCTCCGAGGGATACTTCGCTCTTCCTCCAAGTCCATCCCCTCTGCCATTTTCCACCGTTAGCCTGCATATTTATTTCACACAGTGGTTGGCATGACAAAGTTAAAAATAAAACCTCAGGCTAACACAGCCAGTAGGAAGGCATACTTTGCGTAGTCAAGGAGATAGTTAATATATGCATGCATGCTAAGTCGTTTCAATCATGTCCAACTCTTTGTGACCCCATGGACTATAGCCCTCCAGGCTCCTCTGTCCATGGGATTTTCCAGGCAAGAATACTGGAGTGGATTGCCACTTCCTTCTCCAGGGGAGCTTCACAACCCAGGGATCGAACCCGTGTCTCTTATACCTCCTGCATTGGCAGGTGGGTTCTTTACCACTAGCACCACCTGAGAAGTGTAAGAACCGTAGTGATGCAATATAAAAAGGTAAACAAAGAGTAAGTGTTTTGAGTCATAAAGAGAAAATGACTTTTGCCTTTAAAAAGTGACTGCTTCATAACTTAGCCTGGAGGCAGTTTTCATATCGTTAAAGTCAGAGTTGTCAAATTCCCTCTGCCACGGGTCACCCCACTTTAGCCATATCATAGCAGCAGAAAGAATTAAAACAAACCAGGCCGCTTCTTGTGAGCCAGCATTTAAGAAAGGAAATGTGATGCTGTTCCAGCATTTGCAAGAATTGGTGCAATAGCTAGAAGGGAGAGCTACAGAAATACAGTTTGATGGAGGCTTTGTTAATTTTCACACGGCATTAAGTAGATCAATCTCAGTTTAAAAAAAAAAAAAAAAAAAAGCCATTACTCTGACTTGAACTGGCCTGGACAGTGCAAGGTGTGGATGGACATGAGATACAGAAGAAAATCAGTAGGCTAATGGGAAGCAAACAACGCAAAAGGAGAAGAAAACACTGGGACGCCGGCTGCAACTAACCATGCCTGAGGGCTTTAACAAATCCCCATTGGTGAGGTTTAGAGGGAATACCAGAATAAAATCAGCCTAATCATCGCAGTGTGTTGCTCAATCACACAGCAACTATATTTTGAGCACCTACTTTGGTCAAGTGCCAAGACGATGTTGAACAAGGTAGTATATTTTCTGCTCTCGATGAGTGAATCAGGGAGACAGATAATCACACAGCCAGAAAGACACTGTTAGGGTCTGATTGTAATAAAGAACTGGGCCAATCTTTGTCCCTAGTTCCTGGGAGACAACCTGTAAACCCTTGGGATGTCCCAGTAATAGGAATGTCTTCGTTAGTTCTGCTGAGTCTCTCCAACCACACCTGAAAGTTTATGCTGACAGATGGCTAAGGATAGGGGCTGCCCCGGTACAGAAAGACCAACCACATGATTAGAATACTGGGGCCTGAGCCCTGAGATACCAGCCTGACCTCTGGGGAAGGGAGGAGGGTTGGAGAATGAGTGCAACCACGTGCCAGTGATCAATCAGTCGTGCCTGGGTAATGACGCTTCAATTAAAACTCTGACACTGATGGTTGGGTGAGTCTCCCTGGTTGGCAGTACTCTGCGTATTGTTACACACGGATGTGCCAGGAAGATAACACATCCCTGAGGACAACGGAAGCCTGGCGTTTGGAACCCTCCCAAACTTCTCCCCCTGCGTCTCTTCTTTTGGCTGGTTAAGTACAGTGCCGTCAGCAAGGTTTGTGAGTCTTTCCAGTGAATTGTCAAACCTACAGGAGTCCTTGGAGACCCCAAAACTTGAGGCTGGTATCTGAAGTCTTGGGTAGAGCTGGCAATCTGGAGAGCTGTACTCAATCTGCAAAGCTTGACCTAACTCTGGGTTGTTGTTCAGTCGCTAAGTCGTGTCTGACTCTTTGTGACCCCCACGGACTGCAGCACGCCAGGCTTCCCTGTCCTTCACTCTCTCCCAGAGTTTGCTCAAACTCGTGTCCTTCGAGTCAGTGATGCCATCCAACCATCGCATCCTCTCTCGCCCCCTTCTGGATAGGTTGTAATAAAGGCAATTTAGGGGCTTCCCTGGTAGCTCAGACAGTAAAGAATCTGCCTGCAATGAGGGAGACCTGGCTTCGATCCCTGGGTCAGGAAGATCCCCTGGAGGAGGGCATAGCAGCCCCCTCCAGTATTCTTACCTAGAGAATTCCCAAGGACCGAGGAGCCTGGCAGGCTACAGTCCATGGAATCAAAATGAGCGACTCAGCACAGCACAGCACAGGCATGCAAAAGAGGCTCACACGATCCAGACTAGAGGCGGAGAAAGGCTTCCGGGCACACTTCCTAGAAAAATAATCTCTGGCACTTGAATGGTTAAGCATTCGAACTCCAGGTAACTCTTTGGAAAAATAGAGTTAATTGCATGGATGATGTTTAGTTCTCAGCAAATCCCTGTCATTGTTTAAGTCCCCTGATACAGAAGTACTTCCAATTTTGTTTAGGAAGTTCCCCATCTCGGTTCTATCCAGCCAACAACTGAAGTGGAATTTCAGGTTCTCAGGAAGCACAGAGTAGACAGGTGAGCAGCCTCACCTCACAGTGGTGCCATAAGGACCACGGTTTTGTGAGGATGAGCTGTTGATTATGCTCATTGTCTAGCTGTATTGTGCACTATTCCCTTCATGGAAGGAAGATTTTACTAACCCTCTTTGCAGAGAGAATTTACAAGGCACTCAGAGTTCATAAGCTGTATTTAAATTAAACAACAAGCTCTACATGGAAGAGGTCAGGCTATTAATGTATTATTTAACAATGTCCTCAATTACCTTTTTCTGAAGCTGGTATTTAGGATATGCTTCTTGAGTAAATGTGGAGAAGGAAATTGCAACCCACTTCAATATTCTTGCCTGAAGAATTCCATGGACAGAGGGGTCTGGCGGGCTACAGTTCAGGGGGGCGCAAAGAGTCGGACACAACTGAGTACAAGTAAATGCATATAATTTCTCCCTCTATCCCTGCCAATCAAAATATACTCTCCTATTGAAACTGGTTTAAGGAAAATCTAAGCTGAAAATGACTGCTGTTGTTAGGCAAATGTTGCCATAAACGACCTAAAATGCTTTCAGAATCTTTGAAAAATAGCATGAGTTTTCTCAAGGAGAGGAGGGGCAAAGAGAGCAGCTAGTTTCAAGCGCACAGAAGTCTTCTTTCTTGCACAAAGATGAGCATTACCTCTTCACGGCGCCTCCAGATCACAGTCCCTTGACCTCGGACTCAAGGTCCCTTGGTGCGGGGAAATCAAAGCTAAGGGCAGTTGCTCCCTCGAAGCTGCAAAGCCGGAAGATTCCAAGCCCAGATCAGGCTTCTAGCCCAGATCAGGCTATCTTCTGATCGTCAAGCCAGAATGTTCCATCGTTCAATTGCTCAGTTGTGTCTGACTCTTTGAGACCCCATGGACTGCAGCACACCAGGCTTCCCCCTCCTTCACCATCTCTGAGTCTGCTCAAACTTATGTCCGTGGAATTTGTGATGCCATCCAACCATCTCATCCTCTGCCACCCACTTCTCCTTTTGCCCTCAATCTTTCCCAGCATCAGGGTCTTTCCCAATAAATCGGCTCTTTGTATCAGGTGGCCAAAGTATTGGAGCTTCAGCTTCAGCATCAGTCCTTCCAATGAATATTCAGGGTCGATTTCCTTTCAGATTGACTGGTTTGATCTCCTTGCTGTCCAACTGACTCTCAAGAGTCTTCTCCAGCATCACAGTTCGAAAGTATCAATTCTTTAGCATTCATCCTTCCTGATAGTCCAACTCTCAAATCCATACCAGGGCAATCTGATTTTGAACTTAAAAAAAAAAAAATTCATCTGGGTTTGAATCCACTGAAATTGGAGTTCAAATAATCCCAACCCTCTCCTCTATAACTGTGAAAGACTGTCCCTTAGTGTTAGGCATTCAAGGTGCCCCAGTAAATAGCACATCAAGGTTCTGAACCCAGAGAGTCGGGAGATGAAAACGTCACCTACAGAGCTGGGAGCAGCGGCTGTGATTTCTACCTGCGGACAAGTGGGCATTCGTGTGCCTGAACCCCCAGACTGCGCAGACCTGCAGCAGGAGGGCAGGGTCAGTGCTGTGAAATGTACAGCTAGGAAACCAACCAGAATTCCTACTCCCACAGGCAGCCTCGCTCCCAGGGGGAAAGGGAATAGAGTCTGGGCCACACAAACACCATTCTCCTTCCAGACCCACCAGCAAATTAAATCACTCCTCACCCAGTCTGGGAGGATGGGGAGAGGGGGGCAGAGAAAGCAGGCAGGAGTGTTACTGCTGACGGGGTCCCTCCACACAGAAGACACGCCAGGAGACCAGAAGCAGCCAGAGGGGCAGGCAGCAGCCCAGAGCCACAGTCTCCTAACCCGCCACACAGTCACAAATATCTCAAATGACAAATCCTGACACAACGGCCTGTCACAGGCAGGTCCTCCACCACGACAGTTATTACGATAGAGCAGAGGGAGGAGAAGGAAAGGGAGAGAGGGTCGGGGGAGAGAGGTGCCTGCCAGTTTGTGGGGAAGGTGGTGGACACCCTGGCCCAGATCGCCTGGAAGTGTGAGACGGGCGCACGTGGGGTACACGAGGCAGGCAGCGTGGCGGGGACCCACATGGGACCGTGAAGATGGGATGCTATTGGGAACAGCGCGCGTCTGTAATGTGCTGGAGCCGGAGTCACTGTAACTCAGCGCTGTGCTGAATGAAGTGGAAGAAATGCTATTAAATCCGTGACTCCATGAGGTAATAATATTCCCAGCGAGCCCACGCCTACAGAAATACACCCAGCAAGCAGGCTTTCCAGGAGCCCCCTCTAAGTTATAACAAGCTGCCTATCTCCCGCTGCCAGGATGCGGAGAAAAAATGAAAACCAGTTACCAACTGCATTATAAACTTAGTGACCTGCTTCACCTCCCTTGGTTTAGTGACGAGCTTGGCTGCCTTTTGGGCACGAAGAAAGAAACATAAGGCCAGGATTAAGTTTCCTGGCTTTTGAAGGCATCAAGAGTCAAAAATGCTTTCAGCTGGCAATTCTCTCTGTTATTCAGTCAGCTTTGATGGATTTATTTTCTTTGCCCTACTTCATAGAAGTTACTGTGGCCAATTACCGCAAAGATGATCGCCAGGGAGTTTTTGCGTGGACACTAGGTGGCGCTGTCTTCCCAGCTGTTTCCGTTCTCTTTTCAAAAGTGCAGACTGGTTTCATTAAACACCCCCTTAGAGCTTTCTAACTTGCAATAAGAGTGAGGAATTCAACGGTCAGAAAGGCACTTACTTACTTTCTCCAATCTGTGGGTCTCTGAGCCCCGAGAGAGTGGTAGAATCCTTTATACACTTCACACTCTCACAATTTTATTTCTCTCTGTGGCAAGTGAAGCAATTAGAAAGAAGCACCGTATTCAGATATTCATAGTCAGCGAACGGCAGTCTTATTCATTTTAGAACTCATGCATTTTGACTCATTTTACAAGCCTTTTCTTGCTGCAAATTACAAATGGCTTTTCAATTTTTTTTTTTAAATTCTGTAACAGTATTCTCTACTTGAGGACGTTTCTAGTTCTATTTAAATACCAGGACCCCTTATACAGATTGGAGTCTAGTATTTTGACCAGGAGACGGTTATTGCAGCTCTGGAAGCATTTTCCTCTGGGATTTATGGAGACAGCAGCAGTTGGGCAGGGGCTGGGGTATCCCACCAAGGAAAGAAGTGCCCCAGCCAAGTTCACGCCCTTTGCTAAAGTCACACAGAGTCAAAGGTAGGGCCCGGGCTTCCTGATTTCTGATGCAAAGCTTTCTTTGTGACACTGTCCTGTCTCCTTGAGTCCCAAGATTGACACGTGCTTGGATTGGCAGTATACCTTACTTGTTTGAACATTGTTGCTGGGATATCTGTAATTCTAAATAGAGACACGGTGGCTTCTAAGCAGCATGTGTACATTTAAGAGAAAAGCAATATTCTAACTTCTGGCAAAACATCAAGCATCAAGAATATCACTTACCAGAGCTGACTTTATAAGAGTGCCGCCAGGGGACCAGCAAGCTGCCTCATTCCAGACATCTGCCATGGACCCTCCCAGGGCCAGGGAACTGGGTGGCAGAGTCCCAGACTTTTCTCTGAAGTGCTCCCAGTTCTTTCCCTCCCTCTCTCTCTCTCTATCTGGAGAATCTTGCCTCCCAGAGCAGAATTATCAGAGCATGAGCTTATACTACCAGCTTCTGACCACAGTATCTTTATATTATGAGAGGAAAAAGGAAAATGCTCTTAAATTTAAAATCTGTTTTCCTTGGTATTTGCATATCTTCTGTATGTATGGGTGTCATGTCTGACTCTTTGCAACCTCATGGACTGTAACCCTCTAGGCTCCTCCATCCATGGAATTTTCCAGTCTAGAATACTGGAGTGGGCTACCATTTCCTTCTCCAGGGGATCGTCCCCACCCTGGGATCAAATTCACGTCTCTTGCATCTCCTGCACTGGCAAGTGGATTCTTTACCACTGCGCCACCTAGGAAGCCACACAGATTTTTGTAAACCTAGTCAATTTCAGATTGGTTTGTATTTAGCATGGTCTCTGGTCCCAGTCACCAAAGGATTAACATGCTTCTTAAGGAAAGAGCCCATCTGGTCTCGAATATTACTCTCCCCAGCTTCATGCAGAAACTGGAAGGCGGCACAGTCTTCTCTATCTCAAAAAGCTTCCTGGTTCCATCAGTTTGGGTTTTTCTGCCTTATGAGACACAGACTGCTCAGTTTCCATTACAGGTAAAAGTTCAATATTTGGGGAGCTTTTTTTCCCCTTTATTTTCATTAATGAAGTATCAAAGTCTTATTTAATACCACTAGATACCAATTTTAAATTAGTTAAGATTGAAATTTGAAGACTGCTGAGAGGAGAGAGATTGAGGAAGTAAGTTACCCATTTTCCAGAGATATGAAATAAAGTGAATGTGAGTCATTTACTCACTCATTTATTCACAGTATATGTATGGAACGCTTCTTTTATTATGTATGGAACATTTATAATACCATGCTTGTTGTGCATAACTGATTTGTCACGTTGATATATGGCAGAAATCAACACAATATTGTAAAGCAATTATCCTCCAATTAAAAATAAATAAATTTATTAGAAGAAAAAGAAAAAAACAGAACTTATCTGGTCTTGAAGGGAGACAATGGTGAATCAGATCCATTCAGTCCATAAATATTCTGTGAATAAGTGAATGAATGAATGAATGAGTGGCATCTATATCATTTCAATTCACTTTCAATTTATGTCATGATATATACTCTTGTTACAAAATGGCCCTCCACTGTGGGTTCAAATGGGCTTCCCTGGTAGCTCAGATGGTAAAGATTCCACCTGCAGTGTGAGAGACCTGGGTTCAATCCCTGGGTTGGGAAGATTCCCTGAAAGAGGGCATGGCAACCCACTCCAGTATTCTTGCCTGAAGAATTCCACGGATGGAGGAGCCTAGCGGGCTACAGTCCATGGGGTCAGTGCTTTCTTCCTGACCCAAGTTCTTTTATGACAAATACATACAATATAATCCTCCCCTGGCTACCAGCATCTCATCCTGGTAGCAGTCCTGCCTTTGAGGCCACAGTCCCAAAAGTTATGAAATCACGGGCAGGGTCTTTGTATGAAAAGGGGATCAGGCCAGGCCAGGCCAGAATGGAGGCAAACTGGGAGAGCAGAGCTTCTTTACCTGGAGGGGCTGCAGCTATGGCTGCCTTGGGGCAATGAGGCTGCATTGTGAGATCTTCAAATTAGGAAATTATTTTTGGCAGCACTTGGTCTTCTTAGCTGCTCACAGGCTTTCTCTAGTTGCAGCGAGTGGGGGCTACTCTCTAGTTGTGGTGAGCGGGCTTCTCGCTGAAGCAGCTTCTCTTGTTGCAGAGCATGGGCTGTAAGCAGAGGGGCTTCAGTAGTTGTGATACACTGGCTTAGATGCCCCTGGGGATCTTCCTGGACAAGGGATCGAACCAGTGTCCCCTACATTGGCAGGTAGATTCTTAACCACTGGACCACAAGGGCAGCCCAGAAACATCTGAAAATTAAACATCCAGTTAATGTGTTCTCTGAACATCCCCAAGCCTTCTACTGAACTTGCTCAGAAGTCTGAACTAGAAAGGAGTGTGAGATATCAGAGGGAAATGTTACCTAGGTTTCTAGGTAACCTAGGTTTCTAGGTTTCTTTCTACTTGCTTTTTTATTGAGATTTTTTTTTAAAGTGCTATTAACCTCTGAAAAGCATTTCTTAAGATATAGAAGAAAAAGGGATTTTTATTATCTTGAACGTGAAAGTGAAAGTCGCTCAGTCCTGTCTGATGCTTTGCGATCCCATGGACTATACAGTTCATGGAAATCTCCAGGCCAGAATACTGGAGTGGGGTAGCCTTTCCCTTCTCCGGGATATCTTCCCAACCCAGGGATCAAAGCCAGGGCTCCCGCATTGCAGGTGGATTCTTTGCCAGCTGAGCCACAAGAAGAGAAAGTGATTTTTATTATCTTAGCTGAATCTAATACAAGGCCTCAGGTAAATCAATACATTTATTATCAAAACAAAGCTTCAAAGGAATTTTGGGGTGAGTCCTCTCCAATTTCTCGCTCTTATAAAAGCAAAGGAAACATTGGTTGTTGCTTCAGATCATTTTTTCATTCAACAAACATTTATGGAGCTCCCAGAATCATCTGGCATCCCAAGACACAGAGTTAATCACTCCCCTGGAGGCTCTTCAGCACAAAACCTGCCTTTCAGTTAACCATGCTCAACACATATTTATTGAACACTACTCTCTAACAAATCTGTTTTGAAAACATATTTGATCTTCTAGTAATCACTACATGAAGGGATCACGTGATTCCCTTTCATGAAGCCTAAAAATGGGCAAGACCATCTAAAAAAAAATTGTTTCAGCATGTAGATACCTACCAAAGGCAGAAAATTAAGAAACGTTTACTCTGAAACACAAAAATAAAAGAGCTTTGGGTAAGAATGGTGAGAGTCTATATCCTTTCTCTGGGGCTGCTCCTATACTTGACTCCCCCAGCTCAGGTGGCCAGAAGTATAGCCATACCAACTTGGGCAAGCTGTAACGAAAAAACAACTTTGCTGTCAAAGGCGACTGATTGGCCTTGGGGCAGAGATGGAGGAAGAGGGGGCGGCAAACACCAGGAACAGTCACAGCTAAAAATGGCAGATTTCATTTGCGATAGACTATAAAAACCTGCAGCTTTTTTAGACCAACATTGTGTTTCCCAATTTAAGGTGAGCAGCCAACCAGCCAACAGTGTAATAGGGAGACACTGGAATTGAGAGCATCATAGTATATGTGCTGCCGGAGCGAGCACAATCGAGAGCATCATAAAAGGACTAAGACGATCTCTCCTCCTCACGTTCCTGGCCGACAGGGAAACTACACGTGTGTGGAGGAGATCCTAAGGGCTTGCAAAGATACTTCTCCAAAACTGTACAAAAATGGAAAATAAGCACATAAAAAAATGCTCAAAATCATGTCATTAAGAAAATGCAAATTAAAAACACTGAGATACCTCTATAAAATCACTTATAAGAATGGCTAAAATCAGACAGACTGACACTATTAAGTGTTGATAAGGAATTGGAGAAGCTGGAAACTGCATACACTGCTGGTGGGAATATAAAATGGGGCAGTATCTTTGAGAAACAGTTTGGTAGCTCATTAAAAAGTTAAAGATCCACTTATTATATAACTCAGCAATTTTACCCCAAAGTATCCACCAAAGCAAAATGAAAACATGTCCACACAAAGGTTGTTTATACTAGAGTTATTCATAACAGCCAGAAACTAGGAGGAAAAAAAACAAAAAACATCCAAACTGCAGTCAAATGGCAAATGGATTTACAAAATATGCTTATCCATACAATGTAATACTGTTTAGCAATTAAGAGGAGCAATAAACTACTGATAATATGCAACATGAATAGTCCTCAAAAACAGTGTGCTAATTAAAAGAAGACAGACAGGGAGGGCAAAAACAATATATTACATAATTCCATTTATATATATTGTCTAGAAAAGGCAAAACTATACTAATAGAAAGAAGATCAATGATTTCATGGGCTTGGGGCAGGGTAGAAGCAGATATTGACTGCAAACATCTAGTAGAGAACCTTTGGAGTAACGGAGATGTTTACACTTGAATTGTGGTGATGGCTGTACAAATTCACTTAAATTTATGTAACTATATACTAAAAACGCATAACACGTCAAGGAATGAATTTTTTAATGTATAAGGTATACATATCTTCCGCTTTCTTTGTTGTTTTTGTTTAGTCCCTAAGTCATGTTCGACTCTCTGTGACCCCATGGACTGTAGCCTAGAGGCTCCTCTGTCCATGGGATTTCCCAGGCAAGAATACTGGAGTGGGTTGCCATTTCCTTCTGCAGGGGGTCTTCCTAATGCAGGGGTCAGACCTGAGTCTCTTGTGTCTCCCGCATTGGCAGGCAGGTTCTTTACCACTGAGCCTCCAGGGAAGACCTCAGCTTTCTTTAGGTATTTCCCAATTGTTCTCCAAACTGATTGTACATTCCTACCTACAGCATACAAGATTTTCTGATGCTCTACATCCAGCATTTGATATTGTCAGACTGATCCTTATGTGACAAGGGTAAATTCATAAATCACTTTGGTTGTCTCTGTCCTATTTTGTGTAAGATGAAGATACTAGGCACATTCTGTGTTTGTATTTAAGTTGTGCATAATTAGAACTATTCTTGATTCTAAGTTTCTCTCTTGTTTTTACACAGACAACAGCTCCAGGCAGACATTAGTGGAAATGCAGACCAGTGGTATGTGTCCTAAGATGTGGCTATAAAGCTCTACATGTATGCCTTGTAGAATCTACATCCTTATATTTGCTTTTTCTGGGGATGATCAAACTGGTCATGATGTGGTGATAGAGTGAGGACTAAATGTGCCAAATGAGAAGATGCCAATGTGCAGCTATTTTAATAATTGATTCATAGGCTGCCATCTCTGCTCCCTTTCTGCAGGCTAAGGCCAAACTATTTCAAGCCATGTCAGCCTATTCTAGTGTGGAGAAACACGACGGGGAGGGGAGCAACAATTTCATAGCATAACCCCTTGCAAGCTATTCTAACTAGAGTCCACAAAAATTTATCTGTATTTAAGCAGAAGTCACATTGCATTTCATTCCCCATTACAAAAAATGGAAAATAACTTCTGTCCTGATAATTAAAAGTACTCAACTGCCAGGGAGGGAATTTTTAGCTACTTTTAGTTGCCAACCCAGTGGTGATGACAATGCTGATGGAAATGAAGAATGTTCACTCAAGAACCAAAGTATACAACATGTAATCCAGGATGCATCTGTGTGTGTGTGTGTGTGTGTGTGTGTGTGTGTGTGCATGTGTGTACAGATGCACAGAATGGGACTGCTCTTTCTATTTGAAAACCACAATGTCCTTTCTTGCACAGATATCTTTTGAATAAAGCTAAAATTCAGATAAGGACTGATCATCCTCCCTACAATATATTCAATGGGCGGTGGCCCTGTGCGGGTTGCCTGTAAACTGAAGAAGTCTCATTCACCCTAAGCTGTTAGACCATCTCAGCACAGAGATGGTGGAGATGTGACTCATCAGCTCTTCTTAGCAACCCCTATTCCTAGGTGGCGCTAGTGGTAAAGAACATGCCTACCAATGCAGGAAACATGAGACGCACGCTCCACCCCTGGGTCAGGGAGATCCCCTGGAGGAGGGCATGGCAACCCAGTCCAGTATTCTTGCCTAGAGAATCCAATGGACAGAGGAGCCTGGCGGGCTATAGTCCATACAGTCGCAAAGAGCTGGACACAACTGAAATGACTCAGCGCACACACTCCTCTAAACGTCCCTCTCCTTTGGTTTTGAAGTTATGCCATACAAGATCTAGGGAGAGAAGAACCAGATTTTGAAGAATGTTCAATGCCAGTGATATCAGGAACTTAATTCCCAAATGGAAGCCTGGTACGCTGCAGTCCACGTGGTCACAAAGAATGGGACACGACTCAGCAACTGAACAATAACAGTCATATAAATGGAAATCCATGGCATGTCCACTGGACTCTCAACTCCTTGAAGTCAGTAAAGCTGCCTTCACCCCTGTGCTCGCGTAGCACCTGGCCCAGGGTGGAGTACGTAGCCAGCAGTCCACAAATATTTGAAAAGGATGAATGCTGCTTACAGGGCCTGCTGCTGCTTGCAGGCTTGGTGTGGGTCTGGATTCCTGTCCCTCCCTGAGCCACACAGGGTTTTTTGCTATAAATGAGCTGCCTCTCCCTGCTTGCTGTGAGCCAGGTTTTTGTCCATCTGCTGCCTTTGTTTCCCCACGTCTCACAGCTATGTTGTATTGCATGCGGTTATTCTTTAGTGGGTCATTACAGCATCTGTCTGCCCACCTTGTGCATGCCCCGTCTCAGTTCACCAGACAGCAGCTGCTGGAGCATCCTGCTCCCCTTCATCATCTGCCCAGATCCAGCGCACTCAAGCCTGCTTGCAGAAATCATCGTTTCATTGCTTGGGGGTTGGCTACACTCCAGGACCTGGTTACTGGGATCCTTGCCTGCCATTTAATATTCCTTTAGGTAATTTTTTTTCAACCAGATGTGTTGCCCACAAGAAATTTCAGTTTCATAGATGTGAACAAGGCTAAAAACAATCATCACCACATAGATCTTTACTAGTAGTAATTTTTTTCTAGTAGGAAGTGATCCTGGAAGCCACATTAATAATAAGAGAAGAAAGGTCTCATTTTATAAAGACTAAACATTCAGAAACCCCAATCCTCACCCAGAATTAACCTTAAAAGAGGATAGAGCTCACTGTCGCAAAGCCTATGCACTTTAATTGCCCCCCTTAAATAGAAGCTTCCTGACAGTTCATGGCTGTTAAGACAAAACCTGGTTATATTCGATATACAGCTTACAACACGATATGCCAGAAGTTTGTATGTTAAGTACATTGTTTGGAACTCAGGCTTCTGTTCCCTCTGAAAACTTTCAGAAAACTGAAAGCAGTAAAATTCGGATTGTAGCCAAACTGATACTGTGGGTTCCCAGGTGGCTCAGTGGTAAAGAATCTGCCTGCCAATGCAGGAAACGGCAGGTTCAATCACTGGGTGAAGAAGATACCCCGGAGAAGGAAATGGCCATCCACTCCAGTATTCTTGCCTGGAGAATCCCATGGAGGAGCCTGACAGGCTACAGACATGGGCTGCATAGAGTTGGGCACAACTGAGCAACTAGCACACGTTTTCATACTGTTGCAACTGGGAAAAGAATCCAGGGTGAACTGAATTTAACTCAACTTAACTGACTTGTACAAAAATGACTGGGTGTTCTCAAGGGAGAATCAGGGAGGAGTGAGGCGGTGAGCAGGGCCTCAGCAGGGTCAGAGAAATGAGAAGTACAAAAAGCAGGAAGAAGGGTTTGGTCTGAACCCATCTGGGTTTGTTCACTGGTGCTTATCAAAGTCAGGCTCCTACTTTTCCCACAGAGGTTGGGGGACAGGGGCCCCGTCTTCAGATGTTGGCTGAACAAACAGTAGATTCTTTGGAGAGTCTTGAGTTTTCTCAGGCAGATACCTTTATGGAGGCTAGTGTCAGCCTAGGGATCAGCTGTTAGAAACGATGTTGGTGTTTGTTCAAGTTTTTATAAGCCAAGGTCCAATCTAGTCAGGAAGAGGGCACAGAGGAGCCCGGCCAGGGTTTGGTCAGGGAGAAAACCTTTGTCATATCTCAACAATCCCCACAATACTCCATGAGGGAGGTTTTACTATTTCCACTTTGTAGATAAAGACCCAAGACCGAAAGGGGAATGTTGTATTGTTGTTGCTGTTGGTTGATCGCTAAGTCGTGTCGGACTCTTTGTGATCCCATGGACTGCAGCACTCCAGGGTTCCCTTCCTCCACTATCTCCCAGAGTTTGCTCAAACTTACATTCACTGAGGCAGTGATGCCATCCAACCATCTCATCCTCTGTCGCCCCCTTCTCCTACCCTCAATCTTTCCCAGCATCAGGGTCTTTTCCAATGAGTCAGCTCTTTGTATCAGGTGGCCAAAGTACTGGAGCTTCAGGTTCAGCATCAGTCCTTCCAGCGAATATCCAGGCTTGATCTCCTTCAGGGTTGATTGATTTGATCTCCATGCTGTCCAAGGCACTCCCAAGAGGTTTCTCCAGGGCCGCAATTTGAAATCATCAGTTCTTCGGTGTTCAGCCTTCTTTACAATTGAGCTCTCACATCCATACATGACTACTGGATGATGTGCCCAGATCGAGTAAGCCTTCTGTGGTAGAGGTGGGGCTGGAAAGCGATCATTTAATCTCTGCTTGGTGGTGAGCACTGGCTTCCAAGATGGAAGGCCGGGGCATGAAATCACAGACATCAGGATGGAAGGTCAACAAAAATGATCCCAAGGCCTGACTCAAAGCAAATGAAAAATGCAGAGCGACCCATTTCTTTCCTTATAAAGCTTAACTGGTTAAACAAATCAGAGCTGGAAGAGAATGAGCAGGTTGCGTCTGAGCCGGAGTTCAAACCCTCCTTTGACCTGTTTGAATAAGATGACAATAAATTAGCCTCCAAAATCAAGCACAGGAAGAAAACAGGATTTCTCATTATGCCACTTTAAGCAGTTTCAGAGAATATGCTTTCCAATTCTACATTTGACTTCTTCAAAAATATTATGACAACTGGCATCACACTTAGGAACCCAGACAACCCCCCTTTCTTCACTAGTTTCCAAAATTTTCATGTGTTTTCTACTTCAGCTGTCACCATCTTCAAGAGGCGTTTCTGCCAAGCCCAGTCCCTTTTCATCTCTGTACATAACGTCCTGTCCCTCAAGTCTACACGGTCATTTCCATCCAAGAGGAAAAAACTGGGCTATATAAATAAATCTTTATTACTGTCACAGCGTTGTTAAAGAATTTCTTAGTTTGAGCTGCTCGTCGTTGTTTGAAACCACCACCTTTCCAGTGCTGAGAGGATCCTGCTAGGCGTTTTAAATTAGGGAAGACAGTTTTATTGTCAAGGCAGGTCAATCAAATTATAATTGGCTCTAATTTGCACTCCCACCAGCTGTTAAATTCTTCACCTGCAGCACTCAAAATGGTGTGAAATTCTTGCCGGTTTTGTGAGAGCTTCAAAGAGAATCACTCTTGATCTGATTCCTAAAACCAAAGTGCCTGTTACTTTCCATCAGAAGCCAGGAGAATGCACCATTGGCTGGAACCACGAGGAAGCTGGGCTTGAGCTGAAGTGGGCTGAGCCTGACAAGGGTGGACAAACACATATTCTACGCACAATCGTCCTTTACAAGCCACTATTTCTGTCACAGCAGAGCAGCCCCGGGGCAGGGAGGGAGGGCAGCTCTCTTTTGTCATGGTCACAATACCCTTGAGTTGTATCTTCTATTTCGTTGTGAATTGAACTTGCAACTCTTAGGAAAGTCATAAATTCAGCACTAAGAATGGAGCATCAGAAAAGGATAGAGTTTTAGGGTAGGGCATATCCACACTGGCTCTGTATTGAGGATCCATTATGCTTTCAGATACCCAGCATCACAGACTGTCTGGTACTGCCTCAGACAGTTTGGGACTCTGGGTAACTAAAATACATACGGAAACTCCTCTCTACCAGGGCCCACAAACACACATGCACACAAAACACAGATGTGTGCTCACATACACATGCACACACACACACACACACACACGCACGCACAGCTCCAGGAAAGAGTGAAAAGCAACAACTGGTTAGCACATGACAATGAAGTACTGTCTTGCTATTACTTCCAGAGTCATAGCTTCCTACTTTTCTATAATTTTGCTGAAGGCAGTTCTGTGCAAAACTGTAGATCCTGAGATTTCAGCTAGAGTTCGGAATGGTCAGATGTGAAAGCAACATCACAAAAATAGTAAACATAAGTTTAATTTTGGATGAATAAAGGAAATTCTTTAAGTGCTGAATTGGAGTTGCCCTAGTCTTGCTAATTTGCCTCGTGGACAGTCCTCTGCCATCTCAAAGGTCTTCAGGAATGACTGTGAGGAGAAAATGTTGTGAAGTAATGAAGGTTCTCTGAAGAAATATTTTTGGATTTAGAGTGTATTTAAGCAACGCAAGACAAGCTTCTAAAAAATAAAAGGAAATACTGCATTGGAAATAATTTAAGAGAGAATCGCTTCGAGGTCTGAGGAAATAAGATGGGAACACAAATTTATATGAGGATAGTCATTACAATAGTGTTTAACAGAGCAAAAAACTAGAAGCAATCTAACTTTCAAAAAACAAAGAATCAGTTAAATCATCTAAAGCACTTCCATAAAATAGAATATCATGCATCAGGGACTTCCCAGGAGGTCCGGTGGCGAAGACTCTGAGGTCCCAATGCTGGGGGCCCAGGTTCAATCCCTGATCAGGGAACTAGAGCCCACATGCTACAACTGAGACCCAGTGCAGCCAAAGAAAGAAAGAATATCATGTAGAATTTAAATGGTTATTATGAAGAATTTATATGATATAAGGAAATACATTTGTTAAATATGAAATAGGATAGAGACTATTCATAGTACAATCTCACTAAGTGACTATATATGTATTAAATACACACAGTACAATCACTAAAAAATATTAAAGACTGGATATCTCCAAGTGGTTAGTTTATAGGCAATTTTATTTTTTCTTTATGTTTTCTCTACTTTCCAAATTTAACAGTTTTTTTAATCTTTATAAACAAAAAATAAAGTTAATAAATAATTGCAACCAGTAGGAGTTTGGGACGCAATGTGCGAATGCAAAAAGTGTCACATATTTTTATATTCCTAAATCAAATCAAATCTCTGAGGCCCAGTGGCTCAGGGCAGGCGAGATGCCCAACAGGGATCATTACTGGGTCTCCTTGTACCTCAGTGGAACTGGGAGTTGACGTGGGTACAGAAAATTGAGGAAGGAATCAGAACTTCACACTAGTCTCCCATCTTTACCAGCATCCTTTTGGCATCCAGACAGGGCCGTGCAGCAGGTACTGGTGCTCTCAGGGGGCCTGCAGAAGCCTGCCCTTGGTCCCTGCCATCACCACTCTACTCAGGGCCTCATCACTTAAGGGCTGTAATCCCTCCCACCCCCTAGAAGGACACAGCTTATGAGTAGAGCCCAGGGTTCCACAAATTGTGAACCCCTTCCCCGCCCCCCCCCCCAAAAAAAATATGCCTCTTAATCTCTAAGAATCTTCATCACTCTAGGGGACACACTGAGAGAAGCAGAAAAAATCATCACATACTTATAATACTTTATAATATGCAAATATTTCCACTGCGCTATTTAATTAATTCTTACAACAACTCAGTGAAATATCCAAATTACCTCATGATGAGGACTATCAGTAGATGACACATTATTGAGTCAAAATGCACATTCATCTTTAAGAGTGGTTCTCAAGCCAGGTTCATGGGTTCTGGAGACCAACTGGCATCATCCTTGTTCTCCCTGGCTGACCTCTAAGAGTTTTACTTTCTTTGTTTGCATTCTGACCATTATCTAAAAAAAAATTAACTCAGGCAAATTCTAGATCGTGTGAACAAACAACTTATCAAGTATAGTCAGGAGACTTTGGAATCTCACTGACATTGAGTAAATTCTTCCTGATATTCATGAACTAATGTGAAAAGAATTGAGGTGCCCTTGGTAAGCATATAAGGTGCTTTGTACCCCAAGAAGAACAAACATGCAAATAATATTTGTTTAGAGTGTCACTAGAGAAAAGGAGAAAACTGGGTCATCACACAGCACCCAGTGGAAAATGCTCACCAGATACACAAGCATTACAGCTGTAGTCCTCACGGTTATTTCACAAAGGGGATTCCTTTCCAAAAAAAATCACCAACCACATGAATGTCAAGACGATATTCTAAATTTCATTTTTGGAAAAACTTTTTTGAGGGGTGTCTAATTTGAGCTATCTATTCGCTCCGTATTTCTGTAAGTGTTGTAAGTGTTAAAAAATTAACTGTGTGCATTTAAAATTTATTTTAGTATATACTTATTTCATATTTATTACATAACTTTTACAATGCTTCCCTTGTGGCTCAGACAGTAAAGAATCTGCCTGCAATGCAGGAGACCCAGGTTCAATCCCTGGGTCAGGAAGATTCCCTGGAGAAGGGAATGGCTACCCACGCCAGTATTCTTGCCTGGAGAATCCCATGGACAGGGGAAACTGGCAGGCTACAGTTCATGGGGTCGCAAAGAGTCAGACACTTTCATATTAAAAAATTATATTATTGTTAATACCACTAAGGTAAAAACTGAGAATCAACAAGTTTGAAAACACTGTCTTTTGAAATAGAAATGTTTCTCAAACTTATCTATCATTTTTCAAATTCTCCTTAAAATAAACAATCCTTTTGCTCACAAACCATCAACAGATGATTTTATCCTCTTTCTAGTGCTGACAGAGGGAAACCAATAAAAGGAGAGTTAAGAGAGAGAGCACTGAATCTGTAACAAAGTGCCCACGACATTCTGAGGAAGCTGAATACATGATCAGCTGGTAAATTAAATAACCACAACTAAAATCCAATGTCAAGACAGCAAAATGGAAGAGAGAAAAGCACTGCCCAGGGGACTGGCTCTGAACCTGGTGCTCCTTGGGTTTTCCTCCGTGACTCTGAATAAGGTCTTATTATTGCCCTTCCACTCGTTTTGTTGCATTGTGGGGAGCAGGGGGTGGCAGGGGGTGGCAGGGTTGCTTCATTTTGTTTTGGTTTTTGCCAGCTACCAAATGGGAGCCAAGATCGTTGCCTTATAAAGTGCTTGGTGAAGCACAAATATCCAGCACTGTCAAGTGTGAAAATGTCTAAAATTGTTTGTGTAGCATGCCCTGCCATTTTAGTTTAGCTCTGATCACTTTGTTGCACTTATTTGAAACAGATGGAATAGAATAAATAGTATTCCAGTTAGGGGTGGGTTAGATTTCCAGTTAAAATGACTAGCATTTCAGGACACCGAGTAATGTCTTCTCTTTTTGCCCAGGATGAGACATAGGATGGAAGGGTATGTCGGTTTCTCTCAGTTTGAGAGAAAATTTCAAAAAGAAGAAACGTGATAGGAAAAAAAGAAATGACTCTGAATGACTTTCATAAGCCAAGAATTTAAGATTTTATTTTGGTTTAATAAAAACTGTGCATGCTATTACAATTACTCTGCGGACTGGGTCCTCTTTGCTTTTTGTTTAGAAACAAATAAAAATAGCTGAATTATTAATGTGAAGTAAATTGGTTACTAAGCATTTAGAGTCACTTTTTAATTCACACATACATCTGTATTAACATCATAATGGTGCTTTACTACATATTATACCATAGTTGTAATGGCATCCAAGGAACTATTTAAAGGATAACGTGTCTAGCAGAGACATATTTGAAAGTGGATGGTGTTGCTGGGTACAAGAATAAAATTTTAAAATCCACCTGTGAGGTTAGGGGGCACAGTCCCCAGGAATGTCCCTACTTCTGACATCGACTGCGGGGTTGAGAGTTTTCTAAGACCACACTCGGGCTCAATAACTCACTAGAAGAATGTACTAAGAGCCATAATAATTGTGGCTATTATTTACTGCAGTGAAAGAACAAAGGATACAGATTAAAATTAGCCAAAGGAAGAGATACATGGGGCTTCAGGAGGTTTCTGAACATGGAGGTTTCAGTTGTCCTGTCACCAAGGAGTCATGAACAGTTTCAACTTTCCTGGCAATGATTTGTGACAACACACAGGGAATTCGGCCAGCCAGGGAAGTTCATCCAAGCCTTGATATCCAGAGTTTTTACTGTGGAGACATGGTTGACTGCACACAGGAGTGTAGACCCCTCCAGAGGTAGAGCAGATATCGTGTAGCCCAAAGCCCCCATCATATATCACACTGTTAGAATATCTGTTTATGCCCAACCTGGTAAGTGCTCAGTCGTGTCTGACTCCTTGTGACCCCATAGACTGTAGCCCACCAGGTTCCTCTGTCCAGGGGATTTCCCAGGCAAGAATACTGGAGTGGGTTGCCATTTCCCCCTCTGCACCCAGGTAAACAAAGACACTTTTTCTAGAAAGCACCTCCCAGAAGATGGGGCAAAAGCAGACCTACCCTTAGGTGAGTTAAATACAAGTCTATCCCCTGACATTTGGCCAAGGCTCTCTTAAGTGAAATGAGCATATCTGTCTGAACATCTATGTTTAGTAAAGCATTTATGACAAATATGGCAATAGGATCAGTATGAACATACCTAACATTTGGAGAAACTAGTGTAGGTATATATTTTAAAAATTAATCCATCCTATAAAATCATTACATACATTTTCATGTATTTCTACTAAACTTATTACTTGTTTCATCCCTTGATCTACTGTTATTTGCACATCATGATAAACTTGTATTAATACAAAACTATTTAGCATAGCAATTGTCTAGTGGTTAGCTACAGCCAGTTCTTCAGATCAGTCATTTTCCATTTATATCCTGAAGAGGATTTAACTCAACCTCCCAAGATGTCTGATTAGGGGCATGGTACCATTCTGATCACTTATTAACGTCCAGTCTAGTTTATCATCATACTGTACAACCAAAATGTCTCCAAGAGTGATGCCACTTGGGTTTACATACTTCCATTCAATTCTGTGAGGTTCCAAAAGCAGCAGTGGTCTTGGCAAACACATAGCTTCACTATTCTGGGAGCTGGTACAGGTGAGCTTAGAGATAATATTCTCTTGCTCTGAGGCTCTTTCAGGTCACCAAAGCAAATATGGGAGTTCTCTCATGGTATAACCCATTTATTCATCTCTTTATCCTCAACTACCATTTCCCCTTCTCTTTATTTATCATTTATTTTTACCTAAACTCTCCACCCATAGAAGTCATGTTCAGGTAAAGGAAATGCAATCCTTTCACATTAAATAACCACTTCACATGCCAATTTTAATCCAAACTCTCACTAATTACATTAACCATTGCATCTTTATGTCCTCCCAATCTAACCGTACATCTTATGAGGAACTTCCCAGCAGATTTTGGAATCACGGTACACTGGAATTCCATGTCAAGAAACCCCAAAGCATCCTCTCCTCCTTCAACCTCACTGGCCATTTACTCATACTTGTGCACATGGCTTTGGGTCCCCAGGTGGGGGGTTGAGCCAAAAGATCCTGGCCGCCTCTATCAGTTTCCACCCTGATTAATATGCCAGCCTACTACCCAAGGTGATTTCTGGTCGGGTTTCTCATTGTCAGCTTTGCCTCTCAGCTTTTCCAATTCTTCCATGTAGGGTTAAATAGAGATTTGTTCAGGACCCTTTAAACAGTAGGAATCACCAGGGGGCTTCCACTGGTCCACACAACCTCCAATAGTGTTGCATTAAGACATTTGTTTCAACTTATTAATGTCTGCTTTACTCATCCCATTTCTCAACAAGCACTCGGTGGGGTCAATTCCCTTGACTGTTCCCCTTGTCTTTCCCCATTTTCTTATGAATCATTATAATTTTGTAACATTTGTAAAAAATCTGTCAGGGAATCTGAGACAACAAATCTGACAAGGTTTCTCAAACTGTTGCTCGGTATCAAAGCAGCAATGTTACATGGGGTGCCCATGCCAAAGGGGTGCCTTTAATCACAGCATTTACTATGCCTTGGGTAAGGGGTACACACAGTGGATGAATAGCCCAATAATCCCAGCATGACTTGCGTACTAAGCATCTCAGCTGTTTCATCTGAGATGTTCCACTTCACATTTAAAGGGAGAGTTGGGCAGTTTTTCCTTCTCAGGATAGATTCACTTTGGAGCTGCTTTTATCCAGTCCACCAGGCTAACTGTCCTTTTGGAAACAACTTGCTGTGTGTCTGGATCACCTGTAGCCATCTGCAATTGTTCAATAGTGAGCTGGGTTCTGTATTAACCCAAACATGCTCTTGTACTCTGCAGCATCCAAAACCAAAGATACGACCTCTAAGTTAGTCACTCACAACACATTTTAGAAAAGGTTCCTCTGGAAGCTGAAAGCATCAATGCAAAAAGGAAACAACTCTTTCACATCATACCCTGTGGTTTCACTAGTTCCTTAGTTTTGCCCTTTCCCCACCTAGAGCAGAGGTCCTAGAAGTCCTATCTGTTGCCCCCACATAATTCTCCCTTTGGGAGCGGCCCTGAGGCTGGCAGTTACAGCTCAGACTGGCTGATATCTAAGCTGGGCTCATAGTCAGAATCTGCCCCAACACCCTCTGTTTTCATTTTAGCTTTTGTGAACAATAATAGCCAAGGCATTATATATTTAACTTATTTCTTATTGTTTATATTTCCTCATGTGTCAAGTGAGCTAACTCCTGGGGAGGTGGATTCATCTCTAGATTCCACTGGTAACTTTTACAACGAGTAATTGATCCCAGCACAACCATTAGGGAACCGCTGACCAAAACCACCCACCTTGGCCAGGCAAGATGAGAACTGCTTGCCTGAGCTGTCTCACCACAGGAAGTCCCAGTAAAGAAGTTTTTGTGGTGCTGCCACGAAAACTAACTGGGAGAATTCAGGAGGGCCAAAGCAGCAGAGAGGAGACGATTTGTCCTGCCAGTCTCCCCAAAAGCCTCACGCTGGGACCCATCTTGGCTCAGAGATGTGCCTGCCACCAGGAAGGACCCTGAATCTGACTAGGGGCTGAGCGAGATGACTGGCCAGAGACAACCTGGAAACTAACCTCATTACCATAAAACCTGAGCCTGGGAGCCATGTGGCAGAGCAATCCTCCTGGGTTCCCTTTACACTGCTCCTCCAGTTCCCCATACAGTCTTTTGCTTGTGAGTAATCTGTGTTTTCTCAGATAATTCATTTCAGAACATTAGACAAGAGCCCACTCTTGGACCCTAGAAGGCGTCCCCCTTCCTGTAACACAAGTGCAGTTCCAAACAGTGGGTGAACAGGAAGCCATGCAGGAATTAAAGACTCATCCCAGGCCTCTCATCTTTTCTTTCCCCAAACCACACATTTCAGTGAGTGAGCCTCATTCTAAGTGTCAACTACGAATTGGCACCTGTCATTGTCACTTGCCATCTACTTCTACAAGGATTAAATCATATGCTGCTGCAGCTGCTGATTTTCAACACCCTCTGAAGGGATTTCAGGGTGGAGAGCAGAAATGAGGCACTCCATGCTGGGGAGTGGGGGGCACAGACTGGCAGAACAGGTCTTCAGATAGTTAATTTCAGGAGATTTTATGAGCCCAATTCTTGTATCTCCTCATATCTCAAAAAGCACTAAATCCCTCATAGTGATAACTGTTCCTCGTGACTAGCAGAAGGCATCTGCAAAAAAATATGTGCTTGATTGAATGCATTCCCCTTCACCAAAATTACATATATGCTCACCTTCCCCCTTTGCCTTTTGAAGCAGTTTCTCAGAGCTCTCTGAGGTGCTGTATTCCAGGCTACAGTCCTCATTTTGCCCCCAGATAAGACTTAATTTACAACTCTTACATTGTGCATTTTTTAAAGCCAACATAGGGAATCACACTTCTGATGCCAACTCTAAAGCCTACAAGACTACCCCTATTTCTGATACCAACTGCAAGGTATGGGTTCCCAAGATTACCCTTCATTTCGATAAACCTCTTTGGGTAAGGTTAAACTATGAATGACACACTACCTAAAAGATAACTAGGCTTTGCAGGGGCCAACACCCAGATCTGCAGCCTCACACAGTTTGTGCCACATCTACATCCAGCCATAGCCAACCCTGTCATGTGCACAAACATTGCCCTAAACAGTAAACTCCTGGGTCCCAACTGAGTTATGTGTCTACAGAGTCCAAAGCCTGCAGTAAACTTCAGTGCTCTGAGCACTGGGGAGAAAGAATCTGGTCAGGATTCTTGCTTTCTCAGAATTAATCTTGAGTTTATTTGACAGCATGGTGATATCACCGCCATCATGGCACTGGGGCAAGTCCATCTATGGAGAGAAATTTCCTAATGAGAACGTCATCTCAGGCCCGGTATCTTTTTCATGGTAAATTCTAGACCTAACACAAATAGTGTCTGCTGGCTGGGTGACAAGCACGTGGTAAAAGAACGATGCTGTGAAAGTTTTGGGCATAGGAAGAGCAAGATTCGCAAGAAGTTCACCGTCACTAACTGAATAACTCTCAAAAAACTTAATTTCTGTTTTGTCTTAATTAACAAACCATTCCTTCTGTCCTGGGGAGGGCAGCCCATCCTTGGTAACTCTCTCGGTATTTTCATTTGCTACAACAGTTTTTTCCATATTTCCCTGGTTCCCCTCTAAGTCCAGCCAGATAGCAGACTTAAATTTATGATTACATATAAGAACCAAAGTTCAAAGCACCTTAAAAGCGTTTCCCTGTGCTGTGGATTTTCTGATCTCTTCAGAAAGAGATTATTCACTCCAACCCTTGTTAGTGACTCCTATTGACCCAAACAACATTAAACTTATCAATAAATAAAAATGTCTTGGGAATCTCTAAAAGAGTGTTGTGATCTCCAAAATATATTTGATATTAACAAAAATTGGTATTTCTTGACTCAAAGAAGATTCCTAAATCAGATGGGGATGTGTGCATACTACTATTTATGATATTCATATTAATAGATCATATTTGTTAAACTAGATTTGAGAAACACTCTAAAAAAGGACATTCTTTAGCTGCCCCCAACCCCAGCATCTGTTTTCTCCCTCCTATAGCCCTGATTTCCATTTGGTTCTGGGAATTTCACCTCACTTCCACCCCCACAAGTGGAGCCTATGACCTGGGTTAAGCCAGTCAGTTTATTTCATTTGTACAATTGAAATGAGCCTTAAGACTCTGGCTGACAACACTGCCGGTTTTCTGCTGGCCACAACCAAGGATGTCTGAACCAAAGCCCCAGGAGCTGCAGGCAGTCGCCTAAGTACCACAAGGAGGTGGCGCTAGTGGTAAAGAAACTGCCTGCTAATGCAGGAAACATAGAGGCAGGTTTGATCCCTAGGTTGGGAAGATCCCCAGGAAGAAGGCATGGCAACCCACTCCAGTATTCTTGGTGAGGAAGTCCAAGGACAGAGGAGCCTGGCAGGCTACAGTCCATAGGGTCGCACAGAGTCGGACACGACTGAAGTGACTTAGCACACACGTGCCACACGCACGTACCACAAGGAGAGCCAGCCTGAGAGTGAAAGCTGACATTACAGAACACAGGAGAAAGCAGAAGGTAACCAGTACTTCCATAATGTTGTTGAGCAGCTGGCCCAAACCTATACTGAAGCGAATCTTTATTCCTGGAACGTGCAGTATAATGGACTAATTAGTTGCTCAGTCGTGTCCGACTCTATGGGACCCCATGGACTGTAGTCCACCAGATTTCTCTGTCCATGGAATTTTCCAGGCAAGAACACTGCAGTGGGTTGCCATTTCCTTCTCCAATAATGGTCTAAAACTGTCTTTATTCTGGAAGCTCTTAGTACTCGAAGTGTGATCTGTAACAGGCCAGCAGCATCATCAGCATCACTTGGGAGTTTTCAGAACCACAGAATCAGGACCACACTGTAGACTCTCCTGAATGAGTCTGCATTTGAACAGAACCATCAGGCAATTCTATCTACACTGGCATTTGAGCAGAGCTTGCCAAGCCTCTCGGAACCAGTTTTTCCTGTAATTTGCATCTTGAGTCAGATCACTACCACATCCCCATGCAATAGTCCACATGGATGTTATTACTCCTCTTTAGAGAAAAAGGGAAACTGGGTTCAGGGAGTCGACGCCCTGGCCAAAGGTCACACACATTTAAAGCAGCAGGAGCACCCAGGTTCCAAGCCTCCCAGTAATTCCTTCTTCTGAGGCCCTATCAGGCCTGATCAACAGTTTCTGTGGGCCATGCAGCCAGAATCTAGGGTTACCTGTTCACCAGCCTCGCATTATTCTTTAAGAGACCACGGGTTTTAACGACATCCTTGCTCCCTTTGTTTGTAATCAGGGAAAGCGCCTTAATCTAGGTAATTTATTTAATGAGTAGCTCCAAATACTGGTTCCCAACTACCAAGAAGTTTAATACAAAAATTACAGGCTAGCTTAATTGCACTTAACCAAGTAAGCTTGTGAACAATTTTCTCTCATTATTTCTCACTGAAGCATACACCCTTGGCACAGTTCTCTTTATTAATAAAAGCAAGGAACAACTGTTTGAAAACCTTCATGTTCCTTGATGTCTTAAAAAATCCTGATCTACCTGTTAAATCCAGCCAATGGGATAAAGGAAAAATACTATATACAATAGTTATTTCAGGCAAAGGCTTTCTCAACTGGTGGACTAAAATGGTATGAGATATTTTAAAATACACTTGGTAGATTGCTGAAATCCTTAATACAGTTTATGTGCACAATAATTCCTTAACAAATGCTTATTGCATAAACAACTTTCATGTTTATAGTTTGCAAGGCACTTTAACTCTTGAATTAATTCTTTTTTCATTTAATACTATTGATATATATCTTTGCAACAATCTTAGTGAGTAGTCAATATCATTTTCATTTTAAAGAAATTGAAACTAAGGGTCAGAGAGGTTAAGAAACACTTACTCAGAGTTAAGGATTCATTCATGATATCACAGAAAAAGTGAAAGTCACTCAGTCTGCCCGACTCTTTGCAACCCCATAGACTATACAGTCCATGGAATTCTCCAGGCCAGAACACTGGAGTGGGTAGCCTTTCCCTTCTCCAGGGGATCTTGCCAACCCAGGGATTGAACCCAGGTCTCCCACATTGCAGGTGGATTCTTTAAGAGCTGAACCACAAGCGGAGCCTAATATTATAGAAGTGGGATGCAACTCCCTGTCCTATGACTACAGTTCTAAGTCCTTCTACTATCTTCTGCTGAATTCTTCTTTTAACAGTGCATCCTGGTGGGTCTGTTAGTCAAGTTGCGGTTCATAAATGGAGCCTGTGGCACCATCTTGGGTGCACACACACCCACAGCCCATATCATGAAAACCATGCTAGATACAAGTCTCACCTTCTTACTTGGAGTACTTTGTATCACACTGGATAAACCACCATAGACCAGATAAGCTTCCACAATTCCACCTCTCTCAAATTCTATTGTTGTAAGTCTGGCCCTTTCAGGCTAAGGAGATGTTCTGGCCTTAAAGAATTCCCACTGAGGGAGTTTGCTGTATGACGCAAGGAACTCAAAGCCGGGGATCTGTGACAACCTAGAGGGATGGGAGGGGGAGGGTGGTGGGAGGGGGGTACAGGAGGGAGGGGGCATGTGTATATCTATGGCTGATTCATGTTCAGTTCAGCTCAGCTCAGTCGCTCAGTTGTGTCCGACTCTTTGCGACCCCATGAATCGCAGCATGCCAGGCCTCCCTGTCCATCACAAACTCCTGGAGTTTACTCAAATTCATGTCCATTGAGTTGGTGACGCCATCCAGCCATCTCATCCTCTGTCGTCCCCTTCTCCTCCTGCCCCCAATCCCTCCCAGCATCAGGGTCTTTTCCAATGAGTCAACTCTTCGCATGAGGTGGCCAAAGTACTGGAGTTTCAGCTCCAGCATCAGTCCTTCCAGTGAAAACCCAGGACTGATCTCCTTTAGGATGGACTGGTTGGATCTCCTTGCAGTCCAAGGGACTCTCAAGAGTCTTCTCCAGCGCCATAGCTCAAAAGCATCAATTCTTCAGCGCTCAGCTTTCTTTACAGTCCAACTCTCACATCCAGACATGACCACTGGAAAAACCATAGCCTTGACCAGACAGACCTTTGTTGGCAAAGTAATGTCTCTGTTTTTTAATATGCTATCTGGTTTGGTCATAACTGTCCTTCCAAGGAGTAAGCATCTTTTAATTTCACGGCTGCCATCACCATCTGCAGTGATTTTGGAGCCCAAAAAAATAAAGTCTGACACTGTTTCCACTGTCTCCCCATCTATTTCCCATGAGGTGATGGGACCAGATGCCATGATCTTAGTTTTTTGAATGTTGAGCTTTAAGACAACTTTTTCACTCTCCTCTTTGACTTTCATCAAGAGGCTTTTTAGTTCTTCTTCACTTTCTGCCATCAGGGTGGTGTCATCTGCATATCCGAGGTTATGATATTTCTCCCGGCAATCTTGAGTCCAACTTGTGCTTCTTCCAGCCCAGTGTTTCTCATGATGTACTCTGAATATAAGTTAAATAAGCAGGGTGACAATATAGAGCCTTGACGTACTCCTTTTCCTATTTGGAACCAGTCTATTGTTCCATGTTCAGTTCTAACTGTTGCTCCCTGACCTGCATACAGGTTTCTCAAGAGGCACTTCAGGTGGTCTGGTACTCCCATCTTTTTCAGAATTTTCCACAGTTTATTGTGATCCACACAGTCGAAGGCTTTGGCGTACTAAATAATGCAGAAATAGATGTTTTTCTGGAACTCTCTTGCTTTTTCAGTGATCCAGCAGATGTTGGCAATTTGATCTCTGGTTCCTCTGCCTTTTTTAAAACCAGCTTGAACATCTGGAAATTCACGGTTCACATATTGCTGAAGACTGGCTTGGAGAATTTTGAGCATTACTAGCATGTGAGATGAGTGCAATGTGCAGTAGTTTGAGCATTCTTTGGGATTGCTTTTCTCAGGGATTCATGTTGGTCTATGGCAAAAACCATCAGAATATTGAAAAGTAGTTATCCTACAATTAAAAATAGAATCCCATTGAGCTGCAAACATGCGGTTCTTTTGCTAGGTTTGTGTGGTCTTTAGCTAGGTTTCAGCTTATAGTCTGCTGAGGGTGAACAGTGTAGAAAGAGGTTCTGACACCCCTGAACCCACTGCTTCTTGCCTCTGTGCCCAACCACAGCCACGAGCCACCCAGCAAGTGGCTTTAATGCAGGCCATCAGGAGTGTGGGGGCGGAAGATGGAGCTGTAGGTAAAACTTGGCTACTGATCAGTGATACACCTATGTACTTCCTGGAGAATATAGCCCTATTGTCTGTATGACAACTGTTCTGCTAATGGTCTGGTAGCTGGAGAAAATGGTAAATCTGGGCTTATGGAACAAGAAGCTGGACGAGAAAATTATGACAGATTTCACATCCCATCCTTTCTGCAAACAAGGATATTCTTCATTTGCTTTTCCCTTGTAAGTTCTGCATCATCTGCAAATAACTGTGCAAAGTGGTATCCTAAATGTGACCCCGCTACCCAGCACTCTCATCATCTCAGTGGAAACTAAACGCGATCTTAGGAATGATAAAGACCTGATTGGAAAACTGAAGGAGAAGTTGACTCATCTCACAGTCAAAGGCTTCAGCTTCAGATAAGATGAGGGCTGAAAATAGTGTACCTACAATGCCCACTTCTCCCACAGAGGGGCCTCAAGACAGTGTTTGATGGACCCATCAGAACAGTTCTCTGCCCACTGCCTGTCCAAAAAAGAGAAAGTGCTTGCTGTTTTGGGGAGGGCAAAATAAGTCAAACTGATAGTCCTGTAGTTAATCCATTAAAGAAAAATGAAAGATGTTAAGATAGATGAAATTAAGAGTGAGACAGGGATGTAACAGATGGAAAGTCACTGACAACAGAATACTATGAAGTCTTGATGAAGTGGCTGAATTTCAAGAAAATACAAAGCATCCAAATTCCTTTGGAAAGAAGCAGAAAATCTAAATAAACAAACAGTCAGTGAAGAAATGTGGTGAAGGGGAAGATAACTGTCAACAAATTATCTCCAAGACAGGTATCAGACGCACAGTGTTCCCACCAGTAGTCAAGACACAGATAATTTCTAAGTTTACACAAAACATCCATGGCATTTAAAAATAAAAATAAAAAACAATGCTTGGTTTTCCCTAGTGGCTCAGTGGTGAAGAATTTGCCCGCCCACGTGGTTTAATCCCTGATCCAGGAAGATCCCACATGCCACCGAGCAACTGGGCCCATGCACCACAACCACTGAGCCTGCGCTCTAGAGCCCGGGAACCGGGGCCCCGGCAGCCTGTTTCCACAAGGGAGGCCACAGCAATGGGAGGCCCACACACCGCAACTAAAGAAAAGTCCAAGCAGCAATAAAGACCTAGCATAGTCAAAAGCAATAAATATTTTTTTTAAGGCTTACCAAATCTTATTACAGAGCTAGCCTAATTCTGATATGGAAATACCAAAATAAATAACACAAAAGCAAAAATTTACAGACTTACCTCTTGAACAAGTGGCAGTGTCCTTATGTGTGTGTCCGCACTGTACCATGTCCTGCCACCCCGGCCACACTATTGGCTCCTCAAGGGTCGGAGGAGACCCACTCTTTACCTCCAGGGTTTAGAATTCAATAGGTCAGTGACAGAACCTAGATCCTCAACCTCATTTTCAAGATCTTAGCACATCTCACCACCAGATAGCAAGCTGTTTGTCAACAATCACACTGCAAAAGTTTAAATAAGCACCCCTTACTAAGACCTCAGGGAATTTTTTCAAGATACACTCAGGCGAGAGGGGACACTTGTGAAGAAGTCAAATTTAATTTGTGATTGGGAGAATATGTAATTATTCCTGGCACACGACACAGGTTGGGAAACTACTACTTTCTTGACAATGAAGACTTTTCTGAGAGCTTTGAGAACCATCCCTACTCTGATCTCAGAGACCAGGAAAAATATCTCCCCCAAATGACATTGTCCTGCTTTCTGCAAATGTTAAACTTTCTAAGAGTCAGGCAGTTCTTTTTACTCTTAAAACAATTGAACAAGGGACTTGCCCAGTAGTCCAGTGGTTAAGAATCCACCTGCGGGATTAAGAATCCATTCTGTAGGAGCCACAGGTTCAATCCCTGGTCTGGGAAGATCCCACATGTTGTGGGACAACTGAGCCGATGCACTACAGTGCTAGAGACAGCACTCCATAACAATAGAAGCCACCGCCGCGAGAAGCCCGCGCACCACAGTGAAGAATAGCCCTCACTTGCCACAAATACATTCACTATATTTGTGTTGAATGGCCCATTGTGTGTCTACTGTACTCACTGCCTAGCACACACACCTGTTGTAATTTGATGTAAAACTTCTGTAATCAGGAGAGCTGACAAGAGCATCTAATAACAACAGGAAAATGGTGCTCACAAGGACAGAAGCTGAGGGCAATGGTTTCTCAGGCTGGCAAGGGGAGATGATACCCAGATCCAATGAGGACAGCCTGGGACTATAGGCTGGATATCCCTGAAAACATTTTCTCTGCCCTGATTCCCTTATCTGTCAGGTGATTTGGTTTCCTAAGTAAACTTTCCTTGGGGAAAGACAGTGGGTGGCGCAAGCCAATTGTTTTTATTATCTGTTGCTGTGTAACAAACTATCCCAAAACACAGGGGCTCAAAAATAGCTATTTTTATTTGATCACAATTGTGTGGGTTAGGAATTCAGACAAGGATAAGTGGAGTAGTCTTTCTGCTCTGGGCATCATTGTCTGGCATCAGCTGCTCAGAGGCATGGAGTCCGACTGAGCTGGAAGTTCCAGGATTTTACAGACACACGCCTGGCACCTCAGGGCCTCCTGGTGACCACATGGCTGGCTGGGGCTTCCTTGAAGCATGCTAGTCCCTAGCACATCTAGTTCCTAGCACATGAGGAGTCATCACACTTCTCACCTGGATCCTGACTTCCAAGAGGCTGCATGCCAAGCAGGGAGAATGAAAGCCACAGAACTCTTGGGCCCCAGCCTCAGAAATCCAGTCATTTCAGCCACATTCTGTTAGTCAGAGCGGGTCATAGGACCATCCTGGATTCAAGAGGACAATAGTCTCTGTCCTTCAGTGGGATGGAGGGCAAAAAATTTGAAATCATCTGCAATCCACCACACCTTTTTCCTTATAAACTCCGGATAAACCAAGCATCAACATTCTAGGCCTACCAAGATGGCAGCAGAAATCCTTACCATCAGACAATCCTTTAGCATGAACAAATTCCTCATGTCTATAATGCATCACAGATAAACTCTACTTGACACATAGTGTATGTTTATGAAATATGTCTGTGCTTCAAATATTTTGGAAAATGGATCACATTTTAAATGCCTCAACAGAATTGGCTAGTTAAATGAAATCTATTCTTCCACAGGGATTTCTTTGCTTGCTTATTTTCAAAACAGTTCCAACTCTGTTTATCTTTATTCATTAAAAAAAAAAAGCCATCCCACAAGCATGCTGTTTCAGTTGTATCTGACTCTTTGCAGCCCTTACAGTCAGTAACTCTCCAGGAGCCTCTGCCCATGGGATTCTCAAGGCAAGAATACTGGAGTGGTCATCCATGACCTGCTCCAGGGCATCTTCCCGATCCAGGGATGGAACTCGCATCTCCTGCATTGCAGGTGAATTCTTTACCGCTGAGCCACTGGAGAAGCCCATCCCACAAACATGATACTGAATATATTTATAAATATTATTTCAAATAAGAGCTAATTTTATAAATTATAAGTACTTTCACATAAGTTCACAAAGAAGAAAAAGAATTACTATAGATGCACTAATATTTTGGCTGAGACCATACCACAGTTTGGAATTTGCACATTTGTTTTTGGAAATACCTGAGAACTCAGTGACTTGTGAGGGGCCAAAACATCTTCTGAATCAAACAAAGCCTTAAGCATTTGTTCAGCAGAATCATGAGTTACAGCGTTGAGAGAGATTACTTTGAGAACGATGGTTAAGCACTGTCATTTAAATTTTGCTCTCTAGCTACATAACAGCTAAATGCCCAATTTGAAACTGCTGAGACTTGAAATCTATGTAATACATAGTTAATTAACCTAGAAAGTATGAGAAAAGACTAGGGTTTCCAGGTCAATTTTAATTTTCTCAAAAGGATCAACCCAATTTTCCCCAGTAGCAGTGAGATTTATTTGTTTCAATAAATTTCTATGGAAGTGAAATGGTGAGGAAATGCACGAGTAGATATATCACTCACCCTTTTCCTCAATATGCTCTCAAGAAGCCCACAGACACACCGGAGAACCCGTTTAATACACACAGCAGCGGCAGCATGAGTGAGAAAGAGGGAACAGACTTCAAAAGATTTTATCTAGAGGACCGTATCAGATGCGGAGATCCGGTTAGATGTGACAAGGAGGGGAAAAGAAAGAAGCTCATGGATTTTAAGCTTGGGTGACTGGGTCAGCGGTGCTGACACCAGTGAGTTCATAGTAAGAGTGAAGCTTCCAACCTCAAGCGGAAGAAAGAAGAATTCAGTGGGAACGGATAATACCTGCTGACAGCAGGGGAGGTATCCAGCAGACAGTTGGTTTATTTACGTCTGATGCTTGGGACAGAGGTCAGAGTTAGAAGATGTAGATTTAAGAATTGTCACTTCATGTGGTAGTGATGCCATAAATGTAATTGCCCAGAGAGTATGAAGAGAGAAAACAGGTCAGGGACAGACCCCAGGGGGCACCAGCATTCACCTGACAAGTAGAGAAAGAATAGAACTCCTTAGAGACAGGGAAAGAATAATCAGAAATATACAAAAAATATGCAGAGGGAGCTGCTGCAGGGTCCAAGGGACCAGAATCCCCAGAAGGAGGTTATTATCGGCACAGTACACCTAGTTAACCCATCTGTGAAAGGGACTAAGAAACTTCTCTCATAGTAATATAGACTGAGAAAACTCACGGTCCAAGCAGTTCAAAAGACCTAGCTTCACATCTTTCTATCTGCCAATTAATTACCTCGATGACTTGAGCAAAGTCGTTTAACTTTTTGTTGCTTCAGATCTCTCATCTGAAGAATGAAGATAACAGTTAAGCTCATTCTACCCGCCTCATTGGCTTATTTGAGTTCTATGAGAAAATACCAGGTGGTGCAGTGGTAAAAGAATCCACCGTTAATGCAGGAGATGCAAGAGACATGGGTTCAATCCCTGGGTTGGAAAGATCCCCTGGAGAAGGAAATGGCAACTCACTCCAGTATTCTTGGCAAAAAAAACCCCTATGGACAGAGGATCCTTGCAGGCTACAGGCCATAGGATCGCAAAGAGTCAGACACAACTGAGCACACAAGCCTTGAAAAAATGCATGTGGAAAAAAAAAATGCATGTGAAATCCAGAGCACTGTAAACTAAAAAGCATGTATGGCTAAAGCTACTCCTTAATTTTTGTAGGCAGATTAATGACTGTTAATAAATGTTGGAAACAGTATATAAGAAAAATATAAATAACATTGCTTTAATGAAGCTCTTGAAGTTGTAGAGTTTCTTGGATCACTGAGGCATTGTTTTTCCCAATTACTTATAAGTCCTCCCTCACACAAGGGTGAGGGTCTCCCGACAGCACCCTGGCAGCCACAGCACCGGGCTGGGCTCCAGGGTTCCTGGTCCCAGGCCCTGCCCAGCATCTTGGGCCTCCCTGTGGTTGTCAACACGCCACACTCACTTGTGATTCTTTGGTACAGGTCTATTTCCCTTCTAGACTGTGAGCTCCTTGAGGACAGATCGCGCCCTACCCACTGCCCTTCTGTTTTCCTCAATAGCGCCCAGCACAATGCTCAGAACATGGAATGGACACCATAAATATGCACTGAGAGAGAGAGAAGAAATGAACAGTGACCTCAGTCAGCCCGCTAACTTTAACCTCATTATAAGAGAACAAACTCAGATCATTAGTTTGCTCTAAATCCTTACAGCATTCATATCTTCTTCCAACCCATTAAGCGCTGCCAAGAAACACTTGACGTACTATATGGAATAGATAAATAATTATGAACCAACACAAAGATAAAAAGTTAAAAGTATTTTCAATCACTCATTTTTAATGGGATTAAAATTCTTCAAGGATGGCATTTGAATAATGTGATTTCAAGCATCTATCAATTGGTGGAGTTGTCATCTCCATAGACAACCAAAAATGATAACACCTTGGGTGGCAGGTGAGGCTCTGTCCAGAAAAGACCTTTATCTCTCCCATTATTTTGTCCCTGAACCCACCTGCATGCATCAGCTCCCACCTCTCTCCACTATCAAGTGAAGGATACTTGTTGGTGCCTGTTCCAGAAAAAAAGTATTCAAAGAACATTAAAAACAGGAAGGAAGGAGTTGGTTACTATTGGATAAGTAATCACTAATATCTGTCACAGTGAAGTGAGTGAAAGTCAGTCATGTCTGACTCTTTGTGACCCCGTGGACTATACAGTCCATGGAATTCTCCAGGCCAGAAGACTAGAGTGGGTAGCCTTTCCCTTCTCCAGGGGATCTTCCCAACCCAGGGATCAAATCCAGGTCTCCCCCACTGCAGGCAGATTCTTTACCAGCTGAACAATCAGGGAAGCCCTAGGGATTCTAAAGAGTAACAATAAAAAAAAGCATGTATTATTTGCAGGGCTGCCTAGGAATTGCACCTCCACAATCATACAATTCTGGAAGAAAATCTACCTAATTTTGACACTTCAGCAAGGAAACACACGCTGTTACAAAACAAAATTTAACTGAGTAAATTTTAAAGATCTTTATTGACTTCACTCAACGATTCAGAAATCGGACAGCCTGCAATCTAGCAGACAAAAATGAACTCTGAGGACCTGAACAAAATCAAAGACGTTTACAGGCAGAAGGGAAGAGGAAAAAGGAAGTTATACTGGGCAAAAAAAGCAGACTGGTTATTGCAAAGTCACTTTCTTTAGGGACTAGCAGAAGTCTATCAGGCAGATTGCCTAACTCTGCTGATCAGGCGATTCCTGATTGACAGGTTTCAGATTCCGCTTCTGGGATAGCCGCTCAGCTTGGGGACACGGGGCTTATCATCAGTGACTCCATTTGGAGTCTGTTTTCTTGATTTTATTGGGATCCACATACCACCCATCCAAGAATGACAGAGCAGTCACCCAGCCCAACCCTGAACATGAGAAAGAATGCTCACATTTATAAAGTTTGAACAATGAACCTTTGAGTTCCTCATATCATTTCTGTGCTCACATACTCCTACCAAAGAGAACCAGGAGAGAAAAACCCCATCTACCCGCATTAGGGTCTAACCAGGTAGGTGTCACTGATTCAGCGGTGTCTCATTCGAAACTTCTTCCCTCCTCCGCTACACCCGATTTGTGTCACTGGGGCACCTGGCCAACCATTCTTCTGCTGGTTAAGATGCAAGTCTGCTCTAGGATTTTCAGCTATTTGTTTTTCTTTAGTCTTGACCACAGGTAGAAAAACGGGATTTGGCTGGTGAGACCATATTGATAGCCAGGTGGTCATCAAAGGGAAAAACCTGATAGCAGGGAGTGTTGTCATAATCTATCATTTATACGCCCTGTCGCTGTGTTAATTGCCCTCAGAAATCCATCACTGTCACCGGCAGCAGCACTTGCCAACGAAACAGAGGTCAGAGCTCTCCCCACCTGCTGGGAGAGAGGAACGTGCCGTGGTCACAGGGTCGAGGGGCACCCTCGAGGGCAAGGGCTTGAACGTCATCAGCTCTTCCCCACCCCACCCCCCGCACCGTGGCTGTTTACATGTATGTGTGTGCCAAGACCCTGTAAGCCTCAGGAAATTACCACCTAAACCTACACTGAAAGTCCCACAAAAAGAATGATGAAGAGCAGCATCATAACAAGATGATGTGGACAGCCTCACTCTGGAAGGATTGTTCCCAATCATCTCCCTGCACCCTGTTCTTTCACATGGACCCCTATGTGGGAGCCCCATTCACACTATGCGTGCTAAGTCATTTCAGTCCTGTCTGACTCTTTGCAACCCCATGGACTGTAGCCCACCAGGCTCCTCTGTTTATGGGATTCTCCAGGCAAGAATACTGCAGTGGGTTGCCATGCCCTCCTCCAGGGGATCTTCCCAACCCAGAGATCAAACCCGTGTCTCTTAGCATCTCCTGAATTGGCAGGTGGATTCTTTACCACTAGTGCCACCTGGGGAGCCCATATCATGCACAGAATGCTCTGATGTCTCTCCTTGCAGGCATCTGCCTCTTCAAAGCTTCCTTTCTATTTTCATATTAATCTCAGTCACAGCTACACTAGAGGGCACTTGAACACCACACCCAATGCCGACCCAAACACTGGCACAGGTGCTGGTGGCGCTTTGGGGTGGGGGTTGGGAAGGTGAAAGGGGGGTAATGGGATGGGTATATTTATTTTAACATATCTTTGATAAACCCATCGGTATTTGAGGAAGCTTTGGAGTCAGACTCTGGGGACCCAAACCTTAATTATACAATTTAATTGTTCTTAATGAAACGTGTACATTTCAACTCAGCAAGACTGGTGGTGTTTAATGCCAGCATGACATATTTCTCAAATCGTTCTCTTTATCTGTATAAACAGGAAAGGAGAAAAAACGCATCGGCTCAGTGCATAATGAAGAGGGAGGGGATGGTGCAGCCTGTCCTATGGTAGCCAGATGCTCTTTTATCTCTTTTCAAATCAACATGCAGAGCCAGTGGTCCTCAAATAGACAGCATCTTTCCTAAGGGATGGCAGCACTGTACGTTTGGAATGATAACATTCTATAAATAAATAAAAAAGATTATTAACAACACTGTGTAAATCTCCTAGTCAAACACCCCTTCAAGCAACCATCATCAGTAATTCTGTTTGGTCCCTTAATCCCACTGTATACAAACACACAGCATAAATACAGTATTTAACAAGCATCGGGAAAAAAGCATCGCTCTTACAATAAAGACTCATTTAGGAAGAACGAAATTCCTTTCCCCTCGTCTTGCTGGCCTCCCCGAGATTTCCACTCTTCATTCGATTCTCCTGCCTAAATGAGATGTGCACCTCACGTGAATGAATCTCAGGCCTAACTGCCCATTTAAATAAAATCTAAAAATATTAACTTGTTGCCCACACTCCTCGTGTTCCACTTCAGCGAAGTCACAGGGCATCCATTGGAAAACATATCACAAATGCAAACATTCATGGGCTACTTCAAAACAGGAGACTCCAGAGGGGTTTAAGTGGGATCAGAGGCAGACAAGAGAGCAGATCAAATCAGGGATCCATGAAAATCTCCTGGGATCTAAGGTCTAGCAAGGTAACTTGCTTTCCCTGTGATTGTCTAGGTGTCTCTTCCCTCTACTGTTCTCTGTCTCCCTTTCTGTCTTTGTGTGTTTCTCTGGGTCTGCAAACCTCTCGATCTCCGTTTCTCCTTCCCTCCCTCCCTCCTTCCCTCTTTGTCTCTCTCTTCCCTCTCCCCTAAATTATATTTTCCTTTGTTGCTCCCTGCCTGGATCTGGGATCTTGGTCAACATGAGTACTGGGGTAACAAGGACGTAGCATCCTCTCTGATGGTGAGCGCAAGCCTAAACATGAAGTCTTGGCTTCCTTTGCTGGCTTCTGATGGATTGTGACAACATGCAACCATGATACTTGGGGCTGCAAACCAGGCCAGTGCCTGGTTCTTTCCTCATCCCAGTAACTACCCAAATATGAGCATTTCTGATATCTAGAGGCAGGAAGATCCCCTGGAGGAGGGCATGGCAATCCACTCCAGTATTCTTGCCTGGAGAATCCCCATGGACAGAGGAACCTGGCGGGCTACAATCCATGGGGTCACACAGAGTCAGACACAACTGAAGCGATTAAGCACACCATAGCATGCACAGTATCTAGAGAGATGAATGCCATGCTTTTTGCTTTTCCTTCTCAGCCAGAATTACAGAAGATCACCCAGGTGTCCTCCTGGTGAGAAAAAAGTGGAAGTGTCCCTCACAACCAACTGTTTGTGACCCCACGGACTGTGTGTAGCCCACAGGTTCCTTGGTCCATGGAATTCTCCAGACAAGAATGCTGGAGTGGGTAGCCATTCCCTCCTCCAGGGGATCTTCCTGACCCAGGGACCAAACCCGGGTCTCCAGGCAGATTCTTTACATCTGAACCACCAGGAAGGCCCTGCCAATTAAGGATTTCAGTGAGAGGCCACTTCTCAAGCTGTCCATTGTAACATTCCAACATCCAGATGCTTCTCTTCCTGCCGACTAAGTGAACGGAAGGAGAATGTACCTTGAGTCTGTTTCCATCAGACACCCTCACCACCAGGAAACACCCTCCATCTACTCTTTCCATCCCATTTCAATCAAGCCCACCGGCTTCTTGTTTTCCTCTGCAGGTCCAGAGACATGGCTTGATCCATGCGAGAACCAGCCCTAAGGGGAACTCTGAGGGTCTGAGGCTCCCAAGTTTCCACTGTGGAAGCCAAACCCCAGCCCATTACAACAGCTTAGATCCTCAGCTCACAGGTAATGCTCTCAAAGTGGTTCTATGTGTGGTACATTTCTCCATTGTGATCTAATACCTGATTTCTCGGCTATTAGTTATCAAAAGCTGGTCATCAGAAGTGTCTAATTCTTAGTATTTCTATTTTTTCAGCTATTAGTTCTCAAAAGCTAGTTGTCAGGAGTGTCTAATTCTTAGCATTTCTATGCTCTTCTTGTTATATCCAGATTTTAAACAAAATATGGTAGAAGACAGGTTTAGGAACTGTGCTAGTTTGCTAGGGTTGCCATAACAAAATAGCCTGAGGGGCTTTAGCAATAGAAATCCATTTTCTCACAGTCCTGGAGGCCAGCAGTCCAAGCTCAGGATGTCAGCAGGTCTCATATCTCCTGAGGCATCTCTCCTTGGCTTGCAGATGGATGCCTTCCTTCTGTGTCCTCACAAGGCCTTTTTCCTCTGTGCCCACATCCCTGGTGTCTCCATGTGTATCCAAATTTCCTCTCCTTATAAGGACTCCAGGAAGATTGGATTTGGGCCCACACATGTGACCTTATTTAACCTCAGCCACCTCTTTCTGGCCCCATTTCTAAATACAGTTACATTCTGGGGTACTGGAGGTTAGGTTTTCGATGTATAAAACTGGAGGGGACACACTCAACCTGTAACAAGAAACTTCATATCTCAGGGAGCATCCACATGCTTACCAAGCTTTGCCTGAAAAGAAACAGAGGTGTATCTAAGCCTTGTTTTCAGTTCTCTGTTGATGTTGCTGTATTTTTCATAACATAACAACAACATTTAATGAATATTGCAGAGATTAAAAAAATACATTACAGTCACAAATCAATTCCTAATAAATCTCTTAGAAATCTTTGAAATGACTCACTCAAAGCAAAGTTTTCTCCCCCTGATTAAGAAAAAAAATGGGTTTTATTAGTGAGGGGCTTTTTTTGAGGAGGGGGCATCGATTTTTATAATGGTTATTTTGCTCTTCGATGTTATAAGTAACATCTGTTTCACGGGTAATAGTCTTTGTCTCAAGTTGAATCAAACAGGTAAGAGGGAAAAGCATATGCAAAATGCCTTTCCTGTTTGACAAGATTTCCATGAAATGCAACCCAGGTTTACATCTTTATTTCTCCCTTTAATAAATATGACAGGACAGCTTAGCGTATGAGCATCATGGATAAACAGGAATATTACTGCTCCAGACCTCAATTAATTACACAAGAGTCATCGAGAAGTGTGTCTCCCAGGCCCCTATGCCTGATGTTTCTCAGCTGCTCACAGGGGATCATCACCTGAGGTGTCTCTGCCTGGCCGCATGCAAGCCAGATACAGTGGAGGATTCTAGAGACCAGCAGACCCACCTGCCAGGCCGGGTGCTACTGGCAGGCTGCTTCCTATGGGAGGCCCTCCGCGACATAAAGAAAATTTTTGTTTACTATAAACTAAACGTGAACTATAATCTACTGTGCTCTCTGTGCCTAAAATCCCCTGTGATTCTGAAGTTTAGGTGAAAAGAAGGAAAGTTTGGTCAAATACGGTAAGTAGAGTACACACATTTACTTCTTCCTTCCAAAACCTGAACAAAATGACAGTGAAAAAATTAGAAAGATGTGAAAAAGAGAACTGGGCTTCCCTGGCGGCTCAGCTGGTAAAGAATCTGCCTGCAATGCGGGAGACCCAGATTTAATCCCTGGGTCAGGAAGAGTCCCTGGAGAAGGGCATGGCAACCCACTGCAGTATTCTCACCTGGAGAATTCTATGGACAGAGGAGCCTGGAGGGCTACAGTCCATGGGGCTGCAAAGAGTCAGACATGACTGAGCAACTAACACATACACCAAAAAAAGAGAACTGGGGAGATAAATGCAGCACATGAGAATTGTCGACACTTTAGGGGGATAAAAAACAATAGGAAAATGGCCACTTCCTTGGCCAGTGGAAAAAGCTAGAATCCAACAATGTGCAGATAACTCTGGAAAACTGGGCACGTGGACACTGCACGTTCCTAGGCAGCAGGGGCTGAGGTGCTGGCTGAAAGTCTGCACGTGCGGGATATATACGTCTCTTTCCCTACAAAACGATAGCCCTGGATCCATCCCTGCCAGGAGGGCAAGAATATATTCTTTAGAGAACTGGAACCAGAGGATCTCCAGACTCAGTCACAACAGGCATAGCAGATGGATAGCCAGGTGCCAGGCTAAAAAGGAGGCACTTAGATGAAAGTCTGTTTCCTAAACAACCCTTCCTGTCTTTGTTCCCAGAACACAAGTGTCTGGATATATACCTCCCAGGCAGGAGCATAAAATATAATTCTCCAAAGAAACTGTCTAGCCCTGGAGAAAAGGTCCAGAGAGACTCCACTTGAAATGTCCTATGTCAGGCCAGCTCATCTTCCAATAATAAGGAACCAGCTCCCTTCACACACATAATTTCCCATTGGTTCCTTACTGCATCAGTTCTTAACCATAAATGGACATTCCAAGGTTACCAAACACTGGAAGAAGTTCTCAAAAATGAAAAAAAAAAAAGAGAGAACTGAACAAATAAATATTTTTAAGGAGCAAAGGAGACAAACACACAATAGACAGAACAGAGGAAAAACTACAAGAAAAGAAAAAACCCTACAGTCATTATCATAACAGAATTTTGAGAAAATACTGTGTTCCTGAAACAAGATAGATTACAATAAAAGAAGAAGAATCAGAGTGTGAAAGGGGAGTTTGGGGAGTTAAATACATAGCAACCAAAATAGAAAATATTCAACAGAACACTTGGAAGATAAAGTTAACTGTCTCTCCTCAAGAAACCAAATAAACAGACTAGAGGGGAGAAAAGAAAACTAGAGATAGACTCAGAGACCCAATCCAAGGTGTCCAATATCTGGAATTCCAGTGAGAGAAAATAAAGGGGTGGAAATAAATCAAGTAGTTGTTTTACTTTTATATTTTGACATGTTAAATATTTTTATTTATCTGTTTCCCACCTTCCACTCTAATATACATTCTTTGTAAACAGGAACTTTTCTTTGTTCACTACTATTTTTGACAACTCCCAGACCAATGCCAGGCAATTATCAATGTCTAGAGGAAAAGTTGTACAATAAACTAAAAGTAATACTGTATAACACTTATTTGCCTCAGTAGTAAACAATATTTATATGGCCACAATAAGGTAAATGCTGACTGTGAGCTCAACTTGTGTGCGACAAATATGCTGAGAGGAAAGGGCCAGGGGAGTAGGTTGGAGGTTATGAGAAAAGTTGAAACCTGGGACCCTTCACTTATAATGCTTGTACCTGGACAAAAGTCTTCTCAAGCAACAAAATACTGAGAAACTATAAGGGGCTAAAAATAACTGTATATATGAGCAGTTGGGGGAAATTATGGGCAAGATACAAAAAGACCAAAACACCCAAATATCATTTCTGCCACTGAGTCTGTTACCAACCAGGGCTCTTGGTCTTCCATAATCAATAGAAATTGATAAGGCCAAAGAAATTCAGGCAAGGCTTTCCTGGGCCCCTGCTTTAGCAGAGTGGAGTGAAAATAAGCAGCAAGTTCCCTTGCTTTCTCCCCACATGGGAGCGAGCTGGTTCCTTACATGGGGTAAGAGTAGGAGTGGGTCCAGGGGTTGGGCCAGAAAGGAGGCTTAGATGGCTTGCCCACCCCCTTGGTGATGTGTACAGGGAGCACTGGAGGACCCAGCTTTTGCTTCTGGCTCTTTGGGAGTGGCAGTTGGGTTTTTTGGTCTTTTTGTATCTTGATGTCCATAATTTGCCCCAGTGCACACAGTTATTTTTAGACCCTTATAGTTTTTTTTGTATTTTGCTGCTCCAGGAGATGCTTGTCCAGGTGCAAGCACTGCAGCAGAAGTCCTGGGTCCCAGGTCCCAGCCTGTCTTAGATAGAGAAAAGCTTCACTACCATGGTGGTGGTGATGATGGTTGAGTAGCTAAGTCCTGTCCAATTCTTTGGACCCCACAGACTATAGCGCACCAGGTCCCTCTGTCCAGGGTATTCTCCAGGCAAGAATACTGGAGTGAGTTGCCACTTCCTTCTCCATTAACTACCATAACGTGAAGTAAACAAGTAACGTCTAATGTAGATAAATCAAGAATTAACAGCTTTAGCAAACTTTAGAAACATGAGAGTACATAAGAAAAGAGCTAGAAATAGTTGCCAATGGATACAGAGAGAAGGGTGGGTGAGGAGAATTAGACCTAGGTCGCTACTGTTTTTGATTTTAAGATTTTTGTGTGGCATGGATTTTTTTTAAATTATGTTCACATACTTTAGCAAATATAAAAAATAATGCTATATAGATGAATATATAGGAGGGGGTATGTGAGAGAGAGACGGAGACAGAGAGAAGGGGGTTGGGTAGAGAGGTAAGAAGGTTTGAATAAATAATCAGGGAGACGTCAATTGAAGCTCAAAAACAAGCGAGGAGACCCAGGCTGACTGCTCACAAAAAGAACACAGGCGCTCTTTTGCTAGAAATGGAAGATGAACTTTGGGGAATCAAGCAGAATTAATTGTTTTTTAGATTATGTAGGAAAGATTCTAACTTAGATTAAGAGAAAAATAACATTGGAACTAAGGGAAATGTACTGACTTCCAGAGAGTATGCAAAAAAAAAAAAAAAAAAACACAAGATGGCTATGATCCAACGCCATATTTCCCAGCTGTAGGGAACACTATCCACATCAGACCCCGGGTGTTGGTGCTCCCTGGAGCTAGGCAGGTGTACACAGCCCTATGTGCAGATAGAGATCCAGGACCTAAGTCTCACTTCTTCAACTGGACCTCAACCCTTCTCAATAATATTTGGTCCCTATAACTACCTACCAGTGGACAATTGTATCTGACAATTCTTCACACCATCAGGCAGTGAAGACAGGATGCCCTGAAGAATGGTATCCATGCCTTAGTCTTGAGAAGATTCGCCTCTAAGAGATATCATAGACTATAAGCCCCCAAGAAGCTCTCAAGAGATCAAATGAGAACCACCTCAAGCAGATCATATAACCTGACTAGACATCAAGAGATTTCTTGAGATGATTAGGGGAAAGGAGTTGGGCTAGATAAACCACATGGCCCACCCCAGCTCTGAACTCAGCTAGGTCTAAATTAGGAGTTGCAGCTGCTGAATAGACAGAAGTCTTCCACCATGGAAGTTGGGTTCCCCCATAGATCAGGTGCCATTTTTCAACATTTCAGGTTCTAGCCATAGGTTGCCTCTTCATGCCACAGTGGTCACTCCACTGAATTTTCAACATGTGCCTTGAATCGCACCTTGTCAAATTTCCTCTTTCATGTTCCTTATGATTTTAATAAATCTATAGTGCAGACCTTCTCTGGTAACTTTTTGAACAGATGTTTCTGTGGTTAAGGTCATCACATGGCATCCTTGGGAGCATCCATTTTTGTTGCTCCCTTTGAGTTGAAAGGTAGCTAAAGAGACTTTTATCAGCCCATAATAAGTATATAAGACAACATATTATATCATTACTAAAAGTTCTAGGTTGTAAAAAAAAAACAAAACAGAGGGTTTCTAAGTTGCCCTAAAACTCAGGCTCAAATCCTTCAGGTTCACACAATCTTGGCTGGGTGTGTGGAAGGTCACTTACCAAAACAGCACCCCAGTGGATCAGCAGTGTCATCATTTCCACTTTCCTGGACTAAGGTAACCAAGATTTTCCGCAATCTGACTCCGGTTTTCTTTCCAGCCTCATTTGCCTCACATTTGCCTCACATTCACACAAAAGGGCTGCTCCCCAAGCAAAACATCCTTTCTCATCTTCACCCTTTTTCTCAGAATTCCAAATTCCTGCAATGGTTCTCGTGAATGCATGCTGCCGTGTCCTCCTCTTTACGACCCCATGGACTGTAGCCCACCAGGCTCCTCTGTCCATGGAATTTTCCAGGCAATACTGGAGTAGGTTTCCATTTCCTACTCGTGGGGATCATCCCAACCCAAGTATCAAACCTGAGTCTCCTGCATCTCCTGCATTGGCAGATGGGCTTTCTTTTTTTAACCACGGGCACCACCTGGGAAGCAATGGTTCTCTTTTCCTCTGTATTTGGAGTCCTTTGCATCATTGCAAACACAGTTGGGATCCCCCTCCTACCCTGCTCCGCACACTTTCCCACACTGCACTGACGGAAAGGCTGACCCTGCCCATGAAATGTCAAAGCGCTCATAGCTTTAGCATCCCACGTGGTACATGAATCTTCATGGCTCTGCTTACATCATCTGCGATATTATTTAATCTTCCTTATATCTCTGCTCATCTTCTCACCAGGTTATAAGTACCTTAAAGACAGCATATACATTGCCTTCTTCTCTTTCCCTCCTAGAGCCATTGATACACCTCAATAAATATGCTTTATCTTGCAGTTATTATTACTGAATGAAGCACTTCAGTAGGAGATGATACACACCACAGAACCTGATGGATATGAACAACACCCACCTTATCTTTTTCCTTCCACTCTAGGATTGCTTTGCTCAAAATAGTCAGTCACTCACATCTGATGACCTTTGCTACCAGAAGCCTAGTGTTCTGGAGCTAGCCTCATCCTACCTGGCCCTGGCCCTAAACAGGACAATCAGAAAGGCAGTAAAACAAGAGACCCAGTGTTAAGTTCATGGAACCCAAAGCTGGATTCCACTATGAAACTCTGGGCAAGTTATTTCACCTCTATGAGCTTCCATTTCCTCCTGTGTAGACTGGATAATAATAATAGGACTCATCTCATAAGATTTTTATGCAGATTAAATGACTTAATAACTATAAACATTGTAAACACAGGAAAGATTGAGGACAGGAGGAGAAGGCGGCAACAGAGGATGAGATGGTTGGATGGCATCACTGACTCAATGGACATGAGTCTGAGCAAACTCCTGGGAGATAGTCTGAGCAAACACCAGGGAAGCCTGGTGCGCTGCTGTCCATGGGGTCGCAAAGAGTCAAACACAACTTAGAGACTGAATAACAACGAATATTATTACTTCTTTTAAAAACCAGGATCCAGCTTTGCACAGTGGCAGTATCGTAGCTAATGAGTTTTATCCGAGGCGCGATTATTGCTAATTAAAAACCAGGATCCAACTACGACTTTCTTTGACTGTTCCCTCCTTATTTCTTTTTCCAGAAAACTCTTTGGTGGCTCTCATCCACTTTTATGGTTCTGTTGTATTTTATGGCTCTCCCTGGATGGCTGAGTACTGCAGAAGATACCAAATGTACCCAGAGATGGACCCAAGCCTCAGGTGGCCTGACGAGACAAGCTCCTTGGCCTCAATCAGTGGCCAGCCCCATATGAAAGGCTTTGCCTCTTTGGCATAATAAAAATATTTCTAACAATAAGTGCAAGATTTCTACAGGAAGATAACTGTAAAAATGTGAAAGCTAAGTGAGATGAAGCATTTTCATGGATGTGAATGTCTTCAAAGAATGGAAGATACTTTCCACTGTTTTTTTGTTTTTTGTTTCAGAAATTCCATCTTTCACCATTATTTGTTTCTTAGGGTGCTTGTTAACATTAAGTTTAACACATGAGTCTCCACATTTCACCAAGTGTGTCTTTTCAGTTTCCCCTCACCATGGTGTGGGGTGGACAGGATACTCCTAAGAGAATCTTGTCCCTTGAACATCTTAAGGGCTAAGATTTATGCACTGAATAACCTGTCTTTCCTGGGGCTGAAGTCTATAAATTGAATTATTCTCCCCCTGGGGCCTGGGAGCTGCCCTACATGCTTTGTATCTAATCAGGGAAGGGGAAAGGCTGCCAAGGGCTTCGATCTAGAGGAACCCTGTCACTTGAAGCCACTTTCACTCAACTTTGAAAGTAACTGTCAGTATAAGATGAGAGAAATAACACAAGAAAATAGCTGTGCTCTCAAAAACCATAGTATTCATCCAAGAGTCTTAAGAATCATTTGCTAACATATTGATCATCCAGTTACACATTCAACCGGAAAAGAAACTTATATTTGGGAGATTGGGAAAGGAGGGGAGAGGGAGAAAGAAAGAGAGAGAGAGGAAGGAAGGACTGGATGAATTACAGGGGAAATAAGAGAGAAAAAAAGGCCTCAGAAGCCTCATACACCCGTGACAAGTCACGCAGCCACCATCGTGTAAAAGATTTTGATGGCTTTATTCTCGAGCCACGCAGCAGACTAGAGCTGTGGGTCTGGGCTCACAGCAGCTGTGCTCTGCCCCTGCCTGCTGCGACCAAGAAGATCCATCTCAAAGGTGCCCAGGAGGCCACGTCTTCATGAGCTTCCCAGGCAATTGATAAGTTGTTGGTTGGGAAGTAGAGACATTCGTAGGTTCAGACCTGAAGCTTGGTCCTTAAAATGAACTGGAAGCATCTGGCTGTTTTGCTGTCGGTAGGTAATGATGCAGCCGCGTCACACACCCAGATGTGATTCTACATTTCTGCAGCTGTTCTGGTGGGAGTTTCAACACCCAAAACATCTGCTGTGGGGACTCTGTGGTACAATTCTCGCTCCATCTCTCTGGGTTCTTATTCTTTTCCCAGAAAATGTATTTTCTTTCCATTCGGCAGTTTTCTATTTTCCAAAGACGTTATTCCCAGCAAGGGGATACCCTCCAAATTCTGTGTAAGACAGAAAAGAAATCCATAGGATCTTCAAAATTCATTGCCAAGCTGAGGGGGTGTGACAGTAATTCACTTTATGAGGCTTGATAAGAGAACATTACAGCCAAGCAAGGAATTCATACTTTATGGCACATGTAAAAGAAAACAAAAAACATGTAATGAAGTCACTTCTGTGCGTTAAACACCATGGGCAGGGGAACACCTTCCAAGTCTAAAACGTTTATCTCCGAGATATTTGCTAGCATCATCAAACTGTACTTATAAAGCACTCTTGATATTGTCTATTTAGTGGATAAAAGACCCTGATACAGCATGATTCCTCAAATATTTTAGTTGATGAATACAAACTCGCATAATAGTTTTGAAGAGCAACAGGAAATATCGAGTCATAAAATATTCATGCACTTTGACCCAGTAATTTCTGGGAGTTCATCCTAAAGACATTATTTTATATATGGAAAAATCTCATGTATAAAGACATTTACTGTGGCATTTATTACAGTGAAAAATGGATTCGATCTATTGTCCTGAAATATAGAAATAGTTAAATAAATATGGTGTCTTGACTTCCGCAGGATACACGGAAAATCAATGTGAAGGGCTCAAATGCTCCAGCTGCTCAGGCAGCAATTAAGAAGATAGTTACTGGGGCTCACAATAATAGGTGGAATGCTTTGACATACATTCAGAGCAAGAACAAAACACAAAGTTGTCTGTACATTATCCTGAGAATCATATCAAAACCTGACATTTCAAAGTGACCCAAAGTATTTGCTCAAAAATAATAATAGCTAGTGTGCTTGAGTGGGAGAATTATGAGCAATTTTCTTCTTTTCTCCAGTTTCCTAATTATTTATGAAAGGGTTACATGACTTGAGTCAGTAAAAGGACCAAGAAAATTCATCTTTAGGGTATAAAACGAAGACATGAACTCTGCCAAGGCAAGCGAGCTGAAGAAAAACACTACCAGTGGAGCCTGAGGCATCTCATAAAAAGGAATGTGGAGCTAGCAGACTTCAGATGGAGACCCATTTCTCTGTCACAACCTCGGCTTTCTGCCTATTTTCTCCAGAGTTTTAAGGAATCCAAAGTGAAGTTAATCCAAGATTCTGACTTCACCTGCCTGAGCAGGAAACACAGTGAGAAAATAAAGGGGCCAACCCAGTATCGTACAATGTTCCTAAATAAGCACATATGGGGAGAATTATTTTTCTTAATTTCAGTCACTGAAAAAACTTGGAACAAGGCTCCTCTTTTTGGTTCCACCAGATAACTTTTCCAAAGGCATGAAATTTGGGGAGAACGATTGTAGCACTTCTGCGTCTCCACCCAAATGTCTTTGCCAACCTCATCACAAGCCTGAAGGATTAAACAGATCCATCTAATAATACTTTGAGTCTACTTTTTTTTTCAACACTCCTCTCAGAGTTAAATAGTACTCTGACTTTTTTTAATATTCCCAAAATAAACTGCTATTTCTTAGCCTTTTTGGAGGACAGCCTTAATTTAGGAGTAAAAGGGGATGCTTGAGTGATAATAAACTGATTAGTCTCCGGATTTCTCAAAGAAATGCTGACCCAGCACCATGGCCCTTGAGTACACCATTAGAATTCTTTGATTTCCTGTCAAGGCAGACAGTTCAAAAACTGAAAGTAAATAGGAGACATAGAAAATCAATGCGAGGTGCTGATTTGTCCCAGCTGCAGAGGTCTGTTAATTACATCATATTTTTATGGAGACATTCAGCATCAACGTGCCAAGTGCCCACGTCTGGAGGCCGTCGTCTGCCACTCTGTTGGGGGCAGCTCTTCTCCCCGGACCAGTCGGTTAACTGTAAAAGGACAAGCTACTTCAGGAATGCCTGCCTGTGCAGACCAACTCTCTGAAGCAAATTCCAGACGATCGGGTGATCGCCGTGTCTTCCATTACCATAGAGATAAGAGGTGCTGGGAGCTGAGCACTAGGGCGCTAGTAACACTAGGGTGGCAGGTAGCGGGATAGTCTGTGCACAGTGTGAACCTGAGGAAAATGAAAGCTTGTTCTTGGGCAGCCAGGCTGTGGTGGGCTAAATAGGAGAGGGCTGAGAAAGGATGACAGGCCGCAGAAAGCCGCGAAGGGAAACAATACATGCGAGAGGACGGGGCTCGCGAGAGGACGGGGCTCGCGAGAGGACGGGGCTCGCGAGATCCGCGTGAAGTGCAGGGCGGCTGGGAGCCAGGACGGATTTCCAGGACAGCGTCCTCGAAGCATCATCGCCCTTGCAAAGAAATGAAAGGAGGCTCCCGCGCCAGCACAAACTTCGTGGCTTGTTTCCTTAAAGGCCTTTCCACGCGTCCTTGAAATTTACATCCTTCCAGAGCCCTCTCTGGTTTCTGTTCCTCCTCTCTAACCCATAGCCTTCCCTTTTGCTTTTCTCCCATTCTTCCGAAAGTTTCCAGGGTCCCCCTTTCTTTCCATCTTTATGCGTACTAAAACAAGCTTCTTCATCCAGGCATCTCTAAATCATCACAACTCACCCACTTTTCTTCTCTTTTTTTTCTTTACAGCACCTCCTTCCCTCATTTACTTCTTGCAATTTACTTCTTTCCCTGAGGCTTCCCTGGTGGCTCAGTGGTAAAGAATTCACCTGCAATGCAGAAGACCCGGGTTCAATCCCTGGGTCAGGAAGATCTCCTGGAGAAGGGAATGGCAACTCACTCCCGTATTCTTGCCTGGGAAATCCCATGGACAGAGGAGTCTGGTGGGCTATAGTTAACGGGGTTGCAAAGAGTTGGACATGGTTTAGAAACTCAACAACAACTTTTTCCCCTAATTATAGTTTCTCACACAGCTATCTGGATGGAAGAAAAATCCAATGCCTGTCGAAGATGCTTTGAGACATTTCCCAATGTCCAGTCCCTCCTGTTCACTTCCCCCTCAAAGACTGGGTCTGTCTTAAGCAAAGTCTTGCCTCAGGGTATGACTTTCAAATCCCATGTTCCTTAGAGAGGCTCCAAAGATTCTACACATATCTATGGTAATCCTATTATTTAAATATGAATTTCAAATGTGTGATACGTATCTCATATTCTCTGCCTCCACCCCCCCCAAAATGTACACATTTTTAAAGTAAATCAAATGCACATTACATTTAAATGTACATGCATATAATATGTATGCATTACATAAATGTAATACATGTAAATATGTACTGTTACATTTTCATGTAAATTTGATGTAAATTGTACATTTTAAAACTTAGACGTTTTAATGTTATTTAATGTTGTGAATTTGTGCCAACCAAGTAAAGTGTTTTGTGCAGATTTGGAAATAAAGATCCTCCTAGAATTTCAAGGAACTGTGTCATTGAGTAGGAACACTTTAGAGCTGCACTGGTATTTTTTATAAATTAGGCCTGTGCATGACTATTCATTTAAATTGTACAAAAGTACACAATTAAAGCACATGGGTGAAGAGCCCAATTAAATCCAAGTGAGGGTCGCTGTGTCTGCTTGGGGATTTGTGCTGGTGAATAGTAAACCATCATAGGGCTTGTTTTAATGTCCTTATTGCTTTTTTGAGTGACTTTTCCATTAGAGGATTTGAGCACTTACTAAGTAGCTTCAGTGATCCAACTTTAAAATATAAATTTTCTGCTACTCTTCATGCAAGGATCCAGATCAATTTGATTAAGGACATCTCCCAAAATTGCAGAGCCAGCTGTCAAGAAACTCATAATTTGCAACTATTTTTCTCAGCAAATCTATTGATCCAGAAGCTGATCTAAGGCTGGAACTGTTATGTGTAACTTCCAATGGCTAATTTTGACTTAAATACCTTCATTTTTATAATTTACTGATTTTGTAAAGATAATTGTTATAAATTTGTAACAAAGCAAATGTTTATTAATAAATTATCATTTAATCAACTTTTTCTATTGGGGTTTCCATTTAGATTTCATTTGAAAAGAAATGCTTTGCTAGAAAATAAAATGTTGAGAACCACTGGCTTCCCCTACCACCTGCTCATCCCCTTCTCTTACCCTCACTGACAGACCTTGCTTTTCCAGGCTGTTTTATGCTGCTCTGTTTCCTCCTTTCGAACTAGATACCATCACTCTGATCAACCTGCTCTAACCTGAAAAATTGTTGTTCAGTCAATAAATTGTGTCCAACTGTTTTTGACTCCATGGACTGCAGCATGTCAGACTTCCCTGTCCTTCACTATCTCCCAGAGTTTGCTCAGATTCATGTCCATTGAGTCGATGATGCTATCTAACCATCTCATCTTCTGTCACCGCTTTCTCCTTTTGCCTTCAATATTTCCCAGCATCAGGGTCTTTTCCAATGAGTTGGCTCTTTGCATCAGGTGGCTAAAGTATTGGAGCTTCAGCTTCAGTGTTAGTCTGTCCAATGAATATTCAGGGTTGATCTCCTTGCTATCCAAGGGACTCTCAAGAGTCTTTTCCAGCACCACAATTCGAAAGCATCAAAACCTGAAAACTGGGCTCCCACTAAGGTGGTCATATGTAAAAATGACTTAAGGTGTGTGTGTTGGGCGTGGGGTTGCATTTTACCCTCAACTTGTCAAGTCTTAGTGAACCAACAGAAAGGATCACATCATTCACAGTGACATTTTTGGCACTTTGACATCCAGAAGAACCTATCTGAGGCAACATTTAGTTAATCTTCTTTCTTTTGATTGGGTTTATTAAACTCCTGTCTGAGGACCACTAGCATAGAACCACTTGTGAAGTGCTTGTTAGAAAGGCAGATTCCTGGAACCTACTCCAAACTCTGGAGGCTGGGACCTGGAGCTGCGTTTAGAGCAGGACCCTCAAATAACTCTGCACTTGGAAATTCAAGGGTGACCACCATCAGTCTTCTGCACTTGAGTGTAGAAGGCAAGGACTGATTGGAGATGCCGCCGACCCTCCCTTCACTTCCATTGAAAGACACAGACTGAGAGGCATCCCAGGAAGTTGCCTTAGGTACACAAGCAAGACAACAGTGCCGAGAAAGGACGAACAGGTTATCCAGTGAGCAGTTTCTAGAAGGAAAAGAAAACCGTTCTGATTCCTTTTCTCCAGCTCCAAACTCATTGGTCAGCAGCAGAAGCAAGTTGGAGACTGGTGGCACGAGTGGGGGCAGGTGCTAAAGAACCTGCCTGCCAGCGCAGGAGATGTTAGAGATGCGGTTCGATCCCTGGGACAGGAAGATCCCCTGGAGGAAGGCATGGCAACCCACTCCAGTACTCTTGCCGGGAGAATCCCATGGACAGAGGAGCCTGGCCGTCTACAGTCCATGGGGTCACACAGAGAAGGATACAACAGAAGTGACTTAGCACGTCTGACCAACAGAGGAAGCTCAGCTCCTGGCACAGCCTGGAGGAAACAGTAGCACCAAAGGAGAGGCTGTGCAGGCAGTAAATGCAGACCAGGTGACAGGCCACGGGGACAGCATAGCGGCATTGAGCCCTGCGCCCCCTGCCTGTGCAGCGAGTTTTCCTGGGATGTGCTTCCTTCTCGGCCCTTTGCCCAGGCAGGCCTGGAATTCCTGAAGTCCCCAGGCTGGAATCACTGGAGCAGAACAAGCCCATTGCCGGGTCTGGCACCTCCTCTGGCTGTCATTCGTACCTCTGTTCTGCCTTCATAAAAACCCACCGTGCACTCCAAAAGAGGAGCTAGGACACTTCGTTTTTATTCCACGTGCATCTCATTTGTCTTCAGTAGGTTCTTCCATAATCTCATCATTATTGCTATGGCCCTCCGAGGACAGCTGACTTGCATTAATCAGTCCAGCCCCTCATCGCTCACCAGATTCTTTACACTTTTACCATGCCCTGGGGCCTGCTAACTTACTTGAAAAATTAATAAACCTCCCCCCTCTTATCTTACCTTATTAATGTCTGTCTTTGTAACCCATTATTCCCGCATATCATCAGAGATCACTGGAGGGTTCAGTGGTCACTGGCTAGCTCCCCTCCTTCTATCCTAAAACTGGAAACTCCCCCCAACTCCCCAGTGGCCAGAAGGAAAATGGCCTTCATGGGCCGGCAGCATGTTTGTTTAGCAGCTTGATGGCACAGTGGACGGAAGGCAGGAGAATTCTTGGGCTTCTGCTCAAGGCCATTAAGGCCCATTAAGTTGTTCCCTCCTCCCCCACCGCCTCTCCCCCTCTTTTGTGCACCCTAGTAAATCTGACTCATTAGCTTTAGATGTTTTGAAATACTGGTACATTAATCACTTGTGTTTGCACACTGTTTATGTGGGTTGTTGGTCATGGTCTGTAGTTATACTGGCTGTCTCCCTTGCTTACTTAAAGGTACAATCCAATTGAAAATAAAGATTTTTGCAGGTTTGCTCATTACACACAGTGTCGGCAGCTGGTGAGTGTCTTTTGCAATTCATCAGAGGCCTCCCAGACCACCTGCTCTCCACATCCTGCAAACAGCTGGCTCTGGGTAAGTACCATAAGCTATTACCTTATACAGCAAATAAATAAATAAATGGATGGATGGGTAGACAAATAAATAAATACATTGACTTGTCAGCCTTGGAGCTTTGCTTCTTGATGGGAAAAGGCCATTTTGACTAGGGGAAAAATACCGCTAGCCCAAACCTCTGTGGTGCCATTTAAATGAAAAGTAAGGGAGCAGGTGAAACTCTCAAAATTTCGAGTGGAAATATTTTGTCACGTAAGTATCAAGGCAGCCAAAAAAGGACTCCACAAGAGGCTGGCTGTGTGGTTTGGTACAAAGAGTGGGAGGAGGGGAGATTGAATTGAATTGCCTTTGGGTTTGAGCTTTCCCTGTTGGCTCAAGCGGTAAAGAGTGCAATGCAGGAGACATAAGAGACGTTGGTTCAATTCCTGGGTCGGGAAAATCCCTTGGAGAAGGGAATGGCAACCTACTCCAGTATTCTTGCCTGGAGAATGCCATGGAGAGAAGAGCCTGAAAGGCTACAGTTCGTGGGGTCCCAAAGAGTTGGACATGACTAAGCAACTAACACTTTTCTTTTCTTAGCTTTTTTTTTTCTGCAAAAAGTCAGAGGGAAGCTTTGTGGAATTTGAGCTAAGGCCACCAAATGTCCCAGCATTAAGAGGCCAATCCCCGAATCATCAATAGCACCTTAGATTTTGTGGTCTTTGGTCTAGTTTTTGATCCTGAGAATGACCTCTAGGTGGTCATGCCCTGCTCCTGCCCACACCCCCCTGTCCTGATCCTGCAACCCAAAGAGAGCCCAGGGACAAGCAGGAGCCAAACGTTGGCCACACACCCAGGCACCTGCCAGGAGGAAGGGCAGGACTGGAGAGCAGACCAGCTCTTGGCTGATCAACGGCAGAGCTTAGCAACACAACTGGAAAATGGTTGGGCGTGTAGGGGGACAGGAGTTCAGCAAGTCCTTCTGAGAGATTTTCAAGGTTTATCAAGTCTCCCAGATAGTTCCCAAGTCAACTACTGTTCATAATTTTGAGCTTGTAAACATCACCCACTATAGCTATAATCCCCCAAGATCACTGACTCCAGTCTCCATGGATTGGTCAAAATCGAGCTGTCTTCTGACTTGTCCTTGCAAAACTGGAAAGATGATATGGTGTAGGACAGATATCTATCTGACATATCTATGGGCTTCACCAATCAAATCCCTAAACAGTGCTGTTAGAAATCATGATTTTTATCTTATGACTGGCTAAATTCTAATCAGTTTTGCAGCTTTATTTGTGTTACTTTTTTAAAGCAAGAGTGTTTGTGGGTTGAACTGACATGGAGAAATGTTTTCCATTTTTCCAGATTGAAAAGTTGAAAATGAAGATACATCCATATTCCTATGTTTTTCTTACTTTAATCCCTCCAGGACTACTAAGAACCTCGTTGTTCCCTGTGTCAGAGAACCACACAGAGTATCAGCTTGTCAGAAATATAGACCCCTGAAACAGAATATGCATTTTAACATTTAAGATCCCCAAGGGACTTGTTGGCGTGTTAAGTGTTGACAAGCACCACTCTTATATACACTTGATTCTTTTAGGTCGAAAGTATCTACAGAGATGGCCACAAGTCATATCAATACTAAGGTGGTCATAAGAATCTGAATAAGAAAATGCAAACCAAGCAAATTCCTCACCTACTATAGGACCTAAGATGCCCAATTCTTTGGAGAAGCAGAACAATGTGGTAGAAAAGAAAGAGAGGACCTGGAGTCAAAAAAATCTGGATTTACTCCCTGACTCTGTCACTCAGCAAAATCTGACGTAGGCTAGTCACACCCCGGAGGTTTCATTTCCTCATTTGAGAACAGAGATGATAGCAACTCTGCCACCAGGATGGCATCAGAAATAAAGGAGCTCCTTTATGTGCAGTTACAGAATAAGCTCGAAAAAGTGTTATATGTGTATAATTAAACTGTAGTCATCATAGTAATAAGTAGTAGGGATGTTGAAGATAGAACAACTGGATCAACCCAAGGGATGAGAATGAGAACTCCACCCAGTGGTGGGGGGAGAAGAAACAGGCCCTAGTTTCCTGCAGTGGCGCAATTTACATCTCACTAGTGGCAGTGGATGGGTTTCCCAGGTGGCTCAGTGGTAAAGAACCCACCTGCCAATGCAGGAGACATAAGAGATGTGGGTTCCCCTGGGTGGAGAATATCCCCTGGAGGAGGGCATGGCAACCCACTCCACTATTCTTGCCTGGAAAATCCCATGGACAGGGCTACATGGTGAGCTACAGTCCATGAGGTCGCGAAGTGTTGGACATAACTGAAGCGATTTAGCGCACACACACATAGTGGATGCTGTCAGCTCACGGTCAGTATCAAGGCTGCAAAGAACAAATAATTTTATTTGGGATCTTAAGAACTGCAATTGAGTTGAGAGAGTAGCATTGAAAATACATATTACCATGTATAAAAGAGATAGCCAGTGGGAATTTGCTGTATGACACCAGGAGCTCGAATCCGATGCTCTGGGACAGCTTAGAGGGAAGGGGTGGGGTGGGAGGGAGGCTCAAGAGGGACGGGGCATATGTACACCTATGACTGATTCATGTTGGTGCATGGCAGGAACCAACACAATATTGTAAAGCAATTATCCTCCAATGAAAAGTAAATAAAAGAATTTTTAAAAAGAATTTCAATTCAGGAGACACAGATTTGGGTAAAACAGAAAGAGGAGTGTTCCAGGGAAGAAAAAGAGTCAAGGACATATAAAGGCAAGAGCCACAAGGTTGTCTAAGAAGTGCAACCCCTCACAATTGTATACATATAATTATGACTGATGTACATTGATGTATGACTGACACCACCACAGGGTTGTAAAGCAATTATCCTCCAATTAAAAGAAAAAAGAATTATGACCCTTGCTAACACGTGAAAGGAAATATCTGTCCTTAAGGCATAGACTGAACAAGCTATTTTAGGATAAGGGGCTTTAGGTATCTTGTGTTTCTAGAACATTGGAGAGATATACTTGATACCTATGTTAAGATAGTGCTTGTTAGTGTTAGTCACCCAGTCATGTCTGACTCTTTTGAGACCCCATGAACAGTAACCTTTCAGGTACCTCTGTCCGTGGAATTTCCCAGGCAAGAATACTAAAGTGGGATGCCATTCCTTCTCCAGGGGATCTTTCCAGCCCAGGGGTTGAAACCATGTCTCCTGCATTGCAGGCGGGTTCACGTTAAGAAATGGTCAGAGTTCATGTTCCATTCGGGCTGAGATGTGCATAAGCCACAGCTGTGGTCTCCCAGCTCCACTGTAAAGAGCTCTCTTAGCAATATCGACTCCGTTGTGAATGTCCTTACACAGTGTATTCACTGGTGCAATATCTCTGGCTCTCGAGAAGTGAGAGATGTGTTAAATACAAAGAACCGAGTAACCATTGCTGCCGGCCTTTGATTTATTGAAGAAAGTAGGTCTTCCCTGGTGGCTCAGTAAGTAAAGAGTCTGCCTGCAATGGGGGAGACCCAGGATCAATTCCTGGGTCGGGAAGATCCCCTGGAGAAGGAAATAGCAACCCACTCCTATATTCTTGCTGGGAAATCCCAGGAACAGAGGAGCCTGGTGGACTACAGTCCGTGGGGTCACAAAGAGCCAGACACGACTGAGTGACTAACACTTTCACTTTCTTTCAGGATGATTATTCAACAATTCAAGCAAACCTGTGGGAACACAAGGGCCTTCTAGGCAACATTTAAGGAAATGTTGATCTCTTACAGGCAGTGGACAGGAACAGAGAGTAGCAGAGCTTTGGAGATAGTAAAATTCTCCTTCTGGAAAGTTTCCTTTGCTGAGATCAGGGTCCTAATAGGTGAAGCGCTGGACCTTGAGACTTGGAATGAGCATATCTGAGTGGTGCATATGATAATTTTTAGCTCCCAGATTCTCCTGAACCCTCTTTGCCTATCCTAGAGGCCCTCTCCCCTTTGTTAGAGATAATGCCCCCCAGCTTGCTTGAAGAGCTACCCAAGGCCATCCCCCAGTTTGATGATTCTCCAGGAGGACTCAAAGGGCTCAGCATATTGTCAGACTCATGGTTATGTTTTATTACAGCAGAAGGATACAAAGCAAAACCAGCAAAGGGAAAAGGAACGTGAAGTCCAAGGGAAGCCAGGTACAAGCTCCCAAAGATCCTTTCCCAGAGAAGTCACAAAGAATGCACCTAAATCTCCCAGCAACAAGTGTGACAACGCATGTGAAATGTTACCAACCCAGGAAACTCATCAGAGTCTCAGGACCCAGAGTTTTTACTGGTGTCTGATCATGTAGGCAGCCTCTGCCTGATACATATCAACATTTCAGATTCCCAGAAAGAAGGCAAGTACACTGTTTATACAATGTAGGCACCATGAACCACTCTTCTTAAAGCTGAGAGCTTTCCTGGTGGCTCAGGTGGTAAAGAATCTGCCTGCAATGCAAGAGACTCAGGTTCGATCCCTGGGTCAGAAAGATCCCCTGGAGAAGGGAATGGCTACCCACTCCAGTATTCTTGCCTGGAGAATTCCATGGACAGAGGAGCCTGGTGGGCCACAGTCCATGCGGGCTGCAAAGAATCAGAGTGACTAACACTTAAAGCTTCCCCAAAACCAAGTTCCCAGATGTCAGCCAACTTTGGAGCTGGTCTTTCAAAGAAGAACACTCATCCTTTGTGACCCTGGGGCCAGACCTTGTAAGCATGTCTTCCTTTTCAAATGAAGCTGTTTCTCTGTCAATAGAGGTCACTGGAGTGCCACCACAAGGTCACAACCACAGAAAGGGGCTTCTCGTGCTAGTTTCATGGTGCCATTTTCCTTTGGCCTGACTGCCAACACATCAGGATACAGGAGGCCCAGTGGTACCTCACCAGCCCTCGGGGACCACCTCCAGCCTCATCCCTGCAACCTCCAGCAGTCGTCCTCCCCACCCAGGGGGCTGCTTCCTGCAGACCAGCACCAGCTGTGCCTTCTAGCAAGTTTCTCCACTGCCAGCGTGCTGTGTGTTCCCGTGGCAGTCATGCCCTCTCTGAGAAGGTCTGGATCTCAGCCTTGTGGGACAGAGGGGAAGCCTCTTCTCCTTCAGTCCTTAGTTCCTTCCTTATTCATGCTTTGTTGTCATTCTTGTTGTTCAGTCACTCAGTCGTGTCCAACTCTCTGTGACCCCATGAACTGCAGCACGCCAGGCTTCCCTGTCCTTCATTATCTCCCGGAGTTTGCTCAAACTCACGTCCACTGAATCAGTGATGCCACCCAACCATCTCATCCTCTGTCAGTCCCTCTCCCCCAGCCCTAGCAGTAGTAGCTGCTTTACGCAAGTACTATTTCTATATCCTTGGAGTCCTCTTTTATTCTTTTTTGTAGTTACCTATCTTTTGCCAATTAATAATTCTTCAGATGAACATTTTTCTCTTTAACTTTCTTGTGTGGTTGCTGCCTCCTGATTGGACCCTGACTGATGCCATGTCTTACTGCCCCTCCTGAGAACAGGACAGGTAACCAGTTAAATCTTAGCACCTCCTGACTTGGACGAGCTGGATCAGTTAATGGAGAATGTGAACCATCTGCCAAAGGAGCTGCAAGACCTGGCCAAGATGTGCTGATAAGAATGGTGAAGATCCACAAGGGAACGGATACTAGGGGGTGGGGGCTTGGAACACAGCTTGGATAAAGGATACAAAGTAAAATCAGCATGGAATGCTTTCCCATTATATGCAAATCTAGACAGATATCCAGCTGCTCGGAGGGCTCTTAAAAGCTTAAAAAATGTGATGATCCATGTGACTAGTCCAATGAATTAGAGGTATCAAAGCTGCTGGGACAAGGACTTCCCTGGTGTTTTAGTGGTTAGAAATCTGCCTTGCAAATGCAGGGTCACAGGTTCTATCCCTGGTTGGGGAACTAGGATTCCACATGCCACTTAGCCACTAAGCCCACGTGCTACAACTACAGGAGCCTGCACTCTGGAACCCCGGCACTGCAACTAAGGAGTCAGTCCACTCCAAAGAGAAAACTCACAGGGCACAATGAAGATCCCACATGCCGCAACTAAGACACCATGCAGCCAAATAAATATTGAAGGAAAAAAAAAAAACTTGCAGGGCAAATAGTCTAGAAAGCAATCTGAAGGCTCAGAGAAGTGGATGCTAGAAAGTATTTACTAGGTAAGTTTGAAAACCCTACTACCACCATGAGGGCCCAGAGGTCACCCTTTCTCCAAAGAGAGAAGGAATGCGCTCTGGAGAGAGCAACGGCATGTCGAGACGCTTACTGGTGGCTCTGCTCTGTGGCCAAGGCTGATAGGAGGAAACACAACTACAGAACTGAGCCCACTGAAAGCCCCAGAATCTTGAAATAATAGAGGTCTAGTGGCAGCACCACTTCATCTGAAGCAAGGTGAGCACAATTATCACAATGAAATCAAGGTCAGAGTAGCAGCCAGGGGCACTGGGAGAGCTATGGAGATGGTAAATAGAACACGATGTTCCTGGGGGCAAGATGGATGAGCAGCCAGTGAGGTATTGCACAAATTATCCAACTAAAAGAAATCAAGAATGGATGATCAAGAGTCTGCAGGCAGCTGCACAAATAAAAAAAAGTCATGATTGCTTGCCAGGTTTCTGGACCTGAGCCAGTTCTCGTTTTCCAGAGCAACTGAAGGAGAAGTCAGATCCCCCCACACACAAAAAAAAACACTGGGATACCACAGCAAGTGTATTCAATAACTCTTCCAGTGCTTCCCCAAAGTGACCTACAGCCATTTACTTACTTAATCATCCAGTGAGAGAATGGGAACTTACAAGGACTGCCAGTCCCAGGGTCTGAGTTGACTTTGATTCCCGGAGACCCAAAGCACCATTCTGCCCTCCATTATAACTGAATAATATGGAGTCCAGATATGACCCAGGTCCAGACCAACATGGGTTCACTGGGTCTACAGACATATCCACTGATTCTTTCCCTTATCCAAATATGTAACTGGAATGAGCACACCTGATAAATGACAGAGCTTACATCAGGTTCTTGATCTGTGGAATAAGAGCCCTTGCGGTGGGGAAAGTCAAGTGGAAGCCTCTGAAACACCCCCACTACCCACCCCCCACCCCCCGCCACCCAGGATAGTAAATAAAAAACAAAACCATATCCCAAGGGGAATGGCAAAAAGGATTTTGTGCCATCATCAAAATTCTAAAGAATGCAGGAAAGGTGATTGCAATGATGTCCCCGTTTGATTTACCTACCACTGTAAACCCCACAGAACCCTACAGAAACTGCACTGATCGTGGCGGACGACAGTGGACTACCACCAGTGGTGTGCTGGTAAGTGGTTCACAGCCCAAGAGGTTGGAGGAGGCTTGCTTTATTGCCTCTGCCAGTTCCCATGGTATAATATTCCCACCATAGGCTCGACAACCAGCTCACAAGGCTCCTGAAAATCTAACAGTTGGCTCTCACAGGCCCAGTATGGAGCTGCTTCAAGCACACAGATCACCGCAGACTTAACTAAGCAGAAGTCTCAATTGCAGCCACTGTGGCCGATGTGTCTGCATAGCCACGGGCTTCCTTGGTGACTCAGTGATAAAGAATCCGCCTGCAATGCAAGAGACACGAGTTCGATGCCTGGTTTGGGAAGATGCCCTGGAGAAGGAAACGGCAACCCACTCCAGTATTCTGGCCTGGATAATTCCATGAACTGTATAGTCCATGGAGTCGCAAAGAGTTGGACAAGACTGAGCAACTTTCACTTCACTTCAGCACAGCCATAACTAGTAAGCTGGATAGCTCTTCTTATCCATCCCTATCAGAAAGAAGGATCAGAAGCAATTCATACTTGTATGGCTTTGGATGGCAGTTTACAGGTGCCATCCCCCAGGCTTTGGTAACTGTGAACTCCCCAGGACCTTCGTCATTATATAGTCCAAAGGGACTTGGACATTCTGGAGGTTTCTCAGGACATCACACTATCACCAACATGTTCATAAACTGGATCTATAGAAAGTGGCAAATGCTTTGGAGCATCTCAGTAAAAGACATGAACTCCAAGGACAGAAGTTATGCCCTAAGAAGATCCAGGAACCCACTACATCAGTGAAGATGTTTTTAGAGTTCAAGCAGACTGGGGCATGTTGGAACATTCCTTCCAAAGTAAAAGACAAATTGTTGTAACTTATGCCTTTAAAATTATTATTACGCAGGTGCAATCAGCAGTGCCACATGGACTGGATGATCTAGCAGAGTGTCTACGGCAGGAAAAAAACACCACACCAAGTTTATGACACAACATCCACATTGTCCAAGCTTCCCTTCCCCCTGCTGCAAACAGCCCGTAGTCAATGACTAGCTGATGTAGGAATGTAAAGCCTCAGCACCTGCTTCAATGTGGGACAATTCAGAAGAGCTCCACCTCTTCCTAATTTCTCTCCAGACTCCTTTGGAAAATCAGCTAAAGCCTCAGTTGCAAATGCCTTGGAGGGTCAGCCTCTCCCACTGTCTGTTCCTACTGTCCTCACTTCTTTGCAGAACCATCACGCAGGAGCTCTCCTCAAGAATATGCGTAGATAATTTTCTTTGCTAGTAACCATACCTATTCACTATCCTGGTTGCATTTACTCACTGGTGCTTGGTTCAGAAAAATCAGTTTCATCATCAACTGCATACTGTCTGCCAGACAGAAAATCCCGGAGTTGACTAAAAGATATGCTGGCATAATTTTCATAGTTAGAAGTCAAAACACTACCTTTTTTTAATAAACATCTATCAGATCTAACATGGTACTATTCTTCAAGAAATCATCCTAAGTCTTCCTAATGTCCTCATAATGGTCAATCTCTATATAACTCTCCTTCTCAGAATCTATTTCCACAGAACACAGTCTAGGATGACCTCCAGTGGTACTCTAAATCCCACTCTTTCTTTATCTAGAGCAGCTGAACTTTTCTCTCTGTATTTCTTATCAGCTTTATTATTACTGTTCAATGCTCCCTGATAAGATTTCCTCTGAAGGCCAAAAAAAAAAAAAAAAAAAAAACACAGCAAAAGTAGAATCAGTCATTGTCACTCCTGGAGGAACACCTTGGGTGTACTGCCTTGTAACCGACCATTGCCTGCTGAAGCTTGATCTGGAGTTTGGACTTTCAACAAAATCCAGACGGAAAATGTGTTGTCTCTTCACAGGCCACTGGCAGAGCCTTCCAGCAGAGTTTTAAGAAGCGTTCTGAGGGCATATTCATCCAAAAATGAACATAAATTAATTTTAACTGATTGATCACCATAATGAATTGATCAACTTGGTTTATTAAACTTAGCTAAACTTCCCTGAGTGAAAAGTAAAAAGTAGTGGCAGCATATGTGACATGTATTTACATAACTGTTCTAGAAATCGTATAAGGCTGAGAACTGGGAATGAACGAGAATGGAGGCAAGCACCAGGGTAAAACCGAGAACTGCTACAGAATTGGATGTCCCAGAGTGTGGGCCGCTTTACCAGGGCAGAACTCCTGGGTTAGAAGCAAGGCAGAACAGTTCTTCCCATAAAGGAGGTGGCGCTGTGGTATTAAACCCATGCATTTGTCAGATTGGAGGCACTTGGCATGGAGGGCACTGAACAGATTGCCTTAGACCAGACACAATGGGACACCAAATGCAGAATTCCTTCTGAGACTGTGGGGACCTAAGACCTCCCAGGAGCAGAAAGACTCACAGTATTGACCACGAGAATCATGAAGAGAGAAAAAACAGTCCTACAAGTGAAGTGAAGGAATTAAATAAAACCTGAAAGATTTCAGGACTATTTGAGAACCCAAAAAAATGACTATCACAAACTAGATAAATGTATCAGAATCAGTAAGATTCTCAAGTAAATTATGAAATGTAATACAGAAAAGATCTCACTCACACTGTATGTATGTATATGTACATGTGATGTGTTTGTGTGTGTGTGTATTATAGCTATTTAGTTTGGCAACAGCAAAAAAAGGTTAGTAACTTCATAACCTAGCACTCACCCAGAGTCAGACATCCTGGAATGTGAAGTCAAGTGGGCCTTAGGAAGCATCACTATGAACAAAACTAGTGGAGGTGATGGAATTCCAGTTGAGCTATTTCAAATCCTGAAAGATGATGCTGTGAAAGCGCTGCACTCAATATGTCAGCAAATTTGGAAAACTCAGCAGTGGCCACAGGACTGGAAAAGCTCAGTTTTCATTCCAGTCCCTAAGATAGGCAATGCCAAACAATGCTCAAACTACTGCACAATTGCACTCATCTCACACACTAGAAAAGTAATGCTCAAAATTCTCCAAGCCAGGTTTCAACAATACATGAACCGTGAACTTCCAGATGTTCAAGCTGGTTTTAAAAAAGGCAGAGGAATCAGAGATCACATCGAAAAAGCAAGAGAGTTCCAGAAAAACATCTATTTCTGCTTTATTGACTATGCCAAAGCCTTTGACTGTGTGGATCACAATAAACTGTGGAAAATTCTGAAAGAGATGGGAATACCAGACCACCTGACCTGCCTCTTGAGAAACCTGTATGCAGGTCAGGAAGCAACAGTTAGAACTGGACATGGAACAACAGACTTGTTCCAAATAGGAAAAGGAGTACATCAAGGCTGTATATTGTATATTGCTTATTTAACTTATATGCAGAGTACATCATGAGAAACGCTGGGCTGGATGAAGCACAAGCTGGATTCAAGATTGCCAGGAGAAATATCAGTAACCTCAGATATGCAGATGATACCACCCTTATGGCAGAAAGTGAAGAAGAACTAAAGAGCCTCTTGGTGAAAGTGAAAGAGGAGAGTGAAAAAGTTGGCTTAAAGCTCAACATTCAGAAAACTAAGATCATGGCATCTGGTTCCATCACTTCATGGCAAATAGATGGGGAAACAGTGAAACAGTGGCTGACTTTATTTTTGGGGGCTCCAAAATCACTGCAGATGGTGATTACAGCCATGAAATTAAAAGACACTTACCCCTTGGCAGGAAAGTTATGACCAACCTGGACAGCATATTAAAAAGCAGAGACATTACTTTGCCAACAAAGGTCTATCTAGTCAGGGCTATGGTTTTTCCACTAGTCATGTATGGATGTGAGAGTTGAACTATATAGAAAGCTGAGCGAGGAAGAATTGATGCTTTTGAAGGGTGGTGTTGGAGAAGACTATTGAGAGTCTCTTGGACTGCAAGGAGATCCAACCAGTCCATCCTAAAGGAGATCAGTCCTGGATGTTCATTGGAAGGACTGATGTTGAAGCTGAAACTCCAATACTTTGGCCACCTGATGCAAAGAGCTGACTCATTGGAAAAGACCCTGATGCTGGGAAAAATTGGGGGCAGGAGGAGAAGGGGACAACAGAGGATGAGATGGTTGGATGGCATCACCAACTCAATGGACATGGGTTTGGGTAGACTCTGGGAGTTGGTGATGGACAGGAGGCCTGGCATGCTGCAGTCCATGGGGTCACAAAGAACTGGCCACGACTGAGCAACTGAAATGAACATAGCAAAAGTTTTAGTAGTTTAGCAAAAACATTTTTCTCAATGAAAAATAATTTAAATACACACACATACACACATATATATACATACATATATATATACACATACATGCGCTTCCCAGGTGGCGCTAGTGGTAAAGAATCTGCCTACCAATGCAGGAGACATAAGAGACACGGGTTCAATCCCTGGGTCAGGAAGATTCCCTGGAAGAGGGCATGGCAACTCACTCCAGTATTCTTTCCCGGATAATCCCACAGACAGAGGAGCCTGGAGGGCTTCAGTCCATGGGGTTGCAAAGAGATGGACATGACTGAAGCGATTAGCACAGCACACATACATATACATACGGAGAGAGAGAGAACTTCTTCAGGAGGAAACAAAAGACCCTGAACCAGTCCTGACCTGCTGCTTTCAGGTCTTTACTTCTCCTGCTCTGGTCTTTACCACAAAGTGTCTGACAACTGTAAGAAACTTTTTCCAGGCCTCTGTGTTGGCAGGATTCGGCCATTGAGAGGCAGTAGGAGACTAAAGGACAGAAGAGAGAAATTGGGGTATTTTGCCTCTTCCTTCTGTGCCTCAGGAGACAGCGCTATAGTGACATCCCATTGATGCTTCAGAATGGTTCTAATAATGTTCTTTAGAGCAAAGAATCAAATCCAAGACCACGTGTTCTGCTGAATCTCTAGTTTCTTTTGATCTGAAACAATCCCCATGTTTTATTAACTTTCATGATCTTAACATTTTTTTAAAGATTATTGGCCACTAGAATGTCTCTCAATTTTTGTCCAGTATTTCCTCATGAGTAGAGCCAGGTTTTGTACTTCTCCTGGAATGTCACAGACAATGTGTTCTTTTTATTGCACCCAGATATCCATTCCTATTCTTACCAGTGGTGTTAGCTATGACAACTTGGTTAAGGTGATACCTGCCAGGTACCTCCTGCAAAGGTATGTTTTACCTTTTGTGATTAACAAATATTTTTTCAGGGAGAGATTTTGAAAGTATGTAAAATCTTACTCGGTACACTATCACACACTCAGTTTAACTGTCATTGATATTTCTCACATGTATTACTACAACAATGCAAACTGCCAAATGATGATTTTGATTTTTCTCTTACCATCATACTTTCTGCTGGAAGAAAGAGTTTTATCTTCTCCCAATATCTCATTAATTTATTTATGTCAGTTGGACTTAAAGATTTCTATCTGGTTCAATTATTTATTTTGATGCTCAGACAATCCCAGAGTTGGCCAGTGGGAGTTACTTCCAACTGGCATCTATGCCCTCCATCATTCACTGAGCATTTGCTTACATCCTGGTACAAAGTATTCCAGGCTCATCTTGTCCTGCCCATGCCCTAGCCCTGGAATAAGCCATTTTTCTCTGGAGCCCTGGTAAAGTAACATTTGGAACCAAGATCTGGATGCTCATAGTTACTAGGGTGTCATCGTCCCAAAGCCCTTTGAGTGAACAGAGCTAGAAAATATATACCATACACATACATACACACACAGATTATATTTACACCTATATTTATTTCTATATTTATCTCTCTATATTAAAAGCCCTGAGTTTATGCTGATCCCTCCAATTCCTATCTAACACTCTAGGGCTTATTCTAGAGTTGACAGACAAAATACAGGATGCCCAGTTAAATTTGAATTTCAGATGAACCAAGGGGGAAAAAAATGTTTTATTATAAATACATCCCAAGTGGTACCCTGAATTTTTATTAGCTAAATCTGGCAACCCAAATTCTAGCTGTCTCCATTCCATATATATCCTCTCTTTTTCCAATAGTAAGATACTTGATTCCCATTACTGTCAACATAGTTCTTAATCCCTCATCTGTGGCCAATCTCTCAACCCCACACAGCCCCTGTCCCCACCCTGCACACAAGCCCTTGGGATGCCTGCTTCATTCTGGCCTAATAATGGCTTTTTAGTGATGAATGGATGGAAGCAAAGAAAGGAAGAAAATAGATTTAAAGAATGGGTGGGGGAAGGGAAGGGCAATGCTGCTAATGTACAACCCAGACCTGGCTTACCACAGCAGACGTGTATATCTGGCTCCCAGGTCCCCTGGTCAGCTACAGCAAAATAGCAAGTTACTATTTTTTCAAAATTTGAGCCCAAAAATCTTGTGCAGAGCTCTCTAGCAAAATAATCACAATAGCTATAGCTAATGCTGCTGAGTGGTATATTTGAAAGTTGCTAAGACAGTAGGTCCTAAAAGTACTCATTACAAGGAAAAGCAAAATTTTTTTAACTATAAGAGGTGATGGATGTTAACCAAACTTATTTTGGTAATCATTTTATAGTAATAACATTTATGGATGTCAAGTCACTATGCTGGACACCTTACACTTACGCGGTGCTATATGTCAATTACATCTCAGTAAACCTAGGGGAAGAAGAATTTACTAATTCTAGTAAATTAGGCAGCTACTTAATCTAAAGGTCAAGAGTCTCCTTCCCAATAAACCAAGTTCAAACCTCAACACTCTTTTGAAAAAATACACACACACACACACTTAACAGTGATAAAAAATTACACACACGGGAGAAAGACGGAGGTCCCTACCATCTATTGTGTCCTCTTGTCAAGTCAACATTCACAAAGTAGAATATTTACAAAAACTGAACCATACCGCATTAGAGAGAAACCTTTAATAAATTCCAACTAGTTCAGACCATGCACTGACCACAGCAGAAGACCATATAAAAATAGGCTAATAGCATAAAAACAACAAATGAAGCCCACTCAGGAGGGATGAGACCGTCCTAAATTTCATTGGTTAAAGGGGAGAAAAATCAAAACTGCAATTGTAGAATATTTTGGAGAGTAACAACAATGAGAACACCACATCTAACCGTTCAAGCTGGCATTTCTTATTAAAGGGAAAAAGATGTTGGAACAATTAGCTAGCCTTCTGGGGGGGAAAAGTAAATATGGATACTTACTGCATAATTCCTTATGCAAGATGAATTCCAGATGGATTAAAAATTAAAATACAAAAAGGGAATTTATACTTAACTATAGATTTTTTTTTTTTTATAGCTTAGAGGTGGCCAAGGCCTTTCTTACATTAAGCCAAAATGTAAGACAGAAACTAAAAAGATAATATTGGTATATTAGACTCCATTAAAATTTAAAGTTCTAAAGAGCAAAAAAAAAAAATGGCTGAAAGAAATTAAACTCTGAGGGAGATATTGCTAAAACTGTAAAAACAAAAATGTTTAATAGCACTAATATGCTAAAATAATCATATAAATTCATATGAAAAATTGAAACCCAACCAGAAAAAAATGCAAATTTCATGAACAAACACTTTTGAAATGAGCAATTCAAATGGCCAGTAAACATATAAAGAGATGTTTAGTCTTTCTGGTAATGTGTTTGTGTACACATAAGTATCTGAAAATACAGACATCAAAGTGTTAACAATGATTATCTCTGGGGAGTGGGATTTCTTCTCTCCCTTTTAGAATAGCTTTGATTTTTTAAAAATCACATATGTTTATTTTATACATTTTATGATTAAACTGTTCAGAATGCTAAAAACATACCAATATAAACCTATGACACTTCTGTTTTTATTGAAAATTTTAAATGTGCTTTTACTTATGTGATAGAAGAGTGCTGTTGACAAGATCCTATATATTGAATGTTCATGTCCCTTCAAAAATATTAATATATTGAAACCTCATCCCCATTAGGCTGGTATCTGGAAGTTAGGCCTTTGGGGTGATTAGATCATGAAGGTGGAGCCCCCTGGTGGGATTAGAGTCCTTATAATATCAACTCCAGAGAGTTCCCTTGCCCCTTCTGCCACATGAAGACACAAAGAGAAGATGAATATCTTTGGATCAGGAAGTGGGTACTCACTGGACACCAAGTCTGCAGGCACCTTGATTTTGGACTTCCCAACCTTCAGAACTATGAGGAATACATTTTTGCTAATTAAGCCACCCAGTCTATGGAATTTTTGTTATAGAAGCCTGAATGGACTACAACATAAGACAAGATGTTCATTTTTTATTAGAAAATAATAAGAAAACAGGCTAAAAAATTATGATTTAACTTTTGTTTTGTAAAGGAGATACATTAGACAACAGCAATTTTCTCCAAAAATGGACTTGTGGGTCACTGCAAGTTCTTCTTTGTGTTTTCCAGTTGTCTACAATAAGCATTTAGGAAAAAATTCATTTTTTGTTTTATTTAAATAATAAGAGTTTATCTGCCACAAGTAGTGATTCTAGACTACAAGGCCCACACAGTCATTTTAAAGTTTGGATTTCCCAGTTTTCCTTGTCAGGAATAAATCAGCGAGCCATCAGAGATGTGGAGTATTGAGGGACCCACAACACAAATTCTTAGCTAGAAATGTACCGAAGTCAGCTCCTAGTCCATTCCTGAGACTGCAATTGGGAGCAAAGCTATTTATCCAGCATTAAGCCTTGAGCAGTGATTCAAGCTCAATAAATACTTACGGGGCACCTACCAGCACCGCATGAGGAGAGATAAAGCTGAACTAGACAGAGCCCTCTCTCCGTGGAGCCCACAGTCTAAGAGAGAGGACAGTGTCATGCATGCAGTAACACAGAGGCAGGCTCAGAAGGGAGACGGGTGTGAGGGAGGGGGACCAACATCTTGGTCTGCCCAGGCCTGCGGGCTTTACCGGAAGGTAGGCCTATCCATGCCCCAAAAAAGTGAGGGGGATAAATCCTGGCCACCCCAGGACAAGTTCGCCACCCTAGAAAGGTCAGGACTTCCCCTCCCTTTTCATCTCTCATGGAAGGTTTTGAGACAATCTGCATTGTAGTAGAGTTTGTTGCATTCATATCTTAACTCTCATGTTTGACCAGAAGCCCCCTGAGGGCAAAAGCAGTATCTGATGTATCATCATGCCCTTTGTATCTCCCAGCATAGCACCCTGCTCAGTAAGTGTTTGCTAAGTGATTGGATAAATAGGCAGTCTTAGTTAGAACTCACACCCCCTTAGCAAACTGGAAATGAATGAAGAGTATGGAATATCAATGGGAGGCATTGCTCCAGCTGCTATGGCATGTTAATTACACAATACTTTTATTGAGCAATTCGGTGGTAATTCTTGCAGCTATTTCTCCTTAATAAGACCCATTGTGCACCATAAAATAGTAACTGGGACGCAGTTTGTATTCCACATACATCACATTTCTCTTTAGCAGGTTCTTCCACATCCATAATCTCATCATTATTACTATTACCCTCAGAAGACAGTTGACTTGCATTAATCAGGCCTGCTGCCATTCCCCTGCCAGATTTTCTGCACTTTTATTGTGCTTTTGGACATTTTAATTAACTTGAAAAATTAATTTTAAAATCTTACCTTATTAATGCTCTGCCCCCTTGGAAATCCTTTCTTCTTGTTTATTATCACTGACCATTTGAAGAGGAGGTCATTTGTGGTTAAAGCTCCAGAGAATTTTTTTCCCCCCGCCATCTTGGCACAGTCAATGCTATTTTTAAATGGGATGAAACTAATAATCCAAAAATTAAATGCAGGGAGGAGGGACTGGATTTCTCTTGCTTTGGGAGTTCAAAAACTTATCATTTCAATTATGCCATAACATTTACTCCTCAGCCGCCCGCTCTCTACAGAAGCTCAACAATGTTAGTTTATTAATGCCATATACAGAGCTGAGTTTTGTTTTACCCACTTGACAGGCTGCAATGAATAAGTCCCAGGTTTGCTAACTCAAGAACACTGACAGATAGCCAAGTAAACAAGACACGTGAGGTCACACTAGCTTCCTGATCCTCAATGCTCTTTCTGAACCCTAGGAGAAAGGAAGTGATAGTCACTGAACGTGAGTGCTTCATTCTCTGAACAGAAAAATGGCAATATTTCACAGACTAACTCCAAAAGTTTGGCAGTGTCTTCTCGGTCACTCTAATGAGGGTGTGAGGCTATATTAGAATCATCCACAAAGAATGCTCTGAATAGTAAGAGCCGCTGCCATGTGTATAGGACACATGACTGACAGCTGCTTACCCCTTGCCACCATAAACACTCATTTGCTCTTTTGGCATTCAGTGGCTACTTTAAATGAATTTTTCTTTTGTTGATATTAACTATGTCTGCCTATATTTAGAACACATGGTCCGTGTGTGCACAGAGTGTAGGATTTACTGAATTTTCAGACAGTGCTTGTATGCTTGTGTATTTGTGCACTTTTGTGCATTTGTGCATTTGTGTTAACTCTGTACCAGCCCCACCCGTTCCTGCTTCTCTGGCCAGAGCTCAGATGCTTATGAAGCACAGATGCCACATTTTAGTCATACAACTCAAGAAATGACTATTCAAATCAAAACACTTTCATGGATGCTTAACTTTGGACATTTTTCAAGAGATGCTTTATTTTGCTATGATTCTATTTAAATTTTGCCAAGCAAAAATACCAGAGTGGATTGCCTTTTCCCTCTCCAGGAGATCTTCCCAACCCAGGAATCAAGCCCACATCTCTTGTACCTCTTTCATTGGCAAGCAGGTTCTTTACCAGCTGAGCCACGAGAGAAGCCCAAAATGCCTGCAGTTTTACATAATAATAATAAGTAGAGGACTGCTTTATCCTGCTGCCTCCAGTCTGAGCTATGTTAACCTGCTTCCTAAGGTGTCTGCCAGCTGTAAGGAACAGGCACCCAACAAAGCGAGTATTTTACAAGGACACTCTACGGATGTGGAGTAATATGATGGGCCCATTTGAGAAGCGTTCAGCCCACCCCGAGTTTTCACATCATTTACTACTGGTGTTCTGAAGTAACTCACCTGCTGCCTGAGAGCTTCAGATTCCTCACATATAAAATGGAGATAAGAGTGCCCGGATCATATGGCTCTCGAGACTATCAAACACACATCAAGAGATTAGCCTAGTGCTTGGAACATAATAATTACTTAATAAAGGCTAACTGGTAATAGCAGCAACAATAGTAATAGAGGGGATGGGTAACGCATAGCTGAGCCCCGTGGAAACTAAATAAGTGGAGATCTTCAAGTCTCTCTCTTTAGGGGTTGCCTTGCCAATCTTCTCAATTCTCTTTGCCTCAGACTGTCAGCACCTTGGCCTTTCCAGCCTCTAGAACTGTGAAAAATAAATTTTTGTTGGGTTTACAAGCCACCTATTCTATGGTGGGGTGTTTTTTGGGGGATTTTTTGGGGGGTTGGTATTTTATCATAGCAAGACACCCTAAATGTTCTTTTGATTCTAAATTTAAATATAGGCTTTTCTCTGCTTTCCTAAATAAATTTACACAATCCATCAAGAATCACTTGGTATTTCATTCATGGTTTACTAGAAATAGATTCCATCTTCTCAGAGATGGTCCCTCACCAAATTAACATACCTTTCCCAACTAGGTCTAGTTTTAAGCATCTTTTGGGCATAAGCATTTGCTCATGACTCATTATCTTTTTTTCTAAGTATAAAAGGTTTGTAAGGAAGAAATGAAAGAGCAGAAATTCTTCATTAACTTTGAGGAGGAGAGAATAGAATGATGAAATCTGCCTCAAAATATGGAAAATTAGCCACAGATTCAATATTCGATGATGACCTTTCACCCTGATACACTGACTTCATCTTTGTCTCCAGACTCAATGAGCTAAGGAAAGTGAGAATTAGAAATAGAATTTAATTAGAATTAGAAATAGAAACTGGAAATTATCCTGAGAGTGAGCAGCCCAGTGCTCTTTCAGGGTCCTGACAGTTCCCAGCTTCAGATGGTAAATATACAGGAGCTGGTATCGTTTCAAGGGATAAGAAAAAAGATGGAGCTCAGAAAATGAATGAACCTCATCTGGAAATTTTCACAAAAGCAGTCAAATCAGCAAATATTTTTGAGTACAGCAGCAGCACTGGAATAGAGGGTCTAATGACCCCAAAACCCACAACAGGGAGCAAGACAGAACAAACTAAGACTCGGATGAACACCCTCACCCCGGACCTTCACATGTGCCAGAGGAAGTAACCTGATGCTGAGGCTGATGGCCGAGACCCAGCCAGGTCCATGTGAGAGGGACTCGGACTGGTTTCAGGCCAAGAGCGGCCCTCTCCAGATGGGTATGCTGGTGCAGAGCCCTGGAGCAGGCACCAGCTCTCCCACGTCCTCACTATGTGACCTTGAGTCTCATTACTTAATCTCAAATGAGGCAATGGTGCTTCCCTATCTGTGATATGGGGCTTTTTGGTTAAACTGCTATAGAGCATCTAAAATAATTAGTGTAGTGTGTGGCACATAATAAGAACTCAGCGAAATTGTTATTGTTATTGTTGTTATTGTCGTTGTTGCTATTACAACTATGGGTCCAAAGATATGTCTAATGCTCAGATGGCAACAGGTAGATACTAAACGAATGAATGAACAGATGAAATAACAAAGAAATAAACAATAGGAGAATTGTCACAAGAAGGTACATAATTAACTATGGTTTCAGTGAATTCTGGAGTAAATCATTTTCTTTCAGCTTCATCTCTCATCAAAAAGAAATGTGTTCATTTTCGAATGCATCTCAATATTACACTATACAGATATTTTCAATGTATTTCTGGAACAAAAAAAATTTACTGGCCAAAACACTATAAACATTGATGTTTACAAATAAATGATTACTTAGAAACAGGAAGCACACTTATTAATCCCCAGTGTAGGGAGTGCTGTTTCAATACTGAAATGATTTGTTAAGGGCTGAGAACCCAGCTTGTCACATTCACCCAGAGAGTGCAGCTCTTAAGTAGTAAATTAGAAACTGGATATACAGCTCTGAAAGGACTGTGTGTCCTTTTCAAATGTCTGTCGAGATCTACTTAAATAAAAGAGGAAATTGAAGAGCTACAGAGCTGGGCAATTTCACAGCAGGACAGGAGTGGGAGGAGCTATTGGAAAGAGGCTATTTAGAACCATCTAGTAAGCTCAGAGTAGTAATTAACATCAGCATCCCAAGAAGAAATGAAGGTCAAGCTGGTGTAGAGGATCAGACAAGTGACAAAAATGACCTGGGAGAAGCCAGAGAAGAGAATGATAGATATTTCAATTTTGTCCCATCAAAGCAAGCATTTAGTTAGCAGCACTTATGATTGTTCTCGTGGATTTTTCAAAACACGTCATGTCCGTGTTATGCAGATAGTATGTAGAAAATGAGATATCTGTGCCATTCTCTGAGTAGAAGTATCTTAAGGTTCACAGGGGCACACTTGTGGTTTTAGCCTAGAATCGTTCCTTGGAACTCAGATCTGCTTATTCAACTAATCACTTCTGTCTCTCAGTGAAGCCCACAATAGGGGTAAGTTTTTAGCTTTTGACTTAGACCAACTCAGAGTATATTTTCTCATTACCCACATTACCATTTCTGCTGAGACTCAACTTCCAAGACCTAGCACAAAATACACAGCATATTCAAGAAATGGCAGGTCCCAGTGTGAGCAGAGTACAGATTGCCCTCAAAGGGGGTATGAGTGGTGAGGCTAGGAGATTTGGTCCCAGTGACAGAAGCCTACGAGGCCACACTACGAAGTCTAACTGTAAGTGGTATGCCTTTGTAGTACCAGATGAAAGAGAGAAGTGAAGTCGCTCAGTGATGTCTGACTCTTTGCTACCCCATGAACTGTAGCCTGCCAGGCATCTCTGTCCATGGGATTTTCCTGGCAAGAATATTGGAGTGGGTTACCATTTCCTTCTCCAGGTAGCTTCCCAACCCAGGGATCAAACCCAGGTCTCCTGCATTGAGGGCAGACTCCTTATCCGCTGAGCCACGAGTTATGTACCAGATGATCTCTGTGCTAAATACCCCTTACTTTGTGAATCTACTGTCTGCATACAAGACATTGTTTAAAGTTTATTTTGACGCAGTACCTAAACCTCAAAACTAGTCAAATGTCATTTTTTTTACCTTCTATTGTTAGATATTTTATAACAGCTTTATCCACATGCTTGCCTCCTAAGAAGGGCATGTTTATAATTTATACCGTATTTGCTCACATAATTGATTCTTGACTTTACTGCCTCCCTCATTCTGAGAAGAAAATGCCTCTTCCTATAAAATTACACTGCTCCCCTCTCACCCACACAGATCTCCTGAGAGCAGTGTCATGGCTGTCTAGGTCCCTGAACCTCTAAGACCTTCCATTCCAGTGATCACCACTTCTTAAGCTATTTCAGAGTTTCACAGTTAGTGTTTTGAGAGAAAGAATCTGATTCTCTCAACATTAGGCAAGTGTCTATACCTCGTCCAATCAGGTTTGGGGAATCTAGGCTATCTGGTCTAGACATGACCAGAAGGCCCACCCTTCCAGCCAGGACTGACAGGTGATTTTAAAGAACTGAGCACAGGCTGGTCATGAACTGCAAACATGCCCACCATGCTGATCCAAATATGAGTGCTTCAAGCCACATTTGCTTGCGGGGGCAATTTTGTGGCCACGAAAGAACTAATAAAGAAAAAGAAAGCTATTAATGCAATTTGATCCTAACTACATTGTTGCTGATTGCAGTTTGATTCTGAATGGATTGTTTCTCTTTAGTTAATCAAAGAGAAAAGACATAATAATTTTGAGGGTAAATAATAACATGGACCACAATTCAGATTATTGTCTGATTAAAGTCTCCAGGCCTGAGTTAAAAGGATGATATCGGGGAAAAAGAATGTATTTTGAAAAGAAATTGAGTTTATCCTATGGAATCAGATATTTTGGGGGTTTCCATGCCTCTCAAGCTCTAGAGGAGAGGTCTCAGGTCCCATTTTGTACTCGTAAAAAGTTCTTTGTCTATCCCAGGCCTCTTATGGATTTCTTATGCTCTAAGCCCCTGCTTCTACTGGTTAATTCAGTTTATGAATCAACCTACTACCTGCATCTTCTGTCCACACCCATTCCCTTCACATAGCATTAAAATCAGATATGGTTCTGTTCCTTCCCCTCTTTGCACCAAGTCAAAAACAACTCATGCAAAGAACAGTGGATTTTGATGAAGATGTGGGGAGACAGGGGATGGTATCCCTACCCTAGGCCCCCTCCTGCAGCTGCCCCAGTAGATGACTGGTCCAGAGAGAGTAGGCTCTGCCCTACATCACTCAGAGGAGAACATGAAACCAGAAATGAAGATGAGAAAGATGAGGAAATGGCCAGAGGCCTCTCAGGAGAGGTCAAGAAGTCAGGAAGTCTGATGGTGGGGTCCCCAGAGTTATCACCATCACAAATCTAGAAATCACAACAGCACAGCAATGGGAAATCCAGGCCAGGGTCAGATATAGCTGAAGCTCTTTTAACAATCCTCTCCCTGGCTGACTTTACTCTATGAAGCATTCTCACTGATGCCCATGGCATGCTGAAGCCCAGAGGCCAAGAGGCTACGCTACAGTAGCAGAATGTCTAGCAAGAGTATGTGTGCTTGTTCTCAACATGTTTATATCATGTACATGCACACAATGTGACTTGTAACCAGGAAAAGAAGTAGAATCATTGTTTCTCTGAAAACTAAATTGAAGTCTTTGAAAAAGATTTGTTAAAACAAATAAAAAACACTCTTTTCTCTGGACACTAGAGATCCATTTGCATGAATAATCATGTGTGGAAATGTAGAAACATTTACAGAGATGAAGATAAGTTATCTTTAGCACATGGTGGTAGACAGAGAAGACCCTCAGGTCCAGGTTATCATGATAGAAACAATCAAACAGCTCAAGCAAAAATATAAGTTATGGACTCATGGGATACTGGGAAGGGCTGAATACCCAAATTAAACAGGCAGGGAGATTGGAGGGTTGCAGAATCAAGAACATCAGAATGCAGGAATTAAAATGCCTCCAAGACCTTATCACCACTTTTATCTTCATGATGTCTTTATTCTCTCTCACTACTTATCTCTTCACATAGTGACAAATATAACCACAATCAAAGCTTGAATTTTGCATCTTGCAAACGTTGCTCTCAGAGAGACTGCCAGGACCTCTCTCTTGACCCAAGGAAGGATTCTTATTGGCCCAGTTTCTATCACGTGTCTTTCCCTGGACCAGTCAGTTGAAGCCAAGGATGATGGTCACATCTATTGTTCACATTTTGACCCCATGCTATCCTTCTTACTGTTTTGTGGTCCACACAGCACCCATCACAAGCCTAAATTTACTTATCTCTATCATCTATCTTCCTGATTGGCATATAAGGTCTATTCTGACTTGTTCACTATCAAAACAATACTTTAGCACATAAGAGCTGTGCAATAAACACTTCTGAATTAAAAACACCCTAAGCCAAGGAGATTTAACCAGGCCATCCTAAAGGAAATCAGTCCTGAATACTCATTGGAAGGACTGATGCTAAAGCTGAAACTCCAATACTTTGGCCACCTGATGCGAAGAACTGATTCATTTGAAAAGACCCTGATGCTGGGAAAGATTGAAGGCAGGTGGAGAAGGGGATGACAGAGGATGAGATGGTTGGATGGCATCACCAACTCGATGGACATGAGTTTGAGTAAGCTCTGGGAGTTGGTGATGGACAAGGAAGCCTGGCATGCTGTAGTCCATGGGTTCGCAAAGAGTCAGACACCACTGAGTGACTGAACTGAACTGAACTGAAACCCAGCCAAAAATCAAGCCATGTGTGAAACTCATGAGCTATTAAAACTCAGGTTTTGGAAAAAATTACTATGCTAAATGAAAATGATGTAACTATTTCTAATATAACCCTAATTTCTAAATAAGCTTTAGATTTAAAATACTGTATCTCAAACGGGAAGGGCAAAGTCAGCTGGAATTTGTCACACTATAGAGCCCGCCTGCAGACTCACTCCATGCAAAGGAAACAAGAAAGGAAACCAGAGGAGAAACTGTGTTCCTCTGGCCCTTTGGGTTCCTAGCAAGGCTGCCAGATAAAATATAGAATTCCCAGCCACATTTTATTTTCAGATTAACACAAATAATTTTGAGTATAAGGACGTCCCAAATACTACCTATTTAATAATACTAAACAATTATTCATTGCTTATCTGAAATTCTAATTTAACTAGGCATCCAGCATTTGTATTTGCCAAATCTGGCCACCCTTGTCCCTGAGCATTCCAATGCCCACCCAAGGCATGACAGATGGACCCAAATATTAATAACATGTAAGCAAGATCAGGAGATTAACAGCACATAAGCCTTGGGTCTCCCTGGGCTTCAGGTTGACACAGGAGCAATGTCCCAGATGTTCCTGCATGCTCCCAGGGAAGGATGTAAATCCTGGCCAGTACCTCGGCCACGAGGAGCTGTGAGGTGAGCCTGGAGTGGAGAGGCTGAGGAATGGGAAGGCCAGACCAGCTCCTGGGCAACTCGTGGCAAGCCTCAGGGTCTACCACATGGCAGAGCTGAGGTGGAGCTGAGCCAGCAGAAGGAGGAGCCCTGACCGTGGCCACGCCACAAAGAGCACCCCGGGCCACGCCAGCTCACACCTCATGGCTCACTCTAATGACACAACAGCAGAGACGACACATCTTTTAAAAGACCGAAACAATTGCCAAGGAGAACACAAAGAGCAGCCAGCGCATCCTCCCCAGTCACTCTGAAACAGCCCTTGTAGGCAGTTTAAAGCTTGATACGTGAATAGCCCAAAAACAGTGATTCAGGTCAAGTTACCCAGCTTTCTGCCATGAGTGAAAAGGGAACATGAGAGGGAAATGAAAACCAATAAAGAAAATGAAGACTATTGCCTTTGTTTTCATTCTGAGTATCTATACACACATACAGAGGAGGGTAGAGAATTCATCTTAGAGGGGGAACCAATTTTTTAAGACAACACTTTTCTGGGTCTTTCTTTGGTTGTGCAAAGCACAGAACCCAGGACATGATCTGAAAAGATAGAGTTAGAAGAAGAATTAAAAGCTTCCTTATAACAAATTAACTGTAATTTTACATCTTTCTCCTAAGGAGCTAGAGCTTTGAGATCCTGGTTGAGGAGAAGGTGACAGGAACTGGTCCCAGGTATATGATGAGAAGTTTAGGCATCAACAAGGAGATCCAACCAGTCTATCCTAAAGGAGATCAGTCCTGGGTGTTCATTGGAAAGACTGATGCTGAAGCTGAAACTCCAATACTTTGGCCACCTCATGGGAAGAGTTAACTCACTGGAACAGACCCTGATGCTGGGAGGGATTGGGGGCAGGAAGAGAAGGGGATGACAGAGGATGAGATGGTTGGATGGCATCACCAACTCAATGGACATGAGTTTGAGTAAACTCCGGGAGTTGGTGATGGACAGGGAGGCCTGGCCTGCTGCAATTCATGGGATCGCAAAGAGTCGGACACAACTGAGCGACTGAACTGAACTGAACTGAACTGAAGGAGCAGCTTGAGAGAAACAGCTCCTTGTTCAGAATGGTTTAACACAGTGGTGTGCAATCTTCAACTCTAACTTAGTCTCTGTTCTGGGCAGGGATATAATCTAAGTCCCCTCCATTTAATTGAAAGCCTTTAACTGAGGGCCTTCAGGAAAATTCATTGAACACAAAGATTGTGGTGGGATCACTAGAAACTTAGAGGATAAACAGTGAAAAGATGAGCTCCCTTCCAGATTCTGCCTTGTGCAACCTGCACACCCATACCTGGTGACCCCAAGTGTTCCAGGAGTGGAAATAAAGAAACCCTCCTCCCAGCAAGCTCATCAGAACAATATGATTCTCCAGAGGGAGGGCAAGGAAGGCTAGACTTTATTATTACCTGGTAAAAGAAGGAATAAAACACATCAACATGTGAACAGGGATTATCTCTAGAGGCTACAATGGGCAGCTTTTATTTTCTGTTTAGTGCTATTGTGCAATGAATCTGGGTTCATTTTACTGTTAGGGAAAATTATTAAAAGTCAAAGAAATAATTGTACAATAGGCAAACAGCAGTGGTGATGGAATGGCTGGCCATGACCAGCCTCTCATCTCTGGACACCAGCTGGGGTCTGAATATACTGATGCTCCGCTTGCCTTGGTCCTTACCTGGCTCAGGAATTGGGAGGTTTGAACCTGCACCTGGAAGGTACCAATGTCCACAGAGAGGAGGAGGATGCCAACAGGATGGTTGTGGGTGAGAGCGTAGGACTGTGACCAAAGAGACCGACTCAGCAGTAGAATTCAGCCAGAATATCTTGCTTTTGGGCAAATACACTGAGATCTGTGTATTTCACCATCACAGACACTCACCAAAGTGATTCTGAATCTTAAAATATCCGTAAATGAGAACACATATTCAAATTTTTATCTAGTGTCTCTCTGGAATTTAATTATTCCTTATAAAAATTTTACATTTCAAAATTAGCAGGTTTTTTAATCATGTGATTTTTCTCTCTAGAAAACTTCAGAGGTTATACGGTGCTATTTCCTCTCTTTACAGATTGCACACTTGACCCTCAGAGGGAAGGATGAGACCAGAACTATGCAGTATATTAGTCAAGACTCTCCATAAGGCAGAACCAATAGGCTGTGCATAGAGAGACAGAGATTGATTTTAAAGAAATGTCTCATGTGATTACAGAGGTTGACAAGTCCAAAATCTGTTTGGTGGACTGGCGGACTGAAACCCAGAGAAGAGGCAATTCTGCAGTTCAGGCCCAAAGGCCACCTTCTGTCAGAATTCCCTCTCGCTTGAGGAAGTTAGTCTTTCGGGCTATTCAACCCTGCACCTGATTGGATGAGGCCCACATTATGATGGGAAATCTACTTTACTCAAAGTCCACTGAATTCAATGTTAATCTCATCCAGAAACACACACATATATGTATCCAGAATAATGTTTGACCACATATCTGGGCACTGAGGCCCATCCAAGTTGATGCATAAAATTACCCATCACACATAGGCAGTTAGAAACAGAAATGGAATTAAACTCCAACCTCTAGATTTTCAGAAAGCTCAAGCCACTCCATCATGTGACCCCAATCAGACTGATACTTTTGAAACCACTCAAGTCTGGAGTCTTTTTTTTTTTTTTTTAAGTCTGGAGTCTTAACACAAGACGCATAGGGTCATGAAATGTTATGCTTAACAAACATTCATGAATATGCTGGAAATGATTTTCCCTAGCATTGTAGCTACCTGGACACATTTTAAACCAAAAAAGAAGCAAAACATCATTAGAGATCTAAGCGCCCTTTCAACACTATAAATCCCCCATAGCATCCTAACCCCATCATAAAACAACACTAGTGAAATATCTGCACAGCCCTTCGACAGCCGTGGATATTAGATGCCAAATATAGTGAAATATATGACATTAACAGGGACATGCACCAAACGGAAGCTTACAAAAGTTCCTCAGACGGCCGCTTCTTATCATTAATCCTGAACACTGGATGTGATTCCTCATTAGAGGAGGAGCACATTTGTGTCCACATTTTTCCACTCCTCATACTTCAATTTTAGCAACTTTGAATTTTACCTTCTAAGGTCTTTTTTTCTTCATTAGAGGAAAATGAGAATGTAAGCTTTTAACTTAACACCTCATTGAGAAGGCTATATTACAGGAGGAGACTTCCCACCTGTGTGGCTCTAAATTACTAGAAGAATGTTTTATTAGCTAAGAAAGTTTAAAGGCAACAACTCTTTAAGATTCCCATCATACTTCTACTACAATAGCATCATTACCACAACAAACTATGGATTTCAGTTCCAATATCACTTTTTTTCAGGACTTAGGAAGTTCAATCCATTTGAAAACTTTGAGTGCACTGAGAAATATCTGGATACAGAAGCTAATTGTACTCTAAACAGTTATAGGAATAAATAAGCAATTGTACTCCATTCAGCTCATAAGTGTTATCAAACAGAAAGCAACTGTTGAGATGGACAAACCAATAGATCCACAATGAATTATAACACCACAGTTACACCTTTATTGCAGCCAAAATAACGAGACCTAAGGTTAAAACATCAATCCATGGTTTCCCTGGTGATCCAGTGGTTAAGAACCTGCCTGCCAAAGCAAGGGACATAGGTTCAACCCCTGGTCTGTGAGGATTCCACATGCCATGAGGCAACTCAGCCCAGACACCACAACTACTGACCACATACCTGCTCTACCACAAGAACAGTCACCATGTGAGAAGCTCTCACACCACAGCTAGAGAAAGCCCGCACGCAGCAATAAAGACCCAGCACAGCCAAAAAGAAAAATTAAAAAATCATAATAGCGATAATTCTTAAAAAAAAAATCAATCCATTCTGTCTTCAGGACCGAGATATCAGTTAAGTAATCTCTTAGTCAACTCAGGATCACCATAACAAAATGCCACAGACCAAGAAGCTTAAACAACAGAAAAGTATTTTCTCACAGTTCTGAAGGCTGGAGGTCCAAGACCAAGGGGCCAGCAGGGTTGGCTTCCGGTGAGACCTCTCTTCCTGGCTGGCAGACAACTGCGTTTCTTCGCATGGCCTTTCCTCTGTGCAGATCGTGGTGGTTGTTCAGTTGCTCAGTCATGTCTGACTCTGTGCAACCCCATCAACTTCAGCACGCCAGGCTTCCCTGTCCTTCACCATCTCCCAGAGTTTGCTCAAGCTCATGTCCATCGAGTCGGTGATGCTACCCAACCAGCTCATCCTCTGGAGAGAGGGGTAAAAAGGCGAGAGAGTGAGAGAGACTGATTAATTGGTCTGTGGTCTCCTCCTCTTGTAAGGACACCAATCCTATCGGATTAGGGCCCTTCTCCTACGACCTGATTTAAACGTAATTACCTCCTTAAAGTTTCTATCTCTAAATACAGTCACATTGGAGGTTCGGGATTCAACATAGGGCTTTTGAGGGGACACTATTCAGTCTCTAACAGCCAACATTTGTTGTTGCTGAGTTGCTAAGCTGTGACTCTTTGCGACCCCATGGACTGTAGCCCACCAGCCTCCTCTGTCCATGGGATTTCCCAGGCAAGAATGCTGGAGTGGGCTGTCATTTCCTCCTCCAGGGGATCTTCCCCACCCAGGGATCGAACCCACGTCTCCTGCATTGGCAGGCAGATTCTCTACCACTGAGCCACCAGGGAAGCCTGGCAGGCAACATTAATCTACTTTAAAAGCCTTTTTCTCTGTTTCAACTTTATGCAGGGATTTTTTTCTTTCCCCCCTTCCTTCTCCATTTTCTGCTTCTTTTTCTCTTTTTTCTTGTTTTGTTTCCCCATTAGATACAGATTCTCTCCCATTTCAAATAAGTGTCACGGTGATTTAGAAAATGTTTCTCTGTTCATTTTTCAATGCATTGAGTATTTGGGTTCCTTTTTTTAATGCAAAGGGAATGGTTCACAATTATCTCAGACTCCAAAACATATTTTTCTAAATAGTCCCAGGAGTTCACATTTGTTCTGACCAGATCCAACTCAACATGGCAATAAAAACACATGTGGTAACATCTCTCAAACCGGACTTCAGGAGACTTACTTCTTACATGAATGTAACATATGCAAATTCAACTTGCAGGTGGGGCAGACATACTCTTTATACAATGTGATCTCTAAACACAAAGCACTCAATCTATCTGCTGTTCGACCAAAGAAAGAGCAAAGTGTCTGACTTGGGAGGAAACAGTGACCAGAGGTAGATGTGGTAACAGACAGAATAAGATACCCTAGGACCTCTGTGCTCCACCTGATGAGCAACCTAAAATGTTTGCAAGGATACTTTTGAATCTGTGTGACTTTTGTCTTATGATCGGTCTTCAAATACTGACACCAAAATAATACTTTATTTCAAAATGGATCATGATAAGGTGTAAGGAAGAAATGATAAGCCCCCCAAGATGAACAGAAAGTGACCTAAGTGGAGGGAGGAAGGGATGGTATTTCAGTCAGTGTTAGTTGTTCAGTCTGACTCTTGGAGACCCTGTGGACTGTAGCCCACCAGGCTCTTCTGTCCATGGGATTCTCCAGGCAAGAACACTGGAGTGGGTTGCCATTTCCTCCTCCAGGGATCAAACCCGTGTCTCTTTTGTTTCCTGCATTAGCAGTGGGTTCTTTACTGCTAGTACCACCTGGGAAGCTCCCAACATTTGTGGAGGTTAAGTTAAATAAGACCTTGAAAATCCAGAGCAAGGGGTTGGACTTGGGATAACTTATTACTCTTAAAATGACCAGGCGGAGGAGCAACGCCAAGTATTAGCATGAAAGTGTTAGGGATATGGTCTGCCAGAGTTTCTCAGGGACTGAGCTGAAAAGAACACTTTGAGTTAATACAGAAAACTGGAAAATTTGCACCTCAAGGAGAAAAATGCCACTAAAGAGAGCAAAACCTTCACTGCTTCAAGAGATTTCATTGTAACATTATGTTCAAAGGCCCTAAAATAGGTAGTAATCTATTTCTTAATCAATGTCCTTGAACAAACAGAAAAATATCTCTCTGAAGTTTAAAAAAAAATCGTTTTTATATATTACAAATGTTGAATCACTTCAGCAGAAGGTACTTCCAAGAAACACCACAATGGGCAAGCATTTATGCACCTGACTTAAAACCTGAAACTCTCTCCTTGGGAAAAGACAACACTTAAAAAATTAACCATAATGGCAGAGAAATCCCATGCTAAATGTTGATTACTTTTTAATCCTATCTTGTATGCCAAGAACAACGCGCAGGTAGGAAGAAAAAGCTCGAGACTGGAATCAGACTTGTGTCATGATCTTGCTACCAGTTGCCTGGCAGAACTGCTTTTTTTAGAAGCTGATCGGTGCTTCCAGGTGCATTGTTAAGGCTCAGCTCTAGATAAAGATAAACATTCAGGCTTCCAGGGACTGGAATCACAAGAGTGACTAGCAAAGTTCACAGGAACCGAAAGACCCTGGTGCCAATTAAAAACTATACATCCCATCACAGCAAGGAGGGAAGCTATTGAATAATTGAATAATCTCAAGCCATTCCAAAGGAGAATAAACAGATGATGGCCTGATCCCGTGGAGACTGGAGGAAGCTGTGTGCATCAGAGTGCTCTATATTCTCTTCATACTTTGATTAATTATCCAGCTGTGCGACTGTCATTATCAAGGATATCTCTGAATCATGTGGCTCCGACAGTAACCAAATCTGGCTGTCCCTTTCATTTTTTTTTTTTCACTTGGGTAAGCGCCTTGCTGTTCGGAAGAGAGTTACCTAGTATGTCACTTGAAACAAGCAAATGCTCCATTCACTGTAGACAACAATGGGCCGGTCATTAGACTGTCTTTCACAGCACTGCTGATAGGTTTGTATAGAGGTACCCCCAGTGGAGAAGAGAAATATGCCCTCCTGTAAACTGATCTTCCACTGGAAAGTGCTGAGAATACCGAGCTTGAGACGAGAATGAGTGTCATTTTCAAATTTTATTTGCTTGCTTCGTTGTTTATTTGTACCAGAAAACTTGCCCCTCTCCCAAGCCCTTCATTCTAAGAGACCTACTTAAGAGGCTATTTCTCTAGAAACTATTTTAATTTTCAAAGGGTCCAGGCAGGGCTTAAGTCAAAGAAAACTATTTGAAACTAGAATTCCTACAACTTTCAGCCAACCATGTGAAGAAAGATGGACGTGGGAAAAGAAAGTGGAGGGTCTTAAAGTTACATCAACAGTTGCCTATTCCACCCTCTCTTGGTAGCTATGACCAAGGTGATCGTGGAATCTTAAGTGAGTCAGTTCATCTTTCTGTGTCCAAGTCTATCCCCTGGTTAAATCTGGATAACAATGCATGTCTTCTAAGGAGGGAGCACAACAGTGGAAAAGAGAGAATATTCATTCACCAATATTCTGTCTCTTGCGTATATTTCCCTGCCCTCTAGTGGTTAAGCAGGACCAGGTGACTAGCTCTGACCAATGAGATGAGGGCAGAGTGATGTGAATTGCAACCAGGCAAATGTAATAATACCCTCGTGTAAACTCTCTTCTGCTCACATTCTAGAGGATGCAGCTACACACAGGGGTGGGGGTGGGGGGGCCTCCAGCCTGGGTGCCTGAGTCAACATGTGGAACCGAGATCCCTCTGCTGGTTTATCTTGTAAAGATATCATGACCAAGAACTAAACCTCTGTTTGGTTGACTGACCCTCCCTTCTCTTCTCTCAGGGAAATTTTATTCATCCTTCCAAGCCAGTCTCAAAGCAACTTTCTCCATGGAACCTCTCCAGATAGGAATTTCCATAGCACTTTGAATCTCTGGGTTTGTTTGTTTTTTTAATATTTACCTCATTTTGCCTAATATTACTGAAAGTCTGTGAAGCATAGTTCAGGCTCTGTGGACAAATGTCCCCACATTCAAATCTCAGCTCCAGTATACACAGCTGTTTGCTGCTGCTGCTGCTAAGTCGCTTCAGTCGAGTCCGACTCTCTGCGACCCCGTAGCTGTTTAGCCTTAGGTAAATTATTAATGAGCTTCTCCCAAACCTCCCTAAACCTCAGTTTTCCTCCCTGTAAAACGGAGTTAACAAGAGGTGTCATGAGATGTAAATGAGGTACAAGTAAAGAGCTTGGCACAAGGTCTGAGGTGTAGGAAGACAGGCATGAACCATTCAGCCTATAATTCCTGGGAGCTACTCCTACGACCTTACAAGATTTGAAGAGCCTTACATATGAAGGTAATATGCTTATCCACCTTCTGTCTTCTGCAGTACCTGGAATGGGATCTCACACACAGTAGGTACTCCCCTGAAATGGTTGAGGAATGAATGAACTTTCAAAAAATAACAAAATAAATCATTAAAATGATAAAATGATAGAGATTCTCTAAGAAACAAAAAGGGAGAATGATGAGTGGGAAAATAAAAAAACAGACTATGGACAAATTTTAAGTAAACCACGTTGATTTGGGAAATGTAGAAAGATGGAAACTACGTTAAGAGAGACCATTTTCAGAGATGACCTCAGGTACAGAAATCCAAAGTCATCATACACCTCTATGCACAGCACATCATCTTTACTCTTCTGCTCCATCATGTTTCAGTGAAACATTAAAATCCTTTGAGGGCATATAAGCTATTAGACATACAGGTGCTTTGACGTCAGAAGAAATCACGCAGTATGACCAAGATAGATTTGATATTGCTGAATAAAGTAAAAATTAGTAAAAATAAATAAATAAAATTAAAACAGTGCCTTACAAATAAAGGCACAAAACTGTAGCCTTGGGGAATAGACCAGGTGTTGTTATGCTTACAAATGTCTTTATTTTTATTGGAGTATAGTTGTTTTACAATACTATTGTAAAGCAAAGTTAATCAGCTATTATAAATGTCTTTTAAGTGTGTAGATGTGTTCCTCTTATTGAACAGTTTTCCACCTTCCTGAAACTTCTTTCATAAACTGGTCTTCACAAAAGATAGGACTTCATTCTTCTACATTTTTAAGCAACAGCGACATCATGTGGCCACTCTGGGACCTAACTTGCCTTCTCTCTCAACTCTGAATGTCCCCCAGGGAGACATCCATCCAGTTCTGCCTTCCCTCAGAATAAACTCATTCAAAAATCATTCGGCAAATGGCTCACAGATTCCCAGGCTTAGGACAGGTACAGTGGTCCGTGTCTCTAACACAATCTCATCTAAGGGATCATCCCGTGACCAACTCTTCACCAGGCACAGCTTATTCAGAGCTGAAACCAGCCCCGAGGCAACCAAACGGAGTTCTTTTGACAAATCACTGAAACATGACTGGGGATGAATACATTCTACAGTGTATGAATGAATCATTCATTCATCATCATTCATTCATTCATCATTCCACCTCCCCACCACCACCAGGTCGAGACTGTTTGTTTTGTGCTCCGGTGGCCCCTGGGAAGCCTTCTGTAAAATTTATCACAGATGGGTGATGACCAATGCAAGATTCCTCCTCCACTGAGCTGAGTGCTCCTGAGGGCAGATGAAGGAGCATTTGCTCACTCCCGTCTCTGCAGCCTCTGCCTACCACTCGGAGATGCTCATCCATCGACTCAACAGGTATTTATTGAGCACCTGCCATGTACCAGGCACTGTTGGAGGTGCTGTGGATTTTATAGTGAGCAAAGCAACATGAAGCCTATATTCTAGTTGGAGCTTCCATTCTAGCTAGAACAGTCAGGCAATAAAGCCGTGGAGAAATGTTGGGTGCTCAGAAAATAAAGCTTTGTGTTGGGTGTCCAGAGAAGACCTGACTCATATGGAGACAGCTGAACAGAGATCTGAAGAAAGTGAGGTGTGTGGTTAGGAGAGGAAGGTTACTAGAAAGCTGAACTTGGGAGGGAAGGAAGCAGGGATCCAGGCAGGAGGAAAGGAAGGGAGGAAGGATGAAAGGATGAACTTATGAGCCATTGGACAAGGAATGACAAGACCTGTGTTCTTATCCTGACTCTTTCATAAGCAGCTGAGCTAACTCAGGCTTTTCTTCCCCTCTCCAGACCTCAGTTTCTTTACTCTAAAGTGAAGAATTCAGATTCAATCATCACTAAAGTCTCAGTTTTAAGACTCCCCATCACGAAAAGCCAGAGATTGTAAATTTTAATGGCATTTTGTGTGTGCATACACCTGCACGTGTGTGTGTGTGATTAATTTCCCAAAGCAATTCCAGGCATTTGTGTTTATTTTGAGAGTGATTACACACACACACACCAAAAAAAACCAAAACTCTCACTATTTGGTTACTAGTTAAAAGAAATTGATCTGATGTCTATGGGTTTAAAGACTGGTTGGTCTCGCAGTAAGATGTACACTTTTGGAGATTCGTCATTATGTGCCCAAATACGATAATTGCTGAAGGACCATGCATTGCAATTTGGCCCTAATAACCACTCAGGCAGGTAAAGTGAGCAGTTAGCTACAAGATATCAGCACCTGGTAAGCACATGACATTTTGCTGAGAAATGAACTGCCATTTTGGCAGTCTTCTAGTTTGATGACTTCAATCTCATTAATATCTGAAGCTCTCTGGTAATACCATGACAGATACATACAACGTGATGCATACACACCATACAATAAATACAACAGCTAAGAACATATAAAAGCAGGGTAAAATGGGCTCCAGGTTTTAAATGGTTCCTTGGTTATGTTTCCCCAACTTCCATCAACACTTTCACATGTGGAGCCAAGTACAGAAGACAGGATGGGTCCCGTGTTGAACCAGCATCAAAGGGCTCATCAAAGGAATCAGCAGAAGTCCATCTGCTCACAAACATCTTCATTAAACCACCATTTGCCGTTTCAGAATTAGAGTTATTCTTTGGTCTGGTATTATTTATATTTCTAGAATATCCCTTTTAAATGCAATGATGTTCCTAGAGGAAGCTGCCTGTTCCACTTCAAATGGTCACAAATGTCTCTGGAAAAATGAGCAAGATGAGGGGAGAGTCACGGAGATGAAGCGTCGGCCAGAAGTGCTGCTGTGGGAAGGGAGAGCAAGATTGTGAAGCAACGCAGGAAGGAATGAGCCTGAGAAAACGTGAGTCCCATGCGGTGAGTTTCTGCTTTGTACTCCAGGCTCTGTAGCTAGAACTTCTATTTCTCATGTATGAGAGATCCTCCTGATACCATCTTTACAGATGAGGAAACAGGCTCGCCTGAAATCTCACAGTTGTATGCAGAGCTGGGGCTCCATCTCAAGTTCACAGACTCCCCACTGTGCCGGGATGCTAGATCTCTCAAGTGTTAGTCGCTCAGGCGTGTCTGACTCTTTGTGGCCCCATGGACAGTAGACCACCAGGCTCCTCTGTCCATGGGGATTTCCCAGGCAAGAATACTGGAGTCCGTTGCCATTCCCTTCTCCAGGTGATCTTCCCAACCCAGGGATCACACTCAGGTCTTCTGCATTATAGGCAAATTCCTTATCATCTGAGCCACCAGGGAAGCCATTGAAAAGGAATGGAGGATGAGAGAGGGATAAGAAAATGAAGAACTTGACCAACCTGCCCTTCTGTCCTGGATCAGCCCTGCCCCCTGCCTGAGCAGCAGAGAGTTGCAATTAGCCCCGAGGGCAGCAGGCATCTATGAGGCAGCCTCTGAACAGGGTGACTTATCACAGCACTTTCTGGGACCTGCTGTCAAAGGTTGTCAAGCCCTAAACAAGAGACTGAGCAGCGTTGTGAATGAAGAGTGGGTTCAAATAAGAGGCCCGTCACTTCTGGGCTGTGAAGACATGAGCATGACATTAAACTCCTCAGAGCCTCCATTTCCTCTTCTGTAAAATGGGAGGACTAACTACCTACGGGGTGAAATTATGTCAAGCCTAGCTCTGGGCCTGACACACAACACATACACCAATGCATGTGGTCCCATCCTTCGTTCCCTCAAAGAGGACCAGCAAACCCGAGCTCATTATGTCCACGGTCCTTGCCCCCGGATCCCATCTTCCACCTGATCCCCTCCCCAGCTTCCCTGGGGCAGCCGATCTGCTGGTGCCCTCCCTCCCCGGAATTGTCACTGCCTAGAGTCACCGTGTGCATACCCTGCACTGCCTGGCCCAGCTGGAAGTGGAGCCCCTCCTCCGCCACGGCTCAGAGACAGCACCAGAACACACGCGGACACAGACTGGGTTTGTTAGGGTTCTTTCCCAGGGTATTCCACTGAGGACTATGGGGGAGGGGAGGTGGACGAGCTGAGAACCTAAGAAGACAGACCTTCCTAATCGGTTAGAGCCAAGAAGTGATATAGATGACTTTGTAGTATAAAACTTACAATCTGTCCGCCGCGACAAAGTCAGAATTTCTCTCATCCATGGGAGAAGGGCCAAGAATCCCTGACACTTGAGAAGGAAGCAGCTCTGCTCCTGCCCTTTTCCCCCTGTTAGGTCTGTTTATTGAGTGCCTGGAACACAGTAGGCATGCAGTAGACATTTGATTGAGTGACAGTGAAGTCACTCAGTCATGTCTGACTCTTTGTGACCCCGGGCACTGTAGCCCACCAGGCTCCTCTGTCCATGGGATTCTCCAGGCAAGAATACTAGAGTGGGTTGCCATTTCCTTCTCTAGGGGATCATCCCGATCCAGGGATCGAACCCAGGTCTCCCGCATTACAGGCAGACGCTTTACCCTCTGAACCACCAGGGAAGCCCAATATTTGATTAATGGATCACAAATAAATTCAATATTGGATGGATGGATGAATCTTAATCTACACAGTTACATCCTTGTGTGCTAATTTGCTTCAGCTATGTCCGACTCCGTGCAATCCTATGGACTGTGGCTCACCAGGCTCTTCTGTCCATGGGACTCTCCAAGCAAAATACTGGAGTGGGTTGCCATGCCCTCCTCCAGGGGATCTTCCCCACCCAGGGATCGAACCCAAGTCTCTTACATCTCCTGCATTGGTAGGCAGGTTCTTTACCACTAGCGATCCTTACTGACTTTGAAACAGAGATTTTTTTTTTTTAATTGGGCTATATGCATTCATGCAACTAACAAAAAGATTTGCTACTTTTTTTGTTTGCTAATATTTGGTATACTAGTGGGAAGACATACCAACACCCTAGTCAATTTTTCTTATACCCTATTATCTTCAAGCCTCATAGCTTGACTTGATAACACAGCCATGTCAAAAGATTGTATCCCAAAGAGAAATAAGAGTCCACCAACATTACTACACTACCCCTGAAAGAAGAACGTATTTATTCTTGGAGTTAAAGATGGGTACATGGGTGTCGTTTGCTTTGTTGCCGTTCAGTCATTAAGTTGTGTCTGACTCTTTGCAACCCCATGGACTGCAGCATGCCAAGCCTCCTGGTCTCCCTGTTGTTTGCTTTATTACTCTTTTAAGTCATTCATGTATGATTTATATATTTTTGTATGTATATTTACAAATAAAATTAATTAAAAAAATTTTTTAAATGGAAGAAAGGTGAGGAGAGGGTTAACAACCGACTTGAGGCTCCGCAGAAAAGAATAAATCTTTAACCTAAGGCCTGACGCCTTCACCAGTGGTGGGCAGCTCTGCTGATGGCAGAAGCACAGTGTGGTGCCCAGACGAACAAGTAGACAATGAAAGAAAGCGATCCTGTGATCTTACATCCTTGGATAGTCTTGAATTCCACGCAGCTGTTTCTGGACAAAGGGACATTCTGGAACTGGAGTCTTCTCCCTCGGGATTGATGTCTGTGTCCTTTATTACCTAAGAGTGCCGGGTCTTTGACTCCAATGATGAAAGCCAAATCACAGGCTGCCATGGACAGAAAGACTCTTTGTGATTTCCCGGTGTGTGCAGAGGCCAGCGGGGCAAGGCACCCGGGCACTCCCACCACCCCACTCAGATCTCAGGGGTGCCATGGAGTCCAGCTTCTCCACGTTGACCTTGGAAGCCCCAACAAGCCACTTCAAGGAGATTACCTCCATTCTATTCTGCAGCTTTTTCTGGGTTTCCACAAGGTGGTTGTCTGGACATAACGCATACTGGCAGTTCATCTTAACAGAAAACAGAAAAAACAGACAGTCCGATCAAATCCCCACCCAAAGGAATTCACAGCAGCTGCTTTCAGAGGGCCTAGAGCTCCCTTCAGTCAGCCAGCCTGTGAAGGATCTGGGCTGGGGCAGGAGGCCTCCGGGGGTGCAGGGAAGGCCAGATAAATGTAAATTCTCACCGAGAAGAAACACACTTCCTTTGGTACTTCCATCATGCTTTTGTGGGCTGCACTATTCCTAATGAAAACAAAATTTTTAAACAATGACAACTGCCTCATTTTAGAATTAAACTTTGAGCTGCTCATTGATATTCTTATATATTTGAGATATACCAAACACTCAGTGTAGTGACCCATGAAGGACATACCATGTGTTATGCCTATTCCACACCCAAGCTCAGCTACAATCATATCCACATAGACTGTGAGACAATCAAACTACCCCAAATGAATCCTTTTCTCCTTTTCTCTCTTCCCCGCTCTTATCTGGTGCATGCATGTATTTCTGAATGGGGTTACTCATTCACTTGGGCTGCTGTAACCAAGTTAGCCGCTCAGTCGTGTCTCACTCTTTGAGACTCCATGGACTGTAGCCTGCCAGACCCCTGTCCATAGGATTCTCCAGGCAAGAATACTGGAGTAGGTAGGCATTCTCTTCTCCAGAGGATCTTCCCAACCTAGGGATTGAACCTGGATCTCTTGCATCACAGGCAGATTCTTTACCGACTGTGGCTCAGTGATAAAGACCCCTCCTGCCAATGCACAAGCCGCAGGAGACCTGGGTTTGGTTTCTGGGTCAGGAAGATCCCCTGGAGGAGGAAATGGCAACCCACTCCAGGATTCTTGCCTGGAGAATCCCCACGGAGCCTGGCAAGCTGCAGTCCAGAGGGTCACACAGTCAGACACAACTGAGTGACTAACACTTACTTAACCAAGTACCATAAACTGGGAGGTTTAAACAACAGAAATGTATCATTTCACAGTTCTGGAGGCTAGAAGTCTGACTGGGGTTTTGGCAGGCCTGCTCCCCACCCCCACCCTAAGGGCTGTGAGAGGACACTCTGTTCCAGAACTCTCTCCTTGACGTGTGGGTGGTCATCTCCTCCGTGTCTCCTCACATCATCTTCCCGCTGTGCCTGACTGTGTCCTACTCTCTTATAAGAACACCAGTCACACTGGATTAAGTCCCAACCTAACAACCTCATTTCAACTTCATACCCTTTAAAGACCCTACCACCAAATAAGGTCACACTCTGATGTACGGAGGGTTAGGACTTCAACATCTGAACTGGAGACATGGGCATAAATCTGATGTTTAACATAGAGCTTTGCTGAAATCCCCTTTTGAAGCATTGACTGATGCATTTAGGGCACAAGCAACTTCTTCAAGGCCAGAAGCTCAAAGCAGTCATGTGCACAAGTTGATGGAAAGACGTGGATCTAGTTGAAACCTTAGGAGATATAGAAAAAGCCCTCTTTCCAAAACAAGATATTGTTTTACAGTGCATGTCAAGCCACAGAGGTTTTGTGTGTGAGAGACAGCAAATCTATTACCTAATTGCATTTCCTTGAAACATGCAATTTTCCTTCTTTTCCATTGACTTCATGTTCTATATTTGGCATATCTATTCATAAATCCACATCTCATGGGACCTACATTTAACCTATGCCATGACTGTTTAGCAGTGCAAATGGCACATTCCATATTCTTGAGCCATCCCGGGACTAATTGGTTATGTCCCATCACACACTCATCAGGAAGTGAGGGAATGAAGTGAGGGAATGATCCCTCCAGGTCTTCTCTCAGCTCACCCTCCCTTTTCTTCTTTAAGTGGCATAGAGATATCTGGCTAATATATAGCCATAGAGAAGGAAGTGGTGTCAGACTTGATGGCTGCTACTCTGATGAGCACCCAGACCAGGGCTAGAGTCCAACAGCTCATGGCCACATGCAGCCCCTGCCCCTGGCAGACTGCCGTGTGGCAGGATGGACCACCCCTGGTCCTGGTAGAACCAAGATGAACAGGTGGACCTGCCTCTCTCTTTTGGGGATGCTTCTGACTTCTGGTTTCTTTCTACCTAAGAAAGGCTAAAGTTCACCCGCAAAAAGGTAACTGGGGTAACTAGAAGTGAACACTGTGTCATCTGAGAAGGAGTTGAAGAAACCATCCTGGAGAATATTAAGGAGGCACCTTCGAAGAGCTGCCAGGGGCAAGAGATTGCTGAGGAGCACTGGTAGAAGTTCTGAAGAACTGCAAGGTCAGTACAAGGTCACATTGTTACACACGTGAGCTGTCTAAACAACCTGCCCTATAAGCAGAGAACTTCAAGTCACTGAAGTATGGAAAGAAGCATCAGTAGACAGGTTTTGGGAATTTGAATCCTGGTTCACCTCTTTCGGGGCTTCCCAGGTGGCACAGCAGTAAAGAATCTGCCTGCCAGTGTAGGAGACACAAGAGACACAGCTTCGATTCCTGGGTTGGGAAGATACTCTGGAGGAGGAAATGACAACCCACTCCAGCATCCTCGCCAGGAGAATTCCATGGACAAAGGAGCCTGGCGAGCTACAGTCCACGGCATCACAAACAGTCAGACACGACTGATGACTGAGCATACACACATACACATCACTTCTTTCCAATCATGAGACCTTAGGTAAATTACTTTACCTCTCTGAACCAATGTCTCTGATCTGCGGTAAATTCTCAAATATTAATACACACACCCTCTTCTTCAATCCTTTCCTTAGAGTCACAAGTACTAGAAACACTAACCTCCATTCCTCTCACTGAACAAACTGAGATAATCCAACATCTCAGCATGGGTGTTTGCTTTGAGTGTAGGGACAAAATCTGCCTAAAACTGCTCTGGGTGACGAGTAAGAACCACAGGGCACAGGTTTTACCACCACTGTTCTACCTTTCCTACCCGAAGGGAACCAAGATTTGAGCACCAGTTATCACATAAAACATTCAACTCCGTCTTGCTGGTAGTTTTAACCATGTTTAAATATTTCATAGAGAACATTTTTCTTTGAAACACTGTCTTGTCTTGCTTTTTAACAGAGAGTGACCTGAATTAATGTGGAGAGGCCAGAATAAAGAGCAGAAGAAATAAATGCAAGGCAAGCTTTGGGGCTGAAACAGCTGAATGCAGTTCAGGACTCGGTTTGTTGGCTTGTCCTCATATGTGGGATGTCCAGGCACTGCCTTTCAGCACTTCAGAGAATTCCCTGACTACATGGGTGCTGATTAACTCATACACGTGGAATCTAGGAAAATGACACAGATGAACTCTTTCCAAGGCAGAAACAGAGGTGCAGACACAGAGAACAGACATGTGGACACAGCAGGGGAAGGGGTGGGTGGGATGAAGTGGGAGAGTGGGATTGACATATGTATACACTACTGTGTGTAAAACAGCGGGTGGGAAGCTGTCGTAAGGAACAGGAGCTCAGCTCAGTGCTCTGTGATAACCTAGAGGGGTGGGTGGTGGGGCCGGGGGTGGGAGGGAGCTCCAAGAGGGGACAGAAGTATGCAATGGCTGATTCATTTCATTGTATAGCAGAAACTAACCAAACACTGTAAAGCAATTATATTCCAACAACGACAAAAAGCAGTGGCACAGTGGTAAAGAATCTGCCTGCCAACACAGGAGATGCAGGACATGCAGGTTCAGTCCTTGGGTTGGAAAATCCCCTGGAGAAGGAAATGGCAACCCACTCCAGTATTCCTGCCTGGAAGTTCTATGGACACAGGAGCCTGGGAGGCTGCCGTCCATGGGGTCGCAAAGAGTCGAACACAACTGAGCATGCTCACAGAAAAATAGGCAGGGATGTATACACACACGTATATTCAACTTTCGTCCTGGGGTAACTTGGGTTGCCTTCAAAAACATCGATTCCCTGTCTTCCTCCTCCAAGGCAGGAGGACACTTCTGTATCCCTCGTAGGGCTACAGTCACGTGACTTGATTTATCCTATGAAATGCATGCAGACAGAACAGGGTGCCTGGTCTGAGTCTGGTCTTAGCATCAGCCTATGTTTCCTCTGCTCCCCTGCCCCCCTGCCATCGCCCTGAGAACAGCACCCCCATCAGATCCCTGCTGGCTCTCTGCCTGGCCCCACAATAACACTCGTGAAGCAAACGTAAACCCGACTCACAGCCAAGAGCCAAGCCCAGCTGGGAGATTAACTCATTGGCCAACAGTGACTAAATCTCCAGACCTGCTTCACTCCTTGGAAGTCGAGAGCTGGAGCTGAATATTCCTCTAGTCACGTGGTTATTTCCTCTGGCAACCAGCCCCCACCCTGAAGCTCTCTGAGGGCCCACCCAGAGTCACCTCACTAGCATAAACCCAGGAATGACTAAAAGGGGCTAATTATGAACATCAAAAGATGCTCTTCTCACCCCTGCTACTCAGGAAATGACAAGAGCTTTAGGAGTTCTGTGCTAGGATGAGGCCAAATATACATTCTCATTGTATCACTATATGCGTAGATTTTTATAAATATAATGCTGAAACCACCAGATAAAGGAGGGCTTCCCTGGTGACTCAGATGGTAAACAATCTGCTAGTTTGGAATGAAAGCCACAGCAGAGAAAAGAGCCAGCTCCCAGGGATGCAGTGATGGTGCTTGCCAACACAGCAGAGCGGTTCATCTGACCCATTCTTATTTCTCCTGAAAGGCTAAGGTGTGAGGGTGAGAGCCCAAGACTGAGCCATGACCCCAAAGTAGCTGTTGAATTAACCCATTTCTAAAATTCCATTTTCTTCACTGACCTTAAAGGCTTTTTTGATTGTCAATCTCAGTACAGTTTACCTGCACTGGAATCCACAGTTTGGGGACATTAAATCCCAGATCTGCCTTTAATTAACATGGATTGAATGTTCACCTGGGGCTTGTCGGAGCTTTCAGGGGATGAGTCCCTGGGATGACCTTGGGCCTCGGGGCTTGAGGTTCACAACCGAAGCAAAAGCACCGATTCAATAACAACCTTATGCTGCCAGGCCTGTGGTCTCTCTCCCTCACTTGTGAATAAGGAGAAAATGAAACCTCTGCTGCTCTATTGCTGCTTCTGGAGAACATGCAGGTTCCAGAGGCTGGTGAGAGGTCCCCAGGGGACAGATTGGCTGGAAAATGTCAGAATCCTATGTGGCTGTAAATGGGACAGAAAGCATAGCTCACACTGTGTGGGGTGGAGACTGTGCTCCAACACAGTGGCCGTGCCGTCCTTAGGGGGTGGGGCGCCTTCTCAGGGCGACTGCAGCCGGCTTCACACCCAGGGCCAGGGAGCGGGAATGAAGAGCAGTGTAAGGGGAACAGAGCAAGACACCGACAAGGGGGTAGTCAGAGGGGCTTCAAAATGTGCTGTTTAGTGCCTATGCTTGGTTTTTGTTGCAGTAAGCAGGAGTTCTTGAATCCCTCTGGTGTGCAAAACCAAATGGAAAAAAAAAATTCACTCACAGTTTATACCATGATCTGAATATAGCTATGAAGGGAAAGGACAGAGCACCCCACAACCCTCAGTTTCCCCAGCCACAAAATATAAGGATTTTATCTAAATGGTCCTCACAGTCTGCCATATCTGGAGAGTAGGAAAATGACAAAATAGTAATGTGTATATCAAGAAAAAAATGGCGTTAGCAAAATATATTCATTTTCTACTGCATAACAAATTACCACAAACTTAAAACAACACCCATTTATTAACTTGCAGTCCTGTAGGTCAGAAGTCCAGCATGGCACGGCTGAATTCTCTGCTGAAGGTCTCCCAAGGCTGCAATCAAGGTGTCAGCCAGGTTGAGTCACTGTCTGGAGGCTCTTGGGGAAAACCTGGGTTCAAGCTCACTCTTGGTGTTGGCAGAATCCAGGTCCTGTGATTGCAGGACTGAGGTTCCTGTTTTCTTGCCAGCTGTCAGTGGGGCATAGGCCTCAGCTCACAGAGGCTGTCCACATTCCTTTCTACGTGCTCCCCTCCAACACTAAGCCATGCTTAGTGGCTCGAAGCTTCATGCTTCGAAGCTCTGATTCCTTTAACCTCTGACCTCTGGATCTGAATGTAAGGGCTCCTGTGATCAGGTCCACATGAATGATCTCCCTCTTAAGGTCAGCTGACCCAGTATCTTAATTATGTCTGCAAAATCCCTTTTACCACACAATGTAACATAAACACAGGCACATTAGCTCATCTTATTCAGATCTGCCCACGGGCAAGAAAAGAAGATAATACAAGGGAGAGGGTCTCTGGGGTTCACCTTAGAATTCTGCCTATCAGATAGATGCTTCTGCTTCCCCCAAAGTTCCACGGTCCTCCATCTGCCCCTGGTCTCCTAGAGATCTCAAGACTCCGGTTCCATTTGGGCGACTCAAGCTCAACTCACTCCTTGTCCCGTTCTAGTAGGCCTCCTCTTGTCAGCTACTAGTCAGCTGACCTGGTTAAAAAACTAGTCCCTTTGACCATCACATTTGCCTCTTTAATAAAGGAGTTGAAAGGATAATGAGCAAGAGAGAGACTGGACCCCAAACTGGCTCTAAGAGACCTACTGGTGGAAGCTTCAGGCACTTTGGCAAATTGGCACAAGAAATGCAGTAGGGGGCCCTCCCCATTCTGGGTAAGGCCCACCCTGCCCACATCAGACTATCAACTGGAAGTAAAGTGTATGAAGACTGGAGTTTCATTCCCATCATCACCATCTACCAGCCTGGACAACAGAGTGGACAACGGCTTCCCATAGGTAATACTGTCCTACCCTCTCCTCCATCCACATTCACACTGAGCAGATTAATCTGGTTGCTCCTCAGGCTTGCAGTTTCACTGCTGAAAACCTGGGGAAGGTGTTCCACCGGCAGATGGTTTAATGTGCAAATCAGCCTAAGGAAACTACTTTGGGGATAGATGCTTCAGCCAGCATTCCACAGTCATGGAGCACCTGTTTCTTGCTAAATTCTGTGCAGCAGGTTTGAGAAAACAGCAATTTCCATCTGCAGTGTGTCCACGGGCCAGGCCTATCTGCTATGTCCATAAATAAGCCAACCCCCAAAATAAGATGAGCTCCTGATCTCTCAAGGAAAAGATCCAAAAGAAAAGGTTGGGGCCAACTTAAATGTACAGATCTTTATTGATGATGTAGCTGTTACAGAAAATGTGTACTTCTAATGTTTCGTTTATAAAGTGACCTTTCCATGTAGCTTAAAGATCTCATTATAAAAAATACATTAATTTGGGGACATGACTCATTTCCACTCTTACATACTGTATTAGCTCAGGCTGTTATCACAAATCACCATAGATCGGGTGGCTTAAGAAACATTGATTTCTCACAGTTCTAGAGGCTAGGAGATCCAAGATCAAGGTGCTGACAGATCAGGGGCCCTACACCCAGTTGGCAGATGGTCCTCTTCTCACTGAGTCCTTACAAGGAGGGAACAGAGATGAGGCCAAGCACTCATGTCTCTTGCTATGAGGGCACTAATTCCAATATGAGGGCTCCACCTTCATGACCTAATTACCTCCCAAAGGCTCCATCTCCTAATACCATCACACTGGGGCTTGGAATTTCAACATATAAATATGTAGAGGTCACAAACATTCAGTCCATAACACATGCCATGAAACAATTTTATCAGGCTCTTCACATTTGTATTCTATTACACATCAATGTAACCTCTCCCATGAAAATGACCTTTGGGGTCACCTAACTTGGCTGAATATTTTTGAATCCATGTTTCATGCTGTCTCTGAAATTTCAATTTAAGTCACAAGTAACCTTAGTATAGAAACAGTCATTACATTTGTCATAACTTCTTGCTCATACTATAGGTGTATATTTGTGACCTCCAGGACACAACCATTGACTGCATGGCCTTTTAAGCAGCCATTTAAAGCTTTTTACAACAGCATCCAAAGTTGGCATTGTGAAGTCCCTTCATTCAAGTCTCTGTTCAAACGTCCCTTCTCAGCAAGACTTTCCTTAACCACCATTTCTAAATTACACCCTCTGCCCCCAGCTACCCGCTTCATCTGCTGCTTTTTTCCTCCATAGAACTCATCTTCCAAGACCTTATGCTACCCATGGGGCAGAAATCTTATCTCTTTTGTTACCATCTATCCTCATTGCTTAGAACTGTTCTGTTAAAAGTATCAAATACGTAATGGATTGATACTGACTTTTAAATAAAAGAGTATTTCCAGAAGTGATCACTATATTAAATTACATTAGGTTATTGGTTATATATATAATTTTATTATTTATGTGCAAACTTTATATATACATGAAATTAATACAGATATATAAATATGAGTGTAATATAACTATGAATATATTTTTGCTGTTTAGTCGCTAAGTTGTATCTGACTCTTTTGTGACCCCATGGACTGCAGCCAGGGTCCTCTGTCCATGGAATTTTCAGGCAAGGGTACGGGAGTGGGTTGCCATTTCCTCTTCCATCAATATATAAAATTATATATATATATATATGTATATATATATATATTTCCATTAAGTAACACCTACAGGCATATAAAACTATCGTTAAAGTCATTTTAGGCTAATACATTTTCTTTTAAAAATATTCTTATTGAAAAAATTAAAATTTAAATAGTCATTGAGAGAGCACCATATAACACAAGAGAAGAGTCAGGAGTCAATTTTTGGAAGGGTGGGGGGAATCTCTTATTTCAGTCCAGATGCAGGTACAGAGTAATCATTTCTACACCATGAAAAGCCCATTTCCCATCTTCTATTTTATCTAAGTGCTTTGCTGTCTCAACTTCCAGGACAATGTCTGTTTTCCCCCATCTCTGTGAAACGACTCTGTAAACAGTCCTTCCAGGATTCTTTTTAAAGCGTGTCCTTTAAACACAAAAGCCCTCTGTTGGCCTTTGTCCAATCAGCCTTGTGCTGTTTTAACCCCTCATGCATACAGATTGCTCCTCTCTGGCCAGCAATCCGAAGCTCCTGACAGAGCTCTGTTTTTCTACTCAGATTCCTCTCTTCCAGGCACCTTCCCAGTCCTCCCGCGCACCTGAGAACACACGTCTTGCCCCATTTTCAGTATTCTCATCATTGACTCCATTCTACGCCCTCCTCTGGGTAACATTACTTTTATTTTTATTGGGCACGTCCTTGCTTTATGACGTTGTGTTAGTCTCTACTGTACAACGAAGTGAATCAGCTATACATATACATGCATATATCATCTCCCTCTTGGACCTCCTTCCTACCCACCGCCCACTGTCCTATCCCTCTAGGTCACCACAGAGCGCCAAGCTGAGTTCCCTGCACTGTCCTGCAGGTCCCCACTAGCTATCTGTTTTACACGGGGCAGTGCACATATGTCAATTCCAATCTTCCAATTCATCCCCCCTCCCCTGCTCCATGTCCACACATCCATTTCCTACATCTGCATCTCTATTCCTGCCCTGCAAATAGGTCCATCTGTACCACTTTTCTAGATTTCATATATGTGCACTAATACACAATATTTACTTTTCTCTTTCTGCATTGTCTAAGCTCACCTACCAGCATGAATTCAGATCCCTTGATAAAGTAAACACAGCAATGAACAGATACGGTAAGAAGATGGGAAAGACATATACACATAGAGAGAAATGGTAACTGTCACATAGACGTGGATCACATCTTGAGAAGGAGAAATCCTGAAGACCTGGTGGGGAGGGGCTGCTGCCAGCAGCAGAGATCATGTCAAGCATTCGAAGCCTGGATTTCTGAAAGTGCCCACATGACCTGCAAGGTTCCACCACTGACTCCCATGAAGAAACCCACTAGGATGTGTAAAGCACAGTGAACTTGAAAATCAAGGTGGCCATTGCTCTGTCTGTTGTATATTCACACAAGCGATTGGGAGATGAGTAGCCGCAGGCCTTCAGGGTCACGAGCAAGAGAACTAGGGGTCCTGGACCGTATGGAGATTGAACTAAGGGATAAAGAGAGAACGAAGCAACACATACCCCCCGCCCCGCCAAACCTACAGACCTCAATTATCCACTTCCCAGCGGTCTGTGGTTTGTCACAGACACTTCATAAAGTTAATCCAACTGATTCTTGCACAGAGAATAAAAAATTTTCCCTGGTCCCTCCAAAAAAAAAAAAAAACAAAACTAGGAAACAGGAGAAATAGATGTCACCCTTTCCTGCAAGATGGAAAAAGTTGTATCTCCTAGCCCACGGAGAAGAACCCACTGCTATGAGAGACAGAAGAGGAGAGTCAAAGCAAACAGCCCCCGCTTCCTCTGAGAAGAAGGCTCTATTTTGCTTCCTGATTTGTGATTTCATGAAACGACATCCTGAAACACTCTTTGTTTGGTTTCCCCTCTGTTTAGTTTCTGTCTGTAATGTAAGAAGACAGCTGTAGTTAGAGGGAATGAAAATATTCTGTCATTTTCTTCTTCATCTCAAGTTTTTTTTAGGATGAATTGCCTCTGCAGTTTGTGTGCAAGGATTTTTTTCCAGAAAAACTTGAGAAAAATCTCCATTTGTAAATTTCTATCACACTTAAAATGGCATATAGACTTCTTCAAGAAAGTAAAGCTATTTTGATGTTTAAAAAAATAGTGGCATTTTTAGGTATTTTTACAATTACATAATCTCTTTCTACTTGTGTTTCTTTTTTCTTTTTAAAACATTTTCAAAGAAGAATCTGTTCAGAAAATAATTTCCCTTATTCAGGCATAGTTATGAATTGGTAATAAAGCCGAGTACCAAGATTACATCTGGAGCTAGAAATATGTTACAGGCAGTGATTTACAGTCTCGTGACAACATAATTTATACAAGGAGCAATGCTAATTTCCTTGCATCCTGATTTATTTCATTAATAATTCTTACAGGCAGTATATTCTGTTATTACTGAACTTACTTTAGATCAGTAAGTTTTCAAATTGGCTTATGATCAATTCATAAAAATACTGAAAGTAATCAGATCCATAATAAATTGTTCCATGGAGTGAGATATAACTACTATGTAATCGTATATGGAGATGATATTGGTTTTAATCAGCTACCCAAAAAAGGGAAAATTTATACCATTCTCTGTTTAATTTAGATTATAAAATTCACTAGGGAAATCAAGGAATCGGATAGCTGATAGTTCTTAATAGCAATTGCAGTAAAACACATTTCACTGCTTGAAATTTGTGAGCCTCAATTAATCATGGGCTCAAATAGTTTTTAAAAGTGCTTTATAATCCAAATATTACTATCTCAGTAAGACACTCCAGTGTGTTTATTAATCCATATCTACTTGCATACCCTCCTCGACCTTCAGTCACATGCCTAACAGCTCAGCAGGCTTCAAGCAAGATGCCAAAACTCCTGCTCTAATTGCATAATTTTCAGTTATTCCACACTATTTCTTCCCAGAGAAGCATTAAAAAAAATAATAATCCCCTGCCAGTTTAGTCTCCCTCTTAATGACAATTGACTATGCATTCATTACATTCTGAGTATTTTACAGCCTTTTTCTTTAACTTTCCTCTTTAAAAATATTACCTTTCCAGTCACTACTCCTTTTCTATTTTCTAAAATAAGACAACCTCCTCATTAAACACTCCAAGATAGATGAGAGTCTGTCCTCCAGAGAAGAGGATGCTAAGTCCTCTCCCGTGAGCTATTCCACTGATTAATCCCCATTTCCCCTGCATCCTAGAGTCTCCACCCTCAGAGAATAAGGTTTCTATCCTGTCTGTTATGGTCCTCCCAGCACCTAGAAAGTGCATAGTATTTAGTAGGTGAGTGAATATGTCACTTGTTAAATAACAGAAATTCAACCAGAAGACATTTAAAGATCTAATGGACTTTACTAAACAATTAATAAGCAGCACCCCATCTAGGAGCTCCAAGGAGTTATACAAAATGGAAGATTTTTATAGCAGAAGGGGGAAAAGAATGGATGGTTTCAGGCTTAGGAACCTACCTTCAGGAGATGGAAGTGGGCTTAGCAGGCAGGTTACTGATGCTGACCAGACAATTTCAGACTGACCAGTTAAGACTGCATTCCTGGGGGAGATTATAACTGCATTCCGGTTGAGAATCAAGTCATGGGGCTTGCTGACAAGGGGCTTAGCACAAGTGACTCCATTTGAGAACCATTATTTCTTTTATAACAATTCCCCTCTATCAGACTCTCAGCTTAACTGAGAGATGCGAACAAAATTTCTCCATACTGTGCATTTGTTTGATCCCCATGACAGTCACAGGTCACAGCCTCAGGTTTAGAATCTTTAAGTCTGTCATTCCCTCTGTTCCTTTTCTGTTGTTCTAGTCTTAGTGAGCTCACTTGCTTGGTAGTGAGCAGCTCCAAACACGCATTTAAAGTTTTTGAGAGAATACAAAGCACCAGGGAAATTATTATGATTATAATAAGCAGGATAATTCCCAATATGTGGATTGCACTTTGGAGCCATGGTCCCCAAGACCCAAACCAATCAAAATCAAATAAGTCAAATAAAGACCCTGTTAAAGAAGTCACCTTTTTAAGCCAAGTGGTTTGCTCAGTGATCTTAATGTAACTGAGTTTCAACTTTCCCAGAAGTGTTAATCCAAATGTAGCCGGTGATGCTGGCCACAGCACAAACACTTCCTGGCTCAACTAGAAGATAATCAATGGCTATCCAAGGATCAGGGCTTTCTAGGTGGTTTAGTGGTAAAGAATCCACCTACAAGGCAGGAAATAAGAGACACTGGTTCAACCCCTGGAAGAGGAAATGGCAATCCACGCCAGGATTCTTGTCTGGGAAATCTCATGGGCAGAGAAGCCTGGCAGGCTATAGTCCATGGGGTCTCAGAGTCAGACATGGCTGAGTACGGACACACACGTATCCTACGATCAACACCAACTTTGACCAGAGAGCCTAAGAATTTTTTGTTGAGCAATCATTGCTTTAGTATCAGATTCTGCAATACTTTCAAGTTAAGGAGGGGTTTCTGACCATATTCTCATTTACATTTGCTCCTAACCAAGGAAGTAGGGATCTCTCAAAGGGAGCTCATTTTGAATCGTGAATGCCTCCCAATAATTCCATTTAAATCTGTCACTCAGGACTGGAAAAGTGACAGACAGAGAGGCCAGAGTCAGAAGACCAAACAGGCAGTTTTTTTCTGGTCACCCTTGTCTTGTGTCCCTTGCTTTGTACAGAGCCTGGAAACAGGGTTCCCTGAGTTTGGGGTTGTTAACCAGAGACAGGGAGACAGACCAGAGGGCCTCTAACATCTGGACAGATCAGAGTTTTTTGAGGACAAATTTAGCAATTGGAAAGCTTAACCCCAAAGTGCTTAACAATGGTCTAGGAGATATGATGATGGCATTATTTTTCCAGGCCAGTGCCAGAGTAAAAAAAGGAAAGAAAGAAAAAGGATTATTTAAAGAAGTCTTGATCCAGAGTCTTAGGAAGAAGCAGTCTATGCTGACATCAGCTGTTTCTCCTCCAAGTCAATTTTCTTTCTAACATCCTTATAGGACCAGATGTCAAGTGGAGCCTTCTTCAGCTGTGAGATGTGTATCCACAGCTCGAGTCCCTGACATTTGGCTGCCACTTGGGTAGTGAGGAGGACCTGGAATGTGTGTGCTCAGTCATTCAGCCGTGTCTGACTCTGTGACCCCATGGACTGTAGCCTGCCAGGCTCCTGTGTCTATGGGATTTCCCATGCAAGAACCCTGGAGTGGGCTGCCATTTCCTACTCCAGGGGGTCTTTCTGAACCAGGGATCGAACCTGTGTCTCCTGAATTTGCAGGCAGATTCTTTACCACTGAGTTACCTGAGAAGTCCAGACCTGGAATAATCTGTTCCAGGAAAGATTTTAGGGAAGTCTTTATTCTTACTGATTGCAAAACAGAAGTGTAGGGGAAAATGAAAATGTTACTTTGGAGAGTTATAGCCAAATATTTGAGGAAACTGGAAGATTTCAGACTCCAGTATAATTTATAAGTATGTAATAAAACCTCAAGACAATTAACAGGAATATAATGCAATTCAGACAAGGGTGTAAGCATCATTTTTCTCTCTACAATTATTCCCATTTCTTTATTTCCAAGGATCATCACAGTAAAACAAATGTGTTTGTATTAAATGTGGCTTAGTGCATAAGTGCACTAAGACTAGTGGTTGACTCTCTAAGCTCTTTTTAAAACTGCTTTGCTGGGACGTTTTACCAAGAATCTCAGAATTGAACACTTAAAAACCTTTTGGGGAAATAAATAAATAAATAAATAAATAAATAAAACCTTTTGGGGCCAGGAAGCCAATCCAAAGTTCAGCAGTTCCTTAAAACTGTTTGGTCATATCTGAGTCTATGCATATATAACTCAGATATAATATTACAGTCAAAGCCTTAGTTCAGTTTAGTTCAGTTCTGTCGCTCAGTCATGTCCGACTCTTTGCGACCCCATGAACCGAAACCCACCAGGCCTCCCTGTCCATCACCAAATCGCAGAGTCCACACAAAACCATGTCCATTAAGTCAATGATGCCATCCAACCATCTCATCCTCTGTTGTCCCCTTCTCTTTCTGCCCTCAATCTTTCCCAGCATCAGGGTCTTTTCCAATGAGTCAGCTCTTTGCATCAGGTGGCCAAAGTATTGGAGTTTCAGCTTCAGCATCAGTCCTTCCAATGAACACCCAGGACTGATCTCCTTCAGTCCTTCAGGATGGACTGGTTGGATCTCTCTGCAGTCCAAGGGACTCTCAAGAGTCTTCTCCAACACCACCCTTCAAAAGCATCAATTCTTTGGTGCTCAGCTTTCTTTATAATCCAACTCTCACATCCATACATGACCACTGGAAAAACCATAGCCTTGACTAGACAGACCTTTGTTAGTAAAGTAATGTCTCTGCTTTTTATGCTATCTAGGTTGGTCATAACTTTCCCTCCAAGGAGTAAGGGGCTTTTAATTTCATGGCTGCAGTCACCATCTGCAGTGATTTTGGAGACCAGAAAAATACAGTCAACCACTGTTTCCACTATCTCCCCATCTATTTCCCATGAGGTGATGGGACCAGATGCCATGATCTTAGTTTTCTGAATGTTGAGCTTTAAGCCAACTTATTCACTCTCCTCTTTCACTTTCATCAAGAGGCTCTTTAGTTCTTCTTCACTTTCTGCCATAAGGATGGTGGTGTCATCTGCATATCTGAGGTTATTGATATTTCTCCCGGCAATCCTGATTCCAGCTTGTGCTTCCTCCAGCCCAGCGTTTCTCATGATGTACTCTGCATATAAGTTAAAGAAGCAGGGTGACAATATAGAGCCTTGACGTACTCCTTTTCCTATTTGGAACCAGTCTGTTGTTCCATGTCCAGTTCTAACTGTTGCTTCCTGACCTGCATACAGGTTTCTCAAGAGACAGGTCAGGTGGTCTGGTATTCCCATCTCTTTCAGAATTTCCCGGTTTATTGTGATCCACACCCAAAAAAGATGTCCTTTTCATTATAGGGGACTGGAATGCAAAAGTAGGAAGTCAAGAAACACCCAGAGTAACAGGAAAATTTGGCCTTGGAGTATAGAATGAAGCAGGGCAAAGGCTAATAGAGTTCTGCCAAGAGAACACACTGGTCATAGCAAATACCCTCTTCCAACAACACAAGAGAAGACTCTACACATGGACATCACCAGATGGTCGACACCGAAATCAGATTGATTGTATTCTTTCCAGCCAAAAATGGAGAAGCTCTATACAGTCAGCTAAGACAAGACTGAGAGCTGACTGTGGCTTGGATCATGAACTCCTTATTGCCAAATTCAGACTGAAATTGAAGAAAGTGGAGAAAACCACTAGACCATTCAGGTATGACCTAAATCAAATCCCTTATGACTATACAGTGGAAGTGAGAAATAGATTTAAGGGACTAGATCTGATAGACAGAGTGCCTGATGAACTATGGAGGTTCATGACATTGTACAGAAGACAGGGAATCAAGACCATCCCCAAGAAAGAGAAATGCAAAAAAGCAAAATGGCTGTCTGAGGAGGCCTTACAAATAGCTGTGAAAAGAAGTGAGGCGAAAAGCAAAGGAGAAAAGTAAAGATATACCCATTTGAATGCAGAATGCCAAAGAACAGCAAGGAGAGATAAGAAAGCCTTCCTCAGCAATCAATGTAAAGAAATAGAAGAAAACAATAGAATGGGAAAGACTAGAGATCTCTTCAAGAAAATTAGAGATACCAAGGGAACATTTCATGCAAAGATGGGCTCAATAAAGGACAGAAATGGTAGGGACCTAACAGAAGTGGAAGATATTAAGAAGAGGTGGAAAGAATACATAGAACTGTACAAAAAAGATCTTCATGACCCAGATAATCACGATGGTGTGATCACTCACCTAGAGCCAGACATCCTGGAATGTGAAGTCAAGTGGGCCTTAGGAAGCATCACTACAAACAAAGCTAGTGGAGGTGATGGAATTCCAGTTGAGCTATTTCAAATCCTGAAAGATGATGCTGTGAAAGTGCTGCACCCAATATGCAAGCAAATTTGGAAAACTCAGCAGTGGCCACAGAACTGGAAAATGTCAGTTTTCATTTCAATCCCAAAGAAAGGCAATCCCAAAGAATGCTCAAACTACTGCACAGTTGCACTCATCTCACATGCTAGTACAGTAATGCTTAAAATTCTTCAAGCCAGGCTTCAGCAATACATGAACCATTGACGTCCAGATGTTCAAGTTGGTTTTAGAAAAGGCAGAGGAACCAGAGATCAAATTGCCAACATCCGATGGATCATCGAAAAAGCAAGAGTTCCAGAAAAACATCTATTTCTGCTTTATTGACTATGCCAAAGCCTTCGACTGTGTGGTTCACAATAAAAGCCTTAGTAAATTAGCCAATGTTTCTAACCACATCCTCTTATAAGGATAACAGATTTCTATTGAACTTAGATAAATAGCTAATTATACTGCCATGAAAATAATACTCAAGAGCTTCTGAATTTTGGAGGGATCATGTAGGGTGAAAAGTCAATGTGTCATCTTTGTTAACAACAGTATATTTTACCAAATCACCCTTAGCTTTAAGGGAAAAGAGAAAGGGCTTCCTTAAACCTGGAGAAACAAAACATTAAGGAATTCATTCAGTCCCATGTAATTAATATTTGTTTTGATTAAATCTAGTTTTTTCATTATTCCTGGAAACTCTTACCCAGTTCAGTTTTATGATTTTAAAGTTATTGAAAACCATACTTGTTAAGTTTATCTGATCAGATGGCTAAAGCTTTTTGTAGGCACTTAAGATTTATATCTGTCCTTGACAAGCAATCTTATGGAAACCGTGGAGCAGTTTGTATTTTTTAAAAAACCTCTTCCTCTTTTTTTTTCTTTTAGTCTTAGGAATTGAGGATGATCTGGGTTAGAGTTTCCAAAGGCAACTGGGTAAAATATTTAAATCTCAAAGGATATATACAGTGAAAGAATGTATGTTTCCCCAAGAGGGACTTTGAATTGGTTCTGTAGTTACATTTGTCCATTCTCATCAGTCCTCATGCCTAAATGCTACCTATAAGCACGCGACACCCACAATTTACATCTACCCTAACTTCTCTCAGAAGTGCCTGGGCCCCCCGTGGCCCCTGCACTTGGACGTCCCAGGAGGACTTCCAACTCAACCAGTGCAGTGCTGACCTGACCTTGTCTCTTCCTGCTGCCTCCCATCCCACCTCCACGCAGATTAGAGCTCTCCCTTAAAGCCCCAGCTTAATAAAGCCATCATTTCAATCAGTAACGCTTGTCGCTTTGGAAATAATCTCTCTCCTCTGAAACACCATAACTTTACATTTGTGTCTTTTCAGTCCTTGTCACTCTTTACCTTGTTCTATAGTGATGAAGGGTTTTTTCCTCCCCTTTTGGACTGTAAGATCTTTCATAGATTCACAAATTTTCTGACAAAATGTATTCAGTGTTTTCCACATGGAAATGTTAGTTGCATTAATCAATGAATCAATCAGTCTGAGAGAGGGTAAGAATGGAAAAGGAGAACAGCCTATTTCACAGTCATGGTGTAAGACTTACAAAATGCCTTAGACTTGCTTTTAAAACCTGATGTCTCCATAAGATCCCATAGAATTTTGCTGTGCTCAGAGAATGATCGAATTACTGACAAATGATATTTTTAGAAACCACATAGCCCAGAACTTTTGCAAAACCTTTAAAGTCACAAGATATTTGTGTATGAAAATTGAATTTTACAAACTTGATCAAGAGATAAGGTTTTAAAAACAAACATATGAGCACAATATATACATAACAAATAGTAAGAAATTGATACCATCTTAAAGTCAATAACTAGTATTAAGGGATTTGAATTTTTATATTCATTTATTCATTCATTTAATACACATTACTGTGATATTTAATATATACCAGGCATTCTTCTAAGTGCATTAGAAATATTATTTTCCTCACAACAATCTAAAAGGTATGTATTATTGACACCCATTTTATAGATGAGAAAACTGAGGGCTTCTTCCAGGTCCCAGGACTGTTGAGTTGTAGGATTAAGATTCAAACTCAGTCTATCTGATTCCCAAGTCCACACTCAAAACCAACAAAAACTGCCTCATTTACCATTACTACTTTTATCATTATTATTGGAAAAAATAATAAAATGACAACTATGATTTTTTAAAAAGCCTTGAGGATAGATTTGTGAATGCTCTTTCCTTTTTCCTCAGGCTAACAAAAGAGTTGAATTAAAAACTCTTGATGACTATAACTGAAAACATTTATACTGTTTCCTACTGTGATCTTCGATCACTCTTGATTAAAGTTTTATGAGCAAGAAGAGTAGAAAGGAATTAGATTAAGAAATTATTTCTTTACCATCCTTATGATTTAGAGGAACATTCACAAGCTCATAAACATATTTAAAGTTTTAACTCCACTCATAAAGTAACCATGAATCCTTGTCAAGTTTCTCTGGAAATCAAGAGCTCCATAAAACACTCTGAACACTGCTACTGTTCATTCCCACTATCTCAGGGCAGAGAGCTCTAAACCATCGTGGAAAGATTCATGAGCAACTGAGGGAATGGACCGTGTCTCATTTCTCTCTGCAGCTCAGTATATACAGAGCTGTGCCCAGCTTAGTATGAGTTCATTGAAGGTTTCTTGAGTTAAGTTCGGCAACTTATTTTATTTATTATTTTTCTAAGGTGCTACAAAAATCCCGATTTAGTACTATTCAATGTCTGTTTGAAAAAGGATCTCCAAGAACAGGAAGGAAAGCAGATCCCAAAGGCGATGAGCCCTTACAGAAAGGGAAGCCTCACTGCCAAAGCCAGGGGCTTCTCCTTCCCTGTAGGGTACAATTTATTCTTTTATATCATCCAGTAACTTGCCAAGTGGCGCACCTCGGCTGACTACCTGCCATGGGTTTCTCACCGCTGACCAGCGAAAGGGAAATGGTCACCCAACTCTCAAGAGCAGAACAAAAATGGAGCCCAGAATTTCTCTGGGAGGAAAGAGACCATGCCTAATCAGCAATTACAAGAACTGTCCCAGAGGTACATATCTTAGGTAGCCCATTGGAGCAGGCACAAAGGAGTGACCTTGGTATGTGTTTTAGCAGGCATCAGTTCACAAAATCACCACCTGGGTGTGTGTGTATGAGAGAGAGACAGAGAGAGAGAGAGAGACTGGGTGAGGGAGAAGGGCAGAGGAGGAGAGAAAAGAGAGAGCTCACATGTTCACAGCTCATCTAGATGGCAGATTTCTGCAGATTTCTTGGGACACCATGTTTCCAAAAAATGTCCTCTCCTATACGTTGTTGAGGATGAAGCTCTACAATGAGACATAGACACTTTAACAATGAAAGGGGCTTCAGCATTTATTCAATAACTCAGTTTTTGCAGATTATGCTATAAGAGCAAATTATGTCCCAGCCAAAATCAAAATTAGATTAGCACTAGTAGGACCAGAGCACACGGCCCAAGGAAGACAGGAAAGGTAGCACCCATGTGGTTTGATTCAAGCCCCAGCCCTCTTTCTGGTACATTTCATTCATCTTTTGTTTAAAAGCAAATAGCCTTGACAGAAGGAAGACCTTAAGCTGTATCCATCATTCACGTGCAATATTTCTAAGCCTCAGGCATTCCCTTACTTCCTTGCCAATTTTTGCTCCACCTGTGTACAATTTGTACTAAATTCACATCTAGCACTTTATCTGCAGCAGAGATTGCCAATGTGTTCTGCTTTCCATTCTGCCCTTTTCCTTAAGGTGATAGAGTGCCCTGCACCACTCTGGCTGGGAATCAGACAGGCAGCCTCTCTTGCAGAAGAGCACCGCCATGTGACATCAGAATGTAAGCAGAAGTAACAGATACAACACCTCCACCTATTGAAAGGAAACCCCTTGCCATGAAGGTCCCCTCTCCCCCTTCTGACAAGGGAGAAACAGCAAGATCATCTAGCAGCTTCAGTCCCTCAGAGGAGCATGATGCCAGAGAGGATGACAAAGCAACCCAATGGGAAGAATCCAGGCTCCTAAATGAGTTCATGGACCTAAGTCTGAGACAGCTATATTGGAGATAAACAAAGTTCTCTCAGGTTTGAGATATTTATTTCAGGGATCCCTTTGAGTGATATTGTGACTTATAATAAGAAATGTGTATTTGGTCTTCATCTCTGTTCCTGGCACAGAGATTTTAAAACCTTGCAAGTTCCTGTGATATGAACCTGTGAGTTTCTTCTGTTATGTCAATGAGGTGACTTTTGGAAAGCCCTTGGGCCACGTAAAAGGATGAGGAGCAAAGAAGGAGGGGCTGGTTGCCAGGAGGACCAACCATGTGAGGTTGGAACTTCCCCACTTTCTGACAGCTGGAGAGGGAAGAGGGCCTAGCTGGAGATAGAGTTCAATCACCAATGGTCAATGTCTTAGTCGACTGTGCCTTTACAATGAAGCCTCCTTAAAAATCCAAAAGGAGGGGGTTCAGAAAGCTTCCAGATTGCTGAACACACGTATATTTTGGGGGGAGTGCAAATATGCAAAGAGTGCAAATATACCCAGAGAGCACGGGAGCTCCAAGGCCCTTTCCCCATGTGTTATTCAATGCACCTCTTCCATCTAGCTGACCCTGAGTTAGATCCGTTTATAATAAACTGTTGGGACTTCCCTGGTAGCTCGCTTGGTAAAGAACCCGCTTGTTAGTTCAGGATTGACAAGAGACTGAGGGTTTGATCCCTGGGTTGGGAAGATTCCCTGGAGAAGGAACTGGCAACCCGCTCCAATATTCTTGCCTGAAAAATTCCATGGTCAGAGGAGCCTGGCTCGCCATATTGAGGTCGTGAAGTCAGACACAGCTGAGTGCGCTCAGTGTTCATGCACACACACACATATACACACACACAATAAACTGGTAATCTGGTAAGTGAACATTTTTCTAAGTTCTGTGAGCCATCCTAATAAATTAATCAAACGGAAAAGAGGGTCACAGGAACCTCTGATCTATAGCGAGTTGGCCAGAAGCACCAGTGACAACCTGCATTTACTGTTGGCGTCTGAAATTGGTTGGGAGGGGCAGTCTTGTAGGACTGAGACCCTAACCTATAAGATCCGACATCATCTCCAGGTAGAGAGTGTGAGAACTAAGTTAATCGCTTAATAGTTGAAAAAAGCACAGTGTACTTTGTTAAAGCAGCTTAACAGTGACCCTACCTAAGGGCTGGAAGAAGCACAAGCTGGAATCAAGACTGCCGGGAGAAATATCAGTAACCTCAGATATGCAGATGACACCACCCTTATGGCAGAAAGTGAAGAGGAACTAAAAAGCCTCTTGATGAAAGTGAAAGAGGAGAGTGAATAAGTTGGCTTAAAACTCAACATTCAGAAAACTAAGATCATGGCATCTGGTTCCATCACCTCATGGGAAATAGATGGGGAGACAGTGGAAACAGTGTCAGACTTTATTTTTCTAGGCTCCAAAATCACTGCAGATGGTGACTGCAGCCATGAAATTAAAAGATGCTTACTCCTTGGAAGGAAAGTTATGACCAACCTAGACAGCATATTAAAAAGCAGAGACATTACTTTGTCAACAAAGGTCCCTCTGGTCAAGGCTATGGTTTTTCCAGTGGTCATGTATGGATGTGAGAGTTGGACTACGAAGAAAGCTGAGCACTGAAGAATTGATGCTTTTGAAGGGTGGTGTTGGAGAAGATTCTTGAGAGTCCCTTGGACTGCAAGGAGATCGAACCAGTCCATCCTAAAGGAGATCAGTCCTGGGTGTTCATTGGAAGGACTGATGCTGAAGCTGAAACTCCAATACTTTGGCCACCTCATGCGCAGAGTTGACTCATTGGAAAAGACCCTGATGCTGGGAGGGATTGGGGGCAGGAGGAGAAGGGGATGACAGAGGATGAGATGGTTGGATGGCATCACCGACTCGAAGGGCATGAGTTTGAGTAAACTCGGAGACTTGGTCATGGACAGGGAGGCCTGGCGTGCTGCGATTCATGGGGTCACAAAAAGTTGGACACGACTGAGCGACTGAACTGAACTGAACTGAAAACAACATCCTATGAGATAACAGCCATGAAAAATCAGGATTTTATTTCATCTTTTTGGTAAAAAAAATATTAAATTAGGTAACTATTCAAATCAGCAATGGTTCAAATACCAGGTAAAAAATCGTGCCTATACAACAGAAGCATGAACACCTAACTTGAGGAAAGACTGATAGAAGGGAAGCAAAAGCAAGTGATAAGGATAAGTGGAGGGATTTCCCTGGTGGTCCAGTGGTTAAGACTCTGCCTTCCAATGCAGGGAGTGAGAGTTCGATCCCCGGTTGGGGAGTTAAGATCCCACAAGCCTCAGGGCCATAAACCAAAACCTAAAATAGAAGCAATATTGTAACAAATTCCATAAAGACTTTTAAAATTGTCCACATCAAAAAAAAAAATCTTAAAAAAAAAGAATAAGTGGTAAGGGCATGTGGGCATTGAGAGAAAGGAAAGAAATAAGAGAGAATGAAGGCTGATTGCTGGAAGTAACCTTTGCCTTGTTCACCATCCAGCCTTGGGCAAGCCTGCATTCTGCCCCACCATCCAGGGAAAAGGAGAGTTAGGGATTATGGGGGCCACCTCTGCTTCATCTCTGTCTCTGAAAAGAATCCTGCATGGGTAGGGACACACACCTTCCTCCTCAACACCTCCTAGCAACCACCCAGGTGGGGCTTGCCAGCAATGGGCCCCATTGTACAAGAGTCTGAATGGTCGTGCCTCCTCTGGCCCTGATTCCCTTCCCTGTGCAAAACAAGTGGGGAAAGGCAGAGCACTCAGGGTCAGCGAGAGAAAGGCAGCATTGTCGGTATTTGCCAACCAAGACAACTCTTGCACGTCTCTCACGGTGGGCATCCCCCCGCAGCTCCTCCCCTCTGGGTCGCCTCCCTCCTGCAGGGACCAGCTGGAGAGGGGCAGATTGAAAACTCCTGTGCCTAAAACCCACCTTCTCTTGACCTGCAGTGTGTCCACCACGGCCACCCCACATCTCCTCCCCCTAACTGCAGTCTTGAAACATAAAAATGCTGTTTTGCCTGAGGCCAACTTGGAAGCAGAAGAAAATGAGTGTTTAAACTAATTTTCAGAAAACAGTATTCATCATTTTAGCTTCCCATCTGGAATCATTTAAAAACACACACACACACACACACAACAGCAGATTTTGCCTTCACCTCTATCAGTGCACTTGACCCCTGCACTGAGACAGAACAGAATTGAGTCAAATAGCTCTGTTTGTTTTTCCTTAGAAGGTGGTGGGACAAGGCTTTCTCCTCCCACTGAGGAGCCCTTGCTTGCAGCACCCTTCAAGTCACTGTCAGCACAGAGACCCTAGATTCTCCTCCTTGGACCACACTAAGCCATCAGAGTAAACACATCAGAGCATTGTTGAGTAACAACTTTCAAATGTATGGAAAGGAAAATCTCACATCTCAGTGTCTGAGCTGGTCAGTCAGTAGTCGCTCAGTTGCGGCTGACTCTTTGTGACCTTATGGACTGTAGCCCGCCAGGATCCTCTGTCCCTGGTATTCTCCAGGCAAGAATACTGGGTTGCCATTTCCTCCTCCAAGGAATCTTCCCGACCCAAGGATTGAACCTGGGTCTCCCCCATTGTTGGCATATTCTTTACGGTCTAAGTCACTAGGGAAGCCTCTGTGTCGGAGCTGAGCAAACCAGAAAACAAATGTTTGAAAGAAAAGTGTGAAAACAAATTACTATGAATGGTAAAAATAGCCCAGACTTTAAAGTTAGGCAGATCTAGTTCTGCACTAGATATTTGGAGGTGAGTAAATGCACATTTCTGAACTCAAATTTCATGCTCTGGAAAATGGAGACAGTAAGAGTTTTCACATAAGGTTGTTGAGAAAAGTAAATGGGATGACATATTTTAACCTGAATAACACAATACCTGGCAAGTATTTTACTCCATGAAATCAAGTTATCTTTTTCTTTCTTTTTCTTCCCCTTAAAACAAACTTGTGTTTTAAATCCCTTAAACGGAACTATGGAGAGGTGCAATTTCAGCATTATCGATAATAGCCAACTAGTGGAAACAACCCAAACTGTTGAATGGGATAAGTAAATTATGATACAATACAATGGAATAAAAAGGAATGAATTAATGATACAACATGGATGGACCCTGAACACACACTACATGAAAGAAGTTAATCACAAAAGTTCACATATTATATGATTCCATTTATGAAATGTCCAGAATAGGCAAATCTACAGAAATAGATTACTAGTTACTGGGAGCTAGGGTTGGAAGACTGAGGTGGGGGAAAGAAGTGTGACTGCTAATGGGTGTGGGCTTTCTTTTTGGGGTGATGAAAAGACACTAAAATTAGATTGCGGTGATAAGTGAACAATCCCATGAATATACTATAAAACACTGTACACTTTGGATAAATTTTATAGTATGTGACATATCTCCAAAAAAAAAAAGTGTCTCTTTTAAAAAACAGAAAAGGCGTCAGGGTTGAAAGTGGTCTTAGAAGTCATCTGGTCCAGTCCATCCTTTTGCGCTTCGGAAATTGAAGTCCAGGGGGCTTCTCAGGTGGCCTTCCTAAAGCAGCACAGGTGTTCAGGGGCTGATGAGAAACCAGAACCACGTGTCCTGAGTTCTGGGATGCGGGCTTGCCCCCAATAGAGAAGCCAGCCCCAACATCCTTGCTGCCCACAGGGCCCTTGCACTGCCTTCTCCCTTGAAAGGAGGGCTCGTCCTGCAGGAGTGATGGGGCAGTGAGTGTACCTGAGCCAAACACCACCCAAGAGCGCTGCTCATCACCCACTCAGCAGGTGTTTGCTGGAACCTTCCATAAGCCAGGCAGCGTGAAGGACTGGGCAGGCAACAGTGAGCAACACAAAATGTTCCCTCTCTTCACGGAGCTTGGATCTCGATGATAATAACAGCTCATCTTTATAGAACACTGAGTATTCTGCACTTTACATGGTGCATCTCATGTGCTTTTTTCATGGGTACTCTCCAGGTAATCTTATTATGCCCATTTTACTGATGGAACCGTTGAGGCTTGCAGAGATTAAATAGCCAACCTGAAGTCAGAGCTGATGAACAGTGTAGGCAGGCATCAATCATGATACTCTGACCCCAGAACTGTGCTTCTAACCCTTATACTGGTCTATTAATGATCCAGAAAATAAGGGAACAACAGTCACTTAACCATTAAAATTAGTGATCAGCAGAGATGTCAGTCTCAGAGACATGTGGGAAGGGATGTTCAGGCATCATGGATCTGAAGTGAGCCATGTCTATGAGGAGGTACCGTTCACGCTGAAACCTGAAGAATGAGGAGCTGCCGGGAGCAAGGGAGAAACGGCGGGTGGTGCTTGATGTGCTGCAGACCCGAGCACAGGGGGAGGTGGGAGAGACAGCCGCTAGGGAGCGGAGCAAGTGGGGCCTGGTGGGCCATGGAAATGAGTCTGGATTTCATTCCAAGTGCAATGGAAAACCACTGGGTGTTTTTAAGCAAGGCGATATACAAGTGATAAGACCTGACTTATAAAATCCCACTGGCTGCTGAGTAGAGGTAGATAATGGAAGGGGGAAAGAGGAAGCAGAGGAACCAGGCGGGAACATGTTGCTGCAGCCCAGGTGAGGCAGGCTGGTGACTGGGACCAGGAGGGAGCAATGCAAATGGAGAACAGGAACTGCTTCAAGATGTATCCTGGAAGTAGAAGGGTCCTGGGTAAGGCACTGGGCGTAGGCAGGAGAGAAAAGGCAGAATGAATGACTCTTAAGAACCTGGCCGGGTGCTCTGTGTCAGGGCATGATGTCCTCGTGCATGGGGCATGTCTTTCATCTTCTGTATTCTGATGCTTTGAGCTCTGGGGCCTTGCTGGGCCAGAGGGACTGCCTGGGACTGCCCCTCCCAGGATTCGCCAGTTCATAGAGAAAATAAACAACTTATCCATGAGGGTGCTCCTCAAATACAACCAATGAATCTGCACCCCAAATATCTCCTTTAGCAGCTCTCACACTCCTAGCCATTGGCCACCTGCCCTAATCACTCCAGAATCAGATACCAAGTGGCTAGGGACAGCCCAGATCTCACTGAGATTCTCACTCGGCCTCATCGGTTCCTTCCTGTGGACCCACAGCAACACCAGCCCTCAGTCCCTCTCTCTCCAGACTCCGGCCCTGTTGACCAACATTGGTGCTTCCCTGCGTGGCCCACTGTGGCGTGGTGTGGGCCCCTCTCCTTGGGAACTGTGAGTAACAGACCATCTCTTCCATGACAGCTGTCTCTGATCTGTGGGCCTAACCATATCTCATATATTAACTAAACTCTGGGGGGAAGAGGAGGGTGGGATGAATTGGGAGATTGTGTGAAAATGCTAGCTAGTGGGAAGCTGTTGAATAATACAGGGAGCTCAGCCCGGTGCTCTGATGACCTAGAGGGGTGAGATGGAGGTGGGGGGGGGGGGGATCAAGAGGGAGGAGACATATGTACACATATAGTTGGTTCACTTCACTGTACAGCAGAAACACAACATTGTACAGCAATTATGCTCCAATGAAAATTAATTTAATTTGAAAACTAAAAACTCCACTCAGTCAAAATCTCACTTCTTTTTTTTCCTTAATGTATATATTTTATTGAAGTATAATTGAATTACAATGTTTTAGGTGTACAGCAAGTTAATTCAGTTATATGTATATATTTATATATATATAAACACAAACACTATTTTTCAAATTATTTTCCATTATAATTATAAGATATTGACTATAGTTCTCTGTGCTATACAGTAAATCTTTGTTGCTTATTGCATATCTATTTTTTTAATTAGAAATCTAGCATTCTATCCATACTAAGTCAAGCAAGTGACTCAAAATATCATAAACTTTTTTACTTAGGCAAAAATTCATAAGTTTTATAAAATATATATATTAAGCATATTATGTACATATGTCTGTATGCACACTTAATCGCTTCAGTCATGTCCAACTCTTTGCAACCCCGTGGACTATAGCCCACCAAGCTCCCCTGTCTGGGATTTCCCAGGCAAGAATACTGGAGTGGGTTGCCCTTTCCTTCTCCAATAAAAATGTATACAAAAGCTTTTCTACAATGCTTGATAGACTTGAGAAAGAACATCAAAAAAAAAAAAAGAGAGAGAGAGAGATAGAGAAGTTAGAAAACATAAACTAAATGAAATGGGAGCACTGAATATGAAATAGAAAAGGTGAGGAGTGAGGCTGGCTGAGCCTGAGAGCAGCGTGCTCCCTGCACCCACAGCATCTCCCCTCGTTTGACATCTAGTGGGCACATCTCTTCTGGGCGAGCCCCTCCCTTCGCCATCCCTGCCCCCAGCCCATCATGTGCCCTGGAATCCCCTGGACTGAGACACAGAGCTGGCCTCTGGCTCCACTGACTCTGCCACGCGAGGCGCAAGGAAGCCCTTCTGCTCTGGGCAGGGGATGAGGCTCCAAAGTATGTGCTCACAGCCCTGCTCACTCCCAGCAAGCTGCACTTGGAAACCCAGTGCTATTGATGTTGCAGATATTATTTTAACAATAGCTTCCACGATAATTAAGCCAGTGAACATCTCTGCCTGGGGAACCACAGGCAGGGGCTGAGAGAGGGTGGGACAGGGGTGACTGAGCATACCCACACTATTAAAAGAGGTGAGAATTAGCAGAGGCACTTAGAGGGGTTTCCAAGAGTTGTTAAAGGTGATCAAAGCCTTTTCTTCCTCAATAAGACCTTAATTGTGCTGAGAGTTACCACAATTAAGCAGTGGGTAGCAAATAAAATGCCCTGGCTCTTTGCGAAGTGAAGCAAGGAAACTGTGAAACTGGGTTTCAACAAGCAAGATTTTCAAACTACTGCCAGAAAAGTTCCCGGAGTACTAGATTCTGAGGCAGTGGGTGTATGGAGCAAACACAACCCACTGCCTCCACTCTGAAGCCTGGAAGGTGGGAAAGATATGGGCAGAGCTCCTGACCTAAGGTCTTCCACGTATTGATGGCACAACGGGGCCCAAGAGGTGACGTCACATGGCTGAGATCACACAGCTTGGGAGTGGCCTGTTTGCAGGTGGGTGAGATTTTTCTGAGTGGGGCACATTTGATCTTGGAGATCCTTTCTCTCCCCAGCTCCACCCATGTGCTCCCATTCCCAGGAGATGGCCCAGGCAGGTGTAAACAGGCAGCCTTCTCTTCTCAAGAGAGAGGGCAGGTCCCTCTGACCTCCGCAGCACTCTGAGTTCAGTCATACTCTCCTCACTAGTCCCTGTGGTGCTTGGTTGAGGCTGCTCAGAGAGCTGACTCTGATTCAATTATCTGTGAATGTCCAGTGCTCAGCATCATGCCTGGTACATGTTTCATAGATGTGGGATGAACGCATGGCTGGAGGGTGGGGGGAGAGCCAAAGAATGAGGAAGGAAGGAAGAATGAGGAACGGAGAGTGGAAGGGAGGTTTATATGTATACACACACACACACACACACACACACACACATATATATATATATAGCATGGGAACCCACTCCAATATTCTTGCCTGGAGAATCCTAAAGGACAGAGGAACCTGGAAGGCTACAGTCCATGGGGTTGCAAAGAGTCAGACACGACTGAGTGACTTAAACACACACACACATTTATACACACACACATATACATAACATACCAAAAGAGGCCTGCAGCAAACCTCTGTGGGATAAATACCAGGGCTCTTCAAACAGGCTCTCTAGAAATAAGTGAAGTCCCATTCATTAATCCAAAGGAAATAATGACATGTGGAGTCCAAAGTGGAACCATGTCAGATGCATCTCTGATCTATCATCAAAGCTTAAAGATGGGCTCTCTGTGTGTGTGCATGCTCAGTCGCTTCAATCAAGTCCGACTCTTTGCGACCCCATGGACTACAGCCCACCAGGTTCCTCTGTCCATGGGATTTTCCCAGCAAGAATACTGGAGTGGGTAGCCATGCCCTCCTCCAGGGGATCTTCCAGACCCAGGGATCAAACCCGCGTCTCCTGCATCTCCTGCACTCCTGGTAGATTCTTTACCTGTGAGCCACCTACTGGAAGATAGGTTCTGTTATATAATGCAAATTCTGTGTCCTCCCAGGTAATACCAGTAAGGTGGAAACATCAGGGGAAATGCTGTCAGATTTGACTACTGACTCAGCATTAGCACAACACAAAATTGCTTCTCAGATTCTAGATCTGGGTGTCTTTTGCTAAGATGAAACTCATTTTACAATAACCTATCACCAAAAAAAAAAAGGTTATCATATTGATTGTACCAAAAAAAAAACTAAACACTAAACTATATCACATATGTTTTGGAGAAACTACATAACTTACAACGTCAGAGTAAAGCATCATTTAGCCTCTGAGTGCATAGCTCTGCTGTTTGATGTCTGGTGGTGTTCCATTAAAAAAAAAAAGTACAAAAAGTACAAAGAAGTGAAAGCTTCAAAGTACCTTTTGCACTGTAGACCATATTTGCTTTCATTTCAAATCGCCTTGTCTATTTACTTGAAAGGAAAACGGTAACAATAACTCTTTGCAAAATTGGGAACATTAAGGAGTTCATTTTTCCCATTTTTGTCTTACTTCCAGTACACTTAAGCAGGGCCACTAGGCCTCACGAGAGGATACCCCAAACTGGAAAACGACCTTCTTGCCATCTCTCTCCACTCTTCCTTCACAAGTGAGGGTTTCTGTGATCACCACCTCTGCTGTTACCTCGGAGGCCAGAGAATAAATAGATTCCGAATGCAGGTGGTGTCTTATCCAAATGAAGATGCAACTTATGTTCTTCCTGAAAGACAAGCACAATTCTCAAAGCATCTCCTGAGGGGCAGAGGACAACTGACACTTTGTACAGATGCTGCAGAGACAAACCTGAGCTGCTCAGTGCTGCCTGTGTGGAGACACGTGAGTGCACATCCGCCATGCAAGGACCACCTGCAGACCCACGTTCCACCTGTCCTGTCTCAGAGATAGATGACTGCACCGTGGCCATGGAGTTCATTGTACTTACAGCCACTCAAAAGCAGGAAGGAGTTCCAAGCATACTGAGAGATTAAAATCTGCCCCTCTCTCATCCCCAAATATATAGCAGAAGCTTCCACAGAAGGCAGCATGGGGTTAAAAAGTCTGGATCTTGGTTAGATTCCCAGCTCTACCACTTACTGTGTGATGTGGGCAAGGTGCCTATCTTCCCAAGCCCCTGCTGCGTCACCTGTAAAGTAAGCCTGCCTGTTCCACTTGGCTCACCAGGCTCTAAGGTGTTTGGATGGGAGAAGGACACAAAATGCCCTCACCAGGCAGCACTCCATAAGTGATATCACTGCTATCTAGCCAGGCTTCCCAGGTGGCGCTAGTGGTAAAGAACCCACCTGCCAGTGCAGGAGACGTAAGAGACACGGGTTCGCTCCCTGGGTCAGGAAGATCCTCTGGAGGAGGACATGGCAACCTACTCCAATATTCTTGCCTGGAGAATCCCACGGACAAAGGAGCCTGGCGGGCTACAGTCCATAGAGTCCAAAGAGTCGGACACGACTGAAGCGACTTAGCATGCATGAACACTGTCTAGCTACCTAATTCAGGTCCCTCTGAATGAGGTCCCACTGCTATCAAAGGTCTTTGCATCCCAGGAGTGGAAAGAACAACGGCACATGCACGACTCAGAAAATCTTGCCCTGAGGGAGTTGATCAAGAAAAGTTTGGTGTTCATTCCCATCTTCTCACTTGGTGAGGAATCGTAGGCATACAACAAACCCTCTTACTTTCTTTGAAAACCTTCTGGTGAGCCCAACAGAGAACCAAAGAGTCTGATCCAGACTAATTTCAGCGCTGGAGAACAAAGCCAAAGGCACCAACCTGCACACACAAAGCTATCTTTACACACCAGACCTCAACAAGCTGCAGACTGGAAGTGAATTTCTGGGGTCACTGTTTCGTGTCTCTTGTCTGAATTGAACCTGAATGTTGAATCTCTCTGATAGGTCTTTAAGAGGTCCTACAACCATGTGGAAAGCCCCAGAACAGTGGGTCTGGAGGAAACCTCAGACGTCAACTTCATTCTTGAGCAGGCTACACTTCAATTGGCTTCCCGTGGCCCTTGGGATGAGGTCGAAATGCTGACCACAACATATGTAACCTCCAGCTGGGCTACATGTTCCTTCAAGTTCCATAATCCACCCCAACCCATTTGTTGCCGCAGAGCTTGTGCAAATGCAGTCTGTCTGTCTGAAATGCTTCTCTACCTCATCCAAACTCTATTCCTCCTTACCCTTCAGTCTCAACATAAACAGCTTTCCTCAAGAAGCCTTCCTCACTCTGAGAACTTGGTCCTATCTTTCCATAGCACCACACACTTCCCTCTTCCTAAAATACATCACTTCAGGACTATTTTTTTAACATTAGTCTAACTTATTATCCTATAAAATGTAAAAGGACATGAACTATATCCAATTTTCTCTCATAATCTTCCCATTGCCCAGCACAAATCTTGACACTAGCTGAACACTGAATGAATGATTGGTAAATCAGGTTTAACCATCTGGTCTACCTCCCCTTGTGTTACAGAAGAACCTGAAGGAGACCCAGAGAGGTGAAGAAACTCACCCAAACAAACCAAGCATCTTTGGTTGCAGCCAATAGTTAGAACAGGGCTTCCCTCATAGCTCAGTTGGTAAAAGAATTTGCCAGCAATGCAGGAGACTTGGGTTCAATTCCTGGGTCGGGAAGATCCCTTGGAGAAGGAAATGGCAACCCACTCCAGTATTCTTGCCTGGAGAATTCCAAGGACAAAGGAGCCTGGTGGGCTACAGTCCATGGGATTGCAAGAATCGAACAAGGTTTAGTGACTAATCAACAACACAATAGTCAGAATCTAGCTTTCCTAACAATCAGTGCTGGGGTTCTTCCCAAGCAACCCTCCCCCTTACTGACAGTAATTAACTCCCATGTATCACAGTGTCTGCACTTAAGATTGATTCCAGACATGGACTGTGTAGACTGTGTGACATCCAACTTCTCTGCTCTGTATGAGGATGAACAAGGAAGACTGTTATTTCTCAGTCTTTTATGGGCATGCTGGGATTCGGACATCACACAGCTAAGCACATAGTTAGCATGTAGGAGCACATGCCACCCCTACTGCTTTGTTCAGTGCCTTAGAAAAGTAAATGCCACATCACAATATCGCTTTGGTGTAACCATTGAAATGGCCTTCTTTCCCCAGTGAGGAAATATCCCAGTGAGTGCAAGCTTCTCTCCAGTGGTGTCATTTTCAATGAAGCTTGCCTGTGTCATTTGCAGTTAGGGGTTCATTGGTCAGAAGTGTTTTCTAGGGATGTGCACAATGGAAACCATTAGAGAGAAGCTTAGAGCCGCCAGCTAGCCCCTAAGTTTAATACACTATGCTAACTGTAATGATGGTAGGCAGCTGCTAAAAGAGAGGAAAAGATGAGAAAGCAAAAGAGTGCCAGCCTTGTACCAACACACTCACATGAGGTTTTAACCCAGTGCTGGGTTTAAGATAATTATAGCATTAATAACCTCTTCCAGATTACTGAAAACACCTTTAAAATCCTTTAGATAATGAGCTCCAATACTTTGGTCACCTGATGCGAAGGACTGACTCACTGGAAAAGACCCTGATGCTGGGAAAGCTTGAAGGCAGGAGGAGAGGGAGACAACAGAGAATGAGATGGTTGGATGGCATCACTGACTTGATGGACATGAGTTTGAGCAAGCTCTAGGTGTTGGTGATGGACAGGGAAGCCTGGCGTGCTGCGGTCCATGGGGTCGCAGAGTTGGACATGACTGAGTGACTGAACTGAACTGAACTGAAGAAACTATACAATAAACCTGTATGTCTCCACTGTGAACTACCAGAGTGGAATTCTATCATCACTTTTATTTTGGTTTGGAGTGTGCTGGCAGAACTCAAAACTCTTGGGGTAGCTTTCAGGATTATTTCTCAGCTGGACAGCTTCATACATGAATCCCAAAGAATGGTGACATTCTTCTTTGGAAAGCATTGGGTAGTATAGGAATTCTCATCTCTACAATCAAAAGACATCAAAAATAAATTTGGATTTTTAAAAAAAGGGGTCATTGTAGAGGGTCTCAGATTCACACTGGTTCATCAGATGAATTATAGTTATGTCATCCGTGCCGGTAACTCTGTGTTAGAGCAGTCAAAGCAATATCTGCAGTACAAATTACAGACTTTGATCCCAACGTGCCCGTTAGAACAGAGAACTAGGTTTGCTCTTTCTATTTTATACCTCCAAATGTTTCAGAGTGAAGAGATGAGAAAGTGCATTGGATCCTTCAGTTCCCTCTTTATCTGCCTCTAAATGGGATCTTAGGACTTGGTGTGCTTACCTCGCCTTTTATCCAGCCTGCAGCGAGGCTCATCTGCAAGCAAAAATTACCTTGCCCAAGTATTCTTAGGAGAAATAATTAGCCACAAGCCCCTCCTCCGCACACTCTCCCACATTCCTCGAGAGGCCCAGATGCCTGACATAAATCATTTAGTCCTGAGCCCTCGCATACACCTTTCCCACTGGATTCCATAATTGGCAAAGTAGTTGCCAACTGGGTTTAAAGTGATTTGAAATTGTTTTCCATCCAGTCTTGCTGATAGCAAAAGGTTTCCCCTTTACCTCAAGCATGAGTTACAGTAACATGATTGAATGTAACCAGTTATTCAGTTCAAGCTGTGATTCTGATACACTATAGACAATATGAATTCCCCAGAGCTCAGTGAGGCCATCTCAATGGTCCGTTTAAGTCCAATTCAATTAGACTCACTATGGTTCTTAGACTTCCTTAGGTATGTTTGCAGCAGCCCTCAGGGTTGAATGTGAGACTGGTATTCATCTAGGACTTTTAAATTAGGTCTCAGGTGTCATCATTCTAAATGAATTATTACAGTGGTGTGTTCACACTGCTGTAGTTGAAGTTGTGTTAGCATCTCCCCTCGACCATTTTAATCCACTGTGGAACAGAACTTGTCATGTAAGGGCTCTGCCAGAGAGTGACTTTTTCCTTGAAACCCAGTTTTTAAAATAATTGGCCTAGCAAGTAAACACTGTGATGTGCATTTTTTTGGTGGGGGGGTGGGCAGGAAAGACCACCTGAATTTACTGGGGTTTTGGGTTTGTATGTTTGTTTTGTTTGTAAGAGAGCAAATGCAAGAACAGCTCTCAATATTGCATTTTCTCACATTTAACAGACTGAGTCATGAATGTATCCCTATTTGCCGGCAGCGGGCGGCGGAGGGTGGGGGGTGTTGCTGAGCACCAGACCTAAAAGGGAAGTTAATATACGGGCTTTCTTTTTTCAAAATTTCCTGTTGTCTGCCTCCATAATCTCTCCTTCTGGAGCCTCAACTAACATTTTCTTCTTTCTTTTAATTTCCCGGGCTTTATATCAGCCCCAGCCATGACATCAGCAAACATGTGGGAACATCTGTCAGCGTGTAGCTATTTCAGACACATTAAAAAGTACGTGCTCATTTCCCCATGCTAGAGTGGCCTAACAAACTATAGCTTCGAGCAGAGAGTGACAGTTACATTAATACCATAGTAGAGGGATCAGCCAGCCTAATGGAGAAAGCACTCTATGCATGTGTCATCAATAACAAATCACATGCTGGGCAGAAAATAAAATAATTACAGAACCTACTTTTCTTTATCCAGGCAATTCAGACACTATGGCAATGTTCCAAGTTCCCAAAATCCAAGGGGTTGCAGTAATCAGCCTCACTCGGAAAATATATACAAGAGAGAGTTTAAAACAACAGAGCCATGAAATTCAGAACAAAGCAACAACAGGTGAGCAGATTAAATGGGGTACTAATTGGGGAGTATATAAATCAGAATCACAGAATGTGAACACATTTAGGGTTTATTATTTGTTCTCAATGAAAGAAAAGCTGAACTGGCAAACTGATCTTTCTATATACTATCTCTATGATTATGCCTGTGACTTTTGTATTTTAAAAGGAGGTAATACTTTGCAGTTACAGGGTAAATTTAAATAATTAACTGGAAAGCTCAGGTCCTCCAATTATTCAAGGCACCTAAATTATACAAAGACTCTAATGCTCTTTCCATATACAAAGCTAAGTTTATTTTTAATCATTAGTATAAAGTCCTAAGCAAAATCATTATAGCCCCCATAGTTTACTTACTAAATGCATGCACACTACAGCAAGTAGTAAAAGATTGTTTAGGATGACTGAAATGGTAGAGGAAAGTGCTAGCTGATTTCAGTGTTAAAAATTAGTTGCTGCTGATTCAAATAGATGTGAAAGTGAAAGTCACTCAGTCACTTTCAGATGTCTGACTCTTTGTGACCCCGTGGACTGTACTCTGCCAGGTTCCCCTGTCCACAGCATTCTCCAGGCCAGAATACTGGAATGGATAGCCTGTCCCTTCTTCAAGGGAATCTTCCTGACCCAGGAAGTGAACTGAGGTCTCCTGAGTTGCAGGAGGATTCTTTACCAGCTGAGTTCAAATGGATGGTAAATTTTTATTTCATAAGTACATTTTTTTAAGATGTCCCATACATTAAGGATCAGTTCAGTTCAGTTAAGTTGCTCAGTCATGTCCGACTCTTTGCGACCCCATGAACTGCAGCACTCCAGGCCTCCCTGTCCATCACCAACTCCCAGAGTCCACCCAAACCCAAGTCCATCGAGTCGGTGATGCCATCCAACCATCTCATCCTCTGTCATCCCCTTCTCCTCCTGCATAACATTCACCAAACTAAACTTCCTCGTTCCTAGGATTTTAGGTTTCTGTGATGGGATTTAGATAATTAACCAAACTAACCCTATCTCAGATTCGTTGCTCTTGTTATTCCCCCTTCATGAAAAGCTCTTCCCTCAGATGCACACAGTTTCCTCATCAACATCAAATATCATCCTCAGAGACTCCTTTCCTGACAACCTTCACCGCTGTAGTCCCCTTCTCACTGTCACAGTCTATCCCATCACACTGCATTCAAATTCTTTGTGAACTTGAGAACTACCTTGTTTCTTATCTACTGATAAAGGCACTGTCTCTAAACTTGTCCTTTCACGTCTGTATCCCCAATGCCTAGATAGTACCCAGAACACGACAGTGAGTGAATAAATCAATGAGTGAAAGAAGCACCTACACACACACACAATGATGACAACTGAAGTCAAATTACACTGACACCAATTTATCCATGCTCTTCCGATACAAAATGTGGATCTGTTCCTCAACAGAAGAATTGGGGCATTGGTACTAACAAAGACGATCATAAAATGTGTAAACAATGTGAGGAGATGGTTGGATGGCATCACTGAGTCGATGGATATGAACTTGGGCCAACTCCAAGAGATGGTAAAGGAGAGGGAGGCCTGGCAAAGTCCGTGGGGTCACAAAGAGTCAAACCCGACTTGGCGACCGTACAACAGGAACAACAAAATAATATCTAGGACTGTCAAAGAACAGAAAAAACAACAGACTACTCAGTAATGCAGGATGTCAAATTCCTGGGTTATCATCTTGGTTTCCACAGTGTTGGAGTCTGGCTGAGTATCCACACGTAGCTAAAATTGAATGTCCGGTGGTTGGTGGTGGTGCTTTAGTCTCTAAATCTTGTCTGACTCTTTAAGACTCCATGGACTGTAGCCCGCCAGGCTCCACTGTCCACGGGATTTTCCAGGCAAGAATACTGGAGTGGGTTGCCATTTCCTTCTCTAGAAGATCTTCCCAACCCAGGGACCGAGCCTGCATCTCCTGCATTGCAGTCAGATCCTTTACCACTAAGCCATCAGGGGAGCTGAGTGCCCAGTAGACACCACTGCACAAAGGAAAATCTGTCCAGTGGGGATTTCTAATTCCAGCATTGTGGAAGGCTTGATATCATAGAATAGAACCTTGAAAAGAGCTCAATAAGTTATTAAAAAAAAAAAAAACTTTTCCTTTTCTTCTTAAATTGCAGTAAAATATACATAACATAAATATTCCATCTTAGTTATTTTTCAGGGCACACTTTAATGGCATTAAATTCATTGACATTGTTATGCAACCATCATCACCATCCATCTCCAGAACTTTTTCCATCTTGCACAACTGAGACTCTGTGCCCATTAAACAATGACTCCTGATTCTCCTCTTCCCTCAACCTTCACACCATCATTCTACTTTCTGTCTTTATGAATTTGAGGAGCCACCACTGTGAGAAGCCCACGCACTGTAACTTCAGAATAGTCCCCATTTGCCGCAAGTAGAGAAAGCCCACATGCAGCCAGCGAAGACGCACCACAGCCAAAAATAAACTGATTAATTGAAAAATTTTTTAAAAGACAATAATAATCATGTCAGAGAGGAGGACACTAAAAACAAAGTAAAGGTATTAATAGCAACCAGAGGGAAGAGTTAGTTAACCTATAATTAAATTCATGGCAAGCAACACTGGAAGCTGAAAGACAGTGGACTATCTTCAATGAACTGAGAACAAATAACCCTCAATGCAGAATTTTAAAGACTATCAAGAATAAGGGCAAATAAATACATTTTCCAAAAGAAAAAACGCAGAGTTATTTCTTACTAAATGACTCTCACAAAATGAAATTCTAGAGCTTGCATTTCAGGAAGCGTGAAAATTATTCCAGAGGAGCGCCTGGGAGGCAAGAAAGCAAGAAGGCACAGTGAGGTGGAGAAATCTTCAACTACATAAAACACAAAAATGTCTAATTTGTGACATTAAAAAGCAATCAGTATAGAGCCAAATATACTAACCATGTTAAGTCAGAGGGGATAAGCAGAATTGGTCATCTTAGGTTTTGAGTATCTGACAGGACAGCAAAGATAACAAATATACACTCTAAGTCACATACACATGCTAAAATTCTTAGAGAAACATTAAAAGAATGGAAATAGAGTATATAACTTCCAAGCCAGTAGAGAAAGGGGTAAAGGAATGAGGGAAAAATCAAGCTAACCCAAGAAAGGCTTAAACAGGGGGAAAAAAACACAAAAACAATTATTTGAATGAATGAAAGATTAATATAGTAATAATGAAAAATAATAAAATAGTAATAATGTCAAGAGCAGAAAGAAATATTGATTATGCATCCAAAATAGTGCACAGACATAAGCCAATATAATATGTGAGCTATGTTACAAATAAAATCATATTTCATAAATCATAGCACCTACAGGCACTGAATGGACATACAGTTTAAAATATTCTGATCAGGGATTTTAAAATATGCTGGAATTTTAAAATAAAAATCTACATTAAAAAATGCACACCACCAGTGTCAATTCAATGTAGAAATATAATGAGATATATGAATAAGTTTAAAAAGACAAGCTACAGAATTGCACATACAATCCTTTTTTGTTAAAGAAAATTGTGTCTGTATGTGATTAGACTCACATGTATAAATAAATTTTTGGACACATGGGAGACTCTTCATAACTATGCATCCTGCATTGTTGAAAATTATTTATACAATAAGCATGCATAATTAATTTTGTAATTAAAATTTTATATTTAAATTTTATAGTTTTATAAAATTTTATCATTTAAAAAAGTAAAATACAGAAAAAAATTTTAAATGTATCTAAATGCTAGAAGGACAATAAACCGAGAAGAAAAATAAGACGGAAACAAAATGGGAGAGGATGAAGGTCATGGAGAAGAATCAAGTGTTAAGACGGTATTGGGAGACTAGAAAAAAAAAAGTGAGAAATTGGGAAACAGAGAATCAGAAGGTTTATATTAATGTCGCTCCTATTTAACTTAAAAAAAAGAGAGAAGGGGTTTTTTTTTTAGTTTTTTAAAATAAATTTTATTTACTGGTTGGTTTGGGGTTTTCTTATTTTTCTAATGTGTGTTGGTATGTTGCCAAAGTGCTTGATTTTTCTGCAGCTAATTAAGACCCTTGCCTGGATTTGGACCCTGGAGATAAAGGTCAGAACTGCTAGTGGGACTTTCAAAGGTTTTAACTGTTCTCTGTGCTCCTAAAAGCTTAACTCCTCAACTGCCAACCTGAAAAATGGTGTCACCCCCCCAACTCTGTCCCCGAAACCTCCTGTTTAAATCTTTGTCCACTTAATCCCTCATTAACTCCTTGAACCCTTTCAACTGAATTTACATGTCTGTTTCTTGCAGCTTTGGCTTTTGCCAGAGATAATGGTGTCTGGGAACATCATTTTGTCTCTCCTATGGCTAGTTAACATCTAGACCCTGATTTTCCAAACTACCACAGCTTTTTCAGGATTAAAAGCCCTGAGAGGAAGGTGTTAATCAGAGCAACACCCAAAACAACTGGACTCTAGGTACCGACTCAAATCCTGAGATAAAAGCAGCTTGAAAATATCCAGTGGCTCCCTCCCAGCCTTCAAAAAAGTTAGGAAAACTGAACAAGGAAATGGGCAGGAAAGACCTGGGCAGGAAATGAGGTAATGAGTCATATAAATCCCAATGTCTCACCACTCTGTGTGTTAAGAAGGAAATGAAAGAAAGTAAATGTGCTCCTCCATACAGCTTAATTTATAGCAGAATGTGAAAATATTCTGCTGATGAAATTTTTAAAAGATCCGGTTGCATGGTTAGTTATTAATTAAGTTTTCAAAAGAAAATATAAACTAATGGTTTGACTAATTAAAATTTTGGCCTAAAATACTGTAGCCCAAATCACTTTATTTTTAGCTAATGAAAAATAATATGACCCCCTACTGAAGACCTCCTCAAAGGCTGCTTGGGCATATTTACAATTCTCTTGATCTCAAAGCTATTTGGCCCTTTTGTTCAAATACAATAACCCCAATATATCAGACCATCTCTATTTGCTTCAAGATATGGGGAGATTCACTCCTTTTACCCCATGCAAATCTCTGTCTTCAGAATGGCTTTACACACAAGCAGAGCAGACAGATACCTGATTCTGTGAATGCAGCGATTCCCTGAAATCTAAGAATGTCTCTGCACCCAGGTTTCAAAACACCAGAAACACCACAGGAAAGAGACATACAGCTTAAAGCAGAATTAAATTCGGAGTTTAAAGTTTCCTTTTCTTCAGGTTTCCTTTAAAAGACGTTCTTGGTGGTCCTGTGGCTAGGACTCCACACTCCCAATGCAGAGGGCCTGGGTTCAATCCCTAGTCAGGGAACCAGATCCTACATTCCTCAACTAAACATTCTGCTTGCTGCAACAAAGACTAAAGATCCTGCATGCCACAACAAGACCTGGCACAGCCAAATAAACAAATATTAGAAAAGAAGTAGTAGCACCAAGCAGCAGGCATCAGCTTCACTTTAAAATGCAAATATTGTGGGAGGACTAATATATAAATCATTAACATTACAGCTTGAACTAATGATCAGATGCCAACTACCTGATACTGGAGATGAGACCCTTCATCATCCTGGGCTTCAGTAAAAGATGAGGTAGTTGGGCTAGATCCAAATGTCTTCATCACAACAGGGGTTTAGGTGTGAGGAAGCTAGAAGGATATCCTAGTGAGGACATTTGTCATACCACCTACCACACATGGACCAACCCCACTTCCCACTGCATCCTCATCCCTCCGCCCACCTCATCTGCTGCACCCCAAACTCTAGCTGAGAAATCCGAGGTTGAGTCCTGCAAAAACATTCTATGCCTCCAACATGAGTCAAAGGTTCCTAACTATCCATAGTGATGGGCTTCTTTGCTTATCTAATGAAAGCTATGAAACCTGTGACTAATCAGGGCAGTTTAGCCACTATAAAAAACCATCCCAGAATGTACAGTGGCTCAAACACAGCAGGAGTTTATTTTTCACTCATATAAAGTCCAAAATAGATACTCCTGCTCAGCAGGAGGCTGTAAGTGGTGATTCAGGAACCGAGGCTAGTTCCCATCTTCAGGCTTTGCCACCTTTAACATACAGCTTCCAAGGTCAATGCTCTCTTAGGCACTGATCCTGCAGAAAGGGGATGGTAGGATACAGATCAAAGACCAGGCCTAGAAGCCACACACAAAACTGCCCCTGAAACCCTTTGGTGTATCTTGGGGTTTGGGGACATGAAATTAAAAATTCCCTGGATTAGATCTTTTGTTTCCTGAGTATCAATGGCTTAAGACCTGAGCACCTGACGCATAGGAAGCACTAAGAGGGCAAGAGAATCAGAAAAAGGAGACGAAGAGAAGCTGAAACACACTCAGGATTTGACCTAGAGTTGGTTTTCCTCAAATCCTCTTGTACTTCTCCAAAGGAGTCTTCAGTCCTTGCTTAAAAGAGTTTAGACAGATAGAAAGCAGATAAGAGATACACATATACATATGTTATATGTGCATTAGCTTATATATAGTTATCTATCAAATAGATAAATATATATAAATCATATACATGTGTGTATATATGTGTATGTATAGGGCTTAGCAGCAGCATCATAGGGCTTCCCTGCTGGCTCAGCTGGTAAAATCCGCCTGCAATGCGGGAGACCTGGGTTCGATCCCTGGGTCGGGAAGATCCCCTGGAGAAGGGAAAGGCTACCCACTGCAGTATTCTGGCCTGGAGAATTCCATGGACTGATTCCATTCTAAGTGAAATAAGTCAGAAAAAGACATATACCATAAGATATCACATATATGTGGAATCTAAAATATACCACAAGTGAACCTATCTATGAAACAGAAAGAGAATCACAGACATAGAAACCAGACTGCTGGTTGCCAAGGGGGAGGGGGTTGGTAGAGAGATGGAATGGGAGGCAGAGTTTAGAAGATGTCAACTTTTACATATAGGATGGATAAACTTCAAGGTCCTACTCTATGACACAGAGAACTATATTCAGTACCCTGAGATAAACCATAAGGAAAAAGAATATTTTAAAAAAGAGTGTGTGTGTGTGTGTGTGTGTGCGCGCGCACTATGCTGTGCTTAGTCGCTCAGTCATGTCCGACTCTTTGCAACCTTATGGACTGTAGCCTGCCAGGCTCCTCAGTCCATGGAATTCTCCAGGTAAGAGTACTGGAGAGGGTTGCCATGACGTCCTCCAAGGGATTTCTTGACCCAGGGATCAAACCTGCATCCCCTGCATTACAGGCAGATTCTTTACCACTAAGCCACCAGGGAAATATATATATATATATATATACACACACACATAAATTTTTTTTGAGGCTGCTCTGGGTCTTAGTCGGCGGCACACGGGATCTTTAGTTGCAGCATGTGAACTCTTAGCTACAGTATGCAAACTCTTAGGTGCAGTATGCCAACTCTTAGTTGCAGCCTGTGGGATCTAGTTCCCTGATCAAGGATCGAACAGGGGCTCCCTGCATTGGGAGCATGGAATCTTAGCCACTGGACCATGAGGGAAGTCCTTGTATAGCAGAAATTAACACAACATTTTAAATCAACTATATTTCAATTTTTTTTAAAATTAAAGCTAAAAAAAATTAAAGCTGAAAAAAGAAAGAAAAAGAAACAATGAATAACTGAACAAAAAGTCCACCTATTCTCAAACTCTATCATTTTTTTTAACTCTGCAACCCCTTACCCAAATAAAGAGAAAGAGAAAAGGAAGAGGGTCCAAAAGTACCATCTTCACATGATTCAGGGACACTAACAGTTGGTAGGACATCTGTAGCTTCTCCTCAAAGGAGAAGCGCTGGGGAGGTGGCATCCCCACTCTGCACCCTGGTCCACCACCTCCTGTCCGCCATGGTGGACAGCATAAGGCAACTATTTCCATAAGACTAATGCCTGCTTCCTGTTTGTTATCAGAGGGAGTGGGATAACATAAGAAGAGCTGCGTTCAAAAATTAGTCTTTCCAGATGTTTTAATATATCTGTCTATTAATTTCATAAGAAATAAAACAACAATCTAAACAATGTAAACAATCTAAACTAAAAAACATTTCTTAGGAAATAAGAACTGCTGAATGTAGCTTTCTTAAAGATTCATTACTTAGATATTTTAGCTTCTTTTTTGTGACTTTTCTAGAAAATGTGTCACTTTCATCAAATAAACTTCCTTTCATATGACAAAATGTAAAGAACTTGCTTGTGGAAGGGAGAAAAAAAATTTTTTCTCTACCCATCTTAAGTTCATTGGCTGAGACTCAACAAATCAGACTGAGAAAAGACAGAGTAGTAAGAGAAAAACAAGAAATGAGCAAATTTATTAGCAGGTGCTCCAAGGCCTCCCTGGCAGCTCAGACAGTGAAGAATCTGCCTGCAGTGCCGGAGACCTGGATTCGATCCCTGGGTTGGGAAGATCCCCTGAAGGAGGGAATGGCAACCCCAGTCTTACGGCAATGCTTTTCAAGTGATAAACGTCTGTCTTCATTGGGGCGGGGGGGAACAACTGCATACCGATTGGTGTTACGGTTGCAAGTTGAAGAAGCCTTTACACCATATCAAACCTTTACACCCTGGACATGCTTGTTTTCTTTAGCCTTTGACCTCCTCCCATAAGGGATTTCCCCTTGTCCTTTCAGGGCACAGGATTACAAGCCACAATGCCATTTCCCTGCTTCCCTCACCTCCTTTTTCTTCCTCTGTCATCTTATAGTTCCTCCATCTGAGCTTGGTTTTGGAAACTCCACCATTCTCCATCTCTTTGTTATATGGAGAAATTCAGCTCCCTCTCTATAACTACTATGCCCAAACTTAGCTGTTGCCTTCCCTTTTTATAGCAAACACATCTAATTTCTCACAAAGGGGTTTTCCACAACATAAAATTCATCCTCCTCAAGAAGTCTCTGAGCTGATCACTAATTATTTTCAAGGTAAATGGACTTAATTCTCCAATCAGAAGACAGAATGGATGCACGGTTAAGGAAAAAAAAAGATCCCACAATATGCTGCCTATAAGAGAATCAATTCAGCTTTAAGGACACACACAGGCTGAAATTAAGAGATAGAAAAATATATTCCATGCAAATAGAAACCAAAAGAGAGGAGAAGTAGCCACATTTACATCAGACTAAATAAGCTTTAAGTAAAAAACTGTAATAAGAGAAAAAACACTGATGAGTGGATTCCATTAAGAGGAAATAAAAATAGTAAATATATATGAACCCAACATCAGAGCACCTAATATATAAAGCAAATATTAACAGCCTTCAAGTAGGGAACTTCTTATCCAGACAGGAAATCAATAAGGAAACATTGGACCTGAACAACACTTTAAATCAAATGATCCTAACACACATATTAAGAACATTCCATTTAACAGCAGCACAACAGACACTCTTCTCAAGTGCACATACAGTATTATTCAGGAGAGATTGTATAAAGGTTCTGCAAAAATAAAAATAACACTAACATGAAATAGCAATCCAACTTGTAGGTATACATCCAAAAGAAATAAAATTACTATCTTGAAAGAATGTCTACACTCTCATGTTCATTGTAGGATTAATCACAGTAGGCAAACTATGGAAACAACCTACATGTTTGTCAACACATTGAATGAATTAAGAAAATATGGTATATATGTACAATGAAATGCTATTCAGACTTTAAAAAAGAAGTAAATCCTGCCATTTGCAACAACATGGGTAAATCTGAAGGACATTATACTAAATGAAATAAGCCAGACACAAAAAGACAAATATCACATGATCTCACTTATATGCAAAATTTTTTAAAAAAATCAAACTCAAAAGGTTATTAGAGTGGAGGTTACCAGAGTCTGGAGGGTGGGGGGAAAGGGTCATACTAATCAAGGGGTAAATTTTTTCAGTTATAAAAGAAATAAGTTCTGGAGGCCTAATGTACAGGATGGTGACAATAGTTAATAATAAAGTATTATATACTTGAAATTTGCTAAGAGAGTAAATCACAAATGTTCTCGGCACACACACATAAAAAACTGGTAACTATGGAAGGTGATAGACATGTTAATTTGTCTCACTGTGGTAGTCACTTCACAGTTTATACATTTATCAAAACATCATATTGTATACCTTAAATATAAACAATTTTTATTTGTCAAAAATAAATACACAAAAATAAGTCTTATGAGCTATACATAGTGATATTTCTTCTTCGGTGCATATACTTATTGGAAGTTCTGAGTTTTTTCCCACTATTATTTTGTTATAGGCTCCACCTGATACATATGATTAGAACCTGAATCATTTCAATGGTTTTTGCTGCCAACGAGCAGCACACATTTTAGGTTTTTGTCTCTTGTCCCTAACCCTAACATGACGGTGCCTATGTCATGTTAAGCAGACAGGTCGACTGAAGAAACTCAATGCTGACATTTGTTAAATGAAAAGAGGGACCTTGTTTGCAATTTCGTGTTTAAAGTACTTTGTACATTGTAGGTACTCAATACGGAGAAGGCAATGGCACCCCACTCCAGTACTCTTGCCTGGAAAATCCCATGGACGGAAGAGCCCAGTAGGCTGCAGTCCATGCGGTTTCGAAGAGTTGGACACGACTGAGCAACTTCACTTTCACTTTCATGCATTGGAGAAGGAAGCGGCAACCCACTCCAGTATTCTTGCCTGGAGAATCCCAGGGACGGGGGAACCTGGTGCGCTGCCATCTATGGGGTCGCACAGAGTCAGACACGACTGAAGCAACTTAGCAGCAGCAGGTACTAATAATAACTGGTTAAATGAACAGCTGTAAAAAGAATGTTGTTGGTAAATAACTACTGAAGTCTTGGATGCAATTAATCTTTTAGATGGGGAAGACTGGTAATACCTTGGTGATCCACTGGTTAGGACTCTATGATTTCACTGCCAAGGGCTCAGGTTCAATCCCTGATCAGAGAGCTAAAATCCTGCAAACCTCGTGAAGAGGCCAAACAAAAAAAATAAATGGGAAAGATGAAAACGATAGCTTAATATTCAACATTTGTCAAGTAGGATGTAGCCTGAGGGGCAATATTACCAGTATACAATATATACAGCACCACTATAAAAATTAGTTGAATGAAAGGAAATTGACTCAGCATATTCTTTTAACAAGCAGTATGTACTCATACAATGCTTAAACTGGTTTAAACATTGAGATGATTTATGTAAAGCCCAGCAAGTATGACAGGAAGTATATTCAAATGGAAAATGTATTGTCAACTAGAAATATAAATGCACTTATATTGTCTTTTTGGTGATCTTAATTTTATTGCTCTGAACATAAACATTTATGTTTATTTATGTTATGTTTATGTTCCTTCACCATTGAAGGAACATAAAATCTCATTTTTTCAGAGCACTTTTCAGGTATATTTCTTACACAATAACTCTACATCCTGGAATGTCAGTAGGCATCAAACAATGCCAGATCTACATAATCACCTCTTTACCAACAGTCCAAATGCATGGATTATGCAATAACAGAATCCAGGGGGAAAAAAAAAAAACTTTTTTAATCAGTGAGATGCACTTAATACATTAAATTGGTAGCCATGGAATTGTGAGTCTCTAGACTTGAAACTATCTAACCCCTGGCCATCTTTCTGCTGTTGCATCTACCATATGTTTTATAATTATCTGTTGGTATGTGTCAGCTACTCCTCTGCCAACTCTCTGAACAGAACCTGGTCCTCCTTTATTATCTTGCCTGACAAAGAAAAGGCTTTTGAAAATATTTATTACATGACTAAACGCTGTGATCTGATTATCTGCTCTTTGGGGCCTCTCTAAAATTTATAGTTACAATGTTAACCTCAAATTCCTTCTGTCCTTTCTTGAGTCAACTTATCCAACTCAGTATTAGCAGATAGCATTTTTGGAGCATGCGTCATATGCAGGCACTGTGCTATACACCCCTAAATGCCTTCTCATTTAATCTTTAGCACAGCCCTGAAGGCTTGATACTATGATTATCATGGTCTTCATTCTCAAAAGGATAACTGAAGTTTAAAGAAATTAAGTAATTTGCCTGAAGTTACACAGCTAGAAAGAGGCCCGGGCAAGAGTTAAGTCTGTATATGCTGGATTCCAGAGCTTACATGTGGTTTTAGGCACATCGCTAAAATTCTGAACAGGAAATGAGCCAAAGAAAAAGCCAAGTGCCCATTAGTAATGGATAAAAAGTGTTTTGTCTCTAAGGGCCCCGGGGCTTGTAAAAATTCAGGGAGTTCTTCATCTCATCCATCATTTGTGTCTCTAAATGGCAGCCCTGAGTTTGGGTTTCTAAACGAGGGAACAAGTATCAGAGAGATGCTCCCACCAGCAGGTGAACCACAGACCCCACTGAAAGAATGGCTGTGGGTGAGAGATAGGAACACCGGATGCTTTCTCCCAACTATAAAATGCAAAGCTTTTCTGTAGCAGTGGTCCTGCAGTTCTGTACCAGAAACTAGTGCAAAACCAGGATTCAATTATGGGATTTCACCTTTATATAGCTCTTAGGGAGAGAACTGTATTAATTAAATGTAACCACTGTTGAACTCATCAGACTCCCCTATGCTTACCAAGAGCACCTTGATGAAAGGCACAGTGTCTGAGAACAGCCAGAGAAAGTATCTACAGCATCTACTGCCTTTTATGATCCAAGGGAGACCAGAAGGCCCACAGCCTCCCTCCCAGGCCCCACTTGGCCTGTTCCAGAAACTAAATTTTCTTCAAGTAATCCTTCTCACAGCCAAGAGCTAGGGTCAAGCCCCTTCCACTAAACACACACAACATCTTTTAGGAACAGGTACATGACATGACATGGGATTCATGAAACAACACAAAAAGGTGAGCTGAAGAAAGATCATTCTATTCTTCCAGCTCAACTCCAGCACAGTGAGTCTGTGAGCATGGTCTCTGGGGGGGGATTCAAATGGAGGCAAGTGGTCATTCATTTAGATACTAAGAGCCATTCCTGAGTTCGGCAAAATATTAGAAGAGGTGACCTCTAAAAGGTGACTCTTCAGTCTCTTGAGTACTGTGCTGAGTCCCTGTGTGGCAGACTGTCAACAATTTGAGCATTTAGACAAAGGCGAAATAACGGCTTTCCATCATGTTATGCTGAGGACAATTTGCAAGTGCACAAGCATCTCTTTGTCCCCTAAGTCAGATCATCAACCACAGTTACTCCTTGGTAAGATGAATTTTATTTCTTTGTTAACTTGCTTATTTGTAATCCAACCTTGTTTCAAAGAAAATCTGGAGTGACTATAATGCAAATTGGACAAAGCAAGAGTGTTAAAAATGCAGAGACACACTTAGAAAAACTCCCAAGAACTCAAGCAAAGTAGCTGTGTCCAAAGCACTTATATAGAGCAATAGTGACATCCAGTGGTCAATTCAGTTATTCTTAAATGAGGTATGTAATTTTCCTTCAACCTAGTATTAATTATAACCAGAAAAACTGTGTTTTTTTGAGCAACTCAATTGGGGGGCTCTTCTGAACTTCAAGAAAGGATTGAATTTTGGGCCTCAAATGCAGTAAACACTTCTCTGTCTCCCAGCTTAAAGCTTTAACATCTGCAGATGGTCTTTGCTCAAATGTAGGAAAAATAAAAAATTAAAAGAGCTCTCTATTGCCTCATCTCTTAAATGGAGCAGGTCATAAACTACCTGCCAAATTGGAGCCAGAAACGAGTGGCCACGGGAAGCACAGTGTATAAGGACAGCCGTAAATGTGCACCGGAGGAAAAAAGGAAGAGAAGGTATTCCATATGTCACACACAGAACAAAGAAAGGAACGCTGAAAGAATGAGGCCAGATTAATGGTCTCAGGCAGAGAGCTGTGTGGAGGGTAAGGACTGTGGCTGACTCATTGTTGTATCCCCGGTATAATATCCATTGTATAGCAAGTATTCAGATACTCTTTATTCTGTGAATAAATGAATGAATGGAGGGGTTTCGGGGCATCCTATCCCGAAGGATCTTCCTGTTAGGATGAGGGGGGTCTGCTCAGCCCAGTTTTAAGTCTAGAGACCGCCCCTCAAGATGGTGTCTGCCGACCAACAGGAAGAATACAGATTCAAATGATCTTTCTGACTAAATGACTCACTGACTGCTGAGAATAAAACAGGCTAGAACAGTAAGCAGGGCTAAGGACTGAATCAACAGAAATTCCGTATCTGGGTAGTGTACACTGAACATCTACACGGTTAGCTCTCATTCACTGTGTTCATGGCAGGCATTCAGTAGCTGACCTACCACCAGGCGGTGGCCCAGAATGACGGAACAGGAGCCTGTGACAAAGCACAGCCCCCAGGGTCACGGGGCTTGCAGCTCTCTCTTCATTCCCTTGGGTCATGACGGCCAGACTCATCAGAGGTTGCTCTAAAGACTGTGCAACTGGGCTCTAAATGGTTTTGCATAAACTGTAACTTAGATTGTTCATCTTATTTTAAATATTTGTAACAAGAGTATCATATTCAATATAAATAATTTTCTTTAATAATGTTTTAGGAGTCAGTTATGTAGAAAAAAAAATCTTCATTTTTAGAAGCTTTACTACTAAATATACTTGTGAACAAAGCAAAATATTTAAAGATATAGTCCAAATAATCTTATTCTATTCTCCTTTGATCTATCTTGGGCGAGAGTATATTTAAAAGCCTTGAAGTCACATCAAATGGTATTTTTTGCATACTTTGTAAAAACAATAAAAAAGAACTATTTACAATAATTTCCAACAATTCATCTTGCAATAATCTTGCAAAAAAAAAATGTAGCAAAACATATTCTTGGTAAAACTAGTATCTCTGCAATTCTAAGAAAATACAGAGAACTCCAAGTCAATTTCTTCCTAAAAATGGCAATTAGTACAAAAGAGCGTGAAGTCTTATAATAACAATAACACATTTGTTTTAACAAAATAATTTCTGGCCATTACTAGAAAATTGCTAATTCTTGAAAAGGCACGTGTATATAAATCATTAGCGCAATTATTATACTCTTATCCCTCAATGAAATGTGATGATATCAACATAAGAATCAATAATAAATCAAAGAGTGTGCATATGAATTCATTTAATGATTTTACCACCTCTTCTGGGCAGGTGGGCTGCAGTCTAGATTAAAATAAAGATTTGTGGGTTCAAGAACTGCTGAAAAGAATGATTGGGAACACAATGCAATCTCCCAGCATACGGATTCTCCTGGTAGCAAAGTGTCATCCGCACTCCAGTGTAAGGCATAATCCTCAAGACTCCCCACAAACAGGCTGGGCAGTTCAGCCTGCAGTTCCCACGAGTCAATTCCTTTCAAGACCTAAGAGCCCAGGTATCAGAAAACAAGAGAAGTGTGCAATCTGAGACCAAAGAAAGGGGCTTCTGCCTCCAGAGTTCTGCGTGCAGATAGCAACACGCTGTCATGACATTTCATTTCATTCATGACAGAACACAGAAAACTACTATACAGAAATGAAACTGTTTTAACTGAAAGTCAATTCAAAATAATGCTCTGTGAACATTTTTGAGGATTGCAGGCAATAATTAGGCATATCAATACATTTTAATTACCAGACATCATTCCTCAGTTAAAATCTCCACCGTGACATCCCATCACCTGTCATATAGATTTTACCAGCATTAAGTAACACGTGTGCCTTAGTGTTCCAACCACTCTGTACCTCCTCCGCTGTCCCTCTAATACACCCTACCTACTCTGTTCCTCCCACAAAGAACACTCAATAAATAGCCCAAACAAGCACAACATCAAATAAGAGGCCCGTTTATCTGCATTTCCCTACATTCATTTAGCAAATAGTTTCGATACCTTCTTCACCACTGGCTGTAAGGATAAAACGATGGCCAAAATTAAAAAAGCTTAATCTAGTAGATAGCTGCCAATGAACAGTGACCTCTATCTCTCATGAAGAAAATAGGACACATGCTATCTTTCCACTCACCAAGAAAAAAGAGGCTGATGCCTTAATGACAAGATAAGGTAAACTGTCTTGTCATTAAAGGAAGCAGCTTCAAATCATCAATCACATCCAAACATGGGCCAACATAGACCATTTATCCTCCCCCCTCAAAATAAAGGTAAGAACAGGAGAGAGTACTGGCCTTGGAAGCATAGACTAGATGATAGGAGAACATATTCAGACATCATGGCAGATCTTTCAAAAATCATCAGATTTCTGACCAGGTCAGAAAGAAATAAGACCCACCAGCTGATTGCAGTGAGAAAGCTGACTGAGCGCTCAGGGCTGAGCAGAACAAGCAGAGATAAAACCTGGGGACCTCTGGAGAGAAGACACTGGTTGACTCAAGCTCACCGAGATAGCATTCAGGTTAGAGGAACCGGGTGTAAAGACAGGCCAGCTCTTCAGGTTAAAGATTTCCACCCTTTGTCAGATATCAGTCATAGAACTTTGCAGATCAAGAGTGGAATGAGAATAAGTTGGCCAATTCCCCAGTGGCTCCAGGGAAGAGAAGGCGGAGCTGCGCAAGATGTGGTACCCAGTTCTCACTGCTGACCAAGGTTTCTCATCAGTGTAAGGTAAAAGGAGAGGACTTCCAGTGAATGGCATCTGTATCTCCCATGTTCTCAAAGCTGCCACCTCTTGGGCACTTACTAACCCTCATGATCACCTATGTGATATTATGATTTCCATTTTATAAACAAAGACACTGAGACCCATTTAAATTAAGTAACTTGTTCAATATCCACATGTGTGCATGCTCAGTCACTCAGCCATGCCCAGCTCTTTGCAACCCCATGGACTGCAGCCCACCAGACTCCTCTGTCTATGGGATTCTCCAGGCAAGAATACTGGAACGGGTTGCCATTTCCTTCTCCAAGAGATCTTCCTGACCCAGGGACTGAACCCACGTCTCCTGCATTGCAGGCAGATTCTGTACCATGGAGCCACCTGGGAAGCCCCAATATTCACATAATTCAGTTCATGTTAGAGTCACAATTCCAAAACCAGTCTTTGTAATCACTTGCCATGCTGCCTCCCTCTCTGAGCCATTTAATCAGCTCCAAGTTTCTTTATAACTGGGGTAGGAATAAATGCACTTTATGCTGCCTTCCATATAAGACATTAAGGAACACAGGTCACCTCGGAGGTTTCCAGGTTGACTGCACATCAATTTAGCCTTTAGGATTAAAATAAGCCATCAGAGGCCAGAGTCCTTTAAAAAAACAAAAACAAAAAAGCTAAAAAGTATCAACGCTATCTACAACAATCATGTGCAGGCATGATAAGGGAAGGGGACTAGGAGATACAAACTACTGTGTACAAAATAAATAAGCTACAAGGATATATTGTACAACACAGGGAACAGAGCCAATATTTTATCACTTTAAATGGAGTATGATCTATGTAAAAAATTTTAATCACTATGTTGTATACCTGAAATGAATATAATTTGTAAATTGATATATTTCAATATAAATAAATACACAGAAATAGTTAAGACAGTTTTAAAAATTAAACAAAGAAAGAAATTACATAAATGCCTACTATGGAGTTATCACTGCTAAGTAGAAATAATTTCTCTCAGAACCAAAATGCAGTATCAAAGTAAATGAAAAAGAAAAAAACAACCCACTCCGTTCTAGAAGTCAGTTGATTTCCCTATAACTAGGACTAGGGAATCTTCTGCCAAGCTACAGAAGATTATGCAGCAAGGCGTTACTGCAGAGGCTGAGTCTGAAGAAGAAGAAATGTGCGGCCTTAGCACCAGCAGTGGAACAGAGGGACCCACCAACTGAAACCTGGTGTACTGAACAAAAATATTTACAGAGCCACTTTATGAAATGATCCATTTTCAAGGCATCAACTGCTTTATGCAACTTCCCATCCTACTAGAAATGTTCCCATCTGGATCTATAGAGGGAGTTAAAATATGTCCTCACGAATACTGACATGATTGGAACAGCTTATTTTAACTTCCCCCTCCTAAAAGTGTATTTTAAGGGGCATGGGATTAAGGATGCTGCAAATTGAGATTGTAGTTGTGTCTATTTCATATTGTAAACAGGAATGTCTCTAAAGCTTTTTCTTTTTTTTTAACTTCTTTCACACCATTAGAAATATATGTATGCTCTGCAATTTCAGGATAATGTTTTCGCTTTGCTGCTTAGTGATATAATGGAAAGATTGCACAGCTGAAAATTTGTCTGTGCAGTGCATCTAGAATACCAATACCCCAGTTATCATGTAACTTGCGTTAATTTAGAAAGATGTGACAAACCTCTCTCTCTTTCCTTTTTATTCATTCATTTACTTCAGTAAAAGCCCTACATAAGGAAATGGAATATAAATGTTCCACGAGACCAAAGTTTCTCAACCTCTGTACTATTGATGTTTTAGACCAGATAACCTACTGTTGTGTGGGACTGTCCTTGGCATTGCAGGATGGTGGGCAGTCTCCCTGGTCTCTGCTCACTAGATGCCAGGAACCTCCCCATCCCCCGAAATGTGTCTCCAAACACTGCCAAATGTTACCTGCAGGGTGAAGTTACACCAGTTGACAATGATGTCTTAGACTCTCCCTCAAGATGTCCTCTCCCAGCCAGTCCACTAAGCAGGCATAACAGAGCCCTGATTTTCCCAACATGTGGTCAATAGCAATTTCAGCAGCCACGTGCTTCTGCATATGATCTCCTTATGTGGGCATCTCCAACTCAGTGAGTCAGGTGTTCAGCTCCCATGGGGCTGAGAACAGGGGCCCGGGCCCGGTGTACACAAAAAGAGATTTCCCCTCTAATATTTGAGTAAAATTTTGGTTTTGTTATTTTAACTAATCTCTGCTTCACTACATTTAAGGCATCCAGTACGGTCGTCAGGTAGATAACCACCAACCAGTAGATAATGGCTGGGCCAAGGTCATTTGACCTTGGTTCCTTTCTATTGTTCCCAAGCGCACAAATTAAAAAAAATAAATGTGGACCTTGCAGCCTCCTTAAATCAAGGCTGACTGCATGATTATCACATGAGAAACTCACAGATCCTAATCTCCTGCTCTTACCTGGTTTAGAACCAAAGAGACACATTTCATTTTCTTCCCCAGATCAAATAAAGAGGGAGTCTGGCAATAGCGATAAACCCCAGAGATCAGCTAAATTATGTCCCAACTTGACATTTATATGAGCACACGCCTCTCCATCTCCGGAGGCGATTAGATTAAGTGTGTTTTAGCATGCACTTCATGCACACACGTCCCAAAAGATTCAGGGTTGGGGTGTACTGTGAATAATATCATCATTGCTTTCATTCAGATGTTGTGTCTTGCCAATATGCTGCCTAAAACATTACTTAGGAGGGAGAAGTACATTTCAACAAAGCATACACAAAGCCTCTTACATTTCAGGATTAAGATTCACACCCGCCCCATTCAGACCCTGAGCAAATATTTCTACCATTGGGACATGTGATCATGGTTTCTTATCTGGGCATCATCCCACATGGCATACGCTATCTCCAGAGACTGAAATCATTTTGCTCAGAGATTTTTATTTACTTCATTAACTCCAGAAACCCCAGGAGATGCCCTGAGACAGTACGCTGGAATGCAGGCTGACGGCTAGAATCTCCTGGGAGTATGGAGAGTGGTGAAAGGCCCTTCGCTCCATAAAATTCAGCATTAGAGCTAAAATGCCACATCACCAACAACAAGCCAAAACCTACCTCTTTGTCCTGGTACAAGCTAAAATCACACTGATATCACCAGGGGATACTACATTGGCTATGCAGAAATCTATTCTTAAAAAGAGAATGACCAGAAACATGGGATTTTAGATTTCAGATCAATAGTTTCGGAATAGGTATAAAATACATATCAAAATGCAAAATTTATTGGCATGTAAAAGGAAAAAAATATGACAGTCTTTATTTTTTAAGAAATTATTAAATTATTCCAATTCAAAAGACATGTTTGGGTCTTGGTAAAAAAAAAATCAAAGTAGCAGTTTAATGTTACAAATTTTTAAATTATATAATCTGTAACTGGTCAAATAAAACTTAAACTCTTTTCCGATGGTAGAAATTTATGTTGTTTCTCATCCTGGCTTTCTCTTTAGCTCTTTATGTATTATTTAATCTATAAATATTATGCCCATTCATCCTCTGTTGAGCTCCTATTGCAAAAATTCTGTATAGTTGTCATTGTGTCAGACCCTACCTCAGAACATGTGGCTCAAGTTTAGTGTCCAAAAATAACTACAAGTGTGTAAAAAATGCAAAACACAAAATACTTTGGAAAGAGAAGTTCCTTGTCATGGCCAAACTCCCAATATTCTATTAATATAGAACTGTCAGGCACTGTGGAGACTCTATAATTCATCTTCTTCCTTTGCCTGTATTTACTCTCTCCTCAATCCACAAAGGATTTCAGGCAACTTACAGAAGTATATACATCACAAAAGAATGAAATAGACAAGGGAGTCAGGATAAAGGTAATTGAGGACAGGAAGCTAGTAAAAGCCAGAGGTAAGCTGGAAGGCAGATGTGCACAGCACCCAGACCCCGCCTGGTTGGAAGAGGTGAGTCCAGAGTGTGACTACAAGCTTCCTGGAGACCAAAATGATGACAGAAGGACCAGCAGTTGTGAGACCGACAGCAAACTGTTCGAGAACAGCCCTATTGGATGTCAAGTCTTGAGAGCAATCCCTCTAGAGATGTCTTCCTAGGAGGCTGTATCAGGACCTCAATGGCACCTGAATTTATTTTTTTCATCCTCTTAACCTTTATCAAGGCAATGCCTTATTGTTGTTGTTCAGTCGCTCAGTTGTGTCCAACTCTTTGCCACCCCATGAACTGTAGCACACCAGGCTTCCCTGTCCTTCACCATCACCCACAGCTTGCTCAAACTCATATCCACTAAATTGGTGATGCCAACCAACCATCTTATCCTCAGGCAGTGCCTAAGCCTCCCCACAGCAGCACATGGATGTTTCTCATTAAGGATAATCACTAGGAAGGGAAACTTGAAGACATCATCCAGTGAGCTACAGCTCTGCAAACAGTTTTCCCTCTTACTCCTTGTCCCTTACAGTTTTATTACCTGCCTTTTAGTCCCTCTTCTGAAGCCTGCTCCCTAACTCTCCCTTCGTATAGATAAACACACAACCACCCTAGACCCACTCCTTGAAATGTGTATATGTATACACTCTCAGCACATCAGCACACAATCAATAAACTTTTACATTAACCAGAACTCACAAGACTGTAAAAATGCATTCTGCTTTAAAACAAACCCTACTGATTTCCATGAAAATAGTAGAAAGTCTGGATTGTTTTTAATTATAACTTCCTATAATTCCTCCGTCCATGGGATTCTCCAAGCCAGAATAATGGAGTGGGTTGCCATGCCCTGCTCTAGGGGATCCTCCCAAGCCAGGGATCAAACCCAGGTCTCCTGCACTGCAGGTAGATTCTTTACCACTAAGCCACCGGAGAAGCCCATAATACATATATCTTACCTAAAATAATTTGCCCTCAATAAAACCAGTTTTTTGGAGGGGAGGAGTAGGGGACAGAAAAGGAGGCAGTAGAGAGTCATAATGAATATTACATGCTCTTACAAAGAATGCCTTCAAAGCAGAGGAGGCTTGCCAGCGTTACTGAGTAATGATCTTTGAACACAGCATTAAAGTCATAGCATGAAGGAAGGGAGATAAAATATTTAATGACATCTTAATATTCCCAGTCTTGCAAAAAGCCAAGAACTGGTCACAGTTTATCAGTGGCTGTACATTTTAACATCATTAGACAACAGTTTTTTCCAATCAGAGTAATAGAGTTACCAAATCCTGGGGTGGTAGAAAAAAGGGGAAATAAAGTGGACTATAAGCTGCTTGGAAGTACTGTCTTTTCCAATTGACTTTTAATAGGAATGTGGAAACTGGGCTCGACAATCAATTGGCTCACTTGGCTAACAGCTTGGCCAGAGCCTCAATAAATATTGAAGATGTTTCTACAAAATAACCTTGGACTAACCGTGTTCAGGACAAATCCTTAAAAACCCCATTCACTTTCCAGGACACAAGTACGGTCAGAAGTCATTTTGGGGTCTAGTATGTCATTGCACCCAAACCTTCCAGTCCTTCCTATATGATTTAATTCAAGGGATCTAAAGTGTCACACCGAACAGTTGTTTCATGAAGGTGGAGTGGAGAAGTAGGTAAGGCAAGAAACCTGTTGGGTCATGAGCAGAAAAACAGGCGGGAGTGAATAAACAATGGTGGGGGAAAAGCAGATAGCAGAATGATAATTTACTGAGAGTCACCACTTATCCTGGGCTCCCACTGCCTTTTCCTCTCCTCCACTCTGCCATTCCTTCCTAAGAGCAATGGCCTTACTCTTTTCTTGCCACGAAAATCTGAGAGAGACATCAGAAGCTACTATGCAAAAGAGTAGATTTAAAAATTTTAAAAGGATAAGAAGTATATTAGTTACCTTGAAAGTGAAACTCACTCAGTCATGTCTGACTCTTTGCAACCCCATGGACTACACAATTCATGGAATTTTCCAGGCTGGAATACTGGAGTGGGTAGCCTTTCCCTTCCCCAGGGGATCTTCCCAACCCAGGAATCGAACCAGGGTCTCCCGCTTTGCAGGCAGATTCTTTACCAACTGGGCTGTCAGGGAAGCCCATTAGTTGGCTTGAGCTGCCATAATAAAAGAGCATAAACAGGGAGAGGCTTAAATAACAGATTTATTTTCTCACAATTCTGGAGGCTTGAAATCTGAATTCAAGGTGTAGGCAGGCTGCAGGGCTGGTTCTTCTGAGGCCTTGCTCCTTGGTCTGCAGGTGGAAGTCTTCTCTTCCCTGTGTCTTCACATGGCCTTTCCTTTGTGTGTGTTGGGTCCTAATCTCTCAATATAAGGACATCAGTCATGATGACGGATCAGACTATTCCTCGTTTTCACTTAATCACTTCTTTATAAGCTCTACTTCCAAATACAGGCATATTCTCAAGTGCTGGAAATGAACACTTCAACACATAAACTTGATGGGCGGGGCAGGGCACAATTCAGTCTACAACACAGAGAAATATATTTGGGGGGGGGGTGTGGAGAGAGAGGTGAAGTGGGCCCTGCAGGCAGCCCAGATCCCGGGAGGTGATGAGACTCAGAAGTGGTCTCTCTGGGACACGTAGGAAGAACAGGCCTAAGCTCCGGGGTCCGTCAGCCTCAGCCAAGACTCCTGTGCTCTACCCACTGCCTTCAACTAACAGATACTCCCAGTCTAAGAACTTCTGTGGACAGAGGAGCAGACTGGTGGCCAGTGACCAGATGGTCTTCCTGATGCTCAGGCTCTAAGTCCCAAATCCCTTGCATAATCCAGGCTAGGAACCCTTAGAGAGCATTAGTAATGACTGATACTGAATTTCCAGACAGCCCTGTGGAACAAGGGCTTGGCAACAGATTAATATTAATTTAAAGTAAAAAACAGAATGCAATATCTCTTGCTGTTTATGAACAACCTGCTTGAATTCAGTTAGGATGTATACAGAGATTGAGAAAGACTAAAACAGAAACCTGGTCCATATTAAGCCAACCAAGGTATCAAAAATGCACAGAAGCAGAACAGAGCTCAGACTAAGAGGTCTTAGGGTTTAAAGGAATTCATTTGGACCTAAGAGGCAAGAGTAACTCATGTCTCCTGACCTACTCCAATACACTGATCTCCTCCATAAGTAATAATAATAGTTAACGGGTGCTAGGAACTAACACATGTTCAGCCTTCTCACCCCATCCAATTCTGCCAGCACTCTCATTTAAATTCAAATACTTCCTGGGCTTCCCTGGTGGTTCAGTGATTGACCATCTGCCTTCCAATGCAGGGGACGCAGGTTGGAACCCTGGTCTGGGAACTAAGATCCTACATGCCGCAGGGCAACTAAGCCCTGCGTGCTGCAATGACGATAACCGTGTGCCCACACTAAGACCTGATGCAGCCAAATAAATAATAAAAATAAAGTAAAATTTAAATCCTTCCTAATATTTTAGTATTACGGGTGATTTTACCTATCTTTTATTTACACAGTCCTCCTACTTAAATGGTAAATGTCATGACAGCAAGATCTCTGTTTCCTACTTCCTTTGGACCACCCACGGTACCGGAGAACTTTTGCTCAGTTATTATAATTATGGGTCACAGCCATAATGACTGAAAACTTTCTTTCCTCCCACCATAAGTATTAAAAAGAACCTTTATGTCCCTTTGCACTCTTGAGACTGAATGGGGAAATTGGGTAAAATCTCCCTATTTTTTCATTAACAGAGATTGAGTGTTTTCAGAAAATTCTTCTTGCAGGTGGTGAAGTTCTAGAAAGACTACTGGGAGGAAAAAGAGAGGTCCGGCATCGAGAAAGGGAAAAGAAAGCAGAGGAGAGACAAATTCTGGAGGAAAAGGATGAGGACATGCTGAATTCAGTGGGGGGGTGATATTAGCTCTTGAAAGTCCTACGAACCCACTGCCTATCTCCCAACCTAAACATATGTCTTTTCCAAGCCTGGAGTTCTGAACCAATTTTTGCTAAGTCACTTCAGTCGTGTCCGACTCTTTGAGACTCCATGGACTCTACCCCACCAGGCTCCTCTGTCCATGGAATTCTCCAGGCAAGAATAATGGAGTGAGTTGCCATTTCCTCCTCCAGGGGATCTTCCTGATCCAGGGAACAAACCCAGGTCTCCTGCATTGCAGGCGGATTCTCCACCACTGAGCCACCAGGGAAGCCCTCTGAACCAATTACGAAACACAACAAGAGTCAAGAAAATAAGAGATTAAAATGTCCCATTATCTCAACTAAGATTGGCATTTATTGAACATCGTGTGCACCATAGGTTAAGTGGACTTTCTAACATGGAGCCACTGAATTAGCCTACCCTCTATACCCAGGGAGGACTGGGTGCCCTCCAGCTCATCTCTCATAGGCACCATGCCTTTGCCACTAAGCTTCCTGCAGGGTAAGAGCACTCAGGAGCACATGCTCTCTGAGAGCAACGCAGGAAAGGAGAGCCCAGCAGCGGCTATGGATAATTAGGCAATTACTAAAGGCAGAGTCTTTATCTTGGATCCATAAATGTGCTCCCCAAAGGTCCCAACAAAAATCAGGTGCCAAACTGTGTGTGCTTTGCGTGTTTGTGCATTTTTCTGGGGAGAGATTTATAGCTCTCATAAAATCCAACTGCCCAGTATTAGGAGCCAAGGAAACATGACCGAATGGAGACAGGTCAAGGTCGTTAAGTCCTCATAAGAGCAAGGATGTTGTTAGTTATAGGCCTTGGGGGTCCAAGTGGGGTAGGGAAAGAGCTAAACCAACAAACAACTCTTCCATGAGTGTTTAACCAGTCAGTACCTGGGAGACACTCTGAGGGCTCAGCTGAGAAGATCCTGGAAAAGAATGGGAGAAACAAGAGGAGCATGAGAGAGCTGGAAAGCCAGAACTGCCATCCATTCATTTCACAAATATTCAATAAGTGCCTGCTATGTTCCAGGTGTGCTGCTAGGTCCTAGGAAGAAAAGGTGAAGAGAACCTGTGTTTAGAAAATGAGAGACTAAAACTTGAGATCTCCTGGGTAAGGACAGTTCTCTCACTACCCGAGTTCGGTTCATTCTTCAGTCACAATGCTCACATTTAAGGGGTAAAAAGGAGAAAGAAAGAAAGCAAAACCATACAAGGTGAATTAATCCACCAAGCTGCCAAGATCAATCTTTTATCCATTCACTCGAGTCATGGGGAAAAAAAAGAAAAAATCAGGATGGCAATAAAAACGGAAAGAAAATGAGTATCTTGAAACTTTCCCTTTCAACTTTGAGCTGACATTGTGCTGAGACTCTTTCCGACTGTTCTGTCTGGCCGTGTCAAGGAGTGACCATGATTTATGGTGCCACCTCCACAATTCCAATGTTCTTGATCCCCCACCGGAAGCAGTGACAAGTAAGGTTAACTGCTGTGTAAAGAGACAGCTTGAGTAATGCTTCGTACACAGATCTGGTGCTGATCTACGGCACAAGGCGGGGGGAAGCAGGGATGTTAGTCATTGGTTAAATCCCTTCCAAACGACAACCTCCCCAAATGCCCTAACACCTCTTGGAACAATCCATGCTTGTATGGAAAGGCACCCTGCATTCTATTAGAAACTGTTTCTTTGTCCTTGTTCCCTCAGAAACATGCAAAAAGCTCACTCTGCTCACATCTGCATTTTGTATTATCAGTAACAGCTAACACGATGTGTCTGTGTACTATGCCAGCCCTGTCCACATGCCGTATAATCATTCCTTCAGTTAATCCTCTTGCTGTCATACCCTATGATCATCCTCATATACAGACGAGCGGAATGAGGCACCAAAGGTTAAACAGCTCATCAAGAAGCAGGAAGCAAAGCCAGGATTTGAGCCCAGGAAGTCTAGCTGCACAACCTGCTGTACTACTCTGTTAGACCATTCGTCTTCATTTAACTCGGCCAACTTAGTCTAACATATTTTCTGTTTAACCGCCTTGTATGCATTTATACAAGTTCACACCACTGAATAAAACAGGGTGTGTATCATCACAGAAAATTTTTTTTTAGTCTTCCATAGTCACAACTTGCTTGATGAACAGGGTTGGAAGTTTCTGCGTAAATATTTCATTAATGCTAATCACTTTTTCATACAGTTACATCTCATTTCCTCTGAATAAAGGAGGAAGAGGGAACAGGGACCAACTTGACTGAACACCTACTTCATTCTAAACGTTGTATCAGGTGCATTCAGCCTCACGGTGATGCCCTGAGTTAAATATGATTCTTGTTGTTTAGTCCTTAAGTTATGTCTCTTTTGTGACCCCACAGACTGGAGCCTGCCAGGTTCTTCTGTCCATGGGATTTCCCAGGCAAGAATACTGGAGTGGGTTGTCATTTATTTCTGCAGGGGATCTTCCTGACCCAAGGATCAAACCCACATCTCCTGCATGGGCAGGTAGATTCTTCACCACTGAGCCACTAAGGAAGTCCTTAAATATGATTATCCTGTTATAAATTGAGAAATGGAAGCTCAAGAAAGTTAAGGACGCTTCTGTGTCTAACTATATGGGAGACAGAAATGGGCTCAAGGGCCTCTGAATTCCAGTCTTCCAGGGCTGGACACATGCTGTGGAGGTCTTGGTAACTCAGTGCGTTCCATCCTGTTAGTCACACAGATGAGGTCTAACGGAAGAGGAAAGAGAAAGGCAGTGAGAGACGGAGAAGCAGAGTGAGAGTCAGCTTCCAAGTTCAAATGCTGCTGAAACGCTGAAGAAATGGCTTCTCGGCATCCTGGATTTCCTCAAGGTCTCTCTAAACTCTTGTCAAAGACTTTAGATTACAGTTATCTGGGTGGCAACCTTGAGATGTTACCGAGTTTCTTCCCTGGCAAGATGCCAAACTCCCTCTATCTGCTGGCAACAGCACAGCACCTGTGTGAGGTCTCCTGCTTTCCAAAAACGCCTGAGGACAAGGTCAAGGATGTGCCGCTACAGAGGCCTCGTCCCCCACAGCGACGCAGCCGGGAGAGACTGGGTTCCTGGACACGGAGATGGGGGTGGAGCCGCCCTCCTTTCGTCACGTAAATACCACCTTAATCTTATTTCCTCAACCCTTCCCCGTCACTGAAGAGTTCTTAAAGTCAATTCAAATCTCACTTTAAACTCTTTTTTCGCCTAGAGAAAAAAAAAAAGAACTGTTGTTTTTGTCTAAATGGAAGTACTGTGCTGTGACTGGGTTTGTTACAGCAATGTGTCAAAATGCCAAAAAAGTGTGTCAAAAATAACATTTAAAAAAAACTCAGGGGAGATGTGTTATAGTCCTAAATGAGCATCTTTATTTCTCTGTGTTGAAATTTGTTAGTCTCCTCTCAAGGGTCTTAATAAACCTCAAAGAAACACACAACACTTAATGAACACAATTTAAAGGCCAATTCAGCCCTTGATACCCCCATTACTGTCAAAACATCTCTCACTTGTATTTGTGAGTTCTTCTCTTTCAAGTCTTTCTGTTCAGTTTCTTCCTCAACGGACGCTTGTTTTCCCAACATCCTTAACCACAAATGTATATGCATGTTGCCATGAAGTTAGTCAACTAAAAAGAATTAATTTCAATTTACTTTCTTTGTCATTGTTGAGGAAAACTTCACAAAGTATTTCTTGACACATTACAAATGACAGTCAAATTCAAGGCAATCCCACACTGCCCAGCGTTTGTATATTTAATTTAATGGGCTTTCAAACAATATTCAAGCCTATCTATAAGGAATATACCCTCCCATGATCTGACTGAGATAAGACAAAAATATTAAAATTTCAGAAGCTACTCAGAGAAGTCAAAGGATTACAGTGTCTTTCTGCATATCTTGAAGAGAAAATATTTACTTCTATCAAGACACAAGGTGAAGATTTGATCTAATGCCAGGAAGCTCCCTGAATTTCCTGCTTCCACCACCTCATGGTCATCTATGGCTTGTTGACTGCTCAGCCTCCCCATTGCAGAGCAATTGCAAGTCAAATAAAAACAAAAATCCCCTCATTTCCTGGGCAAAGTGATTGGAAAACAGTCAGGTCTATGACATAGCAGGACTGTATTGTTTTGCACAAATTACTCTGATACTAGGAAGTAAAGGGTGTCTCTTCTTAGTTCAAGAACAGTAAACGATGATGTACACCTAGAGCCACTGGTTGTCATTTTTGCTGTGATGTGGAGCATGTCTTTATCAGCAGAAGTTGAAAAAGGTAACCAAGAGCCAAGAAATGAAAAAATATAGATAATACCATTTGAACCCTTGGATCCAGCAGTACCTGAAATCAGCACCACTCTCTTAGATTTCCAAGTTACATGAGCTAATCATTTCTTTTTGTGCTTATATTGGTTGCATTTTGCTTCTCAGTTCAGTTCAGTCACTCAGTCGTGTCCAATTCTTTGTGACCCCATGGAATGCAGCACACCAGCCTTCCCCGTCCATCACCAAATCCCGGAGCTTGCTCAAACTCACGTCCATCAAGTCAGTGATGCCATCCAACCATCTCATCCTCTGTCATTCCCTTCTCCTCCTGCCTTCAATCTTTCCCACCATCAGGATCTTTTCAAATGAGTCAGTTCTTCACATCAGGTGGCCAAAGTATTGAGTTTAAATTTCAGCATCAATCCTTCCAATGAATATTCAGGACTGATTTCCTTTAGGATGGACTGATTTGATCTCCTTGCAGTGCAAGGGACTCGCAAGAGTCTTCTCCAACAGCACAGTTCAAAAGCATCAATTCTTCAGTGCTCAGAATTGATGCTTTTTGCTTCTTTGCATTTCTGAATAATATACCTGATTCTTCCCATAGGTACCCAAAACAACGTTTCCTAAGCCACAGGCAGCATGGTTCAATGTGGGTGGGTTTTGAACTGTTCTTTTGCTTTAGATCTGTAACTTTTCTTTTGCTATAATTTTGTTAAAGGAAAAGTAGCAAGGTGAGATTAAATTCTTGGTGACTGGGAGAGAGTGGGATGGAGACTTGACCTGACATGATTTGTATAAATTTTGAATTTCTATCTTACACATACTTGCATTATGCACTTAACATAACTAAAGCAATTTAGTTATTAAACTATTCAAATGATAAAAAAGCATAACTATAATTTAATACAGTGAGATTATTTCTAAGACTCTTTTTAAAAAATAATCAGAAACACAGACCAAAGTACATGCATGAAGATATTCATGACAGGGGTTTCTGTTTGTTTTAAAAATCAGGAAATGGCAATAGTCTAAGCAATATTAAGGGAACAGTTAAGAAAATATTAAATTCATAAAATAAATTACTATGCAACCATTAAAAATGATTTTAACATGAGATTGTGCTTATATGATTTAGTGAAAAAAAGGAAGCTGTTTTTTCTATACACTGTATAATTTTTTATACACTGTGATCTGAACAAGTAAAAACACATGGAAAACATATTAAAATGTTAATAATTATCTCTCAGTAATGAGTTTACAGGTAATCCTTTTTTCCTTTGTCCTTTTCCATAGTTACTGATTTTTCCAAAATACATTTTTGTTCTAGTAATCACTAAAATGTTTAACAAAAATTAAAATTTGTGTGTTCTTAGCCACCTTACTTAGTAACAATGGACTCAGAAACATGCCCTCTGGGACTTCATCTTACACTGTGTGGAACATTGTTTTCTGCTTTCTAGCAGGATTCATCAGAACTGACTTCATTTTATGCCTGCACTCACTGCCCAAGAGACCAGCACCCACCTTTTCATCATTATGCCCTCTTCATGAGACTGGTGTCCAGCAGCGTGACAGTTTCTGAGGTCAGCCTGCTTGGAAGTACATCCTGATTCCATCATTTTCTACTTAATCGGCCTGTGCCTCCATCAGGATGCAAGAGATATACCATGTAAGGTTGCCACAGGAATTAAATGAGATAATTCACACAACTCACAGTGCCTGGCACATGGTCAATCCTTTAAAAATATTAGGTATTTTGCACAAGAGAAATTTTATTTTCTAGAGTGTGACTTCAAAACACGAAGATAAACTCTAATAATACCCAATTCTCTACCAGCTTATTTGTTTTCATCATTTCATTATTTCCCAACAGTTTGAGTTTCTGCCACATGGGTTTTCTTTCCTACTCTTTGCATTCATTCCCCAATGACTCAGCTGCCTTTGAATCCCACATCAGCAGGAAACCTCAGACTCTACCAAGACTTCAGTGCCGATGCCCTAAGACAGCTGTCTGTCCTTCTACCGACAATTTATGAAATTTGAACATGAGTAATGGATTGGGCAGCAATAGTTTATCAGTGTTAAAGTTCCTCATTTTGATAATTCTGCTAACATAAGAAAATGTTCTTAGCCACAAGGAGTGCCCACTGAGGTATTTCCGAGTAAAGGGGCATGATGTCTCCAATGTACTCTTACAAGTCAGAAAATTTTCTGCAAGTTAAGATTTTATCAAAATAAAAAAAGACTAACATAAAGCAAACCTGGAGAGTCATGGGACATCAAAGACAAGTGAAGTTTATTGAACGTCCTCTACCTTTCCCCTGCTCCACGCAGTGTGTATACACACACACACATATACCACAAACAGTAGCTAACTTCCTTGACCGTGACTTCTGCATGGAAAACTGTGCTGTCCATTCACTTCCCAGCCACTTTAGGAAAGAAAGAACACCGTATCAATGAAAGAACACTTTCACGTTGAGGTGTTCTGCTCTCCTCTTAGTTAAGGAATGCTTTGAGAAAAAAAGCTTTCGAGGTCTTAAACACAAGGTAAGCTCTCCCACCTCACCCCTTCCCTTAACAAAGGCAGAGAAAGAACAGAAACTTCTTGAGAAGTCCAAAATCCTCCTCGACAAAGGCAGCCATGGAGGTGGGAAGTGCAGTGTCAGTTAGAAGGGGCCTGACACAGTAGATGAGGGAGGGTTTGGGGCAGGAGGGTATTATCAACGGGGTAGGTGAAAAGCTTGCCCAGAGAATTTCAGGTGTTGATGGCAGTGTGGAGCAAGAGAAGTCCATCTCCCCTCCCTGTGAGCACATCCCAGAGATGAGGGGCAGCCAGTAATAGAAATATGAGACTAGCCAGTCATCAACCTGAACTGGTGTGTTGTCACCCACCTTGAATATAATTCTGCTCATGGGAAGATAATTTTGTAATAGGAGGATTGGTTTCTGGTACTGAGGAAACCGGAACCTTTTCATACACTCTTCTCTGTTTTTTTATCATTGTGGGGAAAAAAAATAAAAACATATAAAACTCAACCATTTTAGCCATTTTTAAGTATGCAATTCACTAGCATTAAGTACATTCATACTGGTGTGCAGCCATTATCACCATCTGGCTCCAGAACATTTTTAATCTTCCAAAACTGAAACTTTTTACCATTAAATACTAAATACTGGCAACCAAGATTTTATTTTCTATCTCTATGAATTTGTCTACACTAGGTAATAGATGTAAGTGGAATCCTACTGTACTTGCTTTTGAAGACTGGCTTATTTCACTTGGCATAATATTTTCAGGGTTTATCCATGTTGCAGCATGTGCCAGAATTTCATTCCTTTTTAAGGATAATATTCAATAATACCATATTTCATTCATTCAAATATTGATGGACATTAGTGCTGTTTCCACTTTTTGGCTATTGTGCATAATGCTGCTGTCTCTGTGAGTGCACAAATATCTGTTCAAGGCCTTGCTTTCAATCCCTCTGGTTATATACCCAGAAGTAGAATTGTTAGATGGCAATTCTATTTTTTATTTCTTAAGGAAACTTCATACTGTTTTCCATCATGTCTGCACCATTTTACATTCCTACCAGCAGTGTACAAAGATTCCATTTTCTCCACATTCTCATCAACACTGGTTACTTTCTGAGTCTTTTCTTTTTTGGTAATAGCCATACTAATGGTTGTGAGGTGGTTATTTCATTATGGTTTTGATTTGCATTTCCCTAATGATCAGTGAAATGGAGTTATCTTTTTCTCTGCTTTCTGGCCATTTGTATATCTTCTTTGGGGAATATTCAAGCCCTTTGCCCTTTTTTAAATTAAATTGTTTGATTTTTCTTTATTTGGTCACTCCACAAGGCTTGTGGGATCTTAGTTCCCCAACCAGGAATTCAATCCAGACCTCCAGCAATGGAAGTATGGAGTCCTAATCACTGGACCACCAGGAAACTCCCAGGTTGCTTTCTTGTTGTTGAGTTGTAGGGGTTCTTTATATATTCTGGATATGAACCCCTTATCAGGTATATGACATGCAAATATTTTCTCCTTTGCATTGTCTTTTCAACCTAGTGATAGTCTTTTCATGCACAAGTTTTTAATTTTTATGTAACCCAATTTACCTATTTTTTTCTTTACTGTTTGTGCTTTTCATGTCATATTCCATATATATACTCTTAATTTGTACCACAATTCAAAGCTCATTAAAGGGGCATATATTTGACTCAGTCACTGACACTCTTACCCTGTCACTTACTGTTCAGCTACAGGCAGGGACATGGAACTCCTCAGAAATGGCAGGGTCCCCACTCAGTGTCAGAAAAGGGACAAGGAATGACCCCGCAAATTATCAGTGTTTAAACACAAACTCATCTAGGAAACACAGGGCTAAAATGTTTTCAATCAGTGATTCACATCCTCATGAGATCCTGTCATCAACCAGTCATCAGCTGATAAGCCAGAGGAGACGAAGCCCACACCAGGGACCCTCATCCTTATCCTACCCTGGTCTATGTCAGGGAAAAGAAACACTAAATGAAGCCTGAAAGCCTGGTCACATAAAACAGAAAAATGGCTTCAACTCTGATTTTTTTAACCAGCATAAAATTCTGTGATGTTAACACATCACATTCTTTGTAACATACAAAGAAGCAAAGCAGAGTCTTTCTGAAGGGCTGGCAGATAATGCTGAGCATCATGACAACGTCAAGCTTCAGATAAACTAGACACAAATCTAGAAGCATTACAGACAAAATGATGAGCCCTCAACCTCCCCACTTAGGGTGCATTCTCTAGCACCTTCTCCCTGTGTCCAATAATAAAAACCAAAGCATTATTTCATATGTCATTTATCTCCTCCATAACCCATACATAATAATAAAAACAAGAGCTTATATATACTTTCTATGTGCTAGATACTGTTTTAATGAACACATTAGCACATTTAACCCTCCCAAACAACTCTGTGAGGTAGATTCTGTTATTACCATCCCTATTTTATAGATGAGAAAAGTAAGGCACAGAGGTTTAGTAACTTACGCCAGGTCACAAGGCTTAGACAGCAAAGCCAGAATTTTAATGTAAGCTGCCGAGTTCCAGGAAAGTGATCATAATCATGACAGTCTACTCTCTGGATTTACAATTACATATATATTTTTATATGTCTTTATGTATAATCACTAAAAAAAAAAAACCCTCTTTCAAAACAATTTTAGTAGGTGATACAGTAATAAACTGGCAAATCATCCGCCATCCTCCATAGTTTGGGTGATACATACCAATCTTTTTTTTTTTCTTTCTTTTTTAGAGAGTCCCTTGGACAGTAAAGATATCAAACCAGTCAATCCTAAAGGAAGTCAACCCTGAAAATTCATTAGAAGGACTGGGGCTGAAGCTCCAATACTTTGACCACCAGATGCGAAAAGCTGACTTACTGGAAAAGATCCTGATGCTGGGAAAGACTGAAGGCGGGAGGAGAAGGGGGCGACAGAGGATAAGATGATTGGATGGTATCACTGACTCAATGGATGTGACTTTGAGCAAGCTCTGGGAGATAGTGAAGGACAGGGAAGCCTGGCGTGCTGCAATCCAGGGACTGCAAACAGTTGGGCATAACTGAGAGACTGAGCAACAACTAATCCTTTTAAACTCCAGAACACAGACTCAGTTAATGTCAGAATGGGCAACATCTCTTCCAAACTAGCTGGGATCTAAACCTTTGGTTCCATGAATAAAGTGGATGGTCAAGCAGCCTCAGTATGTAGGAAAATCTAAAAATGGGGAAGCCTCCAGTCGAGGCAGCTTTGCTGGTTCCCCAAATTGCTCTGGCCAGCCAGCCACCTCTGCTCTGGATGCATTAAGCTGACCTCACCTGAGATCTACCCCCACCTAAAGCACTCCTTACAGTTGTTTTCATGGTTTTTTTTTTTTTTTTTTTTTTTTTTTTTTTTTGGTTCTCAATTCCACATCTGTCTCTTTATGCCTCAATTCCCTTAACTGTAAGGACTTTCCAGGTGACTCAGATGGTAAAGAACCCACCTGCAATGTAGGAGACCTGGGTTCAATCCCTGAGTTGCAAAGGTCTCCTGGAGGAAGAAACAGCAGCCCACTCCAGTATTCTTGCCTGAAGAATTCCATGGACAGAGGAGTTTGGCAGGCTACAGTTCATGCAGTCGCCAAAAGTTGGACATGACTGAATAATGAACACTTTCATTTCACTTCCCTTCTCTGTAAAATGGGCTAAAATACCTATAGGATTTTTTTTTTTAGAGAATTAAATAATGCATGTAAAGCTCTCAGAAGGCTGACATAGAGAAAGTGATAAGCGTTCGCTGTTACTGTATCATAACCCTATTGAAGATGCATTTTCTACCTCATTTTGCATTTTATGTGATGGTCATTCCTTTCCTGTGGACTGTTCCACCCATCTTGTGACACTATCACAGACAATGTTGATTATTGATGTGTTGTGGATTGAACTGTGTCCCCCCACTAAAAAAAAAAAAGATATTCTGAAGCCCTAATCCCTAGAACCTCTGATGTGGACTTTTTTGGAAACAGGGTCTTTACAGACATAATCAAGTTAAGATGAAGTGATATTGGATGATGAACCCTTCTCCAATGTAAGTAGTGTCTTTATGAGAAACACACAGATATACTCAGGGAGACTGATGTGTGACAAGAGAGACAGAGATTAGAGTGAAGCATGCACAAACCAAAGAATGCCAAGGACTGCCAGCAAGCAGAGCTAGGGAGAAGCAAAGATCCTCCCCTAGGGCCTTCAGAGAGAGTATGGCCCTGTAGACTCCTCGATTCCAGACATCTAGCCTCTGGAACTATGAAAGAACAAAATTCTGATATCTTAAGCCACTTAGTTTATGGTAATTTGTCACACCAGCCCTAGGAAAATTTTACATGAATATGGACTTTTCACATTCACTCTCTGGGTTTTCCTTCTCTAATCCAAACCGTGTCCCTCATAAAGTTCCCATTCGTGTTTTTGTGCATGAACTTCCCCTCTTCTCTGTAATATCTGTGGAAATGTTTAGTCACAAGGTGTCAGAAACTTCCCTGTTTTAATTTGTTATACATTAACTCTTTCCCTATCACAAAATATGATCATGCAACAAAAGGATATGACACAGAACGCTGAGTTTCTTGTGTTTAACTCTGTGTTAGGGAGCACTGTTATCATTGGAATCAGGCGCCAATCTTGTCCTTCTGGGTTATCGTGAATCCTCACTTGGTTCTGGCCATTCGTAATCTTGATGTCCTAATATTCTCTCAACTGGGAGAGTGACACAGAAACCACTGTCATTTCACCAACTGATTATTCAATTCCACATTCCTAAATCTCATCTTTTCCAGCTTCTCTGAGTTAAACATTACATTTTATTTCAGCTAAATCACCCCTGTAATAGCTGAATCTTATTCTGTTAGAGGTTTTGATGACTTCTCCATAGATGGAACATAAAACAGTGTCTAGCATATATACATTTTTACAGTTTAATTCTAGGCTCCCAAAAGATAAATTGCGAACCAAATGGAGAAAGAGACATGAATAAATAATACCAGATGAACAGACTAAAATATGTAGGAAAAGTTAAGTCCCTCTCAGTAAATGTCAAGTATGAAATTGTTTTATATAATTTTATTCATTGGACCTAATCTACTCCCACAAGATTTCATTTGATTTTCAGAGATTGATACCATTATGTTCTGCATTCCAACTATGAGATCAAAACATTTCCAGGGCCAGACTACAGTTTCCTGCACTGTGATGCAAAACTCACTCTAACAACAGAACAGAGTGAGGTCTACAGCTCAGCTACATCCTACCCAACACTGGTCACCGTGAATCAGAACATGTGGATAATCACTGAGTGAGGATTGGGCCTGCAGAGGGAGTCTCCACCACAACAGCCAATTGGAGCAAGGAAGCTCAGTGCAAGAGCAGAGGAATCGCTTTTATTTTCAGTAGCACTTGCCCCAGCTGGGGCTGACGGGAGAGGGCACAGCAGCCATGCCGGCCACACATATAGGTGGATGTAGGGGATCGTTCACCAAACCGTTTGTCTTTTCCTCCTAGAGACGCCACCAGACTACACAGTCCATCAGGCTTGAGATGCAGGGAAAAAACCATTTCAGTTCAAATGCAAAGGCAGAAAAATACCAATGGCTCAATTCAAAGGCCATCAAGTAGGAAGAGTTCTCCATAAGGCGTAGGTCAACTTTTTTGTTCTATGTAGGTCTTCAACTGATTGGACAAGGCCCACCCACAATAAGTAGAGCAAACTGCTTTACTCAGTCTACAGATTTAAATGTTAATCTTATCCAGAAACACCCTCACAGAAACACTCAAAATAATGTTTGACAAGATATCTGGGCACCCTGAGGCCTAATTGAGTTGACATAAAATTAACCATCACACAAAGTAATCTCATTTATTTTCACAGTGATGATCTGCCACTTCACAGGATCTTCCCAACAGCTTCCGAATTAAATATACTGAGATAAGTCAAGAGGTTAAGTGGATTATCTGAGGTGCCAGCAAGTGGAGGAGCCACAACTTGAAACCTATGACTTCATGCAGCAGTTGTTTCCAATGGTTTCCAGCATAAAGGTTCCTTTTAAATAGCAACAAACACCATAATTTTGTTTAAATCTTGATCCAAGAAAACAAACTATCAAGAAAAAAAATTTTTTAAACAACTGGGGAGAATTGAATATGATCTGGGCTTTAGATGGTATTAAAAATTATTGTAAATATTTTTAGAAACAATATGACAAGGTTAGGTAAAAACAAAAATCATAGACCATTACATGATGGTGTTTTGTTTGAGATTATACATCATTAATTAAGCTTTTTTAAAAACTGTGAGTTCTTCCAGACAGAACTCCATTACAGCATAGTAGCATACATGGCATACCTTTATCAAATATTGAATATTGACCTTGCCTTAATGTGCTGACTTCATTCTGAGCCAGGTTCTCCCCACATGATGGCAAAATGGATGCAGAAGCCCTAGCTCTCACATCCTCTCAGCATTTTGGCTAGTGAGGCAGAAAACGTTCAACTTCCTCACAGTCTTCCCAAAGCCCTGAACTTTGCTCTGATTGGACCCAACTAGGTTACCTGCCTTTATCTGAACCAATCAGATAAAGGTTCTAAGTTTAATCCTGGAGCTAAAAAATAAAGCCAACCCCATGCCATATGACATAGACTCTGGGAGTTGGCGATGGACAGGGAGGCCTGGCGTGCTGCAGTTCATGGGGTTGCAAAGAGTTGGACACGACTGAGCAACTGAACTGAACATTGGGGAAAAGGTGTTTGCCCAAATAAATGTGGGGTGCTCTTAAGAAGTCAAAACAAATGATGAATACCCCAAAGCACCAATTTTACCTCCCATATCTTCCTAGCACACCAGGTTTGACTCTGGGTGTGCTGTTCCTTAAGTTTGCAGGTAACAAGGAAATTTCTCTCTTCATGGACAGACTATTTCCAAAAGACATGGAAGCCTTATAAGTAATCAGCTCAGTTGTCCAATTTTACATTCCATGATATTCTTCTTCTGAACAATTTATCATTTATTTTATAGGCCTGAGACTTTCTCGCCTTCCCTTGTGTTAAGCTCTCCATTCAAAATGTCCTCCCTCTCACCCTCCTTCATCTTGCAAAACTCCTGCTTAACTTTGATGTCTAGCTCAGATCCATTTTCTTCACAAAGGTTTCTCAGAGCTCCTCCCCATCCAACCTCATCCAACTTCTTCCAAACCCTTGTAGCTCTGCATACCTCTTAGGATACCTCTGCTAGTCTCAAGAATTCAAGGGATGCAGAGCTAAATGTGTTATCATCTTATTCTCCCTTCCAGATTATAAATACTCTGATGCAAGCCTGTTTTCATTCATCTTTATACACCCCCGTACCAACTCATTGTCAGCAGTCAATGCTTACTGAATTCCATCCCACCCAGCTTGTAGAGATATGTCAACTCTCAGAATGATTCTAACCACCATTAAAATAAGTCAAAATGTTCTATTTCTTTATCTGGGTTGTGGTCTCAAAAGCATCATTATTTTACTATTATTATTCATTCTTTAGCATGTGTACTATATAATTTTTTAAAAAAGCAAATAGAAAAAAATAAAGCCTGCATTCTCATTAATTTTCCATCATTTACACATCACTTTCCTATGTGATGAGCTGCTGAATCGCAGAGGGCTCTAGGTAGATCATGCCCTGGCTTTAATTCTGTTCTGGATCCTTCTTAGAGAGCTCACTCAGTCACTGCTACCTTAAGAAAGCACTAGTTGAAACTTGATGCCTATAATTCTTAATTACAATTGCATTACTGGCTTTATGTGCATCTCTGCTCATTTAAACTCGATGCTGACTGACAAATTGTGCTCGTCTGCCTACTCGACAGTAATTTAGTCGGGCAACCTGCAGCTTGCGCCAGACTGATGAGCAGCTGTTTGATCTGTTTGGGAATGTATTGCTGTTTTCTTGGTGAAGGCAGCTTTGTGCTGCTGCTGAATGGATGGTTGGTTTCATCTCCTCCAGTGACATTGTGGACACTCTGGATAGCCTTGCCTGTAACTCTAAATGTATGATTTTTAAAAGTCAATCACCTCCCATTCCAGACATATTATCACAAGAAGGGCAGGATGACATGGCTCATCAGATTCAACACAAACTCACTGCTGTTTCCAAGCCTGTGAAAGTTCAGGCTGATACCCAAAAGGTGGCTCTCCTTAAATTACAACTCAAAACCTACTTAATTGCAACACATGGTGACTTCCCTCTAAAGCCTTTCAGTAGAATAACCCTACTCATAACAATACAAAATACAATTCAGTACAAAATATTCTGATTCTGAACCACCCCCTCTTCCCCTGCCATATCCCATGGTCTTCAGCCCCTTATGCATGGCAAGTTTCTGAGTTAATTACCTGAATCTCTTCAAGCTGTGAAAAGATCGCCCTCTCCCGTGACTCACACTTTATTATTTTTCCAGTCCAGGTTTTTCACGGTCCCTATGGCCTGAGAGCAGAGTGAAGGAAAAGTGTCCCTAAGGTATAAGAACTACTTTATTGAGATATAATTCATATGCCATGCAATTCACCCATTTTAAGTGTACAATTTAATGGTTTTGCATATATTACAGTATTAATTTTTAAATTGTGGTGAAATATGTATGTAATGTATAATCAGACATTTTAACCATTTTTAAACATACAGTTCACTAACTTTAACTACATTTTCAATGTTATGCAACCATCACATATTTTTAAAACTTTTTCATTACCTCAACAAAAACTCTTCTAAATTTCAGGCAGTAACACCCCATACCACTCCTCCCAGCCCCCAGTAACTACTATTCCACTTTCTGTCTCTATGAATATGCCTATTCTAGGTACCTCATATAAGTGGAATCATACTACATTTCTCTTTATGTGACTGGCTTATTTCACTTAGCATATTGTTTTCAAGGTTTATTCACATTGCAGCATGTGTCAGAATTTCTAAAGCTGAGTAATATTCTATTGCAGGTATATGCCACATTTTATTTATCCATCTGTTGATGCACATTTGGGTTGTTTCTACTTTTTGGCTATGGTGAATAATGCTTCAGTGAACATGAGCACATAAGTATCTGTTTGAGTCCCCATTTTTTATTCCATTGTGTACATACTTAGGAGTGAAACTGCCAGGCCATACGGTAATTGTATGTTTAGCTTTTTGAAGAAATGAAATGCCAAACTGTTTCATAGCAAGTTTTTTTCCATTTTTTTTTTTAAATTTTATAGCCATCATTTCTGTGCCAGCACCATTTTAATCTTAGAGTCTGGGGTAGCAGTCTGCACAGGCAGTAGTAGAAAGAAAGAAGGAAACTGTCTAATGTGAGATACCACGTTATACCACCACCCCTATAAGGAACTTAATCTGGGTCAGCTTTATTTGCAGATGTTTTCTGGTAGCCTCACTTACAGCCTATGACACTGAGGGACAGCACCGCGGGCCCTAAGGTCACAAAGATCTGTCCCACTTGAAAACATGGTATTGGCTCCTATTAAGGGACAGTATCAAGTGAACTGGTGAGTCACCCACGGATGACAATACAGCACATGCATAGCACAGTAATATATTTTATATTCTGTGTGTACAGAATTCTCCAGAAGTTGAAGTCAAATATCAGGGAGAAAAAAATCCAACTTTTGTAACTCAAGCTAGTAAAACTCAAACATATGCACTTTTTTCCAAATTCCCAACCTGCATACCAACTCGATATCATAACCAATACGGTCAAAGCCCTCTTCACTGAGAAAATAAAAGCAATTACTGTGGGCACCTCAAATCTCCTGCCCCAACAAAATGTGTCTTTATCTTCATCTGCTATCTGTCTCTCTTCTTGTTGACTCTTCATCAAGACTATCTCCCCTCATTGCCTCCCTCTGCAATGTAGACATAGATTTCGTTTTTTCTTCCCTTGTGACTTGCAGACAATTCGAAAACACAGAAAAGCATAAGAATAAAATTAAATCCTACTTTTTACAAGAATTAGATGGATGCTATAGAAAGTTTCCAAATAATATCTGCAGGCCCGTCTCACAAGGTATCCTTTCAAATACCTGAAACTAAATCTCGGGGTATATACTCTTTACTTCTCCAGTGCAGCACCGCCTTTCCCTTCAATATGACTTCTTCCAGTTCAGAATTTCCTTTTCCCACCGATTCAACCTTCAAAACGGCTTTTCTGTGAGGCCATACGGCTGCTTCTCCCTTCCTCCAGCCAGAATTCATTTCTTCTGAATTCTCACAGCATTCTGCACCTTTGTGTAGCGCTTACTTTTCATTTTCCTTCTAATTCCTTGAACTAAAGGGTTGACTGGGTCAGTGACTGTGATGGGCATGGGGACAGGCGGGATCCAATAAAGACAGCAAAGCAAGGGTGGCCTGGGTGGGAGGGCTTGACCGGGATGCGGGCTCAGGAAGCAAGCGGAGAAGTAGGGAGACCTGGGCTCACGTTAAGCCCCCACGGACTGCTGCCAGATGCCAGCCCCACTGCGGGGAAGGGCCCCCCTATGGCCACGATGTCCGCCAAGAACGTGCAGGGTGGTATCTCCTATGCCCGCGGCCCTTCCCCTTTAGCCAGTGACCGACTCTGGGGTGAAAAGCCCGACTCCTTGGCCGGGGTGGGACAGCTTCTCGGAGGGCCTGTCCCCAGCCCTCCCCCCCCCCCCCCCACGCTCCTCAGGCCAGGGCTGGCTTGGCCTGAGACCACGCTTTGCTCCGCTCCTTCCACCCTCTCCTGTCGCCCATTCGCCCCTCGGTTTTCCTGAAAAGCCCGTGATAAATCACATGCACCTGAACCCCGGCTCCTCGCCTGGCCTGGTACCTGCTGTGCGTTGGCGTTGGGACCTGTTCCCCGTCATCTCTGAGACGGGGAGAACGATGTCTCCCAGGGCTGAGGAGGAGGAGCATGCCGGCAGGAACCAGCCAGCACCCAGGAAATGTCGCTGGAACTTGAATCTTAGCCCCTAAGGAAGACAGTCTTGGGACAGAAAGCAAACTAGGACAGTGGCAAACGCTGTGGTGGAGGAGAGGGTGCGGTGTTCCGCCTGGTAGGATGGGAAGAAACGAAAACACTTGGGTATGTTCAGCCTGGCCTCAGCAACTCCAGTTGAAAACAGGTCCTTCACTAATCAAGGTCATTTACAACTTGCACATGCTTCTAGGGGCAAGTAGCCTAAACAGCGTTTGCCTGAATCGTCTAGAAACTCCTGTTGGAGCTGAGTGGGTTAACACTGGATAGGCCCACCCACCCTCCACTGCGCATGCGCATGCCCGCTGGGTGACGTTTTGACCCCTGCAGGAACCCGTAGCCTCTTGTGCACCCCAAAAAAAAGCCGCCTTTTTTTTTTTCTTGTCACGGCTTGGAGGTTCCTCGCTCAACAGAGGCTTTACCACTTTGTTCCTTATCCCAGAAATACTCCAGCCCCTGGCCGTCCAGGAGGCAGATTTGAGGTTTGTCTTCCTGTCTTCTTGCTTGGCTTCCTGGAGGATAAACCCTCTCTGGCTGCAAACTTTACCTCAGAGTCAGTCATGTACGCCACACCTCAGGCAGGACTAGAACCCCACTGGGTAACAATTGTTATTCTACCCTTATTGTTGCCTGTGAACCTCTCTTGATTCTCTTGTAAATTATTTCTAGTTACTCCTTTGTGATCCCTCTCCTCCAGGAAGGAAATATTACTGCTTAGCACGCCATGGCTGGTCAATAAGCGTTGATTAACTGAACACTGAGACCATCCAGTGAGGGAAGCACTGGCCTAGTTTCCACGTGTGTCTCATGCAGGTGGAGGGCGACTGCAGCCTGAGAAAATAGGGCACAGAGGGGTGGGCGCTTAAGACATGAACGAGAGAGACCCGGACACGGAGGAGAGAAGCTCACAGAAGCTTCCAGAATGTATTTCCCCACTTGTTTCATGGTATATTAACTGTTTTCTGGCCCTGTGCTTGAGGCTGTGACTGATGGGCCCACCTGGTCTTTGTCTGTTTTTATATTTTGGTCCCCAAACATGGAGGATTCTGCTTACCTAGAATTCAAAGTCCTAGTTTAATTTGCAAGTAGATAAAAGATCATCCGGGGGGGTGTTGCATAAAGAGTCAGAAAGGACTTAGCTTAGTGCTCGCTTCGGCAGCACATATACTAAAATTGGAACGATACAGAGAAGATTAGCATGGCCCCTGCGCAAGGATGACACGCAAATTCGTGAAGCGTTCCATATTTTTAGGAGAACATAGGCAAAACACTCTCCGACATAAATCACAGCAGGATCCTCTATGACCCACATCCCAGAATTTCAGAAATAAAAGCAAAAATAAACAAATGGGACCTAATGAAACTTAAAAGCTTTTGCACAACAAAGGAAACTATAAGCAAGGTGAAAAGACAGCCCTCAGATTGGGAGAAAATAATAGCAAATGAAGCAACAGACAAAGGATTAATCTCAAAAATATACAAACAACTCCTCCAGCTCAACTCCAGAAAAATAAATGACCCAATCAAAAAATGGGCCAAAGAACTAAACAGACATTTCTCCAAGGAAGACATACAGATGGCTAACAAACACATGAAAAGATGCTCAACATCACTCATTATCAGAGAAATGCAAATCAAAACCACAATGAGGTACCATTACACGCCAGTCAGGATGGCTGCTATCCAAAAGTCTACAAGCAATAAATGCTGGAGAGGGTGTGGAGAAAAGGGAACCCTCTTACACTGTTGGTGGGAATGCAAATTAGTACAGCCACTATGGAAAACAGTGTGGAGATTTCTTAAAAAGCTGGAAATAGAACTGCCATATGACCCAGCAATCCCACTTCTGGGCATACACACCAAGGAAACCAGATCTGAAAGAGCCACATGCACCCCAATGTTCATCGCAGCACTGTTTATAATAGCCAGGGCATGGAAGCAACCCAGATGCCCATCAGCAGATGAATGGATGAGGAAGCTGTGGTACATATACACCATGGAATACTACTCAGCCATTAAAAAGAATTCATTTGAATCAGTTCTAATGAGATGGATGAAACTGGAGCCCATTATACAGAGCGAAGTAAGCCAGAAAGATAAAGACCATTACAGTATACTAACACATATATATGGACTTTAGAAAGATGGTAACGATAACCCTATATGCAAAACAGAAAAAGAGACTCAGATGTATGGAACAGACTTGTGGACTCTGGGAGAAGGAGAGGGTGGGATGTTTCAGGAGAACAGCATTGAAACATGTATATCTAGGGTGAAACGGATAACCAGCTCAGGTTGGGTACGTGAGACAAGTTCTCGGGCCTGGTGCACTGGGAAGACCCAGAGGGATCGGGTGGAGAGGGAGGTGGGAGGGGGGACTGGGATGGGGAATACATGTAAATCCATGGCTAATTCATATCAATGTATAACAAAAACTACTGTAATGATGTAAAGTAATTAGCCTCCAACTAATAAAAATTAAAAAAAAAAAATAAAAAAAAAAAAAAAAGAAAGGACTTAGCTTAGCGACTAAACAACAAAAAGATCTTACAACTCAACTAAGAGCATTTCCTCTTTCCTTCCTATGACTTCCATCCTCAAGCACACAGTCAGACATAAGAAACAGCCATAATGGTCATAAAATCAAACATCACCAGATAGTTTTCCAGTCTTGGCTATCTAAATACCACGTCGTCTGTGTTACATAACTCTTCTAGAACACATGCTGCTTTAATTGTGCGGCACAGATCATGACAGACTGCTCAGTTTTTTTAAATCATTTTCTTCATTGTTTTCTTCACTTTGAGGGCGGGGAAACTAAACATGTCCAGGTGGGGTCCAGGTGTAAGTATGTGTGCTAACTCCAGAGGGTCTGCTTATATATAAAATGGTTTCGTTGCAGTGTTTGAGCTTTGAAAACTTGCTCTCTTGGCCCTTTTGAACAAGTGCTCACTTCCCTCTAAATATTCCCCTATCATCATGCTGACTAATGAATGGCCCATTGAAGTTCTTTGGGGATGGGAGGAGCCCTGGGAAGGATGAGGGCAGTCTCAAGACCCATGGCAGGTTCTGGGCTGCACCATTTCTTCTTCCTGGAGTCTCTCCAGAAACCTATCTTTACAATAAAGGGGCTCAGTCCTTAAATTATCATCATCATAGTCAGTGCTGAGATGATGGAGCCTCACTTCAAATTTAGACTAGAAAATTACCTTAAGAAGATAGAGTCTGTTATCAAAAGTAACTGGAATTCTGAAGATGGATGGTGGTGATGTTTGTGCAACCATGTGAACGTAGTAAATGTCACAAAACTGTAAACTTAGCAAAAAGTGTACGTTTTAACCATTTTTTGTATATTTTGCCAGAATCAATAAAAAGTAACAGGTTGTCTTAACCTAGGAAGGATTGGGGTCAGTGGAAATTAGTCTTGTGGCTGAGATGGTAAAGAATCTGCCTCAAATGTGGGAGACCTAAGTTGGATCCCTGGGTTGGGATGATCCCCTGGAGCGGGGCTTGGCAACCCACTCCAGTATTCTTGCCTGGAGAATCCCCATGGACAGGGGAGTCTGGTGGTCTACAGTCCATGGGGTCTCAAAGAGTCCGACACTACTGAGAGACTAAGCGCACAACTTCAGAGCAATCGTATTTACAGAAACCCTCCATTCTATTGGTTACTTCAGAGACTATCACCTTATGTTGATATAGAACTGCTTTATAGTTGGCAAAGCACTTTTACATACTGTATCCTAGTGGACCCCTGTGTGTATGAAATAAGTAGGTTTATCAGCATATTGCAAATGAGCATTGTTGTAGCTATCTTTGCTGAATAACAAACTACGCCAAAACCTAGTGACTTAAGAAAAATACCTCACTTATTTTACTCACCAATCTATAATTATGGGCAGTGAGTGCTTGGCAGGGATGGCCATCTCTGCTCGTTTCAGCATTAGTTGGGGTGATTCGATAAGGACTAGAGAATCTACTCCCAAGAGTGGTTCTCTCACATGGCTGACAAGTTGGTGCTGGCATGTTAGCTAAGAGGTCTTGTCCACATGGGCCTTTCCACAGGGCTGCTTGGGATTCCTACAACATGGCGCAGGGTTTCAAAAGTGGTTGTTCCAAAATTCAGGACTCTCCCAAGTCTCTTAAGGCTTGAGTCCACAAGCTGGCACATCATCACTTGATCTGTGTCTACAGAGCCCACCAAAATTCAGAGAACAAACATGGGCCCAATCTCTTTAAGGGAAGGATGTCAACCGATTTGTGGCCATCTTGAATCTTCTACAGGATGTCAAGGTTTAGAGTAGATCAGCTATGGTTACTCAGCTAGTAAGTGAGACTCTCTTCTTTCTCCACCAAACTATTCTGGGTTAGTGTGATGATAGGTGCACCAAAATCCATCTAAGTCATTTGAAATTATTTCTTTCCTTTGAAACAAGTAGATAGTATATTCAACCACTCTTTTAAGTTAGAGTACAGAGATGAGTTCTTAAGAGTAATTTTTGAAACTACAAAATGCTATGAAACATCACTTCTGAGTCTGAGATCTAAGTATATATATAAAACCCTTTATTTTCGTTTCTGCCAATGATTTAAACAGTGGGCTTTAAACACTACCTCCCATAATATTTACCAGTAAAATGCATGTGAATGCATTATGTGCCCTAAATCTAAGCAATCTAAGCAATTTTAATGCCAAAATGTTATGCTTTATCAAATTATCTCAAGTAGGAAGGGAATTCATTTGTTACCTAAAAATATCAAAGATTAGAAATGTTCTATTAGAGGTAAGACATCTTCCATGGCATGAAGGTCCCATTTTAGGGAGAAGCTCTATTTAGATGAGATAACCATTTTGCTTTGAACAATTGTATCTTGCAACTAAACTTGCTGGAAAGAAACTATTCCACCAAGTGGGAGATAACTGACCTGTGATGCTTCATGTTGACAAATGAGGTTGTTAAGCCATCAAGACTTGGGGAAACATCCTTTGCAATAGAGAGACCTGGCTGTCACCACCTTAACCAAGCGGTCACACTCTGCATCCATGTCACTAATAGAGGAACAATCTGATATTATATGCTTCCCAGCATGATACAATAGGAAATATGCACTTGCCCCTGTAAAGTATTCTTGCTGGAAATGTTTAACTTTAATCCACTTTAAGACCTAACCCCTTTTTCAGCTGAGGTTCCTCAACTGAACCATTAATCACAGAAAATGAGTTGTGATGATTTCCTCAGTTCTCTCAAGAATGAAACATAATTGTATTGTGTATCATTCAGTCACTCAGTTGTGTCCGACTCTTTGAGATCCCATGGACTGCAGCATGCCAGGCTTCTCTGTCCTTCACCAACTCCCAGAGTTTGCTCAAACTCATGTCCATTGAGTAGGTTACGCTAGATGCATGGACTAGAACTCAATTTGCTGTATAAAGTGGGTGCCTTAGGACAATACAGCTCAGTTCTTTAATGGATCTTTAGTTGTGAAGGATCAAGTTAAATGAGGAAAAGTCAGACAGTGGTGAGTCAGAGGCATTCCACAAAACTCACCTGGTCTCGTCAAAAAAAAGTCATGAAGAAAAAGTGCTGGTTGTTAATTAAAAGGAAACTAATGAATTCTCTCAATAGATTTTTGCCCGCTTTTTTACCTTCATTCTCAAGGATTCATACAGTGTATACTCTTTGTATTAAGCTTGATTTGCTGATCATAATATACGAACTTCACCCAAGCTAATGGATGATTCAGTATCTTTCTCCTTTTTAAGGCTGTGTGGTATTTCCTTGTTTAAATACACCACAGTGTATTTATCCATTTTCTTGCTGATGGACATTTGGGACAGTTTCAGTTTGGAGAAATGATGAATCAAGTTTCAATGAGCATTGCGGTAGAGTTCTTATGGTGTTATATATAATCATTTCCCTTGAGGGTATACTGAGAAATAGAATTGCTTGGGTCATAGTCAGTATATGTTAAATTTTATTAGATACTGGGCAGGCAACCTTCCTACATAGTTGAACCAATTTACACTTTCAAAAAATCTGAGAGTCAGCGATTTCCTTGTGGTCCAGGGAATTTCCCTGGTTAGGGCTTCGTGCTTCCACCTCAGGAGGCATAGGTTTGATCCCTGGTGAGGAAACTGAGATCCCACATGCTAGGAGGTACTGCCTGGTGAGGGGGGTGGTGTGGGGAAGGATCTGAGATTCCCAGTTATTTCATAACCTCACCCCTTCTGAGAGAAGTTGAAGAGGAGCTATTAACAGGAAGAGGGCATGAGGAAGCCTTCTGGGGTGATGAAAACATTCTATTTGTCAATCTGATTACTAGTTATGTAGGAGTTGCTGTTTAGTCACTCAGACGTGTCCAACTCTTTACACCCCCATGAACTGCAGCATGCCAGGCTTCCCCATCCTTCACTATCTTCCAGAGTTTGCTCAAACTCATGTCCATTGAGTCAGTGATGCTATCTAACCATCTTTTACCTACATAAAAAACTCATCAAGAGTCTAAAACTGCTATAAAAGTGTAAGGTATAGTTCAGGCCGTGGCAGAAAAGGAGAGATGACCTCAAGAGAGGTCGGTTACCTTTATTCAGGTAAGGAGGGGCAACAGTCGGCCTAACGACCAGGCTGAGCGCAAGAGGGATCAGGGAGGCTCCATATTTAAAGGGAGGTTTCTGGAAGCGATAAGGGAAATGTTAGTCAGGCAGGACGTTTGGGTTAATCTTTAGTTGAGATGGCATTTGTAGTTGAACAGGAGGTGGGAGGTTTTGGGCAGGGGGTGATAAGTCCCAGGTAGATGCAACCAGATGGGAGCATCAGGGCAGGGCTTAAAGTTCAGTTTTGTTTTCCCTGAAGTTAGATGACTCAGCAAGGGCCCTTGAGACCATTGTTTTCTTTTCTAGGCCCAAAGACTCCTTCGAAAAGTATTTTTAAATTCATCAAGATATACATTTAAGATTTGTGTGCTTTGAATATAGGTTTCATCTCAATTAGAGAAGAGAGAGCAGGAGACTTTTAACCTAACAGCTAAATTTATAGATGGGTCTTGATTGGCTCCTGGTTCAAAACAAAAGTCAATTACAAAAGATAGTTTGGAGTCAATTAGAGTCTTAATATGCACTAAATATTAAATGTTACTAGGAAATAATTTTTAATTTTCTTAGGTGTATGGTTATTTTCTGGTTATGTAGGAGAATGTCCTATTGGGAAATGCATGCTGGAGTATTTAAAGGTAGTTAGAAAGGTGAAACATCCTGATGTCTGTAGCTTACCTTCAAATGATTCTGCGAGAATGTTTGTATGTGAGAGAGATTGTACACACATAGAGATAAAGATAAATACAGGGGGAAAAAATGTAAACCATTGTTGAATCTAAGGATCGCTGGTGGCTCAGAGTGTAAAGAATCTGCCTGCAATGTGGGAGACCCAGGTTTGACCCTGGATTGAGAAGATCCTCTGGAGAAGGGACTGGCAACCCACTCCAATATTCTTGCCGAGAGAATCCCATGGACAGAGGAGCCTGGCGGGCTACAGCCCGTGGGATCACCAAGAGTCAGACATGACTGAGTGACTATCATACACACACATTGTTGAATCTAGGCAGTGGATATAAAGGTGTTATTTTTTCAACCTTTCTAAATATTTAAAGTCTTCTATAGCAGCAGTCCCCAACCTTTTTGATACCAGAGACTGGTTTTGTGGAGGACAGTTTTTCCATGCACACTTGGGAGATAGAGTGGAGGATGGTTTTAGGCTGATTCAAGTGCATTACTTTTACTGTGCACTTTATTTCTTTAGTACATCAGTTCCATGTCCAATCATCAAGCATTAGATCCTGGAGGTTGGGGACCCCTGTTCTATAGTAAATTGGGGGTGAAGGGCATGGGTGGAAGATGTAGAGCCCTGAATCACCAGCTCAAAGTGCAAAGTAGCTAAGAGAAGACCCTAGAAGGAAACCTAGGAATCTTGGCTCCCAATCCTCTGTGCCCTCCCCTGCATGTTCCTTTCTGTGTTGCAAACTGTTTGTTAAATTTGGATCTGCCTTTTTAAATTAATTTCCCTCTGCAAAGTACTCCTAATGGTCTAACTAGGCAGCACAAAGACACCCCCAGATTTCTCTTATAAATTGCACTTGCATTCTGCCTGCAAACTCCCTCTGCAGATCTTCCCCTACCTCCCCACCCCCTCACCTCCTTCCTCCCCCTGCCATCCCCTCTCTCCATCTCTCTCTCAACCTCTTTCAAAATCTCTCCACAAGCACTCTTATCCATGCCCACATTCCCTTCTAATGCAGACGCTAAATTGAAAGCTGAGTGGCCCTGCCAGCACACAAAGCCCCGTGATTCCTACCCCTCCCCAACACCCCCAGGGCAGGAGGGGGACTCGATGGAATGCACCACTTCTGTTTGAGGTTCGCTGGCCCAGCTGCAGTGCCCAGCAGAGCTTCTTAGGTGGCTGGGCCTCTTTGAAGGTTTACTTTCAATTAAAAAAAATAAGAAAGAAGCCAAATCAGCAGCTGTCAGGGAGGCAGGGAAGATTTATTCAGGGTGGTCAAAGGGGAGTTTGGCCGGCAGGAAAGGCCTGGAGGTAGACGGGAAGGAAATTCCAGCTGGAGAGAGAAATTCCTCCTGGCAAGGTCAGGCCTGCACCAGGCTAGTCCTTCTGGGTCGGGCAGCGTCGAATCCTGTTGCTGGGCTGGGTCACAGGGGGAAAAGGCGTCCTGTTTGCAGACACTTGGAGGATGGGTTTGGGGAGGGGAGCTACCAGGGGAAGCAAACGGGCAGGGCCTTGAAAGCATAGCTTATTAATCAGATGAAACCAGGTCTGCGGGATCAAAACATGACTGATTTTAAAATTGCTTCCTGATTCTAAAGCTGGTGTTGCCCACCTTAGAATGTGATGAGGGGTGAGGAGGCCAGGTCCCTGGGCAGTTCTACAGGCACAGAGCTTCCATTGAAGTCTGCTTGTGTGGAGAAGCCACGCAGATGTGCAAAGAATAGCAGCAGCCAGAGTGTAGTTTTTATCACCTTTCATTTCCTGTCTCTGTTCTTCTATGGCTTTAGACATTGGATGGGCTATTGTGAAAACTAATGTGTGCTTTTCAGATGGAATGAGCCAAGTCCTGCGTTAACCCTGATCCATGCCCGAGTAACTTCTCGAAGTACAGGGTGAAGCTACAGGCATGAGTTTGAAAAAAATTCTCAGCCCCGCTCCCTGTGTTTACACCCTTCTCCATCCCACCCAATCTTGGATCGAGTTGGAATAGAGAAGCTAGGGTGTGCTCCATGCTCTATCCCTTTCGTGCAGAAGCCATAACCGTCCATATTATACCTGTTCCCACAGTACAGCGAGTTATTGTTGAAGCTGCTAGTTGCACTAGTAGGTGTTGCCTAAGTATCCCAGACCTCATGAGCTGGTGACTATTTTAAACATAACTGCATATAAACGTAGATATGTACATACACATATATACATATCACAATTTTATTCTTATGTACAGGGGCTTCCCTGGTGGGTCAGATGGTAAAGAACCTGCTTGTAATGTGGGAGACCCAGGTTCATCTCTGGGTTAGGAAGACCCCCTGGAAAAGGGATTGGCAACCCACTCCAGTATTCTTGCCTAGAGAATCCCATGGACAGAGGAGCCTGGTGAGCTACAGTCCATGGGGTTGCAAAGTTAGACATGACTGAGCAACTAACATTACTGCCACAGAGAGACTTAATATTTTTAGAAACAAATTGTGATTAAGCTCAGCTTTGATTTCCAGACATTGGTCTTGTACCTGTCCTGACATTTCTGTTAATCCCTAAAGAGACGCCATCATACATGCCCACAAACCAGTCTGTCAGCTGTGGTCAGCATGGGGTGACCACCCTCCTTTCTGCCTCCAGCTATCCTTTGTCCACCACACATGGAGCCCCCTGGGTCAGGGGGCGGGGGCGGGGATGGGGGAAGCCCAGTGCTGCCACTGCCCACTGGGAGACTCCAGTGGTCACCCTGGACCCCAGATGGCGTGCTGCGTCTGGGGAGCCCGGCATGCCAGATTCAGATGTCAGAACAACACTGGGTTCCTCGGGAGTGGAGTAATAGCTTCCTTGCTAGCTCTGCCTTGTGTTTTGACATGTGGTCACCCAAGGCTGCTCTGTTACACCAAGAGAATCACAAAGTCTCAATGTTTTATCAACTTCTGGGATCACCTCTTGCCTGAAAGGTAGTCCTCCAGTAAAATAATTTTATTAACTTCCGGTCCTGGTTCCTCTCTTTAGAGGACCTCAAATATAAGCCAGGAAAATAAATATATATTATTTTCCACTCCTTTCTTTTTATTCTCTTCATTCCTAGCTTTTCTTTTCTAAAATAAATTTAAGTTGCAGAATAAAACTTCATAGGATTTTAATAGATGAAACATTAATGATAGAGATGAGATGAAGGTATTACTTTCATCAGCAATATCTGGGACTCTCCTTTCTCAAAACTTTGAATAAATCTAACAATCGTATCATCACACCAGCACTTAGTTGTGTTTTTTCTTTTAAGCTAACAGCTGAGATGTTAAAAAATAGATTTACCTTATGAATCATAAATAATGCCCACAGTGTGAAGTAGACTTATTCCTGAGAAGTTGACCATAGAGCAGTTTTTCCAAAATGTACAATGTTTTCCCCATGCTGCTGCTGCTGCTAAGTTGCTTCAGTCGCGTCCGACTCTGTGCGACCCCATAGACGTCAGCCCACCAGGCTCCCCCGTCTCTGGGATTCTCCAGGCAAGAACACTGGAGTGGGCTGCCATTTCCTTCTCCAATTTTCCCCATGAGCATCCATTATATCAAAGACATAGTCTCATAAGAACAAAATTTTAGGACTGAGAGATGCCCCAATTAAATGATAGTAAAATTTTTTATAAGAAAGATTTTAAATGTGGCTTGACTCATGGCATCCAGCATAATATGAAATTGGAAATTACTTTGTAATAAACATAATTTCCCTTTTCACCTCCTGATCATGGAATTACTAATACAAAAGAAGCTCTATTGCTTCTTTGAGGCTATGTGCTAACTGAGCTGTAACACCAAATATAGCCAGTAGGTGGTGCTCTCTTAAACAGGGGAAATACTTGAAGTTGAAAATTCTTTTTTTATGAAGACACATGACTGCAGTCATTAAATTAAAAGATGCTTGCTCCTTGGAAGAAAATTTATGACCAACCTAGACAGCATATTAAAAAGCAGAGACATTACTTTGCCAACAAAGGTCTGTCCAGTCAAAGCTATGGTTTTTCCAGTGGTCATGTATGGATGTGAGAGTTGGACTATAAAGAAAGCTGGTCACCGAAGAATCAATGCTTTTGAACTGTGGTGTTGGAGAAGACTCTTGAAAGTCATTTGGACTGCAAAGAGATCCAACCAGTCAATCCTAAAGGGAATCAGTTCTGAATATTCATTAGAAGAACTGATGCTGAAGCTGAAACTCTAATACTTTGGCCACCTGATACGAAGAACTAACTCATTTGAAAAGACCCTGATGCTGGGAAAGATTGAAGGCAGGTAGAGAAAGGGATGACAGGATAAGATGGTTGGATGGCATCACTGACTCAATGGACATGAGTTTGAATAAATTCCAGGAGTTGGTGATGGACAGGGAGGCCTGGCATACTGCAGTCCATGGGGTTGCAAAGAATCGGACACAACTGAGCGACTGAACTGGACTGAAGATACTTGAAGGTAGAGGACCATGACTTTACAGCTACCTGTAAAAGTTAAAGTTTTGAATACTTTGGGGTATGTGAGAAACAGACAACGCCTTTAATGGATCACTGAGGAATGTAAAGAGTAAATGTAGGGAAAATGCCAATAAAGTCAGTTTAGGAAAGATGGTGTATGTCAAAGCTTAGAAGAGAACTATTCTTTTCCAGTGACTTTCAGGGAAGGAAGGTTTTTATAAGCTTTGAAATTCCTGAAATGCAGTGGGGTTTTTTTTTTGTTTTTTTTTTTTGTTTTTTTTTTTTTTTGAGCTAATAACTAGTAATGTTTTTACAAAGGAAAGACTAGCAAGTGAAACCCATGAAATAGGCAAGAAAAACTTTGTATAGTCCTAAGGAATTTTAAGAGGTTCTTTGAGAAAAGATTCCTCCTCTTGGGAAGAGAGAGAGAGGGAGTTGGTTTATCTGCGTGTCCATCTGTGGGTTTGGAGGCAGTAAATCTGCGTGGGAGCGTGTGAGTCCATATGCCCACCCTTGTGTGAATGCTTTCTGGCAGCCTTACCTCAGTAGGGGGAGCAGTCACTACTTGTTTTTTTTTCTAGAACTTGTGTAGCCTTAACTGCTTTTCTGAGTTTAATTCAGTATAACATATTGGCAAGTGAGGAGGCTGTTATCAGATTCCTCTAAATTGTAGCTCAAAACGTTATTACCCATTTATCCAGTGGCTGCTCAGAAATAAAAGGGACGAAAACCATGTGGAATTACTGCCATCTGGTGGAGAAAATGGAGACTGCTGGGGTAGAGTGGGGTGGGGGGAAGACCTTTAGATTTGAACTTTGCTGATTTGATTTTGTTTCTTTAGGATTTAATTCAGGTTTTTATTTAGTTCACTCACATTCACCTCCTAAAAGCTCTGATTCACTAACTACCTCCTCTGTCAAGTAAGAATAGTAGTGGTATCTATTTTACCAATACCATCTCTTTTTTTTTTTTTTTTCGTAACCAAAACTTTAATCCCAAGGATTCTCACAAAACATATTACAAATGACAGCATGAAAAAAGAATCTTGCACAGTAGCTCAGTTCAGCTCTACAATGTACCCTTAAACTGGCAGGACATTTGTTATCCTGAGTAGTCTCAGATTTCCAAATAAAGAACATTACAAAGAGCTATGTAGTCATATACAGCAATCATAGAAGGAACTTACAACCTAAAGCAAAGGTAAACTAACTTCCTTGAAACTTCTTATATTCTACACCAACTGGACAACCTTTTGTCCAGTGTGAAGACTAGTGGGATTTTTAAACCTCTAATCTAGTTTAAGGGTGAAACTTTAATTTTTCCAGCTAGCTTTTGAGTTCACAGCAGCTTTTAAAAACTGCTTAACTACAGCTGCATACCATATCCCAGCTATGTTGAAAAAAATCTTCCACTTTTTGCTAGTTTTTATTTCTATAATGTTAAATATTGACTTTAGCTGGGCAGGAGTTAAGAGGTTTATTATCAGCCTATGCAAGACTAAAATTCAAAGCAAATTAAATTTTGCTTAAGGGAACATTGTAAAGTAATAATTCTTGATATTACATGCCTCATATGATCCATTTCAAACCATAGAGGATTACACCTTTGTGTCACTGTTCCAACAGACAAACAAATGTGAACAGCTAAAACATTTTAAAAATGCACCAAGCTTGTGAAGTCTCAAACAAAACTTGAATGTTCTGTACATACTCCTGTCAAATGAAGTTATTTCCTGCACACCACTCCTCTTGCAGATTGGTCTTCTGTTTCCTTTCATTTGACCTAGATCAGCTAGGAGACCTAAAGAAAGATCCGGACGGCTTGTGATTTCTCTCCCAGGACAGTGATCTCTCTCTTCTTCTATCTCTAGAAAGGGACCTACTCCGGCGGGAGAAGCTTCTCCATCTTGGAGATCTGCGCCGAGATGGAGGACTCCTCCTTCGATAATCATCTCAAGGGCGATGACCCCAAGAAGGAAGTCGGCCACGATTATGACTTCTCTTTTCACCATTCGATAGTTCCACTCTTACTTGGCACCCACACAGTGTTCTCCCATCTAGCTCTCGGACAGCATTAGCTGCATCTCGGGGATCTTCAAATTCAACAAAAGCAAAGCTGGGAGGGTTTCTAGCAACCCACACACTTCGGAGTGGTCCGTAATAGCCAAAAGCTCGTTCCAATTCAGTCTTGTTACCATTGTTTCCAAGATTACCTACATAAACTTTACAGTCCAGTGGACAGGAATCACGATGCATTTCGAGGTCTTGGGTTAGAAATGCGGAGGTTCAAATCCACAGAACCTCGGCTAGGTCTTCTCCATCCCCTACCGCCTGGCATTCCCAGATGCTCTGGCACACCCCGCGTCCATGAAATGGCCGATACCGTCTCTTCTAAGGAATCCTATCTGGCAAAAAGAAAGCCCCTCGTTTCTGCATTATCCATACAAATACTATTCTGATTTATCCATGCAACTTCTCGCCATCTGCAGGCAAAGCCTTGTCTACACCAGCCTAGGAGCGCAGCTAGACAGCCTTGACGCAGAAGGACGGGTTGCTTGGAAAGATACAAGGCCAAGGCAGGGCAGTCTGCAGCAGCCCTGCTGGAGGGGCTCTGCCCTCCCACCCCTCCAAGCATCGCTATAAAAGAGATAACTCATCATGCTTTGTCACTGCACTGCAGAGCCATTTGTGGGCGTGTCCCTGTTGACTTCAAGCCAGATGGTACATAACTCCTTCACTAACTTGCCCCTCATTGCCTGCTACATGGTAGAAACCCTGATGGGGCTATGTTCTCAAAGCAACAGACATTTCCTCAGTCCTGAGAATAGTGTCGAGGAGTACGGCTTTCCAAGTCCAGACCCTCTTTCTCTTGGTCCTCATGAAAGCCGAAAAGTAAGAACACTGAGGAATAGACCATAGTGCTCAGCTCCATACCACGGGGGACTGCAACCCCTTGAGAGGTAGTCCTGAAAGTGAAAATCTCTCAGTCATGCCCAAATCTTTGCAACCGTGAGGACTGTAGTCCGCCAGGCTCCCCTGTCCATGGATTCTCTAGGCAAGAATCCTGGAGTGGGTAGCCATGCCTTCCTCCAGGGGATCTTCCCAACCCAGGGATCGAACCCAGGTCTCCCACATTGCAGGTGGATTCTTCACCCTCTGAGCCACCAGGGAAGCCCCTGGAGAAGTATTCCTAACTCAGGAGTAATAAGGCCGCTCAGCCCAGCTTGAGCCACATGAAGCCAGAGGGACAAAACCCAAAAATAAGGATTGAGCTCAAAACTCAAAAGCTGAGATTCCAGAAGCCAAGAAGGGCAGAAGATTCAACCAGTTGCCTAACTGCCTCCTCAGCCATGACCCAGATGCCCTAGAGTGGTGTGGGGACACAGGAAGGATGGAGTAATAATTTAAAAACAAGTTGTCTTCCCATTTCTAAGAAAGAGCTGATAAATGTCTTTCTATGGAGAAAAAAAAAGCATATCTTTTACATCTTTATCTTGACTGTTGGACATTTTAAGTTAGAGTGAATGTCCCAAAGATGTTTTAAGTGACCTAAACATTTCTTAGGATTTCTGTCTGTGTGCTTACATTGCCCATCTGACCTTGTAGGCTGATTGCCTTATCCACTAGAGATCGCAGCATGTTCATCAGAATGGGTTTAAATTCCCTATCTGATAATTCCAACATCCACGCTATGTCTGGTTCCGATGATTCCTCGGTGTCTTCAAACTGTGGTTTTTGCCTTTTGATATGCTTTGTAATTTTTCCTTCGTAGATGAATATACTGCATAAAAGGAACCACCATAAACTTCTAGCAATGTGGTGGTGAGGTCTGGGGGAGGGGAAGTTTTCTGTAGTCCTGTGATCAGGTCTCCATCTTTCAATGAACCTGTATCTTCACTGTGCACTCCAAATGTATTTCTGGGAGATTTTTTTATCTCCGCATCTTAAGTGGGTCAGGTCAGCTAGAGACGGCTGTAGTTGACTATTTCTCTTCCCCCAGGTCAGCTAGGCTCTGATATTATCCCAACAGGTTAGACTCTGGTTAACTAAACTAAACTTTTCCTGAAAGATGTTTTGTTTTATGGTCAGTTCCTTATGATCAGTGGTAAGAGAGCAGAGAAAGGCAGTATAAAAATTTGAAAGGAGAGATAAATTCGACTTCTTCCACTGATCTTCACAGAACTACTCATCATTAACCAAACTGGCTCATTCTACTGAAAGTCCTTCTTCTCTTCTTCCCTGGTAGACATTTAATTGCATTAAGAAACTGCTGCAGGCCTGAGCAAGAAGAATAGGATTGAAAAGAGAGACTATTTAATACAAAGTGTATAACCAGTCTGTAGACTGCAGTATCTGACTTAAGATGGAAACTTGAAGAGACTGAACCTGATGATTGAGAGAGAAATGCACAAAGCTAAGAACAGCTTGTTTTAACCTTTCTCTCCCTATGGTATAGCTTTAGCCTCACATGTGTATCTATCCTACTATTGTTATGTTGTCTAGTTGACAATATTTTGAAATCAGTTATCTTTGCTCCTAAATCATTTTGCAGCAACTATGTTCCTGTAGAGAAGTAACCATGACCTTTAAAAAAATACTGTCCTATTACATAATGTTTGTCTTTTTTTGTCTCAGTTACCACAAAAGAACAAGTGATATAAATCTTTATCTCTCTCTCATACTCAACTTTCAGAGGTTGGATTGACTACACTGGAGAGTGGACACTTGCCATGTCAGTTAGCTATTACTGAATATCAGAGCGTTCCCCAGATGTAGTGACTTTCGTTGCTCGGGAGTCTCTGGGTCAACTGCGCAGCTCTTCTGGTCTGGGCGGTGCTAGGCTGCAGTCAGCTGGCCTCATTTAGCCAACATTTGCCCAGGCATCTCCAATCAACTGTTGAGTCAACTGGAGGCTGGCTACTCTTACGATGGTCTTAGCTACACCAGCTTGATTCTGTCCTGGGTTGGGAAGATCCCCTGGAGAAGGGAAAGGCTACCCACTCCAGTATTCTGGCCTGGAGAATTCCATGGACTATGGAGTCTCAAAGAGTCGGACACGACTGAGCGACTTTCACTTCACTTCATACAATGTTTAAGTGGCCGAGTCTTAACCACTGGACTGCCAAGGAACTCCCAGCAAATTGTTTCCTTGAGGGAATGTGGGCCCAGCATTGCTGGATCTTCTAATTTCTAACAAAACAAAACCAAAAACACCTGAAAATCTCAATTTTAATGTCAAATTCCCCAGTTTTTAAATTATTGTTGTTGTTCAGTCACTAAGTCATGTCCAACTCATATTCATGTCCACTGAGTTGATATTGCTATCCAACAATCTCATCTTCCGCTGTCCCCTTCTCCTCCTGCCTTCGATCCTTCCCAACATTAGGGTCTTTTCCAATGAGTTGGCTCTTCATATTAGGTATCCAAAGTATTGGAACTTCAGCAACAGTCCTTCCAAGAAATATTCATTGTTTTAAATGTTTAAATAATAACACCAAAATCCACTGATCCTATAGGTCAGACACTTTCATGAACCACCAGCTTGGCATCTCTGTAGGGAACCCACCAATGATAGCCACTGCCGAGTTCCATGCTTTCCTGGACTTCATTCCTCCGTCACTTGCATCATCAACATTAAGATGTTAAACACTTCTTAAGCACTAGAGTCCACATGATAAGAAGAGAGAGGAAGTAAATTTTGTTGGAATGAGGGTTCTGGGTTTAGTGTTGCTAGAGCTGCTCCAGGTTTTTGCTCAAAACCCTCCACCCCCCACTATTAGCAGGAGTGTCCTTGCTCACAACCTGCCAACCCTGCACCTTTAGCAGGAGTGAACATAAATTTTTAAAGAATCTAGAGATGAGAAAAAAAAAAAAAAGAATCTAGAGATGAGAAAGGAAGCTACATACACGCAAAGAGAAAACCCAGATAGAACCAAGACGGCAACAAACCTGACCTCTAACAAACTGCATCTCATCATATCTTGATTTTACTACATTAGCATATTAGTAACACACCTACCAGCAGCCAGGACCAGACATTAAAGACCAATGTTTCTGCCTTGCTGGCTCCCATCAGAGGTACTTGCTGAAGCCCTAACTACATTTTTCCACCCCCAAGGGCAGGCTGAGCACATCTGGCCCCATCCCTTTGGTCGTCCAAGCTCTACCATTGGCATCAGGAATTAATCAGGCCTTCAGACATTAACCTTCTAATGATTTCTCCAAGATCCTAGGTTCTGATAACTTCATTTCTCTTTTACTCTCTCTAGTCTTAAAGATGATAGTCATTTTCTTAAATTATTAACCTCTGGGTTACATAAACATCCACTTCTTGCTCTTTCAGCCTTCCGATATCCTGCATTGATTAAATTCCTTCTCTTTGAAATAACTTGACTCAACCCTTTGATAACAATTACTAGAACAAGAAGTTTATTTTGCATACAAGAATTTCTTTTTTCTGAAATCACAACATGAAAAAAAGTTTCTTCAAATCTCAAGATCTTTGCTACAGGAAAGTAGCAACCAAAAAGCCACAAAAAGCAGTTCTATAAAATAGTTATTATGATTGTTCAGCTGTTTATATTTAAAGCCTTCATGACTCATAAAAAAGACTGTAGCTCAAATGTCATCCATAATTGACATATCCCCCAATCTGCCTTCACTCTTCTTGAATCTGTTTCTATAAAGACCAACTGAAGTCAATACCTAGGAATCAACGTTCTTAGGAATGTTTGCCAATTATGCCAGTGGAGTTGGGTCTGGATTTAACGTGAGCTAGTAGGTATTCCTCTTTTTAATATGTATTTTAAAATAATTTTAAAATAAATATCTTTAATTTAAAAATTTAGTAAGTACTTATAAACCAGCTATGCTGGGCAGTGGAGGCTAATAATTACTCATACTAGAATAGGAAGTTTCATTTTATGGAAAGTCTCACCTGAGGATATCTTGAGGCGGTTAGATCAAAGTTTAGATATACAAATGTGTTTCTAGAAAATGGGATTATATTGTTCTTTTCTTTAGAAACATCTACACCAAAATAATAATTATGGCTGGTTCTTGGTTAAAGAAATTGTTTAACTGTTGTCTTTTTATAATAAGTACATATATTTTCATTATAATGAAAACCATTTTAAAAGTTCTTACAGTGCAGATTTAAAAGACTAAGATTGACATTCCCTTTTTAAGGAAAATGCCTAGTGCATGCCTTTTCAATAAATAGCTATGAAGTGCACTGTACTAAGAGAACCCCAATGTATTGGGTTGGCAAAAAAATTTATTTGGGCTTTTCTGTAAGATCTTATGATAAAACTCAAGGAAACTTTTTGGCCAACCCAAAATTTCTGCCCCAGGGAATCTAAATCTTATGGTCAAGGTTCACAGTCATCTTTATAATAAGTAGCTAATATGTGATAGACTCCTAATACACATTTGTTTCATGAATACCTGAGTGTACCATCAAAAGTATTTTATTCAGAGTCTCATTTCATAGATTAGCCCTCTTCTGTTCATTTCTCATACCTGACTCACATTTCATCACTTCTGAAACATACATTTCTCACTTTTCAACAATTCTGAAATCAGAATAGGACTTACTTATAAGTGTGATTCTTTTAAACCTTGTTTCATGGACAATCTGCAGCATTTTCTCTTTTATAATGTAAGATGATATGTCTTAGATGGACAGCATCTTGGATTGAATGAAATATAATACATATTATGTTTTCTGACTTTAGAAAATACATATGACTATTTAGGCATGTTTCCTCCAAGGTTCAACTGGAAAAAGTTTTCATGGGGCCACTCCATTCAATGATCATTCAAACCTCCAGTAATGAGATGAAATCTACAACTACTAATTTATAAATGTTAAAACTAACAAGCTACAGCATTGTAAAAACTTGTGTGTTTATAAGGGCTTATTTCTCAAAGTTTTAAATTATGATTGAATGTTGAACATGTATTTCCTGTTTTGAACCTAATGTTAACATGTAAGGGTATGTAAAAAGCCATATGCATTTCTAAGCATTTATGATATACTTCAAAGATTTTCCTATTTTAATGTTTTAAATGAATCAAAAGTTTAAAAGATCTAAGATATGAAAATGACTAATCTGTATTATAAGAACTCTGAGAAATTATAGAAGAAACACTGGTAAAATCTTATGGAAGAGATTAACTATGAAATCACAATTAAATGTTATGACAAAGACAGGTAAAGAACACTATAAAAAAATTGATAATGACAAAAAGAACAAAATGTCACCAGACTAATAAAATGTTAGGTATAACCTACATTAACTGCATAGTAAAGAAATCACTCTGAGCACTGCAATATAAAATATTGAGCACATGAGTTAAAACATCAAAGGCAGAAATATATTTGATTCATAATTACTGACACATACTAGTTCTGTGAATGTTATACCAGATACATCAGGTTTAATCTTATAATCCTTTTGCATCTCTTAGCCTTTCTCATTCTCTCATATTTTCTCATGGAGAAGTTTTAGCTGATGTGCAAGTTAGGAGAAGGGGGCAGTAAGGAAACGGGAAAGCCATCCTTTCAACCCATTACCTATCCCTCACCCTGTCATCCTATGATTGCCAGGGACTCCAAAATAACTTCATTGAGAACCTTCAAGAGCTGCAGTGACCTCCTCTTTCCCCCATCATCCCACACTTCCTGCTTTCCTCGGATCAGGAATGTAGAGTCTGGAAGTACACGTGCCCTCTGCTCTTTCATCTGAGCACCCTCACCTCCTGTTCTGCCGACTCAAACCCTAATTCACCTGCCCAGTGACCATAACAGAGTTACCCACCCCCAGGAAAAAGGGCTAAAGAGCTCTTTTTCCTACTGTATGCTTTAGGGAATGATCATAAAACGTGATGAGTTTTCGTCACTGTAACATAAAAATGGAAATTCACTTAAGACTGTAGCAACACTGAACATATAGAAAGAAAACCAAAATTTTTGAATTTCACAATCAAAATTATCATAAGATCTAAAAGACAAAGAAGAGGTGATGACTAAGAAAAATATAGTGCTTTTGTGGCTCTGAGTTTACAAAAGTATTATTGTTAGTTTCTAATGATGCTGTTGTTATTCACCAGAATAATTTTCCACTGACTTCTAGGTTCCAGGGGTTTTTTATTTGTTTGTTTAAGTTTTCAAGTGTTACAGTTTTATAGGTAGAGTGGAAAGGGCAAGATGAAAGCCAGACTCATTTAAGTGAGAGCAAGACTGAGATTTACATAAGCAAAATGATTATCTTTAAGAAGATGTTGACCGATTGTGTGATGGTATGGACTGCTTTTTCACACGAAATAATTTCAAAAAGGCCTTCTGAAAACGCTTGTGACATAGGGGATACAAAAAAGGATTGACAAAGGAATTGAACCACTGAAGCCAAAATGTGAAGTCGTACACAGCGTTTTCGAGATCTGAGTGTGTGCCATGACATGAACGAATAATTGTGAACAGAGAGTAGGGAGCCCAGCAAATAGCAAAAACACCCAAGAGAATGGCCAGTGACTTGGCTAGTTTCTTGCCTCTGCGCAGCTCAAGGTGTTCCCTTTGGTGAAGAGTTAGGGAATCTGAATGGGAGAGAGAGCTCGTTTTGGAAGCAGTTAAACTATTCATCTGGGCTCTTACGGAAGATAAGAGGCTGCTCTTTCTTCCTGATTTCTCAGAATGAAGGGATGCTGCTGATTGCTCCAGGTTGGAAAGAGATGGCCTCGAAAACAGTCCATTCCTGAATGAGCGTCCGCTGCTACTGGAAGGGACAGAAATGAATCCAGAATGCCCCCTACTGAGATGACCGCGCTTCCATAGGCTCCAGTAAATATACATGTTGAAATAAGCCACTAGTAAGACTGGGATCAGGAATTCGAAGATTAACGTGAGGGCAAGGATATGTGATTGTGTAAGGAATTTAGGTTCGCAATCTCCCTGCAATTCCTTCCTAACCTCTGAAACTAGTATTGGCCCATGCACTAAGAAGGCCACCACCCAGACGGCCACCATCAGAGCCACAGTCTTCAAGGTCCCAGTATGTTGAGCTCTGTAAGATACCTAAAAGAAACCAAATAAGTTATTTTTACTACAATGAGCACATGTTGATTGCACAAAGCTTACCGTCAGCCCTCAGGAGTTTCCATGATGTGCACAGAGCAACTGGTCACTGAATTTGGGTAATGTGATTGGGCCAGGGCAGAGGGTTTGATTTTGGTGAACCCTGGGCCTAGATGTAGACTTTCTTAACAGTTTAAGGTTAAACGTCTGACACTATGGAAAATGTCGAGGTTAATATCTAAAAGAAGAACACAATTTTTCCTAGTCCACAGACACTAATCTGAACTGTTAACTGAAATTGAGGGAACATGTTCACAGCGTTTTTAACCTGCCAGCTGGGTCATGAGCAGCATTTTTAACAAATTGGAATAATCAATGTCAGAATGCATCACACATCATAAGGATGTGTATTGTTTGATGAAACCTTTGCTTTGGGAAAACATTAATAGATATACATAGAGAGAAAGAAATGTGCATACCGAATCACAGTGTAAAATGCATTTATCGCTGAAGTCACAGTAAAAAAAGTTTGAAAGACAGAATCTATTCTGCAGTTCATGCTGAACCTTCAAGGTGGGATCAAAAAGGAAAGAACTCTTACATTCCCCCCACAAGATGATGCACAAAAAGAGAGTTAAGTCAGCTGTAGGGAGAGACTACAGTGTTACTGAGCAGAACCTAACATTTCTTTCTACAAATGTTATCCACCCAGCAAAAATGGTACTGAAGCAATGGTGGCCAGCCACTTGGGGAGATGCGGCTATGGTGAGTGCCACAGTCTTTTTTAGGAGTGAAGAATATTCTAAGCCCACTTGAGCACAGGGACAACCTTCTATAAGGAACAATGAGATTCTGCGAGGGAGGATTGCTCTCAGATCCCAGGACCATGATAGATTCTAAAATCTTGAAGAATATCTTCTGTAAGAAATCTAAGATGCCAACTACCTGCATTAGGGGTAACCATGTGACCCAAGACTTTTCTAAGGGGACTTGGAGCAATCTCTCCAAACCCCTTTCAGATTAGTAAGATTTCTTCCAACCATGTTCCATGTTTCTCTGCTTATACTCAAGGAAAAGGAAATGATTTACCCATGAAGTGGGGACACACGTCCCTTTTCACCATCTTTCAAGTACCATTTTCTCTGAGTTTTTAAGTCTTGTTCTGAAGTCTGTTCTCATTTTTATTTCCATTTCTCATATGTATAAGAGTGCCAAGCACTGTCTTTCTTTAATGGCTTGTATGTGCTGAGGAGGGCTCACCAACGGGCTAGAGGTAAGAGGAGCCTTGTTTAAAATTTTTAAGTTACTGTTTTTTTCTCTTTTTTTTTTTACCCTTTTTCCAAATTACTGGTATTTCTGAGGTTCCCCTAAAATGTATATGGTGCTAACCGCAAGCTCCCATGTACATCTTTTTGCCTTCTGTCTCTCATACCACTAATTAATACTTGCACTTAAGTGTAATGATTATGAAGATAGTAACAATACCCAGATGGTCATAAAACTGCATTTCGTTTTTTAATTGCTTTGTTCAGCCTCTGTAATGATATGGTACAATACACTGGAAAGTGATCTCTTTTCTGTTATGTATAAGGTCAAATGGGATAACAGACATCCAAGGGAATTGAGATGATGATGCCAATCTCTTCCCTCACCTCTGGGTAGCATTTTAAACAGATGACAGTTCAAAATTGCTTGAATCCAGGCCCATGCCTCCCTGAAATTCATCCATGGCCCACTTCTCACCTTCTACAGAATATGTCCATTATTCAGGATGTCTCCTCTTACCCTGCTTCCTTCCCCACTTCCATAAGACACCCAAACATTCTGTCAGTTAGGTTTCTTTTGTGAGGCAGAGCAGCCCCTGGAACATGCTGGTGTTAATAATGAGATAGGATTGCAGGGCCATTCTAAGTGCTTGTCAGGCATGGCCATTTGCATCGAGCCTTCCTTTCCCCGGTTATTGTCAGATTTCCATTTCTCAAGCCCTGCCTGTCACCCTGACTTGTTACACTGTCTTCTTGACTTTTAGCTACAGCAAGGGCTCTGTTCCCCATGATCACTTCCTACGAGCTCCTGTGGTCTTTGAAGGCTTCCTTCTGGCTTCCTACAGCTGTGTTGGAACTCAGCCAACAGAGGTGCTGGTGCTGCCTGCACACCCCCATGAGCATTCACACACCGCAGAGTTTAGCACCTGTTACACTTGACTCTGCTGTGTGCTGGGGACCCGGAGCCAGCTGACCTGGCCCTCACCAAGTTTATAGCCCACATTGTCGGGGAATTTCTCAGGGCAAGACCAAGAAATAAACCCATCCATTTTTCTCTCTGGTCATCACTCCTCAGCTCTCTGTAACATCTAAGCCTTTTTTCCAACTGGGAAAGCCTCCCCTTTCCTTTACACAAACCTGAGGTTCACTCAAGAGCTTGAGCCTGCAGTGAAGAAATGTCCCAGTGAACACTAACTAGGAACACTCACTTGAGATTAAAAAGAAAACCCAGAAGGAAAGGGAATGTTTAAAGTACAAATGTGGAAGATAATTAACCAGGGCACTGCTTTTCAAACATTTGACTGTAACCTAAGGTAAGAAATGCATTTTAAACTCTAATCAAGGATACTGACAGAAGTATTCATAAAACAGTTCTTACCTTTATTATACACAGGGTACTCTGATTTACTCTAATTTGTAAGTTCTGTCCTACTTCTTTTCATGTTTTTTCATTCTAAGAAAAAGTGACATAACAGGCCACTACACTGACTTCATGACTCAATGAGTTACTACCTGCAGTTTGAAAAATGTGAGATTATAGGCTTCTGGATTGCTAATCCAAACTGATCTGTACTCTCTCCAAAGTTCGTCCAGTACAAACTGCAGTGGACTCTGGTGCCAGTGAAGTACTCAGTGTTAAGTGTCTGGCTGTCCCACCACATCCCATTCTCTACTTCTTCCTTGCCATATGGCAGCTCAGCTAGAGAATACATTTCCCGGCTTCCCTTACAATAAGGTAAGACCATGTGACTACATTTCACCAGTGAAAGGTGAATGGAAATGATTGTGTGCTTCTGCACTACTTGGTTAAAAGAAAATCCTTTGCCCTGGACTTCTGCCTTCTGCCCTTCTTTTCTGAAACCTGAAGTGACAATAACTTGACTTTGAGCATGCTGAGGAAGTTAATGACTTAGGATGGCGGTCAGCAAACCACTGTCTATGGAGCACGTGTGGCCCACCAACTATTTGGATGATAAAGTTTTATTTGAGCAATTGAAACAGAGGCCATAAGTGCCTGCTCTAGAGAGTACAGAGCGTGGGCCCTTGGGTGAGTTCCTGGAGCAGAGCCTTCTAATCTTCCTGAACTGTTCTATGAGAGAAAAACTAACTTCTGCCTTACAGTCTGAGTCTCAGCATTTTGAAATCTCTTTGTAATGGCATTTTATCCTATGCTTATCCAATGCACCCTTCCAGTCCTGTCTGCCTCCAAGATGCACAGCTCTCTCAGGACAGAGCTGTCCCTGTCCTCTCAATGCCTCCAGCACCTCACTTGGTCCCTTTGTTTATGGATCCATTTCCACATAAGACAGTTATATTCCTCAAAAAAAAAAAAAAGACTGAAGATTCAGTTCTATATCCCTGTCACACAATCATTCCCCACAGATTTAGGTCCCTGGGACTCAGGAGTGAAGGAAGTTTCCCATCAAGGTCTCAGACTCTTCAGATCACTGTCCCATTATTTCTGTGGCCTCCACCCATCCCCCAGCCTTACTAACATCAATCTTATTCTCTCCTTTGTTGCTGTATATTTACCTTGCTTAAGAACTGTCGTGAACTAATTGATGAGACTATTCCGGATCTTGGTTAGTTCAGACTTGCTTGGCATGGGTCCTAAACTGGCACTGGTTAGTTCCACTGTTATAACCTGTGGCTTCCCTGTACATTGTTTTTTCCTCTGGTCATTCAAAATTAATTTTCTCATGACATTCAGAAGCCTGGGAGTCTTTCTACCTGCCCACCAAGTTCAATCCTGAAGAAAGCGTTCAGGTCTCAAGTTTTCTAAGGAGTTGAACAGATAAACCTACTGTGAGACTCATGCATATCCAACCTACTACAGGCTCAGTTTACCACTTCTCACAACTTGACTTGGATTCCGTTGGACATTTTCCCATCTTCATTGGACGCAGGGGAGTGACTTAACCAAACACACAGGAAGTGTTCTCTAACAGCCAATGAGAACTTAGTGCCAACAAAAGGGTAATCAGGCTTCTCTAAGGTTGGTCAATTAAACAAACAAACAAAAATTTTTGCTTAGGGGCCCAAAATTTATAAAATTTACAAATATATAATTTTCTAAGGAGGATAAATTAATGTTTCGACTTACAGCATTCGAGACTGACTGGTATCGATCAAAGCTGATGAGTACAATGTTATACACAGATGCTGTACACAAAAGGTAGTCAGTAGTGAGCCAAAAGACACAAATGTTATTTTCAAACTGCCAGTGGAAGAGCTTGTGAGGGATGAACAAAGGAATGGAGATCATACCTGCAGGGGGGGGGAAATGAAGGTTAAAAAATATAGCACATATCAATGAATATGAAGAGAGGCAAGCACGACACAGTAAACTATCTGAACTGACCAAAAACTGCTTGATTATAATTTAGAAATTCATGGTATTTCATCAACAAATTCAGTACTGATCTCCTACACGTTCTTTAAATACCATTTTAAAAATAGCTGTCACAAACATCGTACCTTCAATGGCTCCTTATTACTTTCCAAATTAAGTTCAGGTCCCAACATGTATTTCCAGCCATATACAGCACACATCATCTTTTGTGGTCATGATCCGACCCAGACAGGATGGGTCACCCTTCCCCTAAACACATCTCACATTGCCACATCTCTGCTTTTGCCAAGAACGTTCTTCCCTAGAATATTTCTCCTTTACAGAGAAGTCTATTTAACTCGTTCTCATTCTTCACATAGTGTAAAAAAATGATATCTTTCTTGTCATCTTCACTGGAACTTCCTGGGTAGAAGTGACCCTTTGTCACCTGCCCTTTCCTGGCACCTCAGTCATCTCTCTCTCTCTCGTGTACAGACACATCCTACTTTACAACATTGTCATGTGTTAAGATTGGGACCGCGTTGGAAGTCGATCTTTGTATTTTTCACAACATCTAGAGTTGACTAATGGCTCACACATTTAACTCAAATAAATTAATAACAGCTAATAGGTAGTGTGCAGTTCCATAAGCCAGACACTGTCCTGTGTGCTTTACATATATCATCTCCTCTAACTGGCATAGAAGCTCTGTAAGGTAGGGACAGTGTGGCAGAAAAAGCCCTCTGCTACTCCCTCCACTCCTGGCTCACGCCTCTTCACCCTTGTTGTTCAGTCACTAAGTCATGTCTGACTCTTTGCAGCCCAATGAACTGCAGCAAGCCAGGCTCCTGTGTCCTCCACTCTCTCCCAGAGTTTGCTTAAATTCATGTCCATTGAGTCAGTGATGCTATCCAGCTGTCTCATCCTCTGCCGCCCCCTTCTCCTCCTGCCCTCCATCTTTCCCAGCATCAGGGTCTTTTCCAAAGAGTTGGCTCTTCACATCAGGTGGCCAAAGTATTGGCGCTTCAGCTTCAGCATCAGCCCTTCCAGTGAATATTCAGGGTTGATTTTCTTTAGTACTGACTTTAGGTCCCAGAGACTCTCAGAAGTCTTCCCAACACCACAATTCAAAAGCATCAATTCTTCGGCACTCAGTTCATGGTCCGACTCTCACATCCATACATGACTACTGGAAAAAACATAGCTTTGACTGTATGGACCTTTGTTGGCAGAGTGATATCTCTTCACACTACCTGACCTCAAATACACCACACCCACACCCACACCCACACCCACACTCTCAGATCCTTGCATGGGTGTCCTGGCATGCAGCACACTTCCCTCAAAGAACGCTCCTTCTGTTTACTCAAATGAACTTCCTCACTGAGCCCTAACCCTGAAGCTTACGTTGTATCCTCTACCTCTAACATACTTCCTCCCTCCTATGTTTTTCTCAGTAGCAAATGATCATCCTCTAAAATGTTGTGTACTTTTATTTATTTATTTATTTATATTGTTTATTGTCTATCTCCCCACCCATGTTCCCAGAAAAAATACAAGCACCATGAGAGCAGGAATTTTTTTTTTTTTTTTTTACTGTATTTTCCCTGATATATCCCCAGCACATAAAAAGGTGCCTGGTTCAAAATAAATCAGTATCAGATGAATGAATAGATGAAAATGCGGAAGTCTAGTTTCATTAAAAATTGCTGTCAATACTGAATAGCCCCTTCTTTCTGAACCCAGTTAAGAAGTTGCATCTTGTGGGAAGTGGGAGGGAGATTTAAGAGGAGGGGACATGTGTATAACTAGGACTGATTCATACTGATATATGGCAGAAAAGTGAAAGTGAAGTCAGTCATGTCCGACTCTTTGCGACCCCATGGACGCTAGCCTACCACACTCCTCTGTCCATGGGATTTTCCAGGCAAGACTGCTGGAGTGGGTTGCCATTTCCTTCTCCAGGGGATCTTCCCGACCCAGGGATCGAACCTGGGTCTCCAACACAATATTGTAAAGCAATTATCCTCCAATTAAAAATAAACTTAAAAAAAAAACCTGCATCTTCCATGAGAAAATGATAGTCAAAAGGTAGCAAGGAAGCTAAAAACCCTAGTGAATTCTTTGGACCAACAGAGCAATGTGTGGATAATAGTGATTGTATTGAAGGTATTATGGATTGAATGTTTGTGTCTCCCTCCCCCAAAATTTACATATTGAAGCCAGAATCCCCAGAGTGATAGGGCCTATAAGGAGGTAATTAAAGGTAAATTAGGTTGTAAGGGTAGAGCCCTAATCCAACAGGCTTAGTGTCCTCAGAAGAAGAAACACCAGGAAGCTCGCTTGCTGTCTCTCAAGGCCAGAGGATGAAGCAAGATGGCAGCCATCTACAGGCCAGGAGGAGACCCCTCACCAGACACCAAATCAGCTGGCACCTGGGATGTCCTAGCCTCCAGACCTCTGAGAAAGTAAACTGCTATAAAGTCACTCAGACTGTGGTTATTCTGTTGGGGCAACCCGAGTCGACTAACACAGAAGGAAAGAGAAGAGTCTGGATCTGAGGCCTCAAGGTACCAGCACACTTCACTCTGTTGTGCTTCGCTTTATTGCACTTCACGGATACTGCATTTATTACAAATGGAAAGTTCACAGCAACCCTGCATCGAGCAAAGTCTGTCAGCGGTATTTCTTCCAATAGCCTTTGCTCCCTTTGCGTCTCTGTGTCACATTTGCTACTTCTCACAATATTTTTATTTTTTTATTATTATATTTGTTGTGGTGATCTTTGATGTTACTGTTTTAATTGTTTTGGAGCTCCACGAACTTTGCCCAAATAATTCAGTGAACTTCATAAATGTTGTGTATGTTCTGACTGCTCCACCAGCCTGCTGTTTCCTTGTCTCTTCAGGTTTCCCAATTCCATGAGACAACAATATTGCAATTAAGCTGATTAATAACTCTAGAATAACCTGTAAGTATTCAAGTGAAAGGAAGAGCCAACAAATGTGGCAAGTTTCAGTGTTGTCTCATTTTAGGAAATTGCCACAGGCACCCCAGCTTTCAGCATCCACCACCCTGATCAGTCAGCATCCATCAACATCAAGGCAAGACCTTCCCATGAGCAAAAAGATTATGACTCTGTTAAGGCTTAGAAAATGGTTAGCATTTTTTACCATAGAATATTTTTAAATTAAGGTGTGTACATTGTTTTTTTTAGACATAATGTTACTGCACACGTAGTAGACTGCAGCTATACCTTTTACATGCACTGAGAAACCAAAAAATTCATGTGACTCTTATTTTGATTTTTGCTTTATTGTAGCAGTCTGGAACTGAACCCACAATACTTCTGAGTTATACTTGTACTAAAGATACACTTTGCCATGCTGAAAATGTGGTTCAGACCCTGTCACCAACAGCAACCTTTTGCCCTTGAAGATCCTGTCTGGATCATCCATCATGTGCTTATGTAGGCCATACATACCCAGACAAATGTAGATATGAAAAAGGTACCCATAGATGGAAGCATTGGTCATGTTATACCCATTTTATAGGTATCAGTATAGATATAAATAATATTTTTCTGGAATAATATATAGATGAGATATGTTAATGCACCTGATACTGGAATTTTTCCTCAATAAATCTTTCCTTTTCAACTAAATTCAGCCTAGGAAGTTGCGCAGGTGCCACAAATTTTAAGAAATTGCTTCTACAGGAGGCCAGTTCAAAACCCTGTGACAAGAGGACATTCAGCCAGAAAGCCCATCATACGGAGCATGCGATGCTCTAACACTGGCATCACCACATGGATGTGGAGCTCTGGATCTCATGACCCTAAATATTAAAAATTGCTGTCTTATAGCTACAGAAAATATCTCACAAGGCCCATCTTGGCCCACCACCACCACCATGAGGTCCTACAGGCTCAGAGCTAAATTAAAAAGACACACTTCCAAGAATGGCAAAGGAGAAAGAACAGCATTGACACAAAACTCAAATCTTGCTAGGAAATGCTCTCGAAGACTCTGCCAAGCCCTGTGCAGTCGTGGTGAATATTGCATTAGATCAGTGGACCTCTGGATGAAGGTGGCCGTCGGCAGGGAAAATGTGAAGGATGAGACCAGCTGATTAAGGGAGATTCTGGCCTGTGTCCAGTTGCTCTCATCGGGAGCAAAGCCATTTCTTTTTCCATCCACCTGACGGTAGAGGAGGACCACCAGGACTGCTGAGTCATCACATCTGCAAGGACATTTCTCAAAGAGGAACCACAGATGGTCTTTCTCAAGACCATGATGGTGGGCCTCCCATGACGCTGACCCTGGGCCTTATACAGAGGCACTCTGTTCTCATCTAGAACCATCTTCATTCAAAAGCTTCAGGCCTCAGTCTCTCTCCCTTGGATATATTTTTACCCCATCCCTTCTGACCATGAGGTATACAAGTCCTTACTTCCTTTGGAATAGTCAAAATACATCATCCATTTTAAATGTTGAGTATCATCTAAAAGTTGTACAGCTCTGTGAAGAAGAAGAGAGATACATATATTTATAATAGGATATTCTCTGTTCACATAAATATACTCGTGTATTTATCTGTATATTATCTGTTTATGTGAGCATAAAGGGCTTCCCTGGTGGCTCAGCAGTGAAGAATCTGCCTGTCAATGCAGGAGACTTGGGTTCAATCCCTGGGTCAGGATGAACCCCTGGAGAAGAAAATGGAAACCCACTCCAGTATTCTTGCCTGGAAAAATCCCATGGAACAGAGGAGTCTAGCAGGCTACAGTCCATGGGGTCACAAAGAGTCGGATGTGACTGAGCTAACTGAGCATATGCACACGTGAGCAAAGAGAGTGATGTGGAAGGATCTATATCAAGTTCTTAGTGTTGGTTACCTGGACGGGCAGAACTGAGGAGAAAACTGAGATCGCTGCATGTTTTTAATGCTTCTATATTAGTTCTCCACTTTTTTCTGTGATCCTGTCATTTCTATACCTGGATTCCTAAGTCAATCTTTCCCACTAGAGATTTCCTCCAAAACTTTTATCATTGCAATATCAGAAGCACAAACTGCTTTCCCAAATGCTCCCTATTTCTCTGAGGAATGTCATACTTCTCTTGTCCCCAGAACTCAGTCTTTAACACGTCTTTCTCTTGCCTGACAACCCCACCCCCATTGCATCTTTGCCTCCTGAACTTATTTCCACTGTTACCCTCATCGGCAAAGTAATGTCTCTGCTTTTTATTTAAAGCAGAGACATTACTTTACTGACAAATTTCTGTCTAGTCAAGGCTATGGTTTTTCTAGTAGTCATGTATGGATGTGAGAGTTGGACTATAAAGAAAACTGAGCACCGAAGAATTGATGCTTTTGAACTGTGATGTTGGAGAAAGCTCTTCTGAGTCTCTTGGCCTGCAAGGAGATCAAGCGAGTCAATCCTAAAGGAAATCAACCCTGAATATTCATTGGAAGGATTGATGCTGAAACTCCAATACTTTGGCCACCTGATATGAAGAACTGACTCCTTGGAAAAGACCCTGATGCTGGGAAAGGTTGAAGGCAGGAGGAGAAGGGAACAACAGAGGATGAGATGGTTGGATGGTATCACTGACTCGATGTATATTTGTTTGAGCAAGCTCCAGGAGTTGGTGATGGACAGAAAAGCCTGTCATGCTGCAGTCCATGGGGTCGCAAAGAGTTGGACATGACTAAGCATCACTACAAACAAAGCTAGTGGAGGTGAAGGAACTCCAGTTGAGCTATTTCAAATCCTGAAAGATGATTCTGTGAAAGTGATGCACTCAATATGTCAGCAAATTTGGAATACTCAGCAGTGGCCACAGGACTGGAAAAGGTCAGTTTTCATTCCAATCCTAAAAAAAGGCAATGCCAAAGAATGCTCAAACTACCTCACAATTGCACTCATCTCACACACTAGCAAAGTAATGTTGAAAATTCTCCAAGCCAGACTTCAGTAATACATGAACCATGAACCTCCAGATGTTCAAGCTGGTTTTAGAAAAGGCAGAGGAACCAGAGATCAAATTGCCAACATCTGCTGGATCATCAAAAAAAGCAAGAGAGTTGCAGAAAAACATCTATTTCTGCTTTATTGACTATGCCAAAGCCTTTGACTGTGTGGATCACAATAAACTGTGGAAAATTCCTCAAGAGATGGGAATACCAGACCACCTGACCTGCCTCTTGAGAAACCTGTATGCAGGTCAGGAAGCAACAGTTAGAACTGGACATGGAACAACAGACTGGCTCCAAATAGGAAAAGACTTTATATTGTCACCCTTCTTATTTAACTTATATGCAGAGTACATCATGAGGAACGCTGGGCTGGAAAAAACACAAGCTGGAATCAAGATTGCTGGGACAAATATCAATAACCTCAGATGTGCAGATGACACCACCCTTACGGCAGAAAGTGAAGAAGAACTAAAGGGCCTCTTGATGAAAGTGAAAGAGGAGAGTGAAAAAGTTGGCTTAAAGCTCAACATTCAGAAACCTAAGATCATGGCATCCTGTCCCATCACTTCATGGCAAATAGATGGGGAAACAGTAGGAACAGTGGCTGACTTTATTTTGGGGGGCTCCAAAATCACTGCAGATGGTGATTGCAGCCATGAAATTAAAAGATGCTTACTCCTTGGTAGGAAAGTTATGACCAACCTAGACAGCATATTAAAAAGCAGAGACATCACTTTGCCAACAAAGTCCCGTCTAGTCAAGGCTATGGTTTTTCCAGTGGTCATGTATGGATGTGAGAGTTGGACTATAAAGAAAACTGAACACCAAGGAATTGATGCTTTTGAACTGTGGTGTTGGAGAAGACTCTTGAGAATCTCTTGGACTGCAAGGAGATCCAACCAGTCCATCCTAAAGGAGATCAGCCCTGGGTGTTCACTGGAAGGACTGATGTTGAAGCTGAAACTACAATACTTTGGCCACCTGATGCGAAGAGCTGACTCATTGGAAAAGATCCTGATGCTGGGAAAGATTGAGGGCAGGAGGAGAAGGGGACAACAGAGGATGATATGGTTGGATGGCATCACCAACTCAATGGACATGGGTTTGGGTGGATTCTGGGAATTGGTGGTGGACAGGGAGGCCTGGTGTACAGTGGTTCATGGGGTCGCAAAGAATCAGACACGACTGAGAGACTGAACTGAACTGAACTGAAGTGACTGAACTGATCCTTGCTCAGAGCCTCACTGCTGATTTCTGCCAAGGTCCCTGCAGGATTCTCAGAAACCAAGCCACCCCCTGCTCCAGCTTCTCCCACCTCCTACATCTCTTCTGATGCTTCTAATGTGAAGCTTCAACCCAGTCACTCAGTTAAATGTCTCATTGCCTTCTGAATAAGCTCCAATCCAGACTCACACTAGTATTCAAGGGCCTTCATTGTATAGATTCCAACTATTCCATCTTCACTCTTTGCTGTTCTCATACAGCCCATTTGCACACAAGCCAGCCTGGAGCTCACACTTAGGAAGGTACATGCAATGATTTTCTATCTGCATATCTCTGTTGACTCTTGGAATTCTCTGCCCTCTCCATCTCTGCCTATGGAAATTCTTCCCATCCCCTAAAGTTCATTTTGGAGGCCACTACCCCCTAACAAAATCTGTTCCCCTTCCCGCCCCATCCCCGCGCCCCACCACCACCCCGCCTCTGAGTGCCTATAACATTTGGTAGGTCTTTGTAGGTTCTCATATCAATTCGTCCTGTTAGTCGTTTCTGAACTTCTCTCATCTACTCTACTATTTGAAGGCTTATTAAAGAAACAGATTAACCTAGTCCTGTCTGTCTCTCCTCACCATCTAATTGTGCTTGGTACTTAACAGTACTTATACATGGTAGGCACTCTACTAACATTTGTGAACTTGGTTTGAGTTGACATTTGTCTGCAGAGAAATCAAGAGTGAAAAGACTAACACAAGTTGAGCAATCACTATGTTCCAGGCACTAAACTTCAGTGTTCTGTTAGTTTTGCTTCATTTTAACATAACATAACATAATTATGTAGCTATACACAATAACAAATTAACTAGGAGGTCCTATAAGACAATATCAGCAGTAGACACTTCTGCACATTTACTTATTATTGCAAGGATATGCACTTCCTTGGTGGCTCAGCTTGTTAAGAATTCACCTGCAATGTGGGAGGCCTGGGTTCAATCCCTGAGTTGGAAAGATCCCCTGGAAAAGGGAAAGGCTACCCACTCCAGTATTCTGGACTGGAGAATTCCATGGACTGTATTGTCCAGGGGTCACGAAAAGTCGGACACAACTGAATGACTTTAACTATACACTCACTATTATAAGGATTGTGAAAAATGATCATAAGGCAGTAAGAAATTATGAAGTACACATTTTCAAGGAAAGATTACTTTGATTTCTATGATCTTACAGTTATTTGACACTATGATATCATATGCAAAGTAGGTCAGTGTTCGGTATACTTTACAACACGCTATGATATAGCATATCATAAAATAATATCAGCCATACTATTTGACCTGAACAGCCTATTTTCTGATTGTGCCAATTACCAGTATATGCATCATTTCCTATAATTCCAACACTGTGATATTAAAGAAACTATGCTTACTTAAAAATGAATGCTTATAAACCTAAACATGCAAGGAAAATAGCTCCAGAAACAAAAATAACTCTTAGATTAAAGCAATACTGGACTTATTTTTATTCCATAAAAAGAAACTGTTTTTAGAGGAAAATTCCCCTGCAAACCTTATTTATATGTATATATCATTCCCATATAGTGCCATATAGCCTCCCCTGAATTTCAATCCTTAAACCTTTTATTTCTAATAGTACCCAATTTTATACAGTCCTTTGAAATAATAAAAGCTTATTTTATGTTTTTAGAAATAAATTATAATCGAGAAAGATTATCTTAAATAAAGATATGTAACTTACCAACGAAGAAGTCCGAAATGGCCAAGTTAAGAAAAAAGTAATTACTTCGATGTCTAAGATTTTTGTCCACCACAAAAGCTAAAATGACCACAGCATTTCCTAGCATTATAGCAAAAGCTAGTAAGCTCATTAAAAATGCTAAAGCAATATTTGAAAAAGAATTTATGTCATTACTAGGTGTCATCACAGCAGAAGAATTTGTGTCATTAGTAAATGGCATCGCATGAGAAGAATTTGTGCCATTAGTAGACATGACATCAAACTTAATACAGCAAACTAAGCCAGCAAGACAATTCTGACAAGTGTCTTTTCCAGTCGAACACCTAAAATATATAGTCTACACATAACAACATTTTAAAAAAGGCTAATGCTGATCTCATAGTACTTCCTGATTCTTGATAAAAGCAAACTTGTGGTAACAGTTTCCTCTTAACTGACACTGAAGAAGTGTTTCCAAAGACAGTGAAAGGTCTTATCTTAAACATTTTGATGTAACTCATCTATTTCCCATTAATAGAGCAATATTATATAAAATATAATTGATACACTTTATGGGTAAGGAATTGGACTCAAATAAGAAGATATAAATCCAGTTAAATGTCCCCTTTAGACCAAGATATAATATCAGGGGCTGAATTCACCATCACAGCTGAAACAGTGAAAAAAAATGGACAAAATATATGAAACCGTAGTTTTTGAGGCACTGGACATCAGGCGATGAAGAACATTAATCCCTGAGAGAAGAGGAGAAAATGAGGAAAGCCCTGCAGTTGCCCCAGCTCATTGTCTTGAGAGATCTTCCAGGGCACAGAGCAGAGAAGGGTATCCAGAGGAAGCCCAGCAAGTTCCCTGAGACAGGGAGGTGAAGCTGAGTTGGGCAGTAACCAGACAGAACTCTGTGCTGGGGAACTGCAGAGGGCCCTCCTCAAGCATTCACCAGGATACTGACCAGCACAGTGTGTGGGGACATGTTCTCAGACAGAAAGAAGAATCACTCAAAGAGATTAACAATACCCAGGAGTCACAGGGAGCCAGTTACAAAATCATTCCCACAAGTTAGACGCGAAATCTCAATTCATGAGTAATTGAGTAGTTTACTCAAAAAGCTATTGAGTTATATTCCACATTCAGAAAGGTCTTGCCTCAGTAGTCAGAAATAGGTAGCCCCTTACTGAAATACTGCTAGGATTCTGCCTCACAAATCTTAAAAGCAAAACCTGAAAGGATCAAACTAGTTCCAAGTGACTTAACAGCAGCTCAAGAGTATTTGTAGAACATAAAAATATCCAGTCCCCAACAAGGTAAAATTCATACCATCTGAAATCCAATTAAGAATAATCAAACATGCCAAGAAGCAGGCAAATAACACCCATAATGCAGAGAAAAATCTATCAGTGAAACCCATGACTGACACAAATACAAAGACATTAAAGCAGTTATTCTAGCTGTATTCCATATTTTTAAACAGATATATAAGACACAATTTTTAAAAAACAAGATGGCAGAGTAGAAGGATGTGTCCCTCATCTTCTCCTCTGAAATCTCCAAAATTGCAACTAAGCTCTGAACAACCATTGACAGGAGAATGTTGGATCCCACCAAAAAAAGACATCCCACTTCCAAGGGCAAAGGAGAAGCCCCAACCAGACAGTAGGAGGGATGAAATTACATTTAGAATCAAACCCCATAGAGATCTCTTCAAGAAAATTAGAGATACCAAGGAAACATTTCATGCAAAGATGGGTACAATAAAGAACAGAAATGGTATGGACCTAACAGAAGCAGAAGATATTAAGAAGAGGTGGCAAGAATACACAGAAGAACTGTACAAAAAAGATTTTGTGACCCAGATAACCACAATGGTGTGATCACTCACCTAGAGCCAAACATCCTCGAGTGTGAAGTCAAGTGAGCCTTAGGAAACATCACTAAGAACAAAGCTAGTGGAGGTGATGGAATTCCAGTTGAGCTATTTCAAATCTTAAAAGATGATGCTGTGAAAGTGCTGCACTCAATATGCCAGCAAACTTGGCAAACTCAGCAGCGGCCACTGAATTATAAAAGGTCAGTTTTCATTCCAATCCCAAAGAAACTCAATGTCAAAGAATATTCAAATTACCACGTAATTACACTCATCTCACACACTAGCAAAGTAATGTTGAAATTCTCCAAGCCAGGCTTCAGCAATACATGAACCATGAACTTCCAGATGTTCAAGCTGGTTTTAGAAAAGGCAGAGGAACCAGAGATCAAATTGCCAACATCTGCTGGATCATCGAAAAAGCAAGAGAGTTCCAGAAAAACATCTATTTCTGCTTTATTGACTATGCCAAAGCTTTTGACTCTGTGGATCACAACAAACTGTGGAAAATTCCTCAAGAGATGGGAATACCAGACCACCTTATTTGCCTCCAGAGGAATCTTTATGCAGGTCAAGAAGCTACAGTTAAAACCAGATGTGGAACAACAGACTGATTCCAAATTGGGAAAGGAGTCCATCAAGGCTATATGTTGTCACCTTGCTTATTTAACTTAAATGCAGAGTACACATGCGAAATGCCAGGCTGGATGAAGCTCAAGCTGGAATCAAGATTACCAGGAGAAATATCAACAACCTCAGATATGCAAGTGACACCACCCCTATGGCAGAAAGTGAAGAGGAACTAAAAAGCCTCTTGATGAAAGTGAAAGAGGAGAGTGAAAAAGCTGGCTTAAAATTCAACATTCAGAAAACTGAGATCATGACATCTGGTCCCATCACTTCATGGCAAATAGATGGGGAAACAATGGAAACAGTGTCAGACTTTATTTTCTTGGCCTCCAGAATCACTGCAGATGGTGACTGCAGCCATGAAAGTAAAAGATGCTTGTTCCTTGGAAGAAAAGCTATGGCCAATCTAGACAGCATATTAAAAAGCAGAAACATTACTTTATTGACAAAGGTCCATCTCGTCAAAGCTATGGTTTTTCCAGTAGTCATGTTTGGATGTGAGAGTTGGACTATAAAGAAAGCTAAGTGCCAAAGAATTGATGCATTTGAACTGTGGTGTTGGAGAAGACTGTTGAGAGTCATTTGGACTGCAAGGAGATCAAACCAGTCCATCTTATAGGAAATCAACCCTGAATATTCATTGGAAGGACTGATGCTGAAACTCCAACACTTTGACCATCTGATGCGAACAACGACTCATTTGAAAAGACCCTGATGCTGGGAAAGATTGAAGGCAGGAAGAGAAGGGGATGACAGAGGATGAGATGGTTGGATGACACCACCGACTCAATGGACATGAGTTTGAGCAAGCTCCAGGAGTTGGTGATAGACAGGGAAGTCTGGTGTGCTGCAGTCCATGGGGTCATAAAGAGTCAGACACAACTGAGTGACTAAACTGATAACAGATATGAAGGGCTTCCTTGGTAGCTCACTTGGAGAGAATCTGCAATGCAGGAGACACCGGTTCAATTCTTGGGTTGGGAAGGTACCCTGGAGGAGGGCACGGCAACCCACTCCAATATTCTTGCCTGGAAAATCCCCGTGGACAGAGGAGTCTGCTGGGATACAGTCCATGGGGTCGCAATGAGTCAGACATGACTGAGTGACTAAACACATAGATAAAAAAGATATTTTTAAAAGACCCAAATGAAACTTCTGGAACTGAAAACTGAAATGTATGAACTAAAAATAAATTAGAAAGGATTAATGAAAGATCAGAAATTGTAGAAGAAAGGATCATGAATATGAACACAGAGCAATATAAACTACTCAAAGTGAAAAACAGATGTAAAAGAGAATTATTTTTCATTTAAGAGATCTTTACTACACTATAGAACAACTTCAAGTGACTTAATGTATACCTACAGAAGTCCCTGCAGGAAAGTAGAGAGGAGGGAACATAAGGGAAAAAATTGCAGAAATCATGGCCAAAAGCTTTCATCATTTGATGAAAACTATAAGCCAAGAAGTGCAGTGAAATTTAAACACAAGAAATGTGGTGAAAACTGCACAAAGCACATCAAATCAAACCCTTAAAAACCAGTGTTTTAAGAAAAAGTCTTAAGAGCAGCCAGAGGAGGAAAATTACATGCAAAATAAAAAAATACATGATGACAGCAGATTTCTCATCAGAAACAATGTAAGCAAGAAGATACTAGTCAACATCTTTCAAGGGCTGGAAAAAAAAAATCAACTTAGAATTCTGTACCTAATAAAAATAACTTTTAAAAAAAAGTTGAAATAAAGAATTTTTCAGATGTATAAAAGCTGAAAGGACTCACCATCAGGAAACTAACACTACAAGAAATGTGAAAGGAAGTTCTTCAGGCAGGGGAAAATAGATCCAAATGGAAACAGGAATCTATACAGAGGAATGAAGAACAACAGAAATGGAAGTCTTCTTGCTTGTTTACCCTAAATAGAAGTAAGGTGCTAAGGGCTAAGGCTGCATTTTGTTTCATTTTGCCTTATTATTTTTTGTTTAAGTATGATATATACAACAAAAACACATAAATCACAACTGTATAAAGTACACATATCGTAGATGTGTAACTGATTAATTTTTACAAATCGAACATATCCCTGGAACTACTACCCCAGGCAGGAAACAAATCACCTTGGAAACTCCCTGGTGGTTGAGACTGGGTGGTCCAGTGGTTGAGACCACACACTTCCAATGCAGGGGGCTTGGATTCCATCCCTGGTCGGGGAACAAAGATCCCACATGGCATGACCTAAATAAATGAAGGAGAAATTTTTTAAAAAGAAACAAGCACCTCAGAAATTCCCTTACCTAGTCAGTCAACCCTGTGGGTAAAACTGTCTTGACATTTACAATCATAAATTAATTATGCCCATTTTTGTAGTTTATAAATAAAACTGTATGTTCAAAATTTACATTAAAATACTTCATATATTCTATATGGCATGATTAAATTATAAATAAATTTGTATTAATATATTCTACCCCAATATAATTTGTTAGTTTCATTTGCATTGCTTCTCAATTTACTGAAGTGAAGAAAAAAAGAATTGGCTACATTTTCCCTTTTCTTATAATTTCAACGGAAGGGAAAAAAACTATTTTTCTCACTTGGTAACCATAAGCTGAGCCTGGAGCTTCCTTATTGAACAATTCCACTTCATATGTATTCATTAGGCAACCACTTCAAAAACCTGGAGTAGGATCTGGGTAATAAAAAAGGATATATACCTCAGAACCTGCATGTCTTTCGAATATATATAGTTTTCCAAAAGAAAGAGACTGATGAGGGAAGAAGCAAACTGGTTCTTCCCATTCCATCCCAGTCGTCTTACCTCACACTTGGTAGAAACTTAGAATGAATTTAGCCTTCCAGCTATGTCTCTTGATATCAGGTCCTTTCACTGCCCATGGAGGCAACAATAAGAAAATAATATCACATACCATTGACTTATTTTACTTATCAATCCAAAAGTAGTAGGTTAATAGAGGGATTCTCTGGTGGCTCCAGTGGTGAAGAATCCACCTGCAATGAAGGAGACCAGGTGCGATCCTTGGGTCCGGAAGATCCCCTGGAGAAGGGACTGGCTACCCACTCCAGTATTCTTGCCTGAAGAATCCCACGGACAGAGGAACCCGGCAGGCTACAGTCCATGGGGTCTCAAAGACTGAGACACGACTGAAGGACTAAGCACAGGTTAATAGAAAATTGGCATGGATAACAAACACACTTGCTTAAGAAGATGGCCATGACGAAGAACCAAAGGGCTGATATACAAACCTCCAGCACTGTGTTTTGCAACATAAGGTGAAGGGAATTTAAAATAGGCTTCTGTGAGACAGATGATTACACTTTTGTGGTGAAATTAAGGAGAAAGGGTTTATCTTTTACAGGAATTTACAAACAAGTCCTCCCTACTTCATCAAAATTTTCCTTCTCAGTAGTCAGTATTCCCTAAAACTAGAGCTACCATTATGAATCCCAAGTGTTGGACACGACTGAAGCGACTTGGCATGTACATATAGTTGATTTAGTGTTATGTTTAATTTCTCCTGTATAGCAATGTGACTGTTATACACAGATATATATATAAAAGTTACAGATACAGATATAGATACAGATACAAAAAGATACAGATATATATATAAAGTTATATCTTTTTCATATTCTTTTCCATTATGGTTTATCACAGGGTATTGAATGTATTTCACTATACTGTACTGTAGGACCTTATTGTTTAGGATTATCACATCTTGTGCCAGCCATATAGACCAACCCAGTGACTTAACCAGAGGGGCCTTCATTAGGGAGAAATATTTGGATTAAAGTAATGATAAGTGGAATAAAATTGAAATTATTGCTAAGGGGAAGTTAGCCAATCAATAGGCGTTACAAAAGGCAAAGTCTAATAAATGTTGGTGCCTTAGGAGAAGTACAGAGCAAGAGAATATTATTCTCTTAGTTTTAACTCAGATGACCTTTGGGGGAAGGACTCATTTATCAAAATCTTCTCTTTTGAATAATCAAGAAGTAAGCAGAATAGCCAACCCAATGAACATACATATATACACTTGTGAGCGTGGTCTGTGTCCTCATGATGGATAAACGAGTTAAAGGTCTGATCATAACCATATGAACAATACTAAGGTGGCTATGCCTTTTGGTTCCTATTTCATAGGATAGAGCTATTATGGAAGACCTGAGTTAGGAAGAAAATAAAGGGATTATATATCCACACTGATTAATAATAATCTGGATGAACAATTGCCTGGCCATTAATTTTGATGGTGAAGATTTAAAGAATATGAGAATAGAAGTCCGTCTTCTGGAATACAGGAGTAGAAGTTCATCTTCTAAATGTTCCATCTGTCAAAACACTGTGTGTGAAAATAGCTCCTTGCCCAACACTGTGGGTGAAAAGCCATAAAGAGGCAGAGGAAGAATTGAGACACTTGGATCACTGAGAAAGGAAAAGAATTTAGTATAACTTGGTAGGCCCACCCTCCTGAGAACAAAAAGCCTAAAAGTCTATGTGGATGGCTGTGGGAAGCTCTATGTCATATCCAAACCAAAGTCCATTTAGCAGTCACAAGTACTTAAAGTATCTTATAGCGTAAGGGGGTCAATGTGATCAGGTGCCAGATGTAATTACTAATTGTAAGATAACTCAGTCATGTCCAATTCTTTGTGACCCTTTGGGCTGTAGCTCACCAGGTTCCTCTGTCCATGGGATTGTTCAAGCAAGAATACTGGAGTGGGTTGCCATTTCCTCCTCCAGGAGATCTTCCCGACCCAAGGATTGAACCCAAGTCCCTGTGTCTCCTGCATTGCCGGCAGATTCTTTACTGCTGAGCCATCAGGGAAACCCTGATCGTGAGAAGCTAATACTCTAAATGTCAACAGCAGGTCTGATGGATCAAACAGCTTTTGCCTGCTTGAAAAAAAGAGAATCTTAGGAGAATTAGGAGCTGGTCTAGGAGTAATTGATGAAGAGGGATTCACTTTAAATGAGGAAAGATATTTTGAAGGAAAAAAAAAAAAAGACTTCTGGAACACATGGGGAACCTCCAAGGCATTTTCCTCCAGGAGGAAGGATAAGGATGGCAACTGGATGATAACATAGCACTGGGCAAATGGACTTTTCAACAGCACAGACACTGTGATAATCTGCCTGAACTCAGCAGCGGAAACAAGCTTGTATATCAGCACATCTGGGCTCTTCACTGTCGTAACTCAAATGGAGTCTGAGCTGCCTGAGGCCCAATAACCAGAGATTCTCACTGCATGGGAGATCTGTGGACTCTACAATCTGTGGAAATTTGTAACTGGAGCACGCTACCTCTCAAAGTGCTCTTTAGCAGCTTTAGTGTCATGACTGATGGCGAACCGTTCCTTTCCTGTAACATTACTAACAGGTATTGGACAAAACTTTAAACAGGACTAGAGGGCTCCCCATGGAGAAGAGTTATTCCCCATTGTGGAACACTAAGAACCACTGTCTCTCAGACAGGGAAAAGGAATTTGTGTTTTCAAGAGGTTTGGAGTCCTGGAATAACAGAGACACGTGTGGTCTCTAACCTACACCTCTCTGAGAAGAGCTATATTTTGTTGGAATGGACAAAATAATGATATGTAATTATATCTGATTTATATTGTACTGTGTATCCATGACACTACTGTGTGGTATAATACACAAATCATAAATAAATTTAATATTGTAGAAGCTAATACAATTTATGGTATTACCAAGATTGATCTAATATATTATGAGATTATATTAAAACCCCCTCATGATGTTCTTCCTGTGGAGGAGAAATGGCTTAATCTCTCTCACCTAATGGATGTATACATTAAGTGCTGATAACTGTAAGTCAGCAAGACAAAAGTATTATAAAGTTAGTTCAAAATATGAGGAGGTTTGTGCTAGTTTGTACTAATACTATTGGATTGTTCATCTGTTTAAATCCATACCAAACCCTTGTTAGTTATTACAGATGTTTGCGATTTTTTGAATTTTGATTGTCTCTGTGATTACATCATGCTTTAAGGCAAGTAATTACTGTCAAACCAAGAGTTATCGTTAGGTCTAAAAAGGGCTTGCTCATAGGTCAGGGAGCTAGACTGTGCTGTGAGGGGAAGTTCTAGTTCCAGAAGACCTGGAATTAGCCAGATCAAGACATGAAATGTGCTAGTTAATGGAGTTGCTTTGGAACCATGAGTTTGAGGAGTTCCCAGCCAGTCTGTTCCAACTTTCAAGCATTGTTGATTGGTAACAGTGAGACTGATGATTTGTATCTGCTCTTCATGTCTCAGGAAGCTGTGCTGTTGGGCTGATTGTGTAGCAAGAATATGCCTGTGTGACCAGCAGGGAATAAGAAACCCTGGCTGAGACTCCCATTCTGGCTCCCTAGTTTCAAGGTGCTCCGAGTCAGTTGGTCCTAGGGAAGACGCACGCACATGTGGCCCTTACAAAGAGAGGACATTTGGAGTTCAGCCTCACTTCTCCAGACCCTGTTTGTAAAGCAGCCTTGGGCAGTGATGTTTATCTATCCTCTGTGCTGATGCTCTGTCAGATCCCCTTCCTGCAACAAACCACGGATTTGTAAGCATTTTCATTTTGGTTCTGAGTCTTCCTCAGTGATTGAACCCTGTCTAGCTGTCACCATTAATGCAGCTAGATTCCAGATGCTTTAGGAACAAAAGGCATTACAGCCATAATTTCTCACCCTCATCTCCCCTTTATCTCCCCACCCCCACACCACATACATACACGGGTACACACTCTCTCCTAGGATGACAGCTCACAGCTCTCACCCAGGAGAAAGCAGATCGCCTAAATGATACACAGTGGAAACTTGGGTCTGTCAAAAACTGCAAGATAAAAGAAACTACTGGGACTTTATCTATGGGGTGTGGGGAAATCCCAGGAAATAGTAAGAAAAGGGCTTTGGTAAGAAATGGGGGTGATTAAAGATGAAAGACATGAAGAATGAGCTAAAAGAAAAATGTAAGGTAAGTCTGAGAGAGCATTCACTTGGAACACTGCTAAAGCCTTATGTCCTCACTCACTGGGGGCCCAAAAATGCTGTGTCACAGGACCCATCCATAAAACCCAAGTCTGTCTCCATCCACAGTACTAGTCAGACTCTACTGAAAGTTTACAGGAAAGAGCTACCTAAACCTGCATCAAGGATCAGTGTGTATTCAGAATCAACAAAACAGAAGAGAAGCCCAAGGCAAATAAGGAACAACAGACAAGCCGACAGGTGTCTTAATTTATGTAATCCTAGAAGCAGACCTTGAGACAAAGCTCTATACAAGGGTTTACTTGAGAGCTGATTCCAGGAGTACTAGGAGAAGAGTGGAAGAAGGAAGCAAGCCAAGAAGGGTGCATTGAAGTTACACTTTGACTAATGAAATCTTAATCCTCCTGGGACACTCTGGAAGCCAGTGTAGAATGTGCTCCTCAGGGTTATTCCCATAGTTGTAAGGGAGCCAGAAATCACTGGGTAAAGATTGCTAGAGTTTGAGGGTGGCATCAATTCTCTGGTATTTCCAGCCTGAGGTGCCTCTGCAGAGCAGTATCAGGCCACCAGAAAAAGCCGTCAGCAAGGAAATACAGATGCTGGCAGGTGGGAGGTCCGCAGGTTTGAGCTACAGCAGTGAGGCCAAAGGAGATAACAGGCTGGGCAGTGACAACATAGTTATAATCCCAAGAGCTTTTCTCCAGAAAAGAGTAATAGCAACCATATTTCCAACTTTTACCTTTCTTAGTTGGCAGCTAAGGACTCATTTTTGTAGACAAGAAGGAACGGGTTCTGTCTCCTTGGTTACATTAGGGGCGCCCATGTAGGGTTTTTGAACTTGAGTGCTGTGTCTGGCTATATCATACTTTAGATTCATATCCTGGAACTGAGCAGCCCAGAAGATATATGCCACCCATCACCCAGTACCATGATGGATACAAACCTGTTAACGGATAGACACCAAGGGACAAAATTGGCCTAACTAAAGTTTTGTAAGGGTACTCAGAATACCCTCACAGAGTGAGTAGGATATGTGACCTCAATGCTAGAGATGATGATGTAGTTAATGAGCCGACGTTCCAAAGGGTAGATAAAACTTTATTAAGAAAATATATTATGCAGGTTTTCACCCTGTTGCAAGAGACCAAATAACATGCAAAGCCTGAAATATTTACCATCTGATCCTTTTTCAATGTTAACCCACTACTGTAAGCCACAAGTGAGTCCCCCGACCCTAGTCAGACTCTAAATACCTCACCCCAGGAGAGGAGATCTCAAGGAAGAACCAGAAAGATTGACTGGTCTGCCTTTCTGTTGTTCGGGCTCACCAAGACCACCTTCATGTTCTATGATTTGCTAGAAGGGCTCACAGAATGCAGTAAAGGTGCTGTACTCACAGTTAAGGTTAAATTCGGCAACAGGATACAGAGTAATATCAGCAAAGGGGAGAGTCCAGGAGAGACCAGGCACAAACTTCCAGTTGTCCTCCCCCAGTGAAGTCATATGGATAGTGCATAATTCTAGCAATGATGAGTAGCAACATGCATAAACTGTTGCTAACCAGAGAAACTCACCTGGACTTTGGTGTCCAGGGTTTTCTGGGGGATTCATCATATGGGCATTTAGCATCCACATGGTTGACCTTCATTACTCAGTCTCCAACCCTTCCAGAGATCACACTGATACCACATGGCCCAAGATTCACACCATGAATCACATTGCTAACATAGACTATCTGGCTTTGCCAAGGTCCCAAGTAAACAAAAACATTTAAATGGCTAAGATATTCCAAGACCTTAGAGGCTGTTTCCTGGGATCTGATCAGTGGCCAAACTTTTCTTTAAAGTAGGAAGCATTTGGACAACCCAGGCCTGCTGAGTTAATCCTTTATTGCACCCTTACCTTAGTATTTTCCCAAAACTGGATGAATGATGGAGAAATAAAGAAGTAGCTCAGGAAAACATAGCAAGAAGCTGGATGGAGAACAGCCTGGGGAGAGGCCTCAGAGGCCTCCTGAAGAACGAAGAGCTGTGTTTCCTTCACCTCATAGTGGGCTCCTTCCTGGACACCCATGGACGGTAAATGTTTTCGGTGTTGTGTTCTCTGCGTGATCTTTCAAAAGCTTTCCACCAAGTTGAGGGACATGAGTCAGAGGCAGCTAGACAGAGCTGTGGGAGCTATAAAACTGGGTATCATTAAACAATAAGAAAGCTTTAGCAACTACTCCTTTAGAAATGTGAAGGGAATTAAATACACAAACTGAGAAGCATACAGAAAACTTATGGCAGCTTAACTTAAGGAAAAAAAGGAGACCAAAAAAATCAATATGTGAAAAAGAATAAAAGAAGGAAAAAACTATAAAGAAAATGCAAAATAGTCTCAGGAAAAAACAAGCTTGGTTTTTGTACTTTCTCTTCATCCCTAAATGTAAGCCTGCTAGAAACTCCCTGCATGGTCATGGTTTTAGTCTCTTGGTGGTTTAGTTGCTAACTCATGTCCAACTCTCGTGATCCCATGGGCTGTACCCTGCCAGGTTCCTCTGTCCATGGGATTCTCCAGGCAACAACACTGGAATGGGTTGCCATGTCCTTCTCCAGATGATCTTCCCAACCTAGGAATGAAACCCGGATCTCCTGCACTGCAGGCAGATTCTTTACCAACTGAGCGTGAGGAAAGCCCTACTCTCTTGTTGACTGAAGGAAATGGAAGACATTGGAGACTGAAACCGAGCAAGACCTGGAGGGTTCCTGGGCATGGAAACCTTTTTGTGTTCCCCATTTCTTCTTTGTAGGGATTAGGCTTCAGCCTCTGTGAGCTTCCCTGAGTTCCAAAGGGCAGGTTGCTAATCAGAGAAGGGAGGCCATGTAGAGACAAGGGAGGAGCAGTCAAGAAACAATAATACAGCCTTGCAGGCAGGGTCCTGGTTCTGCCTCAAGGGATACATATAACAAGTATCTTTGAGGTCTTCTGCAGAACTAAAAGCCTCAACAAATGAGGATGTTAACTACTAGATGAGCATTCTTCAATCCAGAGAGAAAATTACAGTTTCATAACCTCAAGAACCACAGAAGCTCATTAGGAGACCACCTGAGGCCAGATTAAAGGAATGCAGGCCTGTGCACACCCTGATCCTTATCAGCAACCCCACCCTTTAACCATGGCTGTAAAACTTTTCACCAAATCCCCCCAGATTGGGATACACAATTCTGAGGGCATGGACCCACTGTATCCCCCTTTGCCTGGCAAAGCAATGAAACTATACTTTTCTTTTTTTTTTTTTTCCATTTATTTTTATTAGTTGGAGGCTAATTACTTTACAATATTGTAGTGGGTTTTGTCATACATTGACATGAATCAGCCATGGATTTACATGTATTCCCCATCCCGATCCCCCCTCCCACCTCCCTCTCTACCCGATCCCTCTGGGTCTTCCCAGTGCACCAAGCCTGAGCACTTGTCTCATGCATCCTACCTGGGCTGGTGATCTGTTTCACCATAGATATTATACATGTTTTGATGCTGTTCTCTCTAAACATCCAACCCTCGCCTTCTCCCACAGAGTCCAAAAGTCTGTTCTATACATCTGTGTCTCTTTTTCTGTTTTGCATATAGGGTTATCATTACCATCTTTCTAAATTCCATATATATGTGTTAGTATGCTGTAATGGTCTTTATCTTTCTGGCTTACTTCACTCTGTATAATGGGCTCCAGTTTCATCCATCTCATTAGAACTGATTCAAATGAATTCTTTTTAATGGCTGAGTAATATTCCATGGTGTATATGTACCACAGCTTCCTTATCCATTCGTCTGCTGATGGGCATCTAGGTTGCTTCCATGTCCTGGAATGCAATCCCTATTAAGCTACCAACGGTATTTTTCACAGAACTAGAACAAATAATTTCACAATTTGTATGGAAATACAAAAAACCTCGAATAGCCAAAGTAACCTTGAGAAAGAAGAATGGAACTGGAGGAATCAACCTGCCTGACTTCAGACTATACTACAAAGCCACAGTCATCAAGACAGTATGGTACTGACACAAAGACAGAAATATAGATCAATGGAACAGAATAGAAAGCCCAGAGATAAATCCACGAACCTATGGACACCTTATCTTTGACAAAGGAGACAAGGATATACAATGGAAAAAAGACAACCTCTCTAACAAGTGGTGCTGGGAAAACTGGTCAACCACCTGTAAAAGAATGAAACTAGAACACTTTCTAACACCATACACAAAAATAAACTCAAAATGGATTAAAGATCTAAATGTAAGACCAGAAACTATAAAACTCCTAGAGGAGAACATAGATATGCAAAACAATCTCTGACATGAATCACAGCAGGATCCTCTATGACCCACCTCCAAGATTATTGGAAATAAAAGCAAATATAAACAAATGGGACCTAGTGAAACTTAAAAGCTTTTGCACAACAAAGGAAACTATAAGCCAGGTGAAAAGACAGCCCTCAGATTGGAAGAAAATAATAGCAAATGAAACAACAGACAAAGGATTAATCTCAAAAATATACAAGCAACTCCTCCAGCTCAACTCCAGAAAAATAAATGACCCAATCAAAAAATGGGCCAAAGAACTCAACAGACATTTCTCCAAGGAAGACATACAGATGGCTAACAAACACATGAAAAGATGCTCAACATCACTCATTATCAGAGAAATGCAAATCAAAACCACGATGAGGTACCATTACACGCCAGTCAGGATGGCTGCTATCCAAAAGTCTACAAGCAATAAATGCTGGAGAGGGTGTGGAGAAAAGGGAACCCTCTTACACTGTTGGTGGGAATGCAAACTAGTACAGCCGCTACGGAGAACAGTGTGGAGATTTCTTAAAAAGCTGGAAATAGAACTGCCATATGACCCAGCAATACCACTTCTGGCCATACACACTGAGGAAACCAGATCTGAAAGAGACACGTGCACCCCAATGTTCATCGCAGCACTGTTCATAATAGCCAGGATATACTTTTCTACTTCACCCAAAACTTTATGAGTTTCGATTAGGTAGTGATGTACAGAGGCCGAGTTTTTGGCATCAAGACTACAATACAGATTTCATCATCGACTGGGTAAGATTAAGCCTCTTGCTTTGTCCCTCTTCTCTTTGTTCAAATTAATTTTTGTTGAGCATAGTGGATTTACAATGTTGTGTTAGTTTCTGCTCTATGGCAAAATGAAGCAGTTATAAATATACATATCTACTCTGTTTTAGATTCTATTTCCACATAGGTCATTACAGAATATTGAGTAGAGTTCCCTATACTATACAGTAGGTTCTTATTAATTATCATTTTATATATAGCAGTGCATATATGTCAATCCCAATCTCCCAATTTGTTCCCCCCACCACCTCTCTTTGACCCTGGTAACCATGAGTTTGTTTTCTACATCTGTGACTCTATTGCTGTTTTGTAAATAGGTTAATTTGTAATATTTTTTAGGTTCTAATCATCAACATCATATGTTATTTATCTTTTTATATCTGACTTACTTTACTCAGTATGACAATCTTTAGGTCCATCCATATCACTGCAAATGGCATTATTTCATTCTTTTTTATAGCTGAGAAACATTCTGTTGCCAACATCTGCTGGATCATCGAAAAAGCAAGAGTGTTGCAGAAAAACATCTATTTCTTCTTTATTGACTATGCCAAAGCCTTTGACTGTGTGGATCACAATAAACTGTGGAAAATTCTGAAAGAGATAGGAATACCAGACCACTTGACCTGCCTCTTGAGAAACCTATATGCAGGTCAGGAAGCAACAGTTAGAGCTGGACATGGAACAACAGACTGGTTCCAAATAGGAAAAGGAGTATGTCAAGGCTGTATATTGTCACCCTGCTTATTTAACTTACATGCAGAGTACATCATGAGAAATGCTGGGCTGGAAAAAGCATAAGCTGGAATCAAGATTGCTGGGAGAAATATCAATAAACTCAGATATGCAGATGATACCACCCTTATGGCAGAAAGTGAAGAGGAACTAAAGAGCCTCCTGATGAAAGTGAAAGAGGAGAGTGAAAAAGTTGGCTTAAAGCTCAACATTCAGAAACCTAAAATCATGGCATCCAGTCCCATCACTTCATGGCAAATAGATGGGGAAACAGTGGAAACAGTGTCAGACTTTATTTTGGGGGGCTCCAAAATCACTGCAGATGGTGACTGCAGCCATGAAATTAAAAGATGCTTACTCCTTGGAAGGAAAGTTATGACCAACCTAGACAGCATATTAAAAAGCAGAGACATAAAATAAATAAATAAATAAATAAAAAGCAGAGACATTCCTTTGCCAACAAAGGTCTGTGTAGTCAAGGCTATGGTTTTTCCAGTGGTCATGTTTGGATGTGAGAGTTGGACTGTGAAGAAAGCTGAGCACCAAAGAATCGATGCTTTTGAACTGTGGTATTGGAGAAGACTCTTGAGAGTCCCTTGGACTGCAAGGAGATCCAACCAGTCCATCCTGAAGGAGATCAGTCCTGGGTGTTCATTGGAAGAACTGATGCTGAAGCTGAAACTCCAGTACTTTGGCCACCTCATGCGAAGAGCTGACTCATTTGAAAAGACCCTGATGCTGGGAGGGATTGGGGGCAGGCGGAGAAGGGGATGACAGAGGATGAGATGGCTGGATGGCATCACCGACTCGATGGACATGAGTTTGAGTAAACTCCGAGAGTTGGTGGTGGACAAGAAGGCCTGACTTCGATTGCTGCGATTCGTGGGGTCGCAAAGAGTCGGACATGACTGAGCGACTGAACTGAACTGAACATTCCATTATATATATATATACACACACACATATATATTCCTCTATCAATGGACATTTATGTTGCTTCCATGTTCTTACTATTATAAGTAGTGCTGCAATGAACACTACAGTGAAGTGAAGTGAAGTTGCTCAGTCGAGTCCAACTCTTTGCGACCCCATGGACTGTAGCCTGCCAGGCTCCTCCATCCCTGGGATTTTCCAGGCAAGAACAGTGGAGTGGGTTGCCATTTCCTTCTCCAGGGTATCTTCCCAACCCAGGGATCAAACCCAGGTCTCCCATTTTGCAGACAGACTCCTTACCTTCTGAGCCACCAGGGAAGAACACTGGGGTACATGTATCTTATTGAATTATGGTTTTCTCCAGATATATGCCCAGGAGTGTGATTGCTAGATCATATGGTAGCTCTATTTATAGTTTTTTTATGGAACCTCCATACTGCTCTCCAGACTTCCCTGGTGGCTCAGTGGCAAAGAATCTGCCTGAAATTCAGGAGATGCAGCTTCGATCCCAGGGTTGGGAAGATCCCCTGTAGAAGAAAATTGCAACCCATTCCAGTATTCTTGCCTGGGAAATCCCATAGACAGAAGAGCCTGGCGGGCTACAGGCAATGGGGTCGTCAAAGAGTTGAACACAACTTAGTAACTACAACAACATCAACATACTGTTCTCCATGGTGGCTGTATCAATTTACATTCCCACCAATGGTGTGGGAGGGTTCCCTTTCCTCCACACCCTCCCCTTACCGTGTCCCTCTTGATGACAAAAGCAAGATGAATCTTTAAGTCTATGTTCAATTGCCTTCTATTCACTTTTTTCCCACAGTGACTGGATAAGGCAAGGTAATGTTTATTTCTGTTCTTAGTTATATTAGCAAAGTTAATGAATTAAGTTAAAGGATCTAAACAATGTCAATAGATCTTTGACCACTAGTCACAATCCACTAAAAGAAAATTATTTTACTTCATTATTTAGTAGCAAATTGCTAATTGTTGGCAGGATTTGTTTATGTATTTTTGTTTACAGAGCTTGAATTTTTAAAGTACTATAAATACTTAAAGAAATAGACATATATCAGATGTGATAGAGAAGGAAGGGAACTAGTACACAAGTTACCAAAAGACTTGACACTTCAATAAATTTAAATTAATTCAAATAGAGTACCAAGAACAAAATTCTGAGCTTTGCTCCTAACAACTGTATGTTCATACAAGGTGAGAGAATGAAATGTAACCAATGTGATTTCATCATTATTCTATTTCCTGAATAGTCTCTACTTGGTAGCCCATATCTGTGAAAACAGTTCAACACAACCTAAGGCTAGGTCCCCAGGGCTGTCTTTCCACATAGAATTACCAAAAAAAAAAAAAAAAAACCAGTGCAGATTATCTGCATAATCCGTAAAATAAATCCCTGTTTACTTTCTGGGCCAACCTACTCCGTATCCCTTCAACATCTTATCTACAACAGTTACAGTCATCTTGTTTACTTTTGCACCTTATCTAATACTACAAAGTCAGCAGTGTATTTATCAAACTTTCTTTCCTTCCTCCTTCAAAATGAATGCTCTCTAGCCTCTCTAGTTTAGACATTGTAATTAAGAAATTACATAAAATAAATGCTTCATTAGCAGGTGGATTCTTATCCACTATACCACCAGAGAAGTTCTGTATCCATAGCTCTGCTATTCTGGGCATTTCATATAAATAGAATCATATACTACATGCTCTTTGGTGACTGGCTTCTTTCACACAGAATAATGTTTTCAAGATTCATCCATGTTGCAGCATGAATCTGATTTCATTCTTTTTAAATGACTGAATGACTCATTATGTGGATAGACCACATTTGTTTATCTATTTGTTTATTGATGGGCATTTGGGTTGTTTTCACTTCTGGGCTATTATGAATAATGTTGCTATAACATTTGTTTCTAAGTTTCTGTGTGGACATATGTTTCCAACTCTCTGGAGTTTATACCTAGGAACAGAACTGCTGGTGAAATGGTAACTCTATTTTTAACTTTTTGATGAACAGCCAAATTGTTTTCTAAGGCCGCTACATCATTTTGCATTCTAATCAGTAATACCCAAGGAATTCAGTTTCTCCACATTATTGCCAATACTAGTTCTTTTCCATTTAAAAAATTATTATATTATCTTAGTGGATATGAAGTGATTTCTCATTGTGGATTTGATTTACATTTCCCTGATGTCTAATAGTGTCAAACATCTTTTCATGTGCTTCTTGGCCATTTGTATTTTGTCTTTGGGGACATGTATATTTAAGTATTTTGCTTGCCTTTCAGTTGGGTTGTTTGTTACTTTGTTGTTCAGTTGTAAGATTTCTTTACATATTCTGAATACTCACCTTTATCAGATCTACAATTTACAAATATTTTTCTCCCATTCTCTGTGTTGTCTTTTCACTTTCTTAATAGTGTCCTCTCAAGCACAGAGGTTTTAATTTTGATGTATTCCAATTTATTTATTTCTCTTTAGTTGCTTGTGCTTTTGGTGTCATATCTAAGAATCTATTATATAATCCAAGGTCATGAAGATTTCCTATTATGTTTTCTTCCATGTAGCTTCTTCCAAACCCTTACAAAACTAAAACAAAATAGCACAGCAGTACAGTGGACAGACAAAAGAACTGAAGAGTGTGATTTTCCACAGTCTTAAGTAGAGAATTTATTTCCAAATCTAGTCATTATGACTACATTTAAACAAGTCGGATTTATTTTCTTGGGCTCCAAAATGACTGTGGACAATGACTGCAGGCATGAAATTAAAAGTTGCTTGCACCTTGGAAGAAAAGCTATGACAAACCTAGACAGCGTATTAAAAAGCAAAGACCTCACTTTGCCAACAAATGTCTGTATAGGCAAAGCTATAGTTTTTCCAGTAATCACGTACAGATGTGAGAGTTGGACCATACGATGGCTGAGCACTGAAGAATTGATGTTTTCTAATTGTGGTGCTGGAGAAGACTCTTAAGAGTTTCTTGGACTCCAAGGAGATCAAACCAGTCAATCCTAAAGGAAATCAACCCTGCATATTCATTAGAAGGACTGATGTTGAAGCTGAAGCTCCAATAATTAGCTACCTGATGCAGAGAGGCGACTCACTGGAAAAGACCCTGATGCTGGGAAAGATTGAGGGCAGGAGGAGAAGGAGGAAACAGAGGATGAGATGGTTGGCATCATCAACTCAATGGACATGAATTTGAGCAAACTCCAGGAGACAGTGAAGGACAGGGAAGCCTGGCGTGATGCAGTCCTTGGGGTCGCAAACAGTCAGACACTACTGAGTGACTGAACAACAAAAATATATACAAACATGGTCTTAAAACTTCTGGTTTTGCATGTAAGGAACTTGGAAGTTGCCACTCCCATCTGCCAAGTAAAAGAATGAATGGACTAAAAAATAAACTCTTTTAGATTCATAAAAGAAAGGTCATAGGGCAAACCACTGTCCCCAAAACTGGAGAGAGAGACACAGAGTCCTGAGTTACTAGAGCAGAACAGAGTTTGAAAACAGGAAATGCCAAGGGAAGTAGTGCCAGGGGAGAAAGTGTGAACTATAACTGATTTGCTGGAGGATCAGTGTCGACAAATCTGAGAGTTAAAAACTCCAGGAAGGAGTCTTCCCTGGTCGTCCAGTGATTAGACTCTGTGCTTCCACTGCAGGGGACTCAGGTTCCATCCCTGGCCCCTCATGACATGTGGCATAGCCAAACAAAAACTTTTTTTAACTAAGAAAAACAACTCCAGGGGGATCCACTCACAGGGAGGTACCCACAATACTGTGAGATTTATCTCCAGGAGCTTGACCAGGTTCCCACAGAAATATCAGAAAAACCCACTCATGCAGGGGAAGGGGAAAAGGAAACACTTTGAAATATGACTGAGCACTCTGTCCTTCTTAACTAGGCCTACCCAGTGGAAACTAGTTAACTGGAGCCTGACCTATCAGGGTTTTATCAAACCCTAACAGATATGGGGAAAGGGAAGTACCCGACTCCAGCCCACTGAAGTTATCCTCCCCTAAGAGGGGAGGCGGGGAAAAAAAAGAATAAAAAACTTGAGAAACATTTGCAAAGTTCCATAGTCCAGAGGCATAGGCTCACTGAGAGACTGAGATCTACTAATAATCACAGAACACTGAACACTTCCTCTCCTCCGTACACACCTCACCAACACATTACTAAAGGCCTGTTGACAGCGATTTTTTTACACAGTACATCATGGCTGGCCTTTCAAGAAAAAGAAATAAACAAGCAAACAAATAATCACAAGGTATACTAATAGGCAAAACACAATTTGAAGAGACAGAGCAATCATCCAAGCCCAACATGCAGGAATGTTAGAATTATCGGGCCATAAATTTAAAACAGCTATCATGAATATACTAAGGGCTCTAGTCAGAAAATGTAGGCAGTATGGGCAAGAACAAATGGGCAAACATTAACTGGAAAGAAATAGATGCAGCCCCATGTTCATTGCAGCATTATTTACATTAGCCAAGACATGGAAACAGCCTAATTGTCCTTCAATAGATGACTGAATAAAGAAAATGTGAGATATACATTCTATAATATTCTAGTTTTGGAAATAGTGGCAAACATTTGTCATCCCTGAGTTCAGTTCAGTTCAGTAGCTCAGTCGTGTCCAACTCTTTGTGACCCCATGGACTGCAGCATGCCAGGCTTCCCTGTCCATCACCAAGTCCTGGAGCTTGTTCAAACTAATGTCCATCGCATCGGTGATACCATCCAACCATCTCATCCTCTGTCGTCCCTTTCTCCTCCTGCCTTCAATCATTCCCAGCATCAGGGTCTTTTCAAATGAGTCAGCTCTTCGCATCAGGTGGCCAAAGTATTGGAGATTTAGCTTCAGCATCAGTCCTTCAACACCCAGGACTGATATCCTTTAGGATGGACTGGTTGGATCTCCTTGCAGTCCAAGGGACTCTCAAGGGTCTTCTCCAACACCACAGTTCAAAAGCATCAATTCTTCAGTGCTTAGCTTTCTTTATAGTCCAATTCTCACATCCATACAGGACTACTGGAAAAACCATAGCTTTGTCTAGACGGACCTTAGTCGGCAAAGTAATGTCTCTGCTTTTTAATATGCTGTCTAGATTGGTCATAGCTTTTCTTCCAAGGAGCAAACATCTTTTAATTTCATGGCAGCAGTCACCATCTGCAGTGATTTTGGAGCCCATAAAAATTAAGTCTGTTACTGTTTTCATTGTTTCCCCATCTATTTGCCATGAAGTGATGGGACCGGATGCCATGAACTTAGTTTTCTGAATGTGGAGTTTTAAGCCAACTTTTTCATTCTCCTCTTTCACTTTCATCAAGAGGCTCTTTAGTTCTTCTTCTCTGTCTGCCAAAGGGGTGGTGTCATCTGCATATCTGAGGTTATTTATATTTATCCCATCAGTCTTGTGCTTTTTCCAGCCCAGCGTTCCTCATGATGTACTCTGCATAAAAGTTAAATAAGCAGGGTGATAATATACAGCCTTGATGGACTCTTTTCCCGATTTGGAACAAGTCTATTGTTCCATGTCCAGTACTAACTGTTGTTTCTTGACCTGCATACAGATTTCTCAGGAGGCAGGTCAGGTGGTCTGGTATTCCCATCTCTTTAAGAATTTTCCACAGTTTGTTGTGATCCACACAGTCAAAGGCTTTGGTGTAGTCAGTAAAGCAAAAGTAGATGTTTTTCTGCAATGCTCTTGCTTTTTCGATGATCCAGCGGATGTTGGCAATTTGATCTCTGGTTCCTCTGCCTTTTCTAAATCCAGCTTGAATATCTGCAAGTTCATGGTTCACTTACTGTTGAAGCTTGGCTTGGAGAATTTTGAGCATTACTTGGCTAGCATGTGAGATGAGTGCAATTGTGAGGTAGTTTGAACATTCTTTGGCATTGCCTTTCTTTGGGATTGGAATGAAAACTGACCTTTTCCAGTCCTGTGGCCAGTGCTGAGTTTTCCAGATTTGCTGTCATATTACGTTGAGGGAAGGCAAACATGTGTCACTGGCAACTCAAAATCTTAGGGATAGGAGTACCAAGAAACTCCCAGAAAAGAAAGTTCAACTAGTGTATTTATAAGAGGATCATAATATAGATCCATGTCAATAGTTCATCCTACTATTTAGTATATCACTGGATTATAATTTTGCTTCCTAAATATCTTTGAAATCCAACTATTTCATCTCTATTACCATTATCCTAATCCAAACTATCACAATCTCTTTATTACTGCAATAGCCACTTAAATGCTTCCCATGATTCACTTTTGTTACTTTTCAATGTATATTTTGCCAAGCAAGCAGAGTTATGTTTCTAAAAGACAAATCTGATTGTTCCCTTCTTCTGCTTAAAATCTTTCAGTTGTTTCATTTTACTCTTTTTAAGATCTTATCAGGGTCTACAAGATTCTGCTTGATTGATTCATCACCTACCTTTTCTCCTTGATCTCACAAGATTCTCTAGCCCCATGCACTCTAGTGACATCATCCCTCATTTCCTATAAGTAGACGTTCTCAGCACATTTATAACAGAAAAATGAACTGTTAGGTAGACTCTTCCACCATTGAAATTCCCCAGATCCTTTATTTCAGTTGGGAATTTTTTTCTCAAGTTCATCACCCGCATGCCTTTGGACAGCTTCCATCAGCTATAATCCTTTCACTGGCGTTTTCTTTCAGCTTTCTTCCCTCCTGCTTTGTTACTTCACCACAGTTAGAACAAAACCATTGCCACTCTAGGCCACTTAGGGTCCTGTCACTATTTCTTTAAATTGTGGCAAAGTATACATAAAATAAAATTGTGTATCTTAATTATTTGTTAAGTGTACCATTCAGTAGTGTTAGTATATTAACATTGCTGTACAACCAATCTCCAGAACTCTTTCAACTTGCAAACCCCAACCTGTGTACCTATTTCCAACTTTCCATTCTCTAATCCTCTTGATTACTATTTTACTTACTGCCTATATGAATTTGACTACTCTAGTTATCTCAAGTAAGTAGAATTGTACAGTGTCTGTCCTTTTGTGATTAGCTGATTCACTTACGTCCTCAAAGTTTATCCACACGGAAGCATATGTTAGGATTTCCTTCCTTTTCACAGCTGAGAGATATACCATTGTGTACGTAACACATCTTGTGTCTTCTCTTCTGTTGACGGACACTTGGGTGGCTTTTGGCTACTGTGAGCAGTGCTGCTGTAAACATAGATGTAAAATCTCTCTTCAAACGCTGCTTTCATGTTTTGTGTGTTTATACCCAGAAATGGACTTGCTGGATCGTATGGTCATTTTATATTTAGTTTCTTGAGGCATCACCATACTGTTTTCCATAGTGGCTTCATGATTTTATATTCCCACCAATAGGGAAGAGGAGGTCCAATTTCTCCACACTCTTGCTAACATCTGTTCTGTTCTTTTGTTACTAACCATTTTAGTGGGTGCAGGGTGTTATCTCACCGTGGTTTTGATTTGCATTTCCCTTATGATTAATGGTGTTGAGCAGCTGTTTCTGTGCTCATTGTCCATTTGTTTATCTTCTTAGAATAAATGTTTATTCAAGTCCTTTGCTTCTTTTCAGATTGCAGGGGTTTTGTTGTTGAGTTTAAAGAGCTATCCATATATTCTGGATATTATTCTGAGTACTTATCAGAAACATGATTCACAAATATTTTCTCAGATTCCATAGGTTACCTTTTCACTCTTTTAATTGTGTCTTCTGATGTAAAATTTTTATTTTGATGTTATCCAATTTATCTATCTTTACTTTCTTCACCTGTGCTGTTGGTGTCATTTCCAATGAGTCTTATTGTTTTATACTGGAATCAGATATAGATAAAACAAGAAATGGGAAATATTGAGTTTAAAAGAACAAAAAGTTTCCACATAGAGTCAACATTGATGCCTACTTTATCCATAACTATACAGTCTTATTTTTCTTGGAGCTCTTATACTCTGCTTTTTTTCCATAATGCAATATAAACATGTGGTTCAAACCTATAGGCATTTTCCTTCTATATATTGTCGAATCTTACCTCTGATAGAATATTCAACCCTGCCAACATTCCTTCTTTGACAATATTTCTGTCAATTTTAAATCTGAATTACCCCTTGGCTTCAGCTGTGCTGCTGTGCTCGACTCTATGGTGGTGTTTCTTACTGAAAGGAGAAAAGACTCCTCTGGGATTTCTCATGCACACCTTCCCACACAGCCCACTAGTTGAAAATCACAGCTGTAAGGAGCCAACAGCCTTTCTTCCTGCACACCACTGCTGATCTCATGACTCACTTTCCTCTCTGGGCTCCAAAGAGATTCTCCATGTTGATTGGAGATCAGCCCATAATGCTGATTTGATCATTCCCTTTTTTCTTTCTTTTTTTCCTTAATATTTATTTGGCTGCGTCTAGTCTTAGTTACAGCATGCAGAATCTTTTAGTTGTGGCAGTTGCAGCTTGCAGGATCTTTAGCTGTGGCATATGAACTCTTAGTTGCAGCATGTGGTTTCTGGTTCCTTAGTAAGGGATCAAACCTGGTCCCCTTGCAGGGGTAGCCCAGAGTTTTAGCCCCTGGATCACCAGGGAAGTCCTTCCCTTTCTTTTTTAAAGAAAGTTTCTGTGGGTTTTCTCATGAGGTAATCGAATTTCTCTGATGTCTGGCTTCTCTTTCATCCAACCTAATGCATCTGGGCCAGACAGAACCAAAGCATCACACCCAAACTGGCATCATTCAGTAGGCAACCACCTGAGGGGTAGGTGAGTAAGGTGGTAGAGCAATAGCAATGAAGGCGCATCTAAGTGGCAGTGAAATGGCTTCCCAATCAGAAAAACAGGTTAGACTTAAATGGCACCTCCAGCTACCCAGGTGCCCAGGTGAGGACCTGAATGCCATCTTAACTCCTTTCTTCCCTGCAGCCCTCAAACCAAGTGCCAAGTTCTCTCAACTTTACCTCCTCAGTTCAGTTCAGTTCAGTCGCTCAGTCGTGTCTGACTCTTTGCGACCCCATGGACTGCAGCATGCCAGGCCTCCTTGTCCATCACCAACTCCCAGAGTCTACCTAAACTCATGTCCATCGAGTTGGTGATGCCATCCAACCATATTATCCTGTCGTCCCCTTCTCCTCCTGCCTTCAATCATTCCCAGCATCAGGGTCTTTTCAAATGAGTCAGCTCTTCGCCTCAGGTGGCCAAAGTACTGGAGCTTCAGCTTCAACATCAGTCCTTCCAATGAATATTCAGGACTGATTTCCTTTAGGATGGACTGGTTGGATCTCCTTGCAGTCCAAGGGACTCTCAAGAGTCTTTTCCAACACCACAGTTCAAAAGCATCAATTCTTCAGCACTCAGCTTTCTTTATAGTCTAACTCTCACATCCATACATGACCACTGGAAAAACCATAGCTTTGACTAGACAGACCTTTGTTGGCAAAGTAATGTCTCTGCTTTTTAATATGCTGTCTAGGTTGGTCATAACTTTCCTTCCAAGGAGCAAACGTCTTTTAATTTCATGGTGGCAGTCACCATCTGCAGTGATTTTGGAACTCCCAAAAATAAAGTATTTACCTCCTCAATACTCCTTAAATTCATTTATTTCCATCCATTTCCCCTATTAGTAACTCAATTCAGGCCAACGCCATCTCTCATTACAGGCTTTTCTTTTCATGCCCTTTTGCAGTGTAAGACAGGAAAACAGATTTTCCCTCTACCATTCTGAGTTCTTGGTTAAAAACAGATTAACAAGAGAAAAACAGTTTATTAACACTATGCTGCATGTATACACTGGAGATAACCAGGAAAAAAAAAAGGGTAAAACTTTCTGAGATGGACCAAGCCACTACTTTAAATACCATCCTCAACTAAATACAAAGGAAAGATTTGGGGAGTAGGGAGTGGGGAAAAGGTAATTTACAGGAAGGTGAGAGAAGGAAATGTTTAGTCAGCAAAAATTTCCCTGCTGGCAGATAAGTCTCAGGTTTAAAAGTTTTATCTGGTAAAGCTCTCTTCCGGGTAGAGGTCCCCTTTCTAATGTAAATTTTCTTTATGAATGTAGATTTCCCTTACAAAAACCTAACTTCTACTCTGTTTTCAGAGCTTCTGCTGTGTTTGCAGTTTTCAAAAAAAAAAAACAGCTCAAAGTAACTCAATATGTCAGAGATATAGTAGGGTGGCATATTCAGGTGTCAGTACCAAGATCCTACTGATTACAGACAAATCTGATTTTACTTCTTTTACAATAATATACTAACCCACCTACTGAACTCCCACTTTGTGTGAAGCTTTACACTAGGGACAATTCGCACATTACCTCATTTTATTCAACCCTCCAAAAATCCTATGAGGAAGGATTATCAGTCCCACTTTACAGATGAGGAAAATAAGGCTCAAAGAAGTAACTTGTCTAAGATGGTTCCATGCCCAGTGGAAGCAAAATTTAAATCCAGCTCTGACTTCCAAATCTACTTGATTAGAAACACGTACTTGTGATGTATGTCTTGCTGTCAAATGACAAAAATAATACAACTTGGTAATGAGGTTGATGTTCTTTTTTCAAGGAAGAACAGTTCATGGGTTGGTGGAGCCCAGTGCCTGGCAAGCAGCAGAGCGCCCTTCCTGAGAGATTTTGGGCAAGTGCTATTTTTATAGGAATTAGAAGAGGCAAGGCAGGAATGGATGGCATGATTGGCTAGGAGGTCAGGAATTACCTTCTAAGGTAAGCAGATCCTATTTTCTCGGGCAAGGTAAGCTAGCTAAACTGAATTGGAGCATTGTGATCGGTTTAAGTTAGGTTTTCTGGACAGACCAGGCTGACTTAGGTTTAGATTTGTGACATGGGACAGGCCACTGGGGCAGCCTCCATTTTGTGCATCCTGATAATATGAATTAACTTTATCATGCCCCTAAACAGTATACAACTCAAAATCTGGGCTAAACGGAAAAAACAAAATTTTTTCTAGGTCCAGAGACCCAAATCCCATCTGTTAGCATTATACTTTTGACCTGCTTGTTTCTCTTTCTACTTGGTCTACACGAAGGGTTGGCAAAGTATGGATCACAAACCATAGTTTGCCTCCTGAGTTCAGAATGGTTTTTACATGTTGTGGTACTGTATTAGAAACATGTATCTGGTCTTCATCCCCATCTCTGGCACAGAACTCTTAATAGTTTATAATATTGAGAAATTGGAAAAAAAACTTAAATATTGGAAACTAGTTTATATTATAGTGAGTAACTTTTGATATACCCAGAATATAGAATATGACAAAGCCATAAGAAATTAAGCCATAGAAGAATATTTATTGACATGGGAAAATGTTAACAATATACCTCTATATGAAATATGCAAGATACAAAACAGTATATACAGTTTAATACCATTTTTATGGAAAGAAAAATAACCATATATACAAAATCATGCATAGGAAAAAAATAGAAGGATGTGCATACCAAATGTTAATAACGTTATCTCTAGACAGTGGAATTACAAGTGGCTATACAATTTTCACAATAAATTTTACCTGCCTTCCAAACAGTATCTGCTTCAAGCTATTCTTTCTTGGTTGTGATCAATTTGATATAATTTCTCTTCAAATAGGCTCTGTATCATGATCTATACCTCCAAATCATACTGCTATTCCCATTTAAAAAGTAGATGCTACTTGCTCTTTCATACTGGCATATGGAGAATATTTTTAACTAACACAATATACTATAAAATATGCCACAGTATAGATCTGGCTATAGAAAATTATTATTTGGAGAATTTGAAAACCTTCTAATCGAGAGAAATTTTAAATAGACAAAAAGATACTATAACTAGTTAGGGGTCCATAATGAAGAGTGAAATAACTCAGGTTCCATAACTGGAGACTTTTGGATCTCTCCTTTTTACTAGCTGACTTTGGGCAAAGGATATTAGAGTTTTTCAGTCTGGAAAATGTGGTTAATAAAAGAAGCAAAAATAAGTTGTTGGTTTGTTTTTTTTTTTAAGTAAGGGAAAATGGGATCAGAGATTAAAAGGTTTTCTATAAAGACCTAAATAAATGTTAGATAAAACAGCTAGAAAGAAATTCAAATTTGGTGTTGCAGAAAAATTAACTCACATTTTTCTGTAGCACCAGTTCTTACTGTTTTTTATCTTCTTTGACAGGTTTTGACATGCCAAAACTGTGAAATCATTTTAATGTTTAATTCATAGCCATTAAGTTCTATATTTTAACAGTTAATACATAAAACATACTTTTTCATGGAATTTGAGGTAAATGTTTTAAATAAATATGGGTTACAACAACTAAACACACTGACAACAAATGTAATTTAGATTTTACCTCTCAGAATCCATTCTAGGGTAAAGCAGTTGACTAAATTCTAATTAAAAATACTAAGTCAAGATGTTGGATCTTCTAAAAGTAAAACATTAGAGAACAGGAAAAAAAAAACAATGTGTCCACTTTTCTTTGATGTTTTCCATGCTCCAGCACCATTCCAAACTGCTTCCTTATTTCTGTTCCCTCTCTTTGGAAGAGAATTTCAGGCAAATCTGTGACTAATTAATAATTTTTAACAGTTGCTTATAACTATTATCTGAAAGGGAATAGTTAATGGCTTATAATACCTCACAGATAAATTTATTCTCTAAATGCCTAGTAGTAAATTGTACAACTTGCAAATTAAAAAAAGCAACTTTTATTAAAAAACTGATGAAAGGAAGATTTTTATAAGAATGGGGGGGGGGGGGAGAGGGATTTTCTCTGTTTGTCCCGTCAAAGATTCATTCCTTCTCTCCACAAATCATGAAGTTGAGAAAGATAGCTGGAGCTTGAATAGGAAAAGTGCACCACATTTACAGAACTACACAACACACTGTACTCTGCACCAGTGGTGTCCTGCCGCCTCTATGCCATTCCGTAAATGTCCCATTAACCTAGCACAGCTGAGGCACAGCTCTAGTTCCTCAGTGAAGATCACAAGAAAACCTCTTCCAGGCTGTTAGAAGAAACCAGACTATCACACCGATATACTTCAGCGGTGGGAGGAGACTACTGGCTCACCATATTCATTGCCTAACGGTACAAGAATTAAACAAAAAAAGAGAGACTAGAAAATCACTTTGAAAATTCACAAACACCAATTTGCAACAGAAAATTGAGGCATGACACTTAAGCTAACAAATCTGTTAGATGAATTATCACTTCAGCACATTAACTGCAGGTGTATACTCCTGGATTTTCACTTAATCCACTACTCCATGATGAACACTATAAAATGAAAGGTGACAGATTTATGAACTAAAATCACAAGAAGAAACCCTTGAAGATCAATCTTCAATGAGCCCCTACTCCAATAAACCATAAAGAGCAGTAAAAGGTAATACTCACTTAACAAAATGAGAATCCCAATGACGAGAAATCAGGTACTTATATTCCTCTAGAGACACTTCTTCCCCACCTAACAAAGGCACTTGACATGTAATGATATGCACAGTTAACTCAGGTACTGCCCTGGGCAACTGTTACCTTTCTAAAATTAGATGCAGTGGTGATTAACTTCAAATTAATCCTTCTGAATCAGCCTGAAACACACATGAAAATATCACAAGTTCTCTATTTTGGCAGATGATATAACCAAAGAACAAAAGATATGCTGGTGTTCACAATGAATTGGCTGACTTGAACAGTCCAGGATTCTCCTCTGCACAATATTCTTGGATGACTGTGGAATTTGTATATAATTATAGGCAAATTAACCTTTCATATAGTTTCAGATGTTAATGTTCACTCCTCTTCTTGTCTTTTCTTACTTTTTTGTTCTTTCCCAAAGCCTTAGATGATTCCTCCTGAAAAAGACATAAATTAATGTAGTATCTTCCTACACTTAGGAATCTTAAATACAGTCATATAGAAATATGCAGAATAGTGAAAGTGTAATTACTTCCATTTGTATCATCTTTCCGTTTTACAGGGCTCTTTCACTTACCACAATCTATTTTAATATTTCCAAAACAATCAAGGATAATCAAAGAAAACATTTACCTCAGCCATCTAACATTTATATTCGAGTAATTTCAATATTATTTATAAGTTTATTTTTGGGGGGGCTTCCCTGGTGGCTCAGACAGTAAAGAATTTGCCTGCAGTGCAGGAGACCCTAGGTCAGGAAGACCACCTAGACAGGGAATGGCTACCCACTCCAGTATTCTTGCCTAAAGAATTTTATTATTTTCTGTGAATGTATATATTTTGGCCATGCTGCACAGCTTGAGGGACTGAACCCATGTCCCTGCAGTGGAAGCCTACAGTCCTAACCACAGGGCCCCTAGGGAATCCCCCTTAACGTTTTTTAATCTATTGTTCAGTTTCCAAAGTAAGGCAGCAAAATTTAAATGAATTAGATATGAACGTATCTGAAATATGAGACAAAAACCTCAAAGTATAAAAGAAGAAGGCATCTAAAGGCATACCAGGGAAAAGGGGATATACTTTGACACTAACAGAGAATATTAGAATTTTATGGATGTTTAAAGACCATCCAGTTAACTGTAGCATTAGCTACAACTTCTTACGGGCCTCAATTTTAGGGAGTGGAAACTGATTGGTCTTTAAGGTTTTTATAAAACCCCATGAATCTAAGAAATTAAGGTCTGAAGAGATGAACCAACCTGCCCAAGATCACACAACTAATCAATCACATTGTTCTGACCAAAACCTAAGCCTCTAATTTACTAGTTCAAAGGTTCTTCCAATATACGTCACTCATTCTAATTCACTCTTAATTTTCTTTTTCAATGTTTTCTTTCAATTTCACAGGCAGTAGTGAGAAACTCTCTAGATACAATATCAGTAACCACTTACCGGTGAACTTGTGTAGTTCTTCTCCACTAGAATGTTTCTAGCACAGTTGTTGATATGTTTGAAGCGATCTGGTCCTAGCAGAATCCCTCCATACCAGCGTGATACCACCACCATGACATTTCTCACATTCAAAATCTGTTATTTTCAGAAGCATAATTATGTATAGATACGGACAAGTACAAATGTGAGTTTTAAAGAAAAATGAAAAAAAAAAAATATATATATATATGAAATTGCACATAAAATTTCCCCCTGACTTTAATAGCATAACCATGAGTGAGCAGAGTGAGATGAGTAACAACTGAGGGGACAGACATTAGAATGAGAAGAGAATTTGGAAAACAAACTCTGTGGTCCATAGTGTCCTCAAATTCCAAACCTGGGGGCCACGAGTCAGAGTGAAGGGGAGGTCATGCAGTAGGTTCCAGTTCTTGGTAACTTCAACCAGAATAGCTGAGCTTAGGCAGTTTTCTACTCCTACGTCAAACAGCAACACAAAACCTGCTTCTGAACAAACCGCCAGACAGAACTGAGGCTGTATGAGTAATCGTTGGTGCCTGCCAGTAAGGTCTTCCTCAGTTTGACATTTGTCAAACGTTGCCCTTAACACGAAGCCCACCAGTCTACAGGCCTGACCCCCGCAAAGTTCCTATCAAGCGAAGGGCCTGGTTAGAAAACAAACCTCTACATACAACGGCAGAAGAAACTATAGCAGCTACCTTAGGGGAAAAATCCAATCCATTCTTAAAATTAATGAACAATCAATGATCACCAGACAGATGAAGAAAATCCAGCAGCATGAAAAGAAAGGACAAGATAAACAAACTAAAATGGACAAGGAGAAATTTAAGGAAGAAAACATCTGAAGAAAGAAACTCTAATTAGTAAACTCAGAAAAATTTTAGAAGACACTGCATTCATAAAAGCAGAACAGCAAGCACACTATGAAAAGGGAAAAACAGAGAACAAGAAAGAACTCCTGAAAATTAAATATGGTTGCTAAAAAAAAAAAAAAAATTTATTCAACAGAAATTTTGGAAGACAGTTAAGAAAATGTCTCAGAACATAAAGCAATGAAATGAACAACTTAATAAAAAAAGAAACATTCTGGAGCTATCCAGAAGTCCAATATCCAACTAACATGAGTTTTACAAAGACAGAACAAAGAAAACAGAGGAGAGGAAACTGTCATGAAGAAAAAAAGATAAGTTTTCCCAGAGCTGAAGATAATCTTCCATTGTCTATCACTGGAAGAGCTTGAAAGCACAGCCGCTGCTGCCGCCAAGTCGCTTCAGTCGTGTCCGACCCTGCGCGACCCCATAGACGGCAGCCCACCCGGCTCCCCGTCCCTGGGATTCTCCCGGCAAGAATACGGAGGTGGGTTGCCATCTCCTTCTCCAATTGAAAGCATAGCACAAGTTATTAACCTTTTGCTTTGTGCCCCATATCCAGTGGTTAAAATTATCTCTCAATCAATGTTTAAAAATTATCTACTAATAAAACCAAATATGGCTCGTTACCTATCATATAACTGTTTGCTTATTCCTAAATGGAGCTCTGTTTGGTTGAGAAATTTTACGGCTCACAGAACAGGACTGGCAGGGTTTAACTCACACTTACCTCCATGAGATGGAGAAGGCGCCCACCAGCTGCTGTTTCCCCGTCATCCTCACAGTCCTGTAAGAAGGTCTGCTTATCCTCACAGTATATCCTAGAAACCCATATAACAGTGTTATACTTTGAAACCTTGAAATACTGTAATAAAAGTTATACCCCTTCATACTTGTTGCCATCAATTTACTTCCAAAATTAGCATATTTATTTTAAAAAATCTTTCTTGATATATATTGGTTATATTTTCACTGATGATTTACTATCCAACATGCTTCCTTTTTTATATTCCGGAAAGCTAAAATCAAGAGTACTTCCTTTGAATCAGAAATGCTACAATTTCAGAAGGTGAGCTTACACATCTGACACTCTCTCTGCTTCATTTAATCTTGAAGCTGAGATTAGAGAGAGTAGTCACTAAAAAACGTTTACTGAGTCAGCTGTCTGAATATTACATCTAAGAGGCACTAACAAATGATATAAAGGAAACAGGTGGTATACTGTCATCAAAGAGCCTAAGCTCTAGTGAAGGAGACAAAAAGTACATTAAAAAAGATGGAGGTGAAAAAATCAACCTAAGTCAATATTTTATACTTTTCTAACATCTTATTCTAGCCACGAAGCATTTATCTTCCCCACTATAAGAATTATAAGATTTATTTTTCTCCATAATTTCCCCCTGAATAGTTATCAGTATCAGAAATGAATCACAGAGTTTTTACCCATTTAAATTATCTAGAAAGTTAGCATCTAGAATAATAAATAGGGCTACACTGTAGTTGAATAAGCTTGGCAAGTAAGTAAGAGGTATAAAAAGAAAACAGTCCCAGTTAAGATATGCCATCTAGTGGATTTTTTAGGCCCCTTTACAAATGGTAATATTCTATCTAGGACTAAGCAAATATAGCAAAGATTATCTTTCCAGTTATTGTGATAAAAAGCCAAATACTACCTTATCTATAAACCTAAGTCAACTGTATTAGTTTTATTATACCAATCATATTCATTCATTCATCCATCCATCTTTCCATCTACAAATCCATTTATCCATCCACCAATCCATTTATTCATTCATTCACTCAGTAAATATTTACTGCCCAGTTCGATCCCTGGGTTGGGAAGATCCCCAGGAGGAGGAAATGGCAACCCACTCCAGGGTTCTTGCCTGGAAAATTCCACGGACAGAGGAGCCTGGCAGGCTACAGTCCATGGGGTCACAAAGTGTCGGCTAAGACGGAAGCCACTGAGCACGCGCGCATGCACACACACACACACTCTGAACCAAGCTCACTATTATTTAGAGTTGGCCTCATTTCAAGAAGAGAAAGTTAGTACTATTAAACAAAATTTTATGTAGCAAATTTAAGGTAAAAAGGAGTCAGGGATTGACTTTAAGGAACAAAAGAAGAAATTAACTATATAAACAAAAACTATATTAACAGTTTTTTTAAAAAAACTTTTTTAAAAAAGAAGTACCATGGACATTTTCACTAACCCTTTCCTCACATGCCAGGAAGACAATGATGCAGCATCCGATACCTGTGTGGACCAATGGCCTGAAGAGTGCCCCATAACTCCAAAGCAGGAACACAGCCCCAGAACCAGGAAGTAACCTTAAAAGGACCCTAAGCATTCAAAACACACAACACAAAGTCCATGGACCACATACAAGTTATTTCTTTAACTCCCAGTGGAGACCTTTAAGCCTCCACTTTGTGCCTTTTTAGTCTTCTCTGACACACAATTCTGACAAGCTACGCTCCTTCATTCCCAAATATCAATTATATAAGGGGGGATTTGGAGGGGCTGCTATATGCAGTCAGCTGACATCTGTGAGAAGTGATAGCTGATCACCATCAATATGCAAAAATACTCGAGTACTTAAACCTGGGGCTTGAAATACAGTATCTGGCACATTATTTAACTTTTAGATAACTTAAAATCAATATCATGTCCAGTGACTGTTGAAGGGGCAGCCACACAGCCATGTATTAATAGGAATAACAGAGATAAATAACACTAAATTCTCAAGTTCAGCTCTACCACTTAAGAACGATGTGATCTTGAAAAAGTTCACCTTTTTACAGTGGCACAGTCACTTAAATAATTAGAATTAACTCATGTAAAGTACATGGCACAGAGTAGGCACTCAATAAAGACGCAAACTAAATGAATGGTACCTATTAACACTTTCACAGCACGTTCTAACCACCGAGAGCAAGCACAGTCTAATCTCTCCTTTTTATATTGATGACCCTAACTCACTAAAACACCAAAATTCTACACCCTGATACTCTAATAAGTAGGGAAATGTGTAACAAGTAGGTTTTTGGAAGATTTGGCATTTAATGGGATGTGACTTAATAATATTAAAAACTCACCAATCAAAAGTGATCTTTTTTTTTGAGTTTTCTGAATTTTAGATAGCCTAGATTTTACAAATAGTGTCAGTCACATTTTACGTTTACACCGAATTCCTATGTCTATACTCTGATCTATTTTAGTCCTAAACTATGTTCTGTTAAGTCTGTATAAATTTGAATATTTAAAAAAAAATACACCATCTCTTTACAACAAATTTTGCAGAGATTTATATAAAACCTTCATACTCAAAGATGTGTAGTGAAAGAAACACTCTAAATTCACTGCTAACGGGAGCATAAATTGGTTTAAAAGAAATTCAAAAAAATTTTGGCAATACGGATTAAGAATTTCAAAAATGTTCACATTTTTTGATAATTCTACTTCCAGGAATCTATTCATTTTTTTTCCTTTTTAACTATACTTCTGCTTCATTTCAAAAAAGAATATCAAATAACCAGAACCTATCCTGAGGAAATAATCTAAAAAGTATACAAAGATGTTCACGGGGCTATTCTTTATAATAGTTTTAAAAAATGAAAAACTAAAACAAAAAGGAAATGGTTAAATAAATTGTGGTATGGAGCCTCAGACAAATATTATAAAGCCATTAAAATAATGTTTATAAAGCAATTATAACAACATGGAAAAATGCTTTTGTTATATTAAGGAAAAACCTGGATACTAGAATGAAGCGTTAAAAAATAAACTTTGCATAGAAAAGACAGAAAACATTTCACAATATCAGTTACACTGAATGGTAGAGAGTGAACTTTTCCTTTTTTTTCTGTCGTTTCCAAATATTTTACACATGATTATTACTTTTACAATGGAAAAAAAACACAAAATTGTTTGTTTTAAATCATGCATCTGTTTCCCCCATTTTTTTTTTTTTTTAACAAACTGCACATTCCTAAAGTTGTGATGATCACTTACCGGTATGCATAGATGTTGTGGGTGGCACTAGCAATTTTCTTATTCTCATACAATTTGGCAAGAACCATTTTCACCTTAAAAGCAGAAACAATATAAATAAACTGATATAAATATTTTTTATTTGCTCTGTAAATGCTAAAAAAAGTCTTAAAGCATATTGATATACATAGTGTTGAACTGAAATTAACAAACAGTTATTTAAAGAGTCAACTACATTTTGAAAAAGCCATTTCCAAAGTTTTCTCCTCATTTTAGGGGCAAAAATTGAATTACTCTAATTGGTACAAAAAAATAGTCCTAGAATTTTTGAGCACCAGTTTTCAACAAGTATCTGCGCAGTAACCATCTTCAAGGTACTTGCACATAAGAAATCTTCCCCATACTGTAGAGAAAGTTAAGTGAGAATATGAGAATTTCTAGAAACAGCTCTGAAAATTTACCAGCGTGAGAGGTACAGAGTAATGGTATGTTTCAAAACTTATGAAACCAAAACTCTCCCTGGAAGAAATAAGGTTCAGAGAAGACTAACAAGAGCCAGAACTTGAAAGATAAGTGACAATTCTGCATCAAAATGGAAGAGTAAGGTGGGGCAAGAAGTAGTCATTCCTTCAGAGGAAATAGCATGTACAAATGGACCAGATTTAGTAGGAAGAAATAAACAATGCTTAAGTTTAACTGGGGGCTTCCCTGATAGCTCAGTTGGTAAAGAATCCGCCTGTAATGCAGGAGACCCTGGTTCGATTCCTGGGTCGGGAAGATCTGCTGGAGAAGGGACAGGCTACCCACTCCAGTATTCCTGGGCTTCCCTTGTGGCTCAGCTGGCAAAGAATCTGCGTGCGATGGAGGAGATCTGGATTTGATCCCTGGATTGGAAAGATCCCCTGGAGAAGGGAAAGGCTACCCACTCCAGTATTCTGGCCTGGAGAATTCCATGGACTGTATAGCCCATGGGGTCACAAAGAGGCGGACATGACTGAGCAACTTTCTCTTTGGGCTTCCCTAATAGTTCAGCAGGTAAAGAATCCACCTGCAATGCAGAAGACCCCAGTTTGATTCCAAGGTCGGGAAGATCTGCTGGAGAAAGGATAGGCTACCCACTCCAGTATCCTTGGGCTTCCCTGTGGCTCAGCTGGTTAAGAATCTGCCTGCAATGCAGGAGACCTGGGTTCAATTCCTGGGTCATGAAGATCCCCTGAAGAAGGGAAAGGCTACCCACTGCAGTATTTTGGCCTGGAGAAATCCATGGACTGTATAGTCCATGGGTTCACAAAGAGTCAGACACAACCAAGTGACTCTCACTTAGTTGAACTGAAACTTCAGATAAACCACAATTTTTTAATTGTAAGTATGACCTATGCAATAATGTTTATCTGAAATTCCAATTTAGGTAGGTATCTTGGCAACCTTAGCAGGGACATAAAAGAGAAAGGTTCAGAAAGAGACCAACAGTTTTATGTAGCTCTGCCTTAAGAGTATGAATGTAATGACAGATGTATCAGGATGATTAAAGCAGGGTCATATCACAGTGACTTGTATAACCTGTTTGAATTTCTCCTTGTAGCCAAAGGAAATCAGCAAAGATTACTGAGTATGTGGGGGAAGAGTGACACGTGGTCAGTTCTTCCAGAAAAGTAGCTGGCAAGGGGCACAGATGAAACGAGGTAGGGAAGACTGAGTTAGAGACGGGGAGGCCAACTTGGATCAGAAATGATGCAATCTTGTGTTTCTCAGACTCAGATTCCTGATTAGTAAAATAAGGAGACACTGACCTCTAAGATTTATTTCAGCTCTCACAAACTATGATCCTGTAAGTCTAAGTGACTATAATCAGAAATGGAAAAGGGATCCAGGATGAAGAGATTCAGAATAGAATGTCTAAGGACTCTAGCAACATGATTATAAGTAATGGGCCAAGGGCAAAACAGGCTTTCTGAGAGAAAAGCCCAGAAGCTTACACCAGAAGCTCTTATCCTGACCACAAATCAATGAAGAAAAAACTTCCTCTTCCAGAGTCTAACAGAGAATGAAAAGGCAATGTGGTGCAAAAAATTATATTACTATATATAGGGCTTTAGAAGAACTTGGACAGAACAAAGGGAAGAAGACCGATGCTTACTCTAAGACTTATCTGGTTAATTTAACTTCATAGGTGTACTGAAATTGTCTCTTACATTGATAAAAGTTTAGGGTAGACTATAGTAGCAAGGAGAAAGAAAACAATTCTGCTGAAGAGATTAAGAAAGACAAAGACCTCTGAATACCATTTCTGACGGAGGAGTTTCCCAAATGATATCCTTTGGTGGTTATCAGGTCACCTAAAATCAGAAAGCTGAAAGGAAAAGGAATTCAGGTTGGAAAGACTGGGCTCAACCAGTCTGTCTACTGTCCCCCTACTTGGGTAACAACAAATCAGGCTAGGTTTTACAGAACTCCCATGTGATAGGACAAATGATTTTTTAACAAATAGGTAAGCATCATAATTTTCTTTACCACCACAATGGGTTTTTCTTCTTTGAAAATCCATTAGTTAAGTCCTAATCAGAGTCTGCATATAATTTTGAAAGCAGTGATCAACAGAAATAAATATTCTATGATTCCCAATAATTTGGGGGTAGAAAAATCAGCGAATAATTTTTATCTTGAATGAAAATTAAAAGCAAAAACAAATATATTATTTGCAAAACCATCTGCTTCAATTACTTTGGTAAAACACCATCAAAGTGAACTGTACACAGCAAATTTACCTGTTTGGGACAAACTACTGGAGCCAAGTGTGCCTGAAAAGTACTTCTTCGGTCTGTAATAGGAATGCCATGATCAATTGGAGGTAACTCTTCTATTTCTATAAATATAAAGAATTATGTTACTTTTTAAAATTCTTACATACAAATACTGAAAAACTGGCAAATGGTATAGTGGAGGGAGTTAGGAAAGAGATGTAAATTACATGGCCAATCAACTCAAATAACCCGTATTGGTTGTCTATTAAATTACAATTTTAAGTAAAATGTTCCCCTAATAATATCCTACATTAAGATAAAACTACTTGACTTATAAATGCTTTTCACCTGCTAAATGGTCACTCAGTGAAAATGGCAGGTTGGCATGCAAATCCTGGACTGTTTCAGTAGTATAAGTTGGCATAATATTTAACTTTTAAGAGTATAAAGAAGTCCTGAGACCAAAAAGATCAGCTAATATGGAGTATTTATTCATTTTACTGTTGATGGACTTCTGGGTCGGGAAACCTATGACTTTACTTTGTATAGCTGTAATATAATGTCTTCTGCTAATAAAACCATTCGTACTTCATAGGATTGAATTAAATATATCAATAGTACACCATACTGGTAGTCCATTGAGTACCTGATTTTCAGTTATTCTGCCCTTTAAACAAGCTTAGGAACAATTACCTTTTTTCCATTTCTACAAGTCAGTTTACCTTACAAGTGACAAAATACTTCAACTAATTGATATAAAAATCTTTCTGGAGCATTTTAAATAACTTGCCTCAAATCACTGCTCTGGTTTACGGCAGGACTAGGATAAGAAGCCAGGTTTATGGAGGATGTTTTACCTTCCCCCCAGGTGTGTTCTCTTTTGAAAAGATTGTGACCACTGTACTGGTACACTACTAAGGTCAATATGAACTGGATGTGATTTATTATGACTCTGATTTTCACTCTTGTTAAGAATGAATCTTCATTCTCTAAAGAAATCCTATGCCAAATCCACAAATATGTAAATGAATAAAATGGGAGCTACTCAGAGTGAAGCAGGGGTAGGTATCCTGGGTCTTCTCCCTCTACTTATTCACTTCTTTGTCCTTTTTTCTTCCACTAACTTTGAGACAATATTCGAGAACTTTAAATTTTCATTCACTGTTTAAGAGGTACTATATCATAGCAGAGGAAACTCCCCATCTTCAAAGAAAATGAACATTCTCTCTGGTCTATCATGTTTTTCTAAGACACTTGAGGAACTGACAATATCATTCAACATTCTAAAATATTAAAATGGAACATACTTTCTGATAGAAACACAGAGCTAATTTATCACAGCAACCTATTCATAAGTTGAACACTACTTGATTATGGAACAAATTTGTTTGAGCAAAAACTAAAGTCTTAAAAGCATTTCACTAGCTTTAATTCAGTGGTTGCACCTCCAATTACTGTATTTATATTTGTTAGCACAGACTAAAATTTAACTCTGAGCCATCAGTAGATCTAAGATTTTAAAATAAAAATAAAATAAAATAAAAATATAAAAACAGGATATGAATTGAAAACATTAACACAGCTTTCTTAGTTTCAATTTCTCCCACCACGAATTCAAAACTCTAACAAGCAAAAAAAAAAGAAAAGAAAAACTAAATTTCTATTTTTGTCCTCACTATTCTGATAGACTTAGAAAACACCAAAATGACCAAGAGGCAGGAAAAATATAACCCAGTTCTCTGTAAATTAGTAAGAATTCCTTAAAATGTGACAGTTTACTACATTTCTATACCATTCCAAAAACAAATCCTAGTGCTACCACCCCGTGCTGTGCTGCATCACTCAGCTGTGTCTGACTCTTTGTGACTCCACGGACTGTAAGCAGGCCAGGCTCCTCTGTACATGGGAATTTTCTAGGCAATAGTACAAGGGTGCATTGCCATGCCCTCCTCCAGGCGATCTTCCCAACCCAGGGATTGAACCCAGGTCTCCCGCATTGCAGGCGGACTCTTTACCGCCTGGGCCACCAGAGAAGCCCAAGGATACTGGAGTGGATAGCCTATCCTTTCTCCAGGGTATCTTCCCAACCCAGGAATCGAACTGAGGTCTCCTGCATTGCAGGCGGATTCTTTACCAGTTGAGCTACCAGGGAAGCCACATCACTACTGTCCTCAAAATAAACTAGTAACATTCACTATACCTGTTCGATTTTCACTGACATCAAAATCCAAAGTTTTAACTTGATTTTCTGGTTGACATGCTAAAACAAGATCATCTTCACATTCAACATCTTCCTCTTCAGTTTTCTTCTTTACGTCTGGGCCTATGTGGATATGAGACATTATGAGTGATCATAAGACAGTAAGAAATGACACTTAAAAAACTTTTCAGTCTCGATCTCTAACCATCAGTCTTCAACAGAAGGAACCAGTGTTCCTGCAAGTGGTTGTCTGTCTCCAGGGTTGGGACAAGGAAAATGTAAGATGAGCTGGGACATCTTGTGATTGCAGAGAGTAAAGGAATGTTCAGAAAAAGATGGGAGCTTATAAAAAGAACACAGGAGCCCACCTGCGAGCACTCTGAAAGGCCAGATCGGGAACAATTTGAGCGACAAAATAAAGACAGTATGGAATTTTAGCTCACTAAATAAAATGAGTTCATTCTCATGTAAATAATCAAATAAATGTGGAGAAGAGATATCTTGTTTTCACAATATAATTCCAATTAACCATAGCAAGAATGAAAGAAAGAAGTGAGAATCACCATATTGTTACAACACCATATTGTTTATAAATATTGTTGGTAAGATACACTAATAGATACTAAAATCGGAGGGGGGGGGATGAAAATTTGAAGAAGGATAAGGTATGAGCACAGCCTCACAGTATCTCCCCCAAGACACTTATCAACGGTGATAATTTTATATGACAACCTAGATAGACCATGGTACACAGATACTTGGTCAAACACTATTCTACATATTTCTGCAAAGGTATTTCTTAGACAGAATTCACATTCCAAGCAGTTGACTTTGGGTAAAGCAGACTGCCCTCCACAATGCAAGTGAGACTCATCCAGTTAAAGTCTTTTTTTTTTTTTCAGGTAAGGTCTTAAAAGAAAAAGGACTGACCTCCCGAGACAAGGAGGGAATTCTGCCAATATACAGCTTTCACAGCCTTGAGTTTCAGTATCATTTCTTCTCTAGGTCTCCAGGCTGTCAGCCTACCTTGCAGATTTTGGACTTCCAAGCCTCCATAATTTTGTGAGCCAATTCCTTAAAATCAACCAATCAACCTCTCCCTCTGTCCCCAACTTTTCCTTCCCCCACCTCTCCCTATAAATGCTGAGTTGGCCAAAAAGTTCATTCAGGTTTTTCTATCCCATCTTATGGAAACCCCAAACAAACTTTTTGACCAACCCGATACATACACACACACATACATACATACATAAGACACACACGTTTTATTAGTCTGTTTCTCTGGAGAACTTGATTAATATAGTAACTTTATAGTGGAGTCATTTCACAGGTACCCCCTTAACCAAGGGATCAAGGTAAATATCACCAATAATAAAGCATATTGATATCATTAGCTCCTTGATATAGTACATACACTATGAAGGACACAATATCATTTCTGTCATATTTTCGCCAAAATGCCTAGTCTTACTCCAATCATGAGAAAACAATGGACAAACTCAAGGTCATGAAAGGTAATAAAAGTCAAAGAAAGAACGGGGAACTATTTATAGACTAAAGGGGAGTAAGGAGAAAAAATGCAACAAAGAATCCTGGACCAGATCCTAGAACAGCAGAAAGAACACTAGTGAAAATATTATTATTATATTTACCGATGTTTGCTTTCTGTTCTTGATAATTATACTATGGTTATGTAAGATGTTACTCAGGGAAGCAGAGTGAGGGATACAGTAGTTATTTCTACTATTTTTGCAAATTTTATGTAAGTCTAAAATTAGTTCAGAATTTTTTTAAAGTATAAATAGTTGTAAATAACTACTTCAAGATTTAATACTTCTGCAGTAGAAAAAATAAAATAATAAAGAATAAATACATACTGAAGATTAGTAGTAAAATAAAAATAAATTACTTGTCAAGTGGGTGCCCTGGAGAAGAAAATTTTCATGAGATATCCTGAACACTTCCATTTTAATATGAAGTCTAGAAAATTTTTTATTAAAAAATTCCAAAGAAAATTTTTGAAAATTATAAATTATACAACCTAAATCAGTAACTCAAAAAACTGAAGTGTGGTGAAACTAAATTATAGATATAGGTGGGAAAGGGAAAACACCATATTAAAATCAACAATTTAAAAATCTTCCTGAGAGCTGAGTGATCCCAAAGTTCTGGAGTTCTAAATTTCTACTGGTATACATAACACTTCTGCAATTATCCCACACTCTAGAATGATGGATTGGCAAAAATTGATTTTGAGACCACTCTTCTCAGATGCCCTGAAATGCCACAAAATCAGAACATGAATCTTAAAAAGTCAAGGAAAACACTTCAAAAAATACTGTCCCATGATCAGAATATCTTCAGACCATTTATCTCTGATTTTAATGGAAGCAGTAAAAATACTTCTATAGAAAAACTGTAAAATGCTCCGAAAAAATATGTATTTCTATCAACTTTAAATGTATACTGATTTTAGTAAAGGAAACCTCAATAACTGGTTTCCTGTAAATAACCTTCTAAAAATTAGTAAATAGACTATTGAATTGTTGTTCTTTAATCCTTCTTCTCCCCAAACTGAAAATAATTCTATCAGTGATAACAATAAAACTCTATTTGGAAATAAAATCATACTCAGTGATTTTCCTAAAAGGCTTTTGTAGTAACTGAAAGCAAAGACTGGCAAAGCAAACAGAAAACATAAGAAACTTCTATGTTGTTATATACTTATGATTCAATGAAAGAATAATAATAGAGCAAAATATTAATTTTCAAATGTTCTGAAATTAGATAGTGGTGATGGCTGCACAACTTTGGAATCTACTAAAAACCACTGAATATACATTTTAAAAGGTGAATGATCATAGTATGTGAATTCTATCTTGATTTAAAAATCAATTTTCAAAGTCACTTTTTATACTCTAAATATTGGTAAATGTGTTTTCCAAAGTTCTTTTTCTATAAATATTACATTCATTTGAAGCTAATGTCTAACTTATATCAATAATGCATGAAGAATGTTACATGGTTAATACTGCCATACAAAGCAAAGGTTTTTGGGCAAAGTTCTTTAACCATAAAATTCTATCTCTGTAAGAGCTTATAGTAATCTGAAACCAAAGAGGCTACACCTTATTGAAAGAAATAACCATACTTACATGAGTAAAGAACTTTTCAGAGAATATATTTTATCATGTAAAACCAAAAAACAGCACATAGATCTTTATTAAAAGTTTCAATGAGAATATATATACATGAAAATTTAGTTACTATAAATTAAAAGAGCAATGATAATGTTTTTCAAACCTACCTGGTTCTGTCATCTGAGATTTTTGTATTAGGACATCTCTTATTTTCTCCACCCACAGGTAAAGAATACTTTCACCAATATTCTGGCTAAACAAAATTCAAGGGAAAAACTGTTATTAAAAAATTCCTTCTCAAATTCAAGACAATATAGACATGTTTATACTCTAAGAAATTAAATTATATCTAGCCATGTGTTTTCTTTTTTTCTTTCTGCCTTGCTGTGCAGCTTGTGGGATCTTAGTTCCCCAACCAGGGACTGAACCAGGCCCTTGTAGTGATAGCTCCAAATCTTAACCATTGGACCGCCAGGGAATTCCCTAGCCATGCCTTTTAAAAAGAAATTTATAAAAACATGAGATTTACTAACATTTGTAGATGAATATTTAATACATCAATATTAAAAATCCCAAATGGCTCCCAAATTAACATTGCTTACTTAAAATAAGTAGAAGAGCTACAACCAAAGAGGGGAAAGAGAATTTCTGAACTTGAACGGAATTAAGATAGACATAAATGTGATTTTGTTTCTGTCAGTGAATATAATTATAGTATTGATGCCCAGTCATTGCCTGCTTTCCTAAACTTTTTGAACAATTTCAAACCACTTATTTCGTATACTTATTTCAACAATTAAGAATACAAAGCATTTGAGAAACTCCCCAAGAAAATCAATTTACAAGACTAAAAGACAAGCAATGCAAAGCTTTAGATTCTTATTTTGTTTTCGACATAATATTCTATTGCCCAAATTCATTTCGGTTCCAAAGAGCTGTCTAGCTGCATCAGATAATTAAATACATCTCAAAGGCTCATTGAGAAAAAGAACAAGTCATAGTTCATTTCCACAGAGTTATGTTAAATGATGGCAACAGCAATAAAATAAAGGCCCAAGTGTCTATTTTTTAGGGAATGATACTAATTTTAGATGTGTTAATATGCGTGTTAAAGGAACAAACCAAACCACTTCATAACACCTTAGCCCTTCCTCTAACAGTTGCTCTTGAAACCATTATCTCTCTTTATCACCACTCATCAGCACCCAAAGGAAGCTTTCAAAACAAGCATACAGAAGAAAACAACACTGTTTTCAAATAATTCTGTACCCTCAAACACTCCCATCCCACCCATAACTCCTGAGTACTAAAACGACCCTCTGTGCTCTCTGGCAACCTGTCTTAGAGAAGGCAAAAGTCAACTGGAAAAGTTTTAAAAATTATCAATGTTGGTTGAGTTTCTTTTAAACAATTCCTACTCCCTTCCTCTCTCCTCCATAAAAGATTCAGAGGTACAGAGACAGAGAAAGGTAAAATGTATTGAATATATACTAAGCCCAAAGTACATGATATATTGATATAGCAACACATTAATGCTCATAATTTTCTAATAGAGTAGGCTTTATTTTTCCATTGTACAGATAAGAAAGCAGACCTGGAGAGAGCAATTAACTTGTCTAAGACAGTCTTATAAGCAATAAGAAGTCCAGAGCGAGAATGTGAATGCAGACTTACTCCAGAGCTCAGGCGGCCCACATCACTTTGCTCTCCTAGCAAGCAGCTGTGCCTTTAGGCAAGTAAGACACTTGAACTGCCTCAGTTTCCCCACCTACAAAACAGATTTACAGCATCTTGTCTTACTTTACAAAAGCAGTCTCTTTTCAAGTGGAGCTGTCTTAATTCACTCAGCAGATCTGTAAGGGCCTCGCCTACACACCAAGCACGATGTGCAACCCTGAGGGTATAGCAGTGAATGAGAAAACTGGGTCCCCCGTCCCAGTGCTTGCAATTATTGTTCTTAAAAATGTATGCTTTTATATATAATTCTTTCCATCTCCTAACCCCATTCTACTGAATTCATCACATCATCATCATCACCAAAGGTAGTAGCACTAATATCTAGTTTTTATTGAAAGCCTACTATATATAAGATGTAGAAAATGCTTGGTTACTTCACTTAATCTTTACAGCCCCCTTTGAGACAGGAAAATAATCCCTCTGTGAATACATATTCACATTCAGATTTGTTATTTTTGTTAGGGGACTTTGGGGGGAAGGGGCGGTGGAAAATGCCTTGGAAGAATTTCTGCAGTTAATAACTAATTTTTCCAAATAATAAGGAAGACATTAAACCTTAACTCCAAATTTCCTCTCCTCTAGCCCATGGCTTCCTGAAGAACAATATACAATAGCACTCCATCTTACATCATTTATTGACTGCTTCCTTCATCCCTAGTATTTAACTAGATTTACTGACATCCATTTTAAGGAAGTTGTGGTAGATGTGAAAGGTTTCCTGACGAAAATGAAAATCCTTTCCCTTAGGCCCCCAAACTCTATCACTGAAGGTGGTTTGGGCGGTGTCACTGTTCCTGCTGCTCTGTGTTTTCTCTCACGACAGTGGTTTGTAAACCCCACCCCCCTTTATTTAAAGTACAGTTGATTATTCGTATCTTTTAACTACAAACTAGGATTTGGTGATTTTCAAACTTTCGCCTTCACTGTAATGAAATCTCTCACAGAACCAAAAACAAATCAAAACAGACAAAATCTGCAATCTTCCCTCCTGTGCCCTTCTTTTCCCGCACCCTAGTGGTCCTGGAGGAAGTTTGCTGAATCCTAAAAATCGGTGCAAAATCTGAGAATACTCATTATATGGTGAGATGCTAAGCTTTTATTTACGAAATTGTTATGGTATAGTAGCTGAATATAAAAAGTCTAGAACAAATTTGTTTCAAATTGAATAAAAGATCAACTTGGATTAAAAACCGGTATTTTAGTAGAGACATAACTGTGATTAAATATACTTAAATAACTACAATCCAATGCAGAACAATCAAAACAAAGTCAAGTTACTTGTGACTCTCATTTTACCCGCAGCTCTAATTTTCATACCTTTAATCCTCCGGTATTTATATTTGTTATTTATCAGTAAAGATATTCACTAAAATGTACTACAAAGTTGCATGACCTCAAACAAATCACTCGATCTGAGTTTCCATCATCTCATTTTCAAAATGACAAAACTAGATGAGATGACTCTTTTGACAAGAACAACAAAAACGACAGCTGCTATTATACAGTGCTAAAATATATTACATGGATTATGTCACTTAATCCTCACAATGATATTACTCTATTATCCTCATTTTACAGATGAGAAAGAGGTCACATTATTTCAAAAACTGACCCCAGAAGCCCGCCCAAGACACCCTTAACATCAGCTTGATTAAACTTCAGATAGGCAGAGCTTCCTGACTCTAGGCCCTGACTTCTCTGTTCTTAGAGCATTTTCTTTAGAGAACCTGTCATTATGAATTCTTCTTTAGCTCCTCTGGGATTATGGGTATCTTTTTAGAAGCTATGGCAGCTTGAGAACCAAGGAGTGTCTTTCTCAAGGACCTGGGAGCCATTCTTCTGAAATGCAGTCATGAAGGAAGAAGGCGCCCTGCTGCCCAGTCTCTGCTGGAAGGAGCATCTACTGACGAGCCACAATCTGCACACACAGATGGCCTGACCACGGAGAAACACTCGTGCAACCTCAGGAAGAAACTTAATGGGCTGGACACTCTCTGATCAACCTCCCCCAAGCATTCCCCAGTACTTTTCTACAGCTTATCCCAGCCCTCAAAAACCTTGCTGCCTTTTGTTTCAGCCAGCTGAGTTCAGACTGTGTTCTGCCTCTCTCCCTTGTTACAACAGTCTTGGAGAGTATTCCTCGCCTATTTAACTTGGTCTGGTGCACTTTCTGCTTTGACAAGCCTCATTCTCTAAGTTCCAAATCTAAGACTTCATGTGATACATCAAACTGTGAAGAGCTGTGGGAAATTAATCATTTTCTTAGATTTAAAAGTAAATATTGTTGAAATGAACTATCATAAATTCAAATTTTTAAAAATTTTAATCTTTTTCACTTTTCTATTAATACCAAGTGATATAATGTTTGAAATATTTTTTAAGCCTGTCATTTACCTTTTGTTTTATAAAAATCATTATTTTCATATATGCAAAATATCCATGTTTAAAATGCAAAATGTTTAAACAAAAAATAAGGTATGATAAGCAAATAACTCTACATCTACCCAATCACCAAATTCTAGTTTATGCTCTTAAATATTCCTCTAACTGACCATTCTTCTCCCCTGCATTCTTGTTGCCTCAATGAAGATCTCCCGTCTCCCTCCTAGTTACTGACTGCTACTCCGATGGAGTCCCTTCCTTCAGACTCTTCATTGCCTACCCTCCACACTGCCACACGGATCTGATTACATCACTCCCCTGCCTAAAATGCCTGGAGCCTACAAGATAATGTCCAAGCTCCTTACCCCAGCTTACAGGTTCCTTCTTCTTACACCTATATCAATTCCTATCCCCAGCATATCAGACTACTTGCTGAACTCTGCAGTTCCTTCTATCTGAAAATCTCTCCCTTTCTGATTATCTGCCAAGCACCACACCCAAAGGTCACCTTCACAATGGAACCCTCCTTTACAACCTCACCACATGCCCAGAAACCTCTAAAACAGTTTTGGTACAAAACTCTCAGCAATTATGTCACTATAGTGTATTGGTACACATCTATCTTCATTCTTAAATTCCAAACTACTAACAGAGTGCTAGCATATAGAAAATACTTATAAAATGTTTACTGGACAAGACTGTTAGCTTTCAGACTTCTTCCCTCCTTGCATAAAAGAAAACAGTTCACCTTCTTATCTAGGCAAAAAAATACTTCAGCAGTCAAAATGATGCTAAATAAATATGAAAATCTTGATAATGTTACAATATTTAGAACATAATGAAACTATAAACATTAAGGACTATATTTATACATTTAAAATGTTTACTTTTCAATGACCAGTAGCATTTCACTTGTTGCCCCCTGCAGGGATTTTATGGAAAAATATCATTTAAAGTTGTCACACACAACTTTAAAAACAGAATCTACATTTCTACCTAGACCACATGTGTGAAAAGAATACTATTGGACTGGGGTTATTTTCAAGTGCTTTCAATAAAACAAGATGGGATGAACCATATCCTATCTTCAAAACAAACTGCTTTGTTATTTCTGATCCTTCCTAATTCTCTAATAGCTCAAGAGGACTAGCTAAGGAGAACAGCAAGTTATGCCCTATAGGACACTATCTCTTAATAAAGGGGTCACTTTGGGGTAGAAACAAGGCAGATGGGAAACTATTTCAGAGTGCATGACACTATGCAAAATAGAAGAAAAATCTCAATGATGAATATGACTTAACAGGATGGAAGGCAAGTGTGGGAAGATTTTCCAAGAAGAGGAAGTGTTCAACACCATCAAAAGTTACAGAGGCCAAATAAGATAAGAACTGAAAAATGATCATAAGATGCACAATTACGACATCCTTGGTGAGCAAATCTGCAGTGTTATTTATCTTATTCTACTTTAGGGGGTACACTGGTAAATGGGCATAAATAAAAGATTACAGAAAGAAGTTTTTTGGGGGCACAAAAGTTGGAATGACCAGTAAGATCATGGACAGAAAACATTTCATTGAGAAAACATGTAATATCTATATTTTGAGGATGATGGAATCACTAAATGGGAGCATCTCCCATTGATATCTCCAGTTCTAGGTTACTTCTTGAGTCAAATGTAAACCTAGGGACTCAAGGAAGACCACACTACCTCTTGGTAGGAACCAACAGAATCAATTCCATGAAGACTTAGCATTTTTAAATTTAATATTCTGTGAGGAAAAGAAACCTGGCATAGACACAAAGTGGGTTTTCTCACTGTGCCAGATGGGGAGGCCACCTAGAGCATGTAAGACAATCCTTATCAGTTCCTGGATTACAGTAAAACTGATATTTCAGAACATTGTTTGTTGTACTAAATTAATGTATCTCAATATGATTCACCCAAATCACAGAAACATCTTCTCTGGACTATTGCACAGCCTCCTAATTGACATCCCAAATGCAGTTGCTCCCTTCCAGTCAGTTCTCCACCCAGACACAGAACGGGGTTTTCAAAATGAAAATCTCACCACAGCATCATACCACTTCTCAGCTCTTCTTGGCTTCCCATGGGTCTCAGGACAAAGACAGACGCTCAACCTGGCCTACAGAACTCTCCATAACTTCCCCTGCTTACCTCACCAGGTTCCTTTCCCACCCTGCTCCCCTTTCCCCCAACACCCCCTCCTTATACCACCATTATTTTGTGTCTTCATATGTTCCAAACTCCTTGACACAGAGCCTCTGCACATGCTGTGGCCTTTCATTGGAGTTCTTTTCATTTAAGTAACTCAGCTCCTAAGTCAAACAAGCCACCCCTCACCTACTCGGGCAGGTCTTATTTCAAACTCAGGCAGTACTACACATCAATATCCTTCTTTCATGAAATTTATCACAGCTGCAGTTTGACATTCATTTTTATTAGTTATGAGTAATATCTCCCCTACCAGCAATTCTAAATGCTATGAAAACTGGGACCATTTCTGTTTTTGCTCATTATATATATCCAGGATCTAGTATAATACCTGCTATGTAGTATCTGCTGAATGAATGAGTGAAAAATACAGTATACTATCAATAGATTCTCAGTCCTATGGCCTAATACAAGAACATTACCATTAACAGTACAGGTAGTTTAAAGAATAATTATGCTTAGGATTCTGCTGTTACCAGTTTCATTCAACATAGCCTATGAAAATATCAAAATAAGAACAGTGTCTCTGAATTTACTTTCACAGCTAGCTAAGTGTTTTTATAGCTATTAGTTCTAAATAATACTTTTGTTTTTGTTTCTAAATAGATTTATATCAAATGTATATATAAAATTATATAACTAATCTTTCAAGGATTCTTCAACTGGATTCTTTTTGTTAATGGAAAGCAGCTTAACAAAAAGTTTACAAAAGGGCCTAACATATAACAGTTCCAACAAAGCCCATAACAGAGTCACTAACAGCATTGTCTTTAATCATCCATTACTTACATGTATATTTCCTCAAGGCTATTTGATAAATCTGCCCGTTCTTGCCCTTTAAGCCAAGGAGCACTAAGATTAAATAAAACAAAACAAAGATGATTATGCAAAGACTGTGTTTATATCACAAAGAAAAAACACTGATTTAATCACAAACTGATTTTTAAGTTTTAAAATTTTTCTACTTTGATCAAAATATTATTTTATGTTGTATAAATCTGTACAGTTCTAAAAAGGTTTCATTTGCATTAACTCATTTAGTCTTCCCAGGAAACCATGATGACACCAACACCATCATTATTCAATTAAAATATAGTTTAAAAGATGGGGGAGTGCATAAGATACCATAAAATCTGCCCAAGTTTACCTAAGTGGCAGAATATGTTTCAGAATCTAAATTTCCAGATTCACAGTATTTGCCACACAACCAGAGCTCCCAATTTTTTCTAACTGATGTCCCAAAAAACAACTCTAACAAATAAGTCAATTGCCACATGACTGTAAATCAACTTTTTCTGAAAAGAGCACTTGTGTTTGCAAGCTTTCTATAGTCATATCCTTCATTTTCAATGAATAAAAATGAAAAATTACAGAACCAGGAGTGATAGCAAACTTTACTGCTGTGGTTTTAAAACACTCATACAAAAGACAATTTAAAAAATAAAATATACAAAAAATGAAACAAAAAGATAATCCCACTGGTAAGTAAAAATGTTAATAAATGAGATTTAACACAGTTCTATCTGAACAGATTTATACAGCTTAGTAGGTCAAGCAGGCAGGGTGATCAAAGGTTAATTGCAGTCTACAGGTCATGACTCAGTAAGACTACACTCTGGCTACTGAGAAGATGGTTCCTCAACAACAAGGGCAAGGTAAGTACCACAAGCACCATGGGCAATGCCTGGAAGGAGGTTCTCTTATGCAGAGCCATGTCAAGGAACTGGGGAGGTCACGGGAAACAGGTTAGGAGTGACTCTACAGACCAAGGTTTCTAGATTACTAGATTGTCTAACGAGGAAGATTTCCTTTCCCACCTCTAACGACATTCTGGAGCTATTTTATCCCCTATGAATCCCATAATTCTGTAGCTATTTTATTCCCTATGAATCCCTTGATTCTTTTATACTAAGTGGCAAACATCAGTGTGTTTTTATATAATTTAATTTTTAAATGCAAATACTCTACATTAAGTCCAACGTGTTTTTAATTTCTGTATACATTTTGACAAGGTAGTCTATATAAACACAACGTATAGTACAATCTTTGCAAAGTACAACTTTTTATAAAAATATAAATGTAGAAATATAGCTTACTTCAGTTGATAAATAGGTGGAGCTGTACCTGGGTATTCATTTGGTAGCATCACCTACAAAGCAGTTTAAAAACAAACCTGCTTATACTTCATCGTGGTTCAAAAACAACAACATTCATAAAGCCAGTCACCAGACAGATTTCTAACTTGCCAAACTAAAACACCTTAAATATGTTGCTTCTACCTTAAATATGTTGCTAGAGTTAGTTGCTCAGTCATGTCCAACTCTTTGCAACCCCATGAACTGTAGCCCACCAAGTTCCTCTGCCCATGGAATTCTCCAGGCAAGAATACTGGAGTGGGTTGCCATTCCCTTCTCTAGGGTAAATATGTTGTTAAGATGATGCCAACTTTTTAAGGAGATTATTTGCAGAGAAAGTATAAAAGCAATTAAAATTAGAAAAAGTGGGGTCGACAAAGACAAAAGGGAAACTGAAATAGGGTCGTAATACCCCAACCCCAGATGACGAGGGTGGCATTATAACATGTTCCAGATAATTTTCTTAAGGAATTAAAAAAAAAAATCCTACCAAATACTATTAAATAGCTAACACTTACTAGAAAACCATGCATGTTTCTTTTGAAATCATTTTTTTAATGAAAAAAATGAAAAAAAATTTATTTTTTAAATAAAAAATCATTTATTACTATAAAAATGAATACTGATAAAAACTTAATTTGGCATCTTTTATGCTGGAAGTACAGACAGTCACCAAAGAATAAGCATTAAACACAAAGCCATAACTGATCATTTCATGTACGTATCCTAACCACAACTGACTCCCAATTAACAAAGAAATGAGTTATCTACTCTATGAACCATCTAAATTACTAATCTATTCTTTCTTGGAAAATGTTAGCCATCTTCCCAGGTTTATACCCTCTTCTACTAAACGGAAAAGATAATGAAAGGAAATGAAACTCGAGTCTGCCAAAGGTATGTGAAGAACACTTAAATAACTGGCAGAGGAAAGACCGATATTATCAATGAAAGCATTACTGGAGAGTGACCTGAGATGTAACTACCCATACATTTGGATCATCAGTTGTTAACAAAAGTCAGCAACAAAATGACAAATCAGAAAAGTCACACGACAATAATTAGAGGAATACAACAGTAGTCAATAATACAAAGTCAATACTGTAACTGGAAAACGGCTGTAGATGAAGAGGGAAAAATACCTGTAAGCAAAGTGTCCACTTGGGGTCATCTATATCGTCGCTAATTCGAATACAAAATATTTTGGCACAGTCATCAATGACACACCATTCCTCGCCATATATAGCAGCCATTGCTTCAATTTCCTCATTCTGAAAGAGGTTGATGAGGGGGAAAAGTCAAAAATTTTTTGACTACCCTAAAAAACCTGAGTCTTCCTTACTGCTTTATAAGGTATCTGCATTTGACATAACCATCTTGGGTGAAGGAGCCCTAAAGGAAGGACACCAAACATTTTCAGCAACGGGTCAAAATGTCCTACTCCCTGGGTACCAGACTCTATAGCAACGATGGGCACCAACCTTGCTACTACATCCCTGTGCTTTTGACCACTACTGAGCCAAAATATATACGCACTCCTATACGCTGCATGAGGTTCACAAGTGAAAGGATGAACGTATCTTCTCTGCTCCACCTTCTCTTTTTAACAGGTAACGCCTCCCACCCGCCCCCCAATCCCTGGACCACTGCTACCTATTATATCTGCCCTAATGTTACTACTGCCTAGCTCCTGCTTTGTTTTGTTTTGAATTTGGCCACGAGGCTGGGTGGTTGATGGGGTTTTTGGTAATTAAATCCTCGAAACGTTTCAGAAATTACTCTTTGGGTTTCAGGTTAAGAATAAAACCGGATCTAAAGGTAAAAATAGGGAGCAACGGATACTTCCAACTTTGTAGGATCTCATTTTGTCCTTAGGGCCCATTAGGAAAAGCTTCAATAGAGCCCACGTGAGCCACGCGCTAGGGGTAAGCTCAAGCCCAAGAGCATAAGATCTACGGGTCCTCAGGGGACTCCAGGGTCCGTGTTATTATTGCCCCTTTTGCAAACGCAGGAACTGGGGTCTTAAGTGGCCAGTCCAAGGTCACCCGGCAGAGACAGGCCGGGGAGCAGAACCCTGATCTCTGCCTCCCGCCCGGAGCTGCTGAGTCGCGTGCTGATGGTTGACGATGGCACCGTCCAAGGCATGTCCACCGCGCCGACGCCCGGGAGCCGCCGGCCCGAGAGATGGGCTGAGATCGAGCGCCGGGAAAATGGGACGCAGCTGAGCGAATGGCGCAGCCTCAGCCCCTGGCGGTGCGGGCGAAACCGGGGGTGGCCCCGGGCAGAAGCCCCCTCGGCCGAGGAGGCCTGGGGCGGCGAGACGAGGCCGAGACGAGCCTGGAGGTCGGCGCCCAGCCGGGGCCTCACCTGCCTCTGGTCGCTGCCTGCATCCCCCTCAGCCATGTGGCCCCGGGAGCTGCCGGGCGGCCACCGCCTGCCCAGGTCCGGAGCTCGGGGGCGGGGCGCTGCGGCAGAGAGCTGGGAGCGGGCTGCAGCGAGACCCGACCCGGAACCGCAACCCCGCCACGCCGCGCGGCTCGCCTCTGCTTCCGGGTTGCGGGCCAGGTGGGGTTGGGGGCTGTCACGCTAGGGCTTCCTCGCGCCAGTCTCTCCCCACCTCTTCCGCCGGGCCTCAGGGACGCAGTCCCTCTCAAGCAGCGGCAGGAGTCCGCTTGGAATTTGCTCCTGGACTGCCGGGGCTGGGGGCTTCTGCTCGCGCACGGCGCCGTCTGTGCCATCGAACCCCGCCGGAGACTGGGTAGTCGGGTTCACCGCTGCGTCCCAGGAAGGGACTCACCGCAAGAGACTCACTCACTCATAGCCCAAGTCTCATCTTTGCATTTTAAGCAGGGTAGTTTTGTTGTACGTGTTTTAAGATGTTTTTGTGACTTGAGTAAGGGTAAGTTTATGCGAAGAATTGACTCATTGAAAAAGACCCTGATGCTGGGAGGGATTGGGGGCAGGAGGAGAAGGGGATGGCAAAGGATGAGATGGCTGGATGGCATCACCGACTCGATGGGCATGAGTTTGAGTAAACTCCGGGAGTTGGTGATAGACAAGAAGGCCTGGCGTGCTGCGATTCATGGGGTCGCAAAGAGTCGGACACGACTGAGCGACTGAACTGAAAGTGTAATTTTCCCAAAACTGTAAAGCAGGAGAGGGCAGAAGGCAATTTTGAAAACCTTCTGAAAAACTTAGCACTCGCTGTTGTCTTGTGATAATTTTCTTGAGTGTCCTGGGACTGTTTTCCCCGGGAGCAACTTTTGCTGAAGACACTAGGATTTACCAGTCAACATAAAGGTCGTTGTTTCACTGATTCAAATTTGAATCTGTTTGTGTCGTTTCTCCCCTGTCCCCAACGCATGCATTATCTGTCACCTTACATGAGACACCTTAATCAAGTCCCTTAATGTCCTATTCGAGAGACAGTTTATCCCCTATTGCCTCACTTTCTTCACACGCATACACACAAACTCAAAATATTGCATCTTTCCTCTCTCCTGTCTTCCCTAATCACAGGCATGTTTTATTTCCCTTTTAAAACACTTCTCTGAATCAGAATTCTGCAAAGAATTCCACCTGAATTAACTTTGACGGATCTTAGTATAAGTCTTGTGGATTTATTAATTCAACAGACATTTATTAGGTTCTTACTGTGCTAAACTTTGGAAATACAGATTTAGATGTGCATTGCCTTTAAGAAGCTAAAATGAGGGAGAACAAAAGTAAATTAGTATTTAAATGGGTGAGAATTACATTCTGTTAGTAGCACAAGGAAGGACGCACTACTGAATCCCTTCGCTGTTCTGAAACTATCACGATGTTTGTTAATCAGCTATGAATTAATAGAAGTTTTAAGAAGTTTTTTTTTTAAAAAAGGAAGAGTCATCTATTCTAATTTTATTGGGCTTCTCATTCCAGATGATGCTTGAAGTGAGTTACAGAAGAAGAGGTAGAGATTAGCTAATTGAAAAAGGAAGGAAATTGCGATGGAGAAAAAAGTATTGGCAGAAAAATCGTGGCCCATTTAAGAAGCACCATGCATTTCATTGCCTCTGACATCACATCTGTCAGCCTCTTCTTGTCATATGACTTGGATAATCCCTTTATGATTGTCTCCATAAATCTGCACATGTACACTCATTTTGGTTCCAAGAAAATGCCTGAAGGACTTGCCCTCTGTCATGTCAGTCACACCCCCTTCCTCCAGTTATTGGGTTTGGATAGTATGTTTTCCTTCACCTTCAATAGAAGCAGTTTTAAACTCCTCCTTCCAATCAGGTAGAGCCCCAAAGTTCATGTGCGACCAGTCCATCACGGTATTTTTCTTCTTGGTGAGGATTTGCCTGAAAGTTCCCTGAGGTTTGGGCTTCCCAAGTTGCGCTAGTGGCAAAGAACCCACCTGCCAATGCAGGAGACATAGATGATCCTTGGGTCAGGAAGATCCCCTGGAAGAGGGCAGGGAACCCACTCCAGTATTCTTGCCTGGAGAATCCCATGGCTAGAGGAAACTGGCAGGCTATCATCCCTCGGATGGCAAAGAGTTGGGGACTGAAGCAATGTAGCATGCACACACGCACTGTGAGGTTTGGCCACTGTGCATCTCTAGGTCATCTGAAGCTTTCTGCAGTTACCATCCTAATACTACCTAGATGACCATCTATTGTTAAACAGCTGTTTTTCTTCCTTCACTCTGAACTCTACTGATCTCTTAATGTCTTACAACTTCTGTTGCAAAGAATAGTAACTGTCACTCTTAAAAAAGAAAAAAAAAGCCATAGAATCCTTTCTTTAGTGAAAGCTTATGTAAAACAGATTAGGTTGTTCTGCCTGAAATAGTGGTGTTGGGCCTTAAGTCCCAACTACCTAGCAACCTCCCTCCCAGTGGACCTGCAAAGACTTTCAACACAGATTTTAAAACTATTGCATTAAAATGTAATAGAAAACAATGCACAGCACAATTTAACCTTCTAAACAAGGCATAGTATTAGTTTATCTAGTTTTTCATACATAGTACCTCTTTTCTTACTGTATACATCAACCCAGTCTATTTTACCTTCTGGAGATTGCACCCATGATTTTCTATTGATTCCTACTTCTTCATACCTAGAGTCTTTAAATCTTCTTTTGAGCTCAGATTCTAAATTGAAGTTACTTTTCCTGCCAGAGTGCACAAAACAAAAATATTTACAGCACCACTTTATGAAATGATTCATTTTCAAGGCATCAACTACTTTATGCAATATCCCATCACACTAGAAATGTTCCCTTGGTCTACATACAGAGGAAGTTAAAGTATGTCCTTATGAATACTAACATGATTGGAACAGTTTATTATAACTATTCCCACCTAAAAATGTATTTTAAGGGGCTTGAGATTAAGGATGCTGCAAATTGACATTGTGGCTGTGTCTTTTATATTGTGAATAGGACCTCTGTAAGTTTTTTTTTTTTACTCTTCACATCATTTCCTGCAAAGAACCCTGAATAAGGTTCTAAACTCAAATATGCAAAGAGCACTTTGGAAAAAGAAGGAGGAAAATAATTACTGAAGTAATAAGTGTTGCAGACAACCTACATTTGCAGAAAGCAAGACTTTATAGGCAATTAAGTTGAAAAGGTTTTACTTAATAGGAACTTTGCGCAGTTAAGCAGTTGCTGAGAATGGACAGCAAATAACAGATTTGGATACATGTGGGGTCTCTACACCACCAGATCCTGCTGATTTCCCCATCCATTTACCTAAATGGCTGGTTACTGAACATCTTCCTCAAACTCAGTATGTTCAAAACTGAACTCAGTATCTTTCTCCCTAAATCTACTCCTCTGCCTGGCTTCCCTGTTTCCGTATTGGCAACCCCTGAACCCTGCATCAGACTTTCTCATGGCTCAGCCGGTGAGGAGCCTGGTTGCAATGCAGGAGACCCGGGTTTGATCCCTGGGTTGGGAAGATCCCCTGGACAAGGAAATGGCAACCCGTTCCAATATTCTTGGCTGGAAAATCCCATGGACAGAGGAACCTTGCAGCCTACAGTTCATGGGGTCACTAAGAGTCAGACACAAGTGAGCATCAATAATTGGCCAAACCTGAAACCTGGGAGACATACCTTATAATTTTCACTGTCTTCATACACAGACAACAAGTTCTGATGATTCTGATTCCTTAATATCACTTACCTTCCTTATATTCTCCTGGTTTTTCTGATTCCATCTGGACCCTCTTTAAGTTACCCACCTCACATCTGGCAGAGGAATCCTTCAAAATGCACATGTCTGATGTGTCTTTCCTCCCTGGAAATCCTTTATTTGCTCCCCATAGCTTCCATGGTAACACTTAAACACCCTGACATACAAGATGTGTTCCTGGATACCTTTCTGATTTTGTTTCCTGCTGTTTTACCCAGACCAGCCTCAACTATTTTACTGAAGCTTTCTTAGATGAAAGAATTCTATGCATTTGGGGGGGGGGAGGGGTGAATGTGAAAACTGCTATTTTACACCTTAGAAACTGTGTGGGGTGTTAAGACATACAGAGTGAAAGTGTTACTCCCTCAGTCGTGTCCAACTCTTTGAGACCCATGGACGGTAGCCCATCCCTGGAATTCTCCAGGCAAGAATACTGGAGTGGGTTGCCATTTCCTCCTCCAGGGTATTTTCCTGACCCAGGGATAGAACCCGGGTCTCCTGCATTGCAGGCAGATTCTTTACCATCTGAGCCACCAGGGAAGATGTACAAAGAGACCAGTGAATGGAGTGAAGGAAGAAGACACATCTGTTTAACAATAGATGGACAGCTACATGGTATTAGGATAATAATTGCAGAAGTCTCCAGGTGATGTGGAGGCATGTGGCCAGATCCCTCAGAACTTGCACATAGAGGAGAAATACGATGACTGCCTGCACCAGAATTTCTATGTAGGGTGGACTTCAGAACCCAATATGATTGGAAGGAGGTGCTTAGAACTTTTTGCTTAAGATTAAGAAACATAAACTGTCCAAACTAAATACATGGAAGGAGAAGGAGTCATACTCAGGCCATAAAGGACCAAAGTGCTCTCTTGGTACCAAAATGAGTGCGTACAGATAGATGTTGTGGAAATGATCATTAACAGGTTACATAAGCAATGTGACCAAAAGGGTTGACAGCTGTGATAACAGGAAGAGGAACGAGTTATTTGAATGGAAAAAACCTAACCTGGAAGAACATACATCTGATTGTAACTGAGATGCCTGTCACATCAGGCATGAGGAAAGAGGCCTGTGAACAGTTCTCCATAAACCTTTTTCAGCCTACATCGATGGCTTGAATAGGGGTCTTCTAAATATTCTCTAGGACCTTGCTACTTAAGGTGAGGTCTGTGGACCAACAGCATCATGTTATCTAAGAGCTTGGTAGAAGTATGGAAACTCAGGCCTCCATGCCAGACCCATTGGGTCTGTGTTTTAGTAAGATTCCTGAGTGATTCTTATGCAAATTAAAATTTGAGAATCTTGTGTGATGACCATGGGAAAGGACTTCTCAGATCTTGGAGAGCAAGGAAGGTAATTGACTGAGGGACCCGCTACTGTGCTCTGAGATCTGTTACTGTGTTTGTACTGAGACTGTACTTCCCATGGGCTGCCCTCAGCTGCCCTCAGCCGGGCACACAGCAGTGACCCAAGCAGACCCATTCCTGAGGGATGAGACACTCCTCTGATGGGAGGCTTGGGCTCCTGGGCTCCCAAAGGTCTTGCTGAACTTTCCTTAGGTTTACCACTTCAGAGTCACTGCGGACAGTGACTGCAGCCATGAAATTAAAAGACGCTGCTTGGAAGAAAAGCGATGACAAACCAAGACAGCATATTAAAAAGCAGACATCACTTTGCCAACAGAGTTTTGTATAGTCAAAGCTATGGTTTTTCCAGTAGCCATGTATGGATGTGAGAGTTGGACCATAAAGAAGACTGAGCGCTTCTTTTGAACTGTGGTGCTGGAGAAGACTCTTGAGAGTCCCTTGGACAACAAGGAGATCAAACCAGTCAATCCTAAAGGAAATCAACCCTGAATATTCATTGACGCTCCAATATTTTGGCTACGTGATGTGAAAAACCGACTCATTGGAAAAGACCCTGATGCTGGGAAAGATTAAGGACAAGAGGAGAAGGGGGCAACAGAGGATGAGGTGCTTGGAGAGCATCACCGACTCAATGGACACGAATTTGAGCAAACTCTGGGAGATAATGAAGGACAGGGAAGTCTGGTGTGCTGCAGTCCATGGGGTTGCAAAGTCAGACACAACTGAGCAACTGAATAACAACTGCTACACAGCCTTCCTCTGTCCCTTCTTTCTCTCTGTCCCTCCACTCAAGGTCAGATGTGCATCAGTTTGATGGCTGTCAGAGCCTCTTCAGGCTCTTTCCTATTTTTTCTCACAGGCATTTCCCCCAGTAAGTTTTTTGCACATTTAACCTCATGTTGGCATCTGTTTCTTCAGGACCCAGCACAGGCTGCTTTAAGATACACTGTAACACAGGTGAATTCTGCCTACATAGTACTGACTTGAAGTCATATATATTCCTGAAATATTTTTCTAAGGGAAATATGTCCTTAACATATTTAAGAAGCAAAACACAAACATCTTAGCATGCCATTAGTGAGTCTTTCCTCGATTTCCTATGCTTATTGTATGCTCCCAGCTAATGAAAGGTAATGTGGCAGACGCAGGCCAGTGAATGCTGAAGCTATAGGTTCTCTTTGTCCCATTTGTGTTCTAGCCAACTGTTTGACCAATTATGGCCAAGAAATGTGACAGAGGCACAAAGCAGGATTCACATGATGCATATTAAAATATAAGTTTTAAGGAGAAGCTCTCAAAAAAAAAAAAAAGTCAAGGAAACAGAGCCAAGATTAGCAAGCAACTGGGGAAGGAAGGAAATCCTTGAATATTTTAATATCATTGTAAATAACACAGCAGCCTAAGAAGATTAGCTGGTAATTGTACAAACAGTAGCAAGAAAGAATAATAATTTTAGGCACTTCCTGACTTCAGGAGATTTGAAGAGAATGGAAGGGTGACACCTAATGTATACTACTAGAGCTCATATACCGTGGAACCATGGGGTAAGGACCCTGTATAGCACTGGTCTGATCAGCAACCCCATTTCAGAAATAGACACCCCTATCTCCAAACAGGGTGTGCAGCCACTTCAGTGATCTCAAGAGCAGGGGCTGATTTCTCAGTAGCAGTGTGTCCAAAAATGTATTCCATAGAAATTCATTCCTCAGAGATGGATGAAACTGGAGCCCATTATACAGAGCGAAGTAAGCCAGAAAGATAAAGACCAATACAGTATACTAACACATATATATGGAATTTAGAAAGATGGTAATGATAACCCTATATGCAAAACAGAAAAAGAGACACAGATGTACAGAACAGACTTTTGGACTCTGTGGGAGAAGGTGAGGGCGGGATGTTTTGAGAGAACAGCATCGAAACATGTATATTATCTAGGGTGAAACAGATCACCAGCCCAGGTTGGATGCATGAGACAAGTGCTCGGGGCTGGTGCACTGGGAAGACCCAGAGGGATCGGGTGGAGAGGGAGGCAGGAGGGGGGATCAGGATGGGGAATACATGTAAATCTATGGCTGATTCATGTCAATGTATGGCAAAAACCACTACAATATTGTAAAGTAATTAACCTCCAACTAATAAAAATAAATGGAAAAAAAATTTTAAAAAAACAAAAAGAAATTCATTCCTCAGAGAGGAAGGTGGTAAAGTGAGGTGTTCCGTGGTCAGTCGAGTTTATCATCTCTGTGCCAAACACACCTCATCTGATAATTTTGTGTTAAAACTCTTAACGCCCTTAATATTCTAACATACAGTATAAATCTCCAAGAGAGGATGGTAGTATGCAGCTTTTCGGAAAGAATTTAACTAAGGAATCCCTACCTCTCTCCACCCCCTAAAACCTTAGAGCAGTAGAATTACTGGAACACTTTTTGATAAACACTATCCCCACTTAGCGTCATTATACCTTATGTTCCCCTGGTGATACAAGTTCAAGGTCACTGTTGTATCTATTTCTGATCCAATATTAAGAAGGACCTGGGTCCCCACTTGCCAAAAATATTAACTCTGGCTTTAAAAAAATTTTTTTTTTTTAACTTTTAAGAAACTTCTTAGCAAAGTTGTAGAGGGGATAGTTACCAGTTCTATGGTTAGTTGTTAAAACCTTAGAATGGATTGAGTTATGGCCAGCAGGGAAGAGGATCATGGAGGGGAATGAGAGGAGTGAACCAGTGGCTTAGCCTCCTTCAGCATCACACACAGTGACCCTGGCTTAGCCCAGGGTTCTTCCACCTTCTTTCCTCTTACATGCTTCTTCAGTTTTCTTTTTCTCTAAAAGTTTTCCTCGGACTGAAAGTAGAAATAGAGAATAGGATCAGCTCCCTCTGTACCCCAAAATCAGTGTCCAAAGGAGGTGATCATGTGAAATTTTTTAATGTTTGATAAAAATATTGGGGCTTCTCAGGTGGCGCTAGTGGTGAAGAACCTGCTGGCCAAAGCAGGAGACATGAGACAAAGTTTCGATCCCTGGGCTGGGAAGATCCCCTGGAGGAGAGCATGGTAACCCACTCCAGTATTCTTGTCTGGAGAATCCCATGGACAGAGGAGCCTGGTGGGCTACAGTCCCTAGGGTCACAAAGAGTCAGACATGACTGAATGGACTTAGCAAGCACATATCCTCAAATGCTACTTTGTTCAGAAATAGTGTAAAGTTTTATTTTTTCCTATTGTATCAAGTCTCAGTTCCTCTGCTTGGCTTTCAGAGACCTTCAGGTCAGCTATCCTAATGCAGCTGTTTAATACTATTCTCCAAGACTCTCCACAGTAATTGCCAACCCTGTCTATTGTTACTGCAGCTTCCCTTCCAGGCTCACTGCTCACCTTAGTCCAGGCCCTCTCAGCTCCCCCGGACCACTGCAATAACTTCTTAGTTCATTTTCCTGACTCCAGACATTTCCCTTTCCCATCCTGCTTCCTGCCAACAGAACGCTCTCACTGAAGGATCACTGTGATCATGTCAGTCCTTTGTTCAAAAGTCTTTCCATCTTCTGCAGTCCCCATCTCAGTAAATGGCGCCTCTCTATACCAGCTCCCTGTACCAGACACTTGGGCGCTGCCTTTATTCTTCTTGTCTCTCACCCCACTCATGGAATCAGTCACCAAGTTCTTTATGTTCTGTCACTTGTAACTCTCAAATCAGTCTCCTACTACTTTTCTCCATCCTCAAAGTCCTTGTCAAAGCCGAGGTCCCTTGACTGGACCACTGCAGCAGCCTCCTAACCTGCTTCTGACTTCACTGTTTTTCAGCCCATTCTCTACCTTGCTGCTTGACATAGCTCTCTCTCTGATGGTGCTCTAATGTTGTGATTCTCCTGCTTAAAACTCTTGGGGTTTTCACTCCATCCCTTTGAGGATGAATCTCAAAATCTGTGACACTCTGTAAAGGATGCTTTGTGATATGGCTCCTTTTATGTCTCCAGTCTCGTTGCTTCATCCCAAACTCTCTGTCCTGCACCTTCTCTTCTAGATTTACTGAACTAGATCCACTTCCTCTCAGAAGGCATGTGATCAATTGCTCACTTGCTTGACTGCTCACCTCCAGCCCTTCTCACACATTACTCCCTCTACCTAGAAAGTTCTTTCCTCCCACATCCAACACATTGTTTTGGACTCGGCTTCCTTGATGGCCATTACCATGTCTCTCTTCATCTTTACCTTGCAAGCACCCAGAACAGTGCCTGGCATTGGGTGGGCTCTGAATTCAGAGAAGTTAAATTGTTCATGGTCATACAGCTGGTAAACAGGTAAAGAAAGTGAAAGTGTTAGTTGTTGCTTAGTTGTGTCCGCATGGACTGTAGCCCACCAGGCTTCTCTGCCCATGGCATTTCCCAGGCAAGAATACTGGAGTGGGTTGCCATTCCCTTCTCCAGGGGATCTTCCTGACCCACATCTTCCTGGGTCTCCCACATTGCAGGCAGATTGTTTACAATTTGGGCCATGAGGGAAGCCCCTAACAGGTAGAGAGCTGGGATTCAATTCAGGTTTCTGAGTTTTGTGTACCTGCCATTTTACTGCTTTGCCTCCTAACTCGGGATAAAACATTTTAGACATAAAGTCCCAGTTCATTCATTCATTCAACAAATACGTTTTGATTTCCTAATATGTGCCATGCATTGTGTTAGATAAAGGGGGTGAACTGGTGAACAAGGCATTCCTTGGCTTTAGTATACTTCTACTCTGATGAAAGATACAGATGAATGAAGTGGTACATTTGTACCACTATGTGCCAGATATTATTATAGGAGTGGGTAGAAGGTAAACCGGAAAGACTATGGGAGGGGGTCAGGGAAGGCCTTTGGAGACAATTGATTTCTAAGCTCTGACAGTACGTAGCATAAGCCTCGGGAAGCTGAGGAAGCCGAGGAAGAGAGTTCAAGTCACAAAAGAACAACATCAGCAGAGGTCTTAAAGCATCAGAGACCATGGCAATCAAGGAACTGAAAGTTGTTCACAATTGCTGAAGTGTAGAATTCTTCAGTCGCTCAATTGTGTCCAACGCTTTGTGACCCCATGGACTGCAGCATGCCAGGATTCCCTGTTCTTCACCATCTCTCGGAGTTTGCTTAAATTCACGTCCATTGAGTTGGTGAAGCCATCCAACCATGTCATTCTCTGTTGTCCCCTTCTCCTCCTGCCTTTGATCTTTCCCAGCATCAGGGTCTTTTCCAATGAGTTGGCTCCTCGAATGAGGTGGCCAAAGTATTGGAGCTTCAGCTTCAGCAATGAATATTCAAGACTGATTTCCTTCAGAATTAACTGGCTTGATCTCCTTGCTGTCCAAGGGAGTCTCAATAGTCTTCTCCAGCATCACAATTTGAAGGCATCAATTCTTCAGCACTCAGCCTTTTCTACTGTCCAGCTCTCACATCCGTACATGACTACTGGAAAAACCATAGCTTTGATTATAAGGACCTTTGTAGGCAAGGTAATGTCTCTGCTTTTTAATATGCTGTCTAGGTTTGTCATAACTTTTCTTCCAAGGAGCAAGAGTCTTTTAATTTCATGGCTGCTGTCACCATCCACAGTGATTTTGGAGCCCAAGAAAATAAAGTCTGTCACTGTTTCCATTGTTTCCCCATCTATCTGCCATGAAGCGATGGGACCAGATGCCATGACCTTCATTTTTTGAATGTTGTTTTAAGCCAGCTTTTTCACTCTCCTCTTTCACTTTCATCAAAAGACTCTTTAGTTCCTCTTCACCTTCTGCCATTAGGGTGGTGTCATCTGCATATCTGATGTTACTGACATTTCTTTCCACAATCTTGACTCCAGCTTGTGCTTCATCAGCCTGGCATTTTGCATGATGTACTCTGCATATAATTAAATAAGCAGGGTCACAATATACACCCTTGATGTACTCCTCTCCCAATTTTGAACCATTGTTCCATGTCCAGTTCTAACTGTAGATTGCTGACCTGCGTACATGTTTCGCAGAAGACAAGTAAGGTGGTCTGGTATTTCCATCTCTTGAAGAATTTTCCAGTTTGTTGTGATCGACATAGTCAAAGCCTTGAGCATGGTCAGTGAAGCAGAAGTATATGTTTTTCCGGAATTCTCTAGCTTTTTCTATGATCCAACGGATGTTGGCAATTTGATTTGAAGTGCAGACTACCACAGAGATAATGACAAGAGCCGAATGGTGACATTGCAGGAAGCAAGGAAAAGGCAGAGTAGTGTTCTAAGCAAGAGAATTAGTTGATATGATTGAAGTTTTGGAACAGCCTTTTACTACAGAGTGAAGAATAGATTAGGGCTGAGTGTGGGAGAAAAGGTAGGATGGGGAGAACAAGGAAGAGAGACCAGAGTGCTTGCCACTGAGAATGAGAACAGGAGGGAAGCGGGCGGGGATGGGACGGGGAGAGGAGCTGCACTTTCAGTTGTGCTGAGTTGGATGCATCGGTGGACAGTCAGAAGTTCAGCAGTGGCTTTGGGACCTGTGTTACAGATTGGTGAGACATGAGCAGACAGACGGTTAGGAAGCCATGGGGACATGGAGCTCTTCTACAGAGAGTGTGAGGAGAAGGGGAGTTTAGGGCAGAACCTGTGACACTGCAGGGAAGGAGCTCAGAGTAAGTGAGGGAAGAGCATTCCCAGGAGGCGGGAAGTGGTCACTGGTGTCAGTCGCGGCCAAGGGTCAGTTAAAGTTAGGACTCTTAAGGGGCTCATTGGCTTTTGCAACAGAGAGGCCTTTGGGGTCCCCAACAGGAGCAGTTTGAGTGGAGCAGTGGGAGCAGGAGCTGCTACAGAGAGAAGAGGACAGAGTGCGAAGGAGACGGCGAGAGCCAATGGAGACTGAGCTTTGAAGCTGTTTAACTCTGAAGGAGCTATTGATGCTGAAGCCGAAGCCCCAATCCTTTGGCCACCTGATGGGAAAAGCCGGCTCAATGGAAAAGACCCTGATGCTGGGAAAGATTCCTGATGCAGGAGAAGGGGATGACAGAAGATGAGATGGCTGGATGGCATCACTGACTCAATGGACATGAGTTTGAGCAAGCTCTGGGAGATAGTGAAGGACAGGGAAGCCTGGTGTGCTGCCGTTGATGGGGTAGCAAAGAGTCGGACACCACTGAGTGACCGAACAACAACTCTGAAGGAGGAGGGAGACAGGGTACCACTCTCTGGAGGAGGTTTTCTAAAAGATGGCAGCGATTAGAGAACCCTTGTGGAGTGGGTTCATCGCGAGAGCTGGAAGATCTAGGAGAGGGTTGATGGACAGGGTTGCTGAGGAGGAGGGCTCGGCAACACTGAGTGGGGTTCTGGCCTTTGACAGGAGGAAACGGAAGAAGGGCGTGACTGCAGGTAAGCATGTTGGTTTGGTGGTAAGAAGTTCGGGGGGCTCTCAACTAATGATTTTGTGTCTTTGGTAAGAGTGCAAGTGAACATGTTAGTCACTCAGTTGTGTCTGACTCTGCAACCCCATGGACTGTAGCCCACCAGGCTCCTCTGTCCATGGGATTCTCCAGGCAAGAACACTGGAGTGGGTTGCCATTTCCTTCTCCAGGGCATCTTCCTGATCCAGGGGGTCAAACATGGGTCTCCTGCATTGGCAGGTGGATTCTTTACCACTGAGCCACCAGGGAAGCTGTCCTTTGTAAAGTCATCTGTTGAGGGTGTCCCGGTGAGCTGGCGGGGAAGGGATTTTAGGAGAAAAGAAAGTGCAGTGAAGAGCAGGAAAAGAAGCTCAGTCCTGGCCCCTTGTCTTCTCACTGTGTTCTTTGTCCCTAAGCCATCTCCTGCAAAGCTCAAGGCTCACGTGCCCTTGACACAGATGGTCACAGATGTAGCTCTCTGGTTCAGAGCTCACCCCTGAGGTCTCAACCAGAGTCAGCTCCCATTTGAGCCTCTCCAAGCTCTTTCCACTACCTGCCCCTTCAGTTTCCACTCAGAACGTCTAACAAGGAAGGACAAAGGATTGTTGGGCAGTGCTAAGAGTCCAGCCAATGTTCCATTTCATGAGTTGGCAGTGCAGTCTGCACTGGGTAAAGTCCTGTGCTAGTTTTATGTTGCCCACCCCCTCTTAGCCAGTTTTACTCACAGTCTTATCTGCTTAAAAACCATTTGTTCCTATTTTTTTAGGTTTAGCTGAGACAGTACATTTAAAAATATTCCATGTACTATGTCTCCTCTTTTCTAAGAGTTTTCATGTAAGAACTGTATACATTCCTGAATTTTGTTGTCATTCAGTCACTTAGTCATGTCCGACTCTTTGCGACCCCATGGACTGCAGTACACCAGGCTTCCTGGTCCTTCACTATCTCCCAGAGTTAGCTCAAACTCATGTCTATTGCATCAGTGATGCCATCCAACCATCTCATCCTCTGTTTTCCACTTCTCCTCCTGCCTTCAGTCTTCCCCAGCATCAGAGTCTTTTCCAGTGAGTTGGTTCTTCCCATCAGGTGGCCAAAGTATTGGAGCTTCAGCTTCAACATCAGTCCTTCCAATGAATATTCAGAGTTGATCTCCTTTAGGATTGACTCATTTGATCTCCTTGTAGTCCAAGAGACTCTCAAGAGTCTTCTCCAGCATTTCCATATGCTCAAATCCTATCCATTAATGGCTGAACTTTTTTTCCCCCAAACTTTAAACTTTTTATTTTGTATCAGGGTATAGCTGATTAACAATGTTGTGGCAGTTTCAGGTGAATTAATGGCTTAGCTTTAAAAGCCATCTTTCTTCTAAAGCACTAACTAATAGCCCCGGCTTGCAAACAAAACTTTCTTCCTCTTATTCCTCCTTTATCTGAAGTTTTCTTATGGTTCTTATTATTTTCTATCTCTTAATTCATCTGCTGATTTATAAGTCTTACATTGCCTCATCTGTGTCCCTAGGTTCTTAAATTCCTGAAGGCAAGGCTGTTATCAGAGTTATCTTTTTTCTCTCAGCTTTAAACAGTGCCTTGCACATGCATCCACTCACAAAGTCATGTCAGTTACTAGGTTAATATGTATTTACTGACTAATGAAAACATGAATTAATCGATAATGAATGAGACGTTCTCTGCTCTTATAAGTCTTTGCATGTCATTACTCTAATCTTCTTTCTGTTGGTAATCCTACAATGTCATGGATATTTGTGCGTGATTCACAAATCTGTTTCTAGCCCTAAGCTCTTGCCCCGAATAAATTCTCACATCTTCAGTTTCTTGCTGCATCTCTCAAACTTATTGCATTAAAGGTACTCATTTCCCATTTCCTGCTGTTTCTGATCTAAAGCTGAAGCTAAGCATATATACTACCACTTCTATACATCTTCTTTGTTCTAGTCCTCACTGATCTCATCTTCCCAAATTCTTTAGAATTTATCAGTTATATGTGTTGTTATGGTTTTTTTTTGTTAGTTTCCATTGTATACTTTGCTTCCAAAATTCGATTATAAACTTCATGAGGCCACGAATCTGTATATGAATGTAATCACTCTTTTTTTCTGCACCGCCTCCCTTCTCTCTGATCTCTTCTCTCCCAATTCTGTTGAGAAAAAATTAACCACCACCAGAGGGCAGTGGAGAGGTCAAGATAATGAGGTTGGGAAAAAGGCATAGTGGAGTTTCACAAAGTGAATATAATAGTATTAAGATTACTGTTTTTAGTTTTATAGAAACAGATGTGATTTGCCTAATCCTAGGTGCTAAATTTTAAGAGATAGAAGTACAAACTGGGTTTCAGAATGCTACAACTGGCTGGAGCCTGATCACAGGCTGGAGCCCCTGGAAATGTAAGCCCAGGAAAGAGAAATCAAGGCAGCTCACGCTAGTATTGTTTAACTTTTTACAATAACAGCCTGTGGAAGGCTAATGCAGTTTATTCTGTTCGTCTTCACGATGAATACCTGGTGAGAGCTGTGTGGCGCGGGCATCTGCCTCTGTAGGAGGAACTTCTACCAGTCATAATTCAGCCAGGAGAGTGGTTTGAGATGCAGAGAGGAGCCCCAAGGGCTACAGTCCGCAGGGCCGCAAAGGGCTGGACACGACTGGAGTGACAGCACACACGGAAGGCGGTGATCCAGGAAGTTCCCAGGCTCCAGCCCGGCAAATTCCCTTTCGCAACGTGGTTGAAGACCATCTGGCTCTAGGTGTGATGTTGGGCTGGTAGGTTTCTGCTGACTCTTCCAAATCTAAGATTCAGGAATCTGGAATCTGATCTTTATTTCCAATTCAGGTCCCAGGCTGGCCCATCAAATCCCGTTTCCTCGACCTTTGTGATTTCACCAAGTGGACTAATGTGACATGCTATGGCCGCTCATCAGGTGTTGACAGGTGATTCTGGAATGGACAGTGGGAGTTACTAGGGATCTGGAAAAGAGGTGTGTTTCAGAAGTCGCAAGAGTTGCAGAGACCTTGAAGTGAAGGGTGGCTGTTGAAAGGCAATATCGACTGGGTTGTTTGTTAGAGGTCAAGAGTGGGAGAGCTGAGAGCAAGAAAGGGGTCATCATGGTGTGAGGCTCTTTCTGGGTTCAAGGAACAGAGAAACAGGTTACATTAGGCGTAAAAGTGTAGGAATTTACTGCAACGATATAGAGGGAGAAAAGCTGAAACATCTGTGCTACCCTGACAGGTGGTTGGAGACACAGCTGCAGCCAGCAGTGAGCTCCTTCTCAGCAAGGAGCCTCACCCTTCATGCCCTACATGGGCGTTTCCACACCCTGGTGTCTCATTCTCTCTCTGCTCCTGCCTCAGATTCCTGATCTCCTCTCTTCTCCTCTCCTTCTTGACGACCCATGGTTTCTGCTTTCTCTCTGCCTTCACTTTCCTCTGTATGTTTTCCTGCTTCTACCCTAAACACTGTACTTTGTATATTGCATAGTCAAATGGACCCAGAGAGAATCTAGATGGTTTATACTAGTGGTTTAATACGGCCCAGCAGTGATCTTTTCTATTGGGCAGAGCATATCTATAGTCTTTTGGTAAGCCTGAAAAAAGGTGCCATTTGGTTAGGTCCTGGCCCTGTGCCTTCTTACACATCAGACGCTGTGTAAGGAAGCCCTCAAAGAGGGGCTGTGGGCAAGGCAGACTTTCTGAGGCTTCCAGGAAGGGGTAGTGTAATTGTCAGGCACACTGCTTGACCAGACAACTATGGATGGAAAAGCAGGGGTATGCTTGTAAAGAAGAGAGCAAAGGGCTAAATGTGGAGCTGGAAATATTGCCCAAGGAGCCCGTGCATTATGGGAAAAGCCATGAAGGGAAGGGCTTGATTGAAAAAAAGAGACTGTAATGGGCATTTTTGTGATTGTGGTTGCTCATAATGCATTGCTCCTTCTGGTAACAGCTTTGGACCTCGATAGCATGTGCGTGCACATGCGTGGGCCACTGGGGCACTACTACTCTTATGGAAGGTAGTTTCGTGGGATCGTCAGCTGAGATGCCCTGCCCTATATACCAAAAAGTCTCTCTCTGTTTCTCTCTTAAGTTTGCCTCTTCTGAAGAGGAAGACAAAACGATAGGAAAACAAAAATAAATGGAACTTATTCTTTCCTGGTGGGAGCAACCTAGAAAACCTGTAGACTAGTCCCTCCTACCCAGATCCCTGGAAGTGCCCTAGTCCTGTCCTGGCTGGGCCAGATTTTCAGCTGTTTATTTGATACTGTGCAAAACATCGCCTATCTGCTTAGGTTAGCTAGTGTCACTGCTTGTTGCTAGCCATCAAGGAACTATAGATAGAGGGGACCTTCCTAAACTTTTTGTGTGGGGACCCAGCAGAATCAGTCATCGGTGGGAGGCAGTTGATTAGACATCTGTGTGTCACATACCTGGCAAAAGAGGGACAGGAACAGAATTAAGTTTAGATAAAAATAATTTAATATTTGAAAATGTACCAACTCATTTCAGTTATTAAAAAATCTGAGTGTATGGTACAAATGACAAGAAAAGTTAGACAGCTTTAAAGAGATAAAAAACAATGACATTATAACCTTGATAGTATTGGGTTAATAATAACTACAAAGTACTTAATATGTAGGTGTAGGGTTGGTTAATTTCCCCCAACTCAACAGTTTATCTGGATTTGCCTGATGACATCTGACCTATTTTTCAGCATTCCAGGCAATAATTACCCAAAGTCTTCCCCAAAGTCTCAGTCCATAAAATCCTCCTTTTAATAAGCCTTAATAAGCCTTTAGTGCGCCTTCTGCAGCACTTCAAAATCACACGGGCACCAGGGGAGTGTTTTTAAAACATGCAGTTTGTGAAGTGCATTCTGGGACATTTCAGGCTTAAGACAAAACTGCAGGGACACAAACATCGGTTACTATAAACTGGAGGGAATCTTATTCTGGTGGGAAACGCTGGGATGCGGGGTGGGCAGCAGTAGTTGGGGGCTCCTAGGCTTCCCAGATGACTCAGTGGTAAAAGAATCTGCCTGCCAATGCAGGAAACATAAGAGACACAGGTTCAATTCTTGGGGTGGAAGATCCCCTGGAGAAGGGAATGGCCATCCACTCCAGTATTCTTGCTGGGAAAAGCCCATGGACAGAGGAGCCTAGTGGGCTACAGTCCACCGGGTCGCAAAGAGATGGACATGACTTTGCAGCTGAGGATGATGAAACTAACTGAAACAAGCAAACGAAAGAACCCTAAGTGGATCCAGCCTGAACCGGCCATGGGTAATTCTGATGAAGCACATTGTGGTCTGAAGATGGTTAACTTTTCAGTTGGGTCAGGCAGGCCTGGGAATGACAGGGCAAAGAGTTAGTTTCTCCCAAATCCCTTTTCTATTCACCCAGAGCTACCAATTCTGTCCTAGTTACGTTCATTGTAGATAAAGGGTGACACAGTAACTTTAACATGCTCCATCTGCAAAGTTAAAATATCTACCTGTTCACAAGCTCGAAGAGCTTATTAATTGTTTCCAGATGTTCTGTGTCTACCAAATGCTTCTCAAAATAGAGTATGACACAGTTGGGGGCAATATAGTAATTCTTTGTTGCTCTAGAATAGCACTGTCCATTATGGTTGCTGCTAGCCACATGAGGAAGTGGGCTTCCCTCATAACTCAGTTGGTAAAGAATCTGCCTGCAATGCAGGAGACCTGGGTTCAATTCCTGGGTTGGGAAGATCCCCTGGAGAAGGGAATGGCAACCCACTCTATTATTCTTGCCTGGAAAATCCCATGGACGGAGGAGCCTGGCAGGCTACAGACCATGGCGATTGTAAGAGTTGGACACTTAGCAACTAAACCACCACCAGCCACATGGTGGCTATTTAAATTAAAATTAAATAAAACTCAATTCTTTAATCACACTAGCCAAAGTTAAAGAGCTCAGCAGGCATATGTGGTTGGTGGCTACTGTATTGGACAGGTTAAAATTATATTAATAGAACACTTCTATCATTGCAGAAAGTTGCATTGAACAGTAGTGCTTTACAATAAGAATTGTTACATCCTTGATGTGTTTATATCTGTACTAGTCAGAAATAAAAACGCCAAAGAGATATCTTTTCCTAAAGATTGTCTACATAGATATCAAAGAGACGCCTGTAAAAATATGTACAAGGAGTGATCTTACCAAGATTAGAACTTAAAAAAAGAAAAAGATTAGAACTTTTTATTGGTAGTCAGGGTGATTACCTCCTGTTACTTTCATCCTCCTATTGGCTAGGATGTTTAGAAACTCAATTTCGTGAACTGAAAAAAGAAATGAGTAGCGAATTTAGGCAATTAAATCATTTTAGTGAGAATTAAGGCTTTTGTGGAATAATGTGGATAATTATTCAGGTAGTCAATTTTTATTTTGGCTGTGAAGGTAATTCAGTATTCTTAGAAAATAAGCTCTGAGGTTTCTTTGTGAGGCAAATTTGACTGCCTTAGTTACCACACAATTCACCTTTGAAGGATCGTGCTCTTCAAGTGCCTTTTTTACTAAGAAAAGGTGATGCTAGCCTAGGATACATAAGCAAGGTTTCTTGTGTTCTCCAGAAACATTCTAAGAGATCTGACACATCATGTATCACATACAAGTGCAATGACCAACTGGCCTGTAATAGGTTCTCAACCAAGTTTCTAGACTTAACTGAAAACCTACGCCCCTTAAATACAATACCTGTTTATTAATGTTCATTACAAAAGAACATGTTCATTAAATACACTGGAAAATACAAGAAAGTTGAAAAATTTTTCGTAGGCTCGTAACTTCGTCTTTTTCAGCTATGCTTATTTTTAAAAGGTGTAATTACACTAGAGTCTGTACCTTCACATAATAGACTGTGTGTTAACTACTCTGGCTAGACCTGTTGTGCAAGTCCATAGAGATGTACGCTATGAAAGGTGTGTGATGGGGGGACGAAGTGAAGGAAACTTATAAAATCTCTCTTTAAGCATACCTTACTCATATCCATCTTAGATGCTTACACCTGTATAGCATTTAAAGATCATCCTTTGACATGTGAAAAGAGAGGTGCAGCTAATTTACACTGCCTATTAAGTTCCCAAGAGTAAAGTCGCAACCAAAGCAGAAAAGAAAAAACCTGGGCAGCTGGGTAATGTATTGAGTATTTATAAATATATTTGCTTTGGCTTGGAGAGCTTCCTTTCCGTGCCACAGCTCCTGGGTGTCCTCGAAGTAGGGTCCGTCCTTCTCTTGGGGCGGGGCGTGTGGGAGGAGCGTGAAGTCCTTGCCTCTCCTGGCAGCAGTTGGCAAACGCTGAAACCATCCTCGGCGATCCGGGCGGGACTGGAGCGTGCTGGGGGCGGGGCATGCCAGATCGGGGGCGGGGTGTGCCATCTGGGGGCGGGGCCGGGGGCCGAGCGCGCCACTCGGCCCGCGCGCCGGTCACGTGGTGCCCGGGCACGGCGTAAATAAAACCGGAGCGCGCGCGCGCGCTCGCGGGGCCGGCCGCGCGGAGGGGCGGCGCCACCGCGCGGAGTGGTGCCAAGCGGCCTCGCGCTCCGCGGGGCGCCGGGATCGCCGAGACCGATGATTCGTGGGGCCGCGAGTCTTCCGGGAGTGCGGGCCAGGTGACGGCCGCTTCCTGGGCGTGAGGCGGGCAGCCTGCGATTGTGGTCCCCACCCCGGGAGATCTGGAACCCGGGTGACCGCGTAGGTCAGTTTCCTAGGCCGGCTCCAAGGCAAGCGGGCTCTTCCCTGCTTGGTGCTGGGGGAGGTCTGTCTCCGCGTGGTGGGGAGTGAGGGCGCGTCTCCGAGGATGGGCAAGGTCTGGGTCTGGAGGTACCGGGCTCGGACCCAGACCTCGACCTCCCCGAAGTCCCTGGCAGCTCCGACGCTGCGGGGAAGTTGTTGCAAGTAGTAAGACGTTGGCATTTGTTGCATTTCCACTCTGGGTTCTGGGACTTCGTCCCGGTGCCTCATGCATTCCCTGAGAAGTCATCAACTGCGTGCTTTCTAGGTACTTGGATGTGTGCATACCAACTTTGAGTTTCCTACTATCGTGAGGAGGGTTGATTCACAGTGGAGGTCACGAGCTGTTCACGTGACCCTTCTCACTGTGTACCTCGTGGTCAGTTCCCACTAGCACCAAAGACCATCAAAGGAGTTCAGAAACAGTATGAAAGATTGCAGCTGCCTAATAGAAACAATGCTACGGTCCATGGGGTCGCAAAGAGTCTGACACGACTGAGCAACTGAACTGAACAGAAACAAAGGTTTATTTACCCGGTGGCCCTGCTGTTTGGCAGGAGGCGTTGAAAAGGGTTGTCTTGATGTAGTTAATGTTGTGAACGTCTTAGCTTTATGCGGATAGTGAAGTTGAACCGTTGGCATGTGCTATTAAGTTAAACTGGACTGTTGCAAATTTAGTGATTAGGTGTTTGTGGGTAGAATCAGTGATGTGTTTTTCTTGACAATCTCAGCCATATCGTAATATTGTAATTGATGCATTCTTGGTTTAGAGTTCGGAACGTCCTCACCTCTTATTTCAGGATTTGGAAAATACTTCGATTTGTTTTGATGGCTTAGGAGTGTTTGCGTTCTGACTCTGATACAGGGAAATTTTTTGCAGTGAGTAGTAGGTATAATTTCTGGATCCCCCAGCTGAAATTTTAAAGGTCTCTGTGTTAATTACAGAATAGTTACAAAATTCACCCTCTTTTCATCCCCTAGTTCTACTCTAGGAGCTCTACCTACAATCTATGAGTGGAGAAAGGGGAGAAAACTGTTAGTAATGTTCCTTTTTAGAATGTATCTTTTTCTTCTAGCCTTGAGCAACTGATATGCAAAACAGGAGTTAACTGCTGCAAGTTGAATAGATTTATCTGAAGCAGTTGTTGTGTATTAGTGCAGGCTTTTGCCAGGGTCTGTTTATCAGATGACACTTGCTGAATATCTTTTTCCTCAGTAAAAGGTTGTGGGGGGTGGCTGATCCTTGTCCCTGGAAGCTCTCAGCCTTACAGGTATTATTTGCACAACACTTACACCTGTAATTCAGAGCAGCTAAATGTTATTTCTGTAAAACATTGCTTTTTCCACTCTTTCTCGAAAGCAAAGGGAAATGGTGCTTGTTTGGAACCAGCAACTATGTAGAAAAATACAGCGTTTCTTTTGCATGATAACATGATGCAATGTCTATTTAACAAGATAAAAATGTTCTTCATGTGGTTTTATTTTACCTAGACACATCTATATTTAATTATAATATATCAATCTTCATGCTTTGACAGTTTCTTACCTCTTGCTATTACAAAGAGCTGAGCTTTTGTACATTATATGTATTCACTGAGAATAGCAGTCAGGTGAAAGTGGAAATCAGCTTAACTAATAACATATGGGGGAGAAAGCCAGGGCATGTAAAAAAATTTGTAAGTGGTTAATAGCCAAGTCTGGTGGTAATTAGAACTTTATTGATTTGTAAATTCTTTCCAGTTCCTAGAGAAAGGACAGGTGTTAGCAGTATAGTTAGCAATAAGCTTATACCGATCTTTCTAGAAGTCATTAATGAGGGGTCAGAAAAGATACTCTCATGCATTTTGTACAGAATATATTGGTGATCATATATAATTATCTTATAGGATGTTCTTGATCCCTAGAAATGTAGGATTTTGTCACTTACCTGTCCTCTTTCACTAATAACATAGGCAAATATAAGAAATACTTTTAAACGCTTAAAGTAGGAGGATGTAGTAGATCACTTTATCTGAGTCACTATATTCATCAACCAGCAAATAGGGAATTACTGTGCTATACAGGGAAAGTGGTCTTTAACTGTACAGTTTCCTATCATGTGACAATGAAAGTAACCACATTTTTACTTTGGTTAAAGTTTTCCTTTAAAGAAAAATTCTGGTTATATAGTGGGTAACTGATCAGTACTGCAACATATTTCATTAAGTTTGGAAGATAATTTTCAAATGTGGGATAATCAAAATAGGAAACATTTAAATACACTATCTGACATGTAAGGAATTTTATCATTAGAACGTGATAGTTGATCAGCCTTCTTTTGGTGAGTTGTTATTATATAAAACTATATTCATCTAATTTGTGAACTTCTCTTGCTTCTATGGGTCCAACCTAATTTGAAACTATAGTTAATAGTTTTTAGAATCTATGAAGTTCAAATTCAAATCAAGGATGAATGTAAGGGTTAGTTCTTGGTTGTTGAAGCAGATAAAATGTATAGCAAGTTAAGGTTTAAACAATTTCATAAAGCAGGGAAGCTTATTTAATTTTTACTGGTTCTATTAAACATTAATATTTTCAACTGAATGAAGATAAAATAATAAATAGCACGAAGGGTGATTATTTTATTATATCTGTATGGCATCCAAGTCAGTATGGGTATATATGAATAGAGAAGATAATGTAAATAGGTTAAATATAATTTGGTATAGGCATTTTACATTGATTTCAGTGGCTTACAAACTTCGGTAAGACATACTACAATCATAGCCAGATGTCTCTCGTTTCTCCTGCAAAAAGGATGATGCTGTTGATCTGCGCACAGAGTCCTGTTGACGTTAGCGAGAAAGTTTCACTGAATTAAAAATGAAGCGATTTTTAACTTAATTTCATATTTTTAAAAGAAAGAGGCAGGTGCTTCCTAAAATGACTTTAAAATTTGCTGTCCTTTTCCTTAAATTGCCATATTTTGGATATCTTATTTCAATGAGTAAAGCTTCTTAAAATGAGAGGGTTAAGCGAAAATTCGGATTCAGCTTCCTTGGTTTTCACACATGTGAACAATAACTAGGATCGGGGACCTGCAATTTTAGAGGCTGAATTGAGTTTTATGAAATATGTAGCATTAATAATACTTCACCCCTTGACTGGAAGTTCTAAATTCTGGCTGTGGCTAGTAAAGTCATACCCTTAGCAAGTACCCTTTGTGCTTTTCAGTTTCTTCATCTCTAAAAGCAGTGTTAGATTAAATATGAATCTGTCTGCCAAGGCTAAATTTCTGAAACAAGCAAAAATGCATTTAATTATTTGTGTTATCACAAGTGTCATAATTTTATACATATACATTTGTATATGCCTATGTACAAATAGGTATATACACACATACATACACCTGGGATGTATAATATAAAAGAACTTAATGATTACTTGCTAGGAACTAATAAGATTGAGAGCAAAGCTATTTTATTTCTGTCATCATGTTTTAACATAGTCACTTTGATTTTTAATATTTTCCTTATATTAAAATACAGTATTGGAAGAATATCGGGGAAAAAATATATCATTAAGCAGTTGAGTACTTTGGAATACAGTGCTGAGGATACTGGGGGTATTTTTGGTTTTAAAGACTTGGTTTGTAAAATATATTCATAAATATTTAATTTTTCTCACTACTCAAATTCCTAGTATACAGTATACTTCAAATATTTTAATGTATTACCAAGCATAAAATCAATATCTGAGAATTTTAAAAATAATCACAACATAGTCATAAGGTGTTTTGAATAGTTGGCTTCCTTTGACTTTTTACTAGTACAAAAGCTATTTGGCACTTGTTAGCCTCAAATTTTAGATGATTTCTCATTTTTTTAAATTGTAAATTACGTAGAACATAAAATCTCTTTAGCCATTTTAAAATATATTATGCAGCAGCTGTTGTCTCTGTCCATTTCTAGAACTTTCTTATCCCAAACTGAAGCTCTGTACCCATTAAACACTTAACTCCCCATTTTCTTCTCTCCCAGCTTTTATTCATCCATCACCATTTCAATTTTTGGCTTCATGAATTTGTCTACTCCAAATATATAAGTGGAGTCACTTATTTGTCCTTTGATGTCTGGCTTATGTCACTTCAAATAATGTGTTCTGGGTTCATCGTTATTGTGGCACGTTTCAGGATTTCATTCTTTTTTAAGGAATGAACAGTAGTAGTCTACTGTATGTATGTAGTACATTTTGCTTATCCAGTCATCTGCCAGGGGGCTCTTAGGCAACTTCCACCTCTTGGCTGTTGTGAAGAACACTTCTGTGATCATGAACAGATATCTCTTTCAAGAGTCCCTTCAGTTCTTTTGGGCGTACACTCAGAAGTGGAATTGCTGAATCATCCAGTAATTTTATGTTTAAGTTTTTGAGCATCACCATGCTTTACTGATACTTTATGATGTCCCGTTAAACATTGCTATATTTGTGGTCTAATAAAGTTAGCCATGGATGTCTTTGAATTTTAACTTCAGACACCTTTAAGAACTCTTAAAAGACAGATAATTTTTTTTTTTTTTTTTTAAATATTGCACCATGTGGCATGTGGGATCTTAGTTTCCCCAGCCAGGGATTGAATACAAGCCCCTCTGCATTGGGAGCAGAGAGCCTTATCCACTGGACTACCAGGGGAGTCCAAAAGCACATCATTTAATATTTTGAATTTCTGGTGCTTGAGTGAATTAGCTCTGATTATTGAACTTTACTGTCTTTGATTTCTCTAGGAATTTTCTTCTTTGATTCTGTATAAGTTCAGCTGGAATAGTAAAGAAAAATAGCCATTCAGTTTGTAAAATAATAGACCTCTGACTGAATTGAACAAGTTGATTGCCCTTTAAGTTACAGTTTTAGGGTTTCTCTGTCAAGATTTCAGAGTTGTTAGGGCCACAGAATTTATCCACTGTAATTAATGGAGATTTAGCAGTGTATATCAAGTATAGGAACCAGCTTAAGTAATGTACAGGCTTCCCTTGTGACTCAGCTGGTAAAGAATCCGCCTGCAGTGATCCCCTGGAGAAGGGCAAGGCTTCCCACTCCAGTATTCTGGCCTAGAGAATTTCATGGACTGTATAGTCCATGAGGTCGCAAAGAGTCAGACACAACTGAGCAGCTTGCACTTCACTCACAGTGTTTATACAACAGCAAAATGTAAATTTGCTTTCCACAAAATAATTCAGAATTAGAAGCTTGTCTTTCCCAGTGAACCTTGGAGGAGGGGAGTCAAGGCAAAGTGGCCTCTAGTCTCCCAGTTTTTGAAGCTCAAGATGTTTTTGTCTAGTTATTTTCTTGAACATTCTCTTGGCCATTAAAATCTCGTTAATTAATCTTAAAAACAAGAGTTAGTAGCTGCATGTATGTGAAAAGAATGGCTGAACACATCCACAAAATGACACTGAAAAATATCAATATTATGTGTGCTGATAGAATGTTGTTCAAAGTCTAGTCTCATAAGATGCATTAAGGGTTTACTTGTCTTTCTTTTGGCTTAAACATCAGAGACAGTGCTTTTCTGAAATAAATTCTCATGAGTCCAAAGAATATTTTTTAACATCTGTTCAACATTTGAATTTGGATTCTTTGATTTTTGTATTTTTTCTAAAGTTAACTGTTGTTGTTCAGTCACTAAATTGTGTCTGACTCTCTGACCCCATGGACTGCAGTACCCCTAGGCTTCCCTGTCCTTTACTATATCCTGGAGTTTTGTCCAGCTCACGTCCATTGAGTCATGAGTGATGGTGATGCTATCCAACCATCTCATTCTCTGTTACCCGCTTCTCCTCCTGCCTTCAGTCTTTCCCAGCATCAGGGTCTTTTCCAGTGAGTTGGCTCTTCACATCAGGTGGCCAAAGTGTCAGTCCTTCCAATGAATATTCAGGACTGATTTCCTTTAGGATCGACTGGTTTGATCTCCTTGAAGTCCAGGGGACTCTCAAGGGTCTTCTTCAGTGCCAGAATTTGAAAGCATCAATTCTTCTGCACTCAGTCTTCTTTATGATCCAACTGTCACATCTGTACATGACTGTTGGAAAAACCATAACTTTGACTATGCGGACCTTTGTCAGCAAAGTGATGTCTCTGCTTTTTAATAGGTTTGTCATAGTTTTCTTTCCAAAAAGCAAAGGTCTTTTAATCTCATGGCTTCAGTCATGGGCCGCAGTGATTTTGGAGCCAAAGAAAACAAAATCTGTCACTGTCTGCACTTTTCCTCCTCCTATTTGTTAACTGTTAACTACAAATTATTCATAAGTTAAGAGATGTATTAATATCAAATTAGCAGTGATCATCCTAAATAATCCTGGAATGTATATTTTAAAAGATCTTCCTTTTTTGCTATGATTTTAATTTCTTGTGGCATATAAGGGGGAAAAACCTTCATTTTTTGATCACTGGATGAAAGTGTACCACTTGTAATAAGCACATTACTTTTAGGCCTTCCTGTCGGTGTAGTTGATTGCTTTGATCTTGAAAAACTAAGTCCATGTTCATCCATCCATCCATCCATTTAATGTTTGGTTGCTTGCTGTGTTCTGGGTACCTTACTGGATGCTAGGGATATAGTGGGGACACATAACAGACTTGGGACCCTTTTTCTAATTAAGTTTGTAGTGTATATGGGGAGAACAAAGGAATGACCACATGAGCACCTACAGACTAATGTTTGTGGCAAACATGAAGTGCTGTGAAGGCTTATTAAGGGGATCTAGTTGAAGTTGGGAGTGGAGATAGCAAGTTAGACCTCTTGAGAAATGTGGATAGTAATTTATTTGTATAGTTGACTTTTCTATAACAGGAGTTATCAGGAGTTCTCTGGTGGTCCTGTGGTTAGGAATCTGCATTTTCAGTGCCATGGCCCAAGTTCAATCTCTGGTCGGGGAACTAAGATCCTGCAAGCCTTGCAGTGTGGTGCCCACCCCCAAATATATATAAATATTATATATATTTAATATGTACTATGTATTAAAGTATATATAGATGAAATAAATATATAGATAAAATATAAAAATATATAGATAAAACATAACAAAAATATATAGATAAAACATGGATTTTTATATTTTTTAAATATAAAAATATATAGATAAAACATAAAGTTATTCTAATGCAAGGCCGGGTTTTATTCATTAGTGTAGCACCACCTAATAGAACAATGCCTGTACCATGGTCAGCCCTCAGTGAAGTGTTTTTTGATGGTCATATGGTGACAGGAGAGAAAGGGGAAGGGATGCTGGCCTAGTGGTGATGAGCAAACTGCAGCTCCTCATGGACTTCACGGTGGACAACTTCCTAGCTCATGCTGGCTACCTAGATGCCAACCTGAGTAAAGTTTTGGCTACTACAGATGTATTGAATTCTGAATCTTCAGGTATGCATAGATAGCAGCAAACTTTGCCTTATAATGGTTCTTGGGTTCTTGTTTTTATGTCTTGGTTTGGAATATCTTAGTTTCTTTGCAGCATAGCTGAAAGGAACATAACGATCATGTTTTACTGGGCTAATTAAATCATGCTGTTATCATTTTAAGAAGTTTGCTTGGTCTTTAATTTGCAGATATTTTTGGAGTTGTGCTACTTTGATTTAGTGTTAGGGCCACTAGCAGAGAAGGAAAAAGTGTCAGCCCTCCCTGGAAACACTCTCCTCTCTTGGTTTCGATACTCCCACCCTCTTCTGGTACCACCCCACCCCGCCCCCCTGTCCATGTTTAGACCTTTCTTGCTATATCACAGTCACTTTCCCTTCACTCTTGGTCTTCTTTCAGTAAGAGGTCCTGATTACCCTCATGATTTTAATGAACACTAATGTACTGACTATTATAATTCTCCCCTAGAACTGTTTTCTTGTGTTCAGGCTAGTATAAGCTGGTTGCTTACTGGACATCTCCCTTTTTTCCCCCAGGAATCTCAAACTCACCACGACCAAATGGAATCACATCTTCACCCAAGATTGTTCCTGGTGTAACAGTTGTCCAGCTGGGTCAGAAACCTTTGTCCTGCTGGTCTTGGTGACCTCCTCAGTCTTCAAGTCCCAGCTTGAATTTCACTTTTTCTGTGATTCCTTCCTTCACTAATGCAGGTAAAGGGCTAATCACCCCCTTTGTCCTCTGGACAGCCACTATCCCTTACTCATTACTGTACTTGGCACGTGTTGGTGTGACTGAGCGCGTGTGTGCCCTGTCTGGAGGGCAGGGACTGTGTGATACCTCCGGTGCCTGTAGCAGTTTCTGTCCTTAGTGGGTACTTTGCAACCTTTGAATAATTTCTTTTTTTTTTTTTTGACCATGCCGCTCGACTTTCAGGATCTTAGTTCCCTGACCAGGGATTGAACCTAGGCCCCAGCAGTCCTAACCACTGGACCACCAGGGAATTCCCAAACCTTTGAATAATTCGTAATCTCATTCCAGTGCTTATCAGTTGTGGTGAATATGTTATTGTTGAATATCATATGATATTCTGTTGAATATCAAATGAATATTATATTACTGTGGAGTGCTTAAATAAATAATAGATTTGGCTTTACCCTTTTCATATTTATTATACAGAAGTTGAAAAACTTAAAACTACAACTTTTTTTCTGTAAACCCAGTGTGGTAAAAACCCAAGGTAACGTTAAACAACTTCTAGTATGTTCTGAAGATACTTCAAGTGTTCTTTGATTCATTGTTGAAAAGCAGGAAAAATATATTAAATGAACATTTTTTGTGTATTATGCCGGCAAAAGTAGATTGTCACTTCTTATATAATGTCTTGCTAAAATATATATTAAAAATCGCCATGAAATGTTCATTTAATTTGACAAGATTTTTTGTTTTATATCTTCAGTAACTTTTTTTTTAAATAAAGATTAAAAGCTGTTATATTGTCAACCATCAAAAGACAATCAAAGCCATTCATAATTTCACTGTCAGAAGTAACCACTGCTATCATCCTAATGTATTTCTTTTTCTGTGAATATGTAAAACATATACAGAGATTGTTTTATTAAAACCATCTGACTTGATGATACATTGCAATGCCATAGTTTTAGAAATTCCTTTTACAATCTTGTTTCATAGTATTCAGTTTTGTGAACAAACCTTTACTAATGGACATTAACTTTTTTGCTTTATAAATAGGGCTGCAGTGAATATAAGTATTGTTAAGCTTTTTAAATGACTAATCGAATGTTTTAATAAATATGCACTATAAATGAATGCAGAGGTGATTAGGGTGGTTAGTGTAAACGCCGATCCACTATCTGTTGAGAAGAAAGGACATTATGGTCACTGCTAGATGACATCTAGGAAAATAGTCTCTGAAATCAGTCTCTGGGTTAGAGTCTGAGTTTGTCTTCCTGAGGGTTTATAAGAGCCCTTTCAAGGGGATGTGAGTGAGTTCTGGGCACAGAGGGGTTATCTGGTAGCGCTCTGAAGGGACCAGGTTCTGGGCCCCTGGCTGGCAGGAGTCTTGAGGTGAACAGGCTGCTCTTCCTGTTCTTCTGAGCATACGGAGGCCCGGCTCTAGTTCTCAGGAATGGGTGGATACAGAAGACTTGCAAGGAAGGGACATGGGCACACACAGGTGATCAGGCAGCAGGACACAGACACGCAGAAGCGTGATTAGCACGAAGCCCAGGCAGTCCAAGGACGGTTAAGATCCAAGCCAGGCGCACACTTGACTCCTAAGTATTTTACTCTTTACCCGCTGCCTTCTGGCCTTCAGAGTTTCTCACGAGATGCACGATCATCTTATCAAGGATCACTTGTTTGTGACATTTTGCTTTTCTCTTGGCCTGCTTTCAAAATTCTGTTTTTTGAAAGTGTGATTATATCTCTTTGATTTCATCTTGGTGTTCCTTGACTTCTTGGATATTTATGTTCATGTCTTTGACCAAATTTGGGAGGTTTTTGGCCATTTTTTCTTCAAATGCTTTACCTCCTTCTCTCTTCTGGGACACCTGTGATTCCTGTGTTGGTCTGCTTGTTGGTGTCCTACAGATCTCCTAAGTTGCGGTCACTTTTCTTCAATCTTTTTTGTTTCTGGTCCTCAGAGTTAATAATTTCTGTTGTCCTGTCTTCAAGTTCACTGATTCTTCCTGCTCAAATCTGCTTTTGAATCCCTCGAGTCAAATTTTCACTTTAGTTACTGCACTTTTAAGCTGCAAAATTTCTTTTTGGCTTCATTTTAGGTTTCTATCTTTATTTCCATTTTGTTTATACATCTTGACTTTCTCTACTTCTTTCTTTACTTCTTAATCATTTTTAAGATAGTTGTTTTGAAGTCTTTGGTATATCTTCCATCTATTCTTCAGGGACAGTTTATGTTGACTTGTTTTTTTTCCTTTGAGTGTGCCCTGCTTTCCTATTTCTTTATGTGACTTGTGTTATTTTGGGAGGGAATAGCACTGCTGAAAACTGGACATTTGAATCTAATGCAGTAACTCTAGAGATCAGATACACCCTCTTCCCCAGGGTTTGCTATTTATTTTTTGTTTTGATATAGACTGCCTCTCTCCTGAAGGCCAGCCTGAGGTATAAACTTAAGGTTGTCTCATGTCTTTTGAGCTTTCAGGTGGGAATGAGCAGTCAATGTTGTAATTTCCCCCACATGTGCATTTGGTTGTAAATGTCCTAGTTTTTACTAGAGGAAAATTAAGGGGAAGTTTAGGGGGAAAATGGAAAAACGAATGGGGGGCAAAAGAGTGCTCGCTGTTTAAATCTCCTGGCACTCCAGCCCACTGGAAAGGCTTGCAACAGGGGCCAGATGCAGCTGTTTAAATCTCCTGGCACTCCAGCCCACTGGAAAGGCTTGCAACAAGGGGCAGATGCAGCTGTTTAAATCTCCTGGCATTCCAGCCCACTGGAAAGGCTTGCAACAGGGGCCAGATGCAGCAGCAGTGACTGCCCACTTGTTTGTCTGCACATCTGTGATCAGTAGCAGCAATCAGTGACCAGAGCCTAGCTCCGCAGTATTTGGAGGACAGGGTCCTATTTGCCAGCCTTGACTGCAGCAGGCTGCTCCAGAAGCATATGCACAGATGCCTGCTGAGTGGCTGAAGGATAGGGAACCGCTGCTCTGCTAAGAGCTGAAATCACCACAATTACCTTCCAAGTCTTCCCTGGCAAGTTGCAAGTCTTCAGTAGGCTCCAGAGTTCCATAGTAGTTACATCAGACAGATTCTGCAAGTGCACCTGTTGTGCAGGTGGAAAGACATGTCCTGGTATTCCTTACTTGGCCATCTTCTGGCATCCTCCCTGGGTATTTGTGTATTTTGAAATTATTTCATCTTGACAGTTTGTCTCTTCCTCCGTCTGCAACATATGTGTGCAATAACTTGTGTGTATAACATATGTGTATTATAACTTGTGTGCAAGTTATATATAATATGCATAATATTAACAGTTTACTGGACTGCACCTTTTCTGTTCATGCCAGCATTTGGTGTGTTTACTTTTTTTATTTGTGCTAATGAGGTAGGCAAACAATACCATTGTGCTTGATCTATTTGCATTTAACTGATTATTGTGCTCAGTCACTTCAGTCATGTCCAATCTCTCTGTGACCCCATGGATTGTAGCCAGCCAGGCTCCTCTATCCATGGGATTTTCCTGGCAAGGGTACTGGAATGGGTTGCCATGCCCTCCCCTAGGGGATATTCCCGACCCAGGGATCGAACCCACGTCTCCTTTACTTCAGGTGAATTCTTCACCTGCTGAGCCATCGGGGAAGCCCAAATGATTATTCGCATGAAATAAATTTGTATTTTTTCTGGGAATTGCTGTTCATAACATTTTTATATAAATGCTTTAAATTCGGTTGTTTTCCTCTATAGTTGACTTGAGGCTTGATAAGAAAATGAGTTTATTGGTAAGTATGGTGGCTCCAGGATCCTTATCTGTAATTTATTTTCTCACACGTTTCCAATGTGTTCATTTACATCATTTCAGTCTTTTCATAATTCTATATGAACTGATGAATTGCCATATTTTAACTTTATAGTCATAAGATTGTTAATGTTGTACTAATAACTATTTACAAAATACTTTGACAGTTAGCTTTCATAGACACAATCTTACCACAGGTCATGAAGTTGATTGTATTCTGCAGGTAAGAAAGCTGTTCAGTTCAGTTCAGTCGCTCAGTCATGTAGGCTTCAGTAATAATACACAGAGCACAGAGTCTCAAGGTCAAATTTTGACCCTGCAGCTGATTCGTTTAATTATTCCTTTTGCCTGTCTTATTAGCTACAAAATGAAGAGGATCTTTTTCCCCTTTATCTGTTGGCAGAATATCCAAAAGCGAAATATGTTCTTAGATTAATAGCAATGTTACTATTTTTTAAATCTAGAAATGAGCACAGACGCAGAACAACAGCTTCTCCATCATGCCAGAAACGGCAATGCTGAAGAAGTAAGACAGCTGTTAGAAACCATGGAAAGGAATGAAGTAATTGCTGACATTAACTGCAAAGGTAAGCCTTGAATGTATCTTTTTGATTTTTCTTGTGGGTATGCACTAGGTGGCTCAGTGGTAAAGAATCTGCCAGCCAGTGCAGAAGATTTGAGTTCAGTCTCTGGGTTGGAAAGATCCTCTGGAGAAGGAAATGGCAACCCACTCCAGTATACTTGCCTGGGGAATCCCATGGACAGAGGAGCCTGGTGGGCCATACATAGTCCATGGGGTTGCAACTGAGCGACTAAGTTCACACACACGTATACCTACTTTATCATTTATTCAGTGCTAATCCTTTTGAACTTGCTTGCCATTAATTTCCATCTCTTATTCTAGGAAGAAGCCCTATAAGAGTGGATACTCTTCTGCTCCCCTCTAAGTAAGAGAAATTGAGTGCCAGTCTTTGTTTTCTTAACTTTTTATTTTATATTGGAGTATAGCCCATTAATAATGTTGTGATAGTTTCAGGTGGACAGCAAAGGGACTCAACCATACATAGACATGTATCCATTCTCCCCCAAACCTGAGACCCAGTCTTAAAATTGTCATGGATCCTAAACCTTATGAACTACAGGGATAGTCCTTGAGCCCACAGGATACATGCTATCACAATTTCTTCTTCTCAAAGACATTAAAGTTGAAGCAGCAGGTTTGAATGTTTAATGTATGCCCAGGATCATGTGAAGTACCTTAAAATACTGTCAGACAGGATCTTTCCCTCACTGAGATCAGTAGATTACTAGCTCAGACTAGTTTTTATTGCACAATATGTACAGAGTATAAGAGCTATGACATGCAGAGTGTCATGGAATGTATAAGAAGTGTGTAACTAGAACTTGAAGGATTCGTTTCTTGGAGGAAATCATCCTATGGTGATATATGAAGAGTGCATAGACATAACCAGGTAAAAATAGAGAAGAAAAGGGCTCAAGGCAGAAGAAAGTTCATGTGCCAACGTCTTGAAGTGAGAAGCAGCCTCGATGGCAGGGATTTTGCAGATAGGAGGGGTGAGTAAGTAGCAGCCGCCAAATCACAGCGTGTCTTGAGTAGCATGGTTACAAATATATTAAACTCAGGTGTGCAGAGAAATAGAGTTTATTTTTTAAATTGGCTCAGATGTTTCAACAAGCGCCTTCTCCTTCTGGAGTTTGGAGGACTAAATGTTAGCCTTCGGGTCCCTCCATCTCAGTGGCTTTTTTGTAAAATGATTGGCCTCCCAGAGCCTCTCGTCCGTGTCCTTTCCCATCTCAGTGTGTGCTCAGTTGCTTTAGTCGTGCCCATCTCTTTGTGACCCATGGACTGTAGCCCGCCAGGCTCCTCTGTCCATGGGATTTCCCAGGCAAGAATACTGGAGTGGGTTGCCATTTCCTTCTCCAGACTTTCTTCCTGACCCAGGGTTCAAACCCAGGTCTCTCTTGTCTCCTGCATTGGCAGGCTAGCGTCAGCTTGGGAAGCCCCTCTCATTAAGGTGGCCTTTAAGTGTAAAGGCAAGCCTTTCTCTGTGTGTACCGCCGTTGGTTCCTCTGCAGTTTCCCTCCCAGCTCATCCTTGTAGGTGAGGAAAAACACAGGGAGTCACACGCAGGTGTTTCAGTTTATCATAAGCACAGATGTGCTCCTTGGCTGCCTCAGGAGTCTCCCCTTGGCTCTCACTGGCTTCCTGTCACCCTGAGCCTCTTTAATCTTCCATCTGACACATGGTCTAGGCTTGCTGGTTCACCTTGGACATACTCCTTGGGTGTGGCCACAGGGTCTTGAGTTGACAGCTGGGGGCTCAGAGCAGCCTTGGGGACCAGCATTTGACCTTCCCTCTGCCCGCACTGCCGAGTTTACTTTGACTTGGCCGCTGTGCAGGTTGGTGCTCGGGTTGGTGCCTGCCGGGGGCCCTTTTCCTAGCATCCCACTTGTCACTGCCCGTTCTCATTGTTCCCTGGACCTACCTCGCTCTCTGGGCTCAGGGTCAGGAGTCCTGTGTCCCATCTTATGTCTTTTCCTCTCACATAACCCCGAGTCCTTGGTGGGTATTTTCTTCTGCCACGTTTCATTCCCCTCCTTTGCTCGAGCAGCTCACCCTCAGTGGGGACGGAGTATTATCTTTGCAGCAGGGAAGAAAACTTGCTCTGAGTTGTCCAGAAAGTAGCCTGAGGTGGTTCATGGAATGCTAAAGGAATTCTAAAAATCTTCTCATCCTTCACCAGGAACCTGGTTCTATTTTTAAAAAGTTGTTTTAATTGGGGGGTAATTGCAATGTTGTGATGGTTTTTGCCATACATCAACATGAATTGGCCCTGGGCACGCTTGTGTCCCTCCACCCTGAACCCCTGTCCCCCCCATCCCTCCAGGTTGTCACAGATCTCTGGCTTTGGACTCAATGAGAGAAGGAGAGGGTGGGATGATTTGAGAGAATGGCACTGACACATACACATTAGCATATGTAAAATGGAAACCTGGTTCTTAATCTTTACCTTGGAGTTCTGTTCTGAAAGCTGGAAGCATGCCTGGTTGGATCATCATCAGGGACCCTTTACTTTCTACTCACCTCCACCCTGACCATGGTTACCTCGGGCTAGTTCTTGAGAAGTCACCTACTAGGAAACGTAAAACTGAGAGACAGCTGTTAATGCTTTTTCAAAATTTCACCCTCATTATACTTGTCAGTCAGACTGTCTTAAGGGTGGTTTGAAGGGATTATGCAGAGGAACAGTTATAATCAGGTGAGGTGAGTTCACCCACAGGAATGAGTGGGGAGGGCTGGGACTGGGCACGTGAGTGTTTGTGGGTGGGAATCTCGGTGCCTGCCATTTCTTGATTTTCTATCTCATTTGTTTTTCCAAACGCTGAGAAGTTGAGGAAATGGTAAAGTGTAGTATAATTCTTCTGCAAGATTTAAAGTTCAACAGTCAACATAGAGATGTTATTGGTTGGAAGGAATCCAGCCAATATGATGTCTGGTTGGAGGGAGACAGGGAATCTCTGTAGGTGAAGGTCAGTACTTCTAGGCTTGGGCCACAAAGGAGGAGCTAATTGGGCAGTTTTGTTTGCAGCTGTTGCCACGTTAGGAGTGTGTGTTCATGTCTGTTGCTAGTGGTGAGACATTCTTGCAAATAAAATAAATGCTAATATGTTTGAATAACATGCTTTATATAAATTCTGTGAGTAGTACTCCAAGAAATGTTTTTTTTTTTTTTAAGAAATATGTTTTTAAAGCAAAATAAGAGCTTGTATTGGTAATATAAAGATGATTCTGTATGATGCTGTCCTCTCACTTTGTTGAAAGGTCTGCATGAGAAAATACTTCAATATTACCCATAACGTGTGTGTGTGCTCAGTTGCTTGGTTTTGCCTGACTCTTTGTGACCCCATGGATGGTAGCCCACCAGGCTTCTCTGTCCATGGAATTTTCCAGGCAAGAATACTGGAGTAGGTTGCCATTTCCTTCTCCAGGGGATCTTTCCTACCAGTGATCAAACTCATGTCTCTTTTGTCTCCTGAATTGGCAGGCAGGTTCTTTACCACTAGCCCCACCTGGGAAGCCCATCACCCATAATATCTGCTGGTGTTTCCAGTGTTTTCCTCTTCAGTGTAGGGTACAGTTTTCTGTACATATTTCTAAACTTGATATTTCTTACTGATCAAAAATTTTGGATATCCATAATAAATAGTGAAGAGCGTAAAGGATATTTGGAATATTTTAAGAATAATTTAAGATTTTGGAAATTTCAACTTCTTGGTCCAGAATCCCATGTGGAAATACTAGATGTGAGGAAGCTGCTGAGTAACTCAAAGGAGACTGGGGTGGGTCACTGGGACTAGAAGCAGTGGGAGTGGTGAAAAGTGTTTAGATATAGTTAATTAACATTTAGGAGGTAGAATTGATAGGACTGATTGAGTTGCGGAAGGGATGAAAAGGAGAAAGCCAGCCAAAGTGGTACTTATTTCTCCCATCCAAGTACTAGCCAGGCCCAACCCTGCTTAGCTTCTGAGATCGGATGAGATCGAGCCCTTTCAGGGTGGGATGGCCATAGATAAGTGGATGTTGTTCTTCAGGTGCTCAGTCATGTCTGACTCTTTGTGATCTCATGGACTGCAGCATGCCAGGCTTCCCTGTCCTTCAGTATCTCCCGGAGTTTGCTCAAACTCATGTCCATTGAATCGATGATGCCATGCAACCATCTCCTCCTCTGTCGCCCCCTTCTCCTTCTGCCCTCAGTCTTTCCCAGCATCAGGGTCTTTTTCAAGTGAGTCGGGTCTTTGCATCAGGCGGCCAAAGTACTGGAGCTTCAGCATCAGCAGCTTATTTCTGAATTGAGAAGTGAGGTGAATAATGGGACAGTTGATTGTGAAAAGTGGGAGTGGGGACAGGGAATTTTTGTGTGCGAGTTTGAGGTAAGTGAATTCAGCTTTGTACTTCCAGAGCAGAAGGTATTCCTGTATCCTCCAGGTGGAGGTGAACAGTAGAGAACTGAACAATAGAACTGAATAAGAGGTGGAAATGTGGAGTTTGAAGTCAAGAGCATATAAGCAAGTAAAGCTGTGGGAAAGCGCCAGGAGGTGTCATTGTTGGAGATTCCAGTGAAATGACCCAATCAGAGGAAGTAGAGAAAGTGGAAGTTTGCACAGAGCCCTCAGAGGAAGTGCAGAGCCGCTCTGGAGGCTTGGGCTGGGCTGGCCGACACTGTCCAATGACGCAGTGTGCTGCCTGCTGGAAAGTGCCCCTAGGATCCGGCGACACAACTTACTGGGATAAAGTGAGGACAGCTTTAGTGATGTGGTGGGAAGTGAACCTGGTCTGCAGTCAGTGGGTATCTCCTGGAGGGAACGAGGTGGAAGGAGTGTAGATGGGGAAGGGAGGGCGAGAATGAAGGAGACGGTCAGAGGGGGTTCAGGACCAGAGAGGAGTTGGGTGCTTTTGCTCGTAGGATGGAAGAGATGCAAATACTTACCTGTTGCTTCCTATTTGCAATGAAAAAGGGAGAGGTTAAAGATAAGGAGGAAAAGGAGTGCCTGGGAAGGAGGAGGAGAGCATGGGATCCAGGGTATGGGAAGTGTGATTATCCTAAGGCCCCAGGAGGAAGGATGGAAGGGTGCCTGTGGGCAGAAGTACGGGGGTGGATTGGTTGCTAGGAAGCCCAGAGAGTCCTACGAAAACTTCTCTTTTCCCTGAAGCTGAGAGGAGATCGTTTGCTAAGAAGCAGATGTCTGGGAAAGAGGCTTGAGGGGAGCAGTGGGGATGGAAGTACCTGTGGTGGAGCGTAGGAGAGACCCCTGAACAGGGCACTGTGGCGAGGACCCTGGTGAGGGCTTCACTGAGTGAGGTGTGAGATCCTGACTTGATGGAGCCACGAATCCACGGGGTTCTGTTATTTTTCTTCCACTGCTGTTAGTGACCTGACTGTGATTATAGAAAAATTGAGCAAATGTATTTTTCAGGCTCTGAGGTTTTTCTAAGCTGCTGTGACAAAAATGGGATATTGGAGGGTATCGGCAGAGAGATGTTGATGTGAGGACCAAGAAATAGATGCTGGACTAGTTGAAGGAAGTGAGGATGGTGGGGATGTTTACATATAAGCAAAGTGTTTAAAGAACTTGACAGTTGGTTCCATTGAAGAACAAGGTGGGATTTGCCTGTGTGAATAAGCTGGAAAGTGGAGACTCTGTTCCTGAGTTCAGACGTGATGGTGGTATTTGGGCTCAGGCTCTGGGATCAGGTACCCAGTGGAGAGCAGAGGCCAGGTTTGTGGGGAAATGAGAAGAATTGATGCTTTTGAACTGTGGTGTTGGAGAAGACTCTTGAGAGTCCCTTGGACTGCAAGGAGATCCAACCAGTCCATCCTAAAGGAGATCAGTCCTGGGTGTTCATTGGAAGGACTGATGCTGAAGCTGAAACTCCAGTACTTTGGCCACCTCATGCAAAGAGTTGATTCATTGGAAAAGACCCTGATGTGGGGAGGGATTGGGGGCAGGAGGTGAAGGGGACGTCAGAGGATGAGATGGCTGGATGGCATCACCGACTCGATGGGCATGAGTTTGAGTAAACTCCGGGAGTTGGTGATGGGCAGGGAGGCCTGGCGTGCTGCGGTTCATGGGGTCACAAAGAGTTGAACACGACTGAGTGAATGAACTGAACTGAGGGAAGCTGAGTGTCTGAGACACCAGGTTACTGAATTGCAGTAGACACCCCTGTAGCAGTGGCAGGATTTGCCTCAGAGAGAGACTGTGTTGCCCAGAGTTAGGCGGTGAGGGGTGAGTCACTGGGAGGCTGTAGATAGCATCAGAGAAAGTCTCCTAGGGTGGGGGTGGAGGCTGGGGTAGCTGTGCTTAATGGCAGAACAGAGGGATCGTAACATGAGGCAGGTCACCGACCAAAGACCGAGTTGGGTTTCGATGTCGAGATTCACTGGGCTTCTGGGTCCTCAGCCGTGAGGACCAGTGGGGCTGTGGAAACTGGAGGGCCTCCCCTGTCCAAGAGATAAAGAATCATTGTCGTCAGAAAGAGCTAGCTGTCAGTTAAGGACAGAGGGTAAAGAGAAATGTTACGTGAAACAGACTGTGGCTCGTGGATGTGTTGCCTCTGGAGTTGGGGGCTCTGGTGGGCGCCCATTGGAGAGGGAACAGTACTGGAGTCCAGTGAACGGAAGACAGTCACGGGGACACTGTTGGCGCTGGCAGTCCCTCTAGGAGCAGTTACAGGTCTGTTCTGGGCACAGCGAGGCTGATGGTGGAGTTTCTGTTGGCCCCAAACCTGAATCCAGGAGCTGAGAGCAGCCATTCACTTCCAACTCCTCCTCGGGGGCCAGGTGGCTCCCGGGCTTCAGTAGACACCCCCAGGGCGGTGGGCGTTGGTGCTTTGACAAGCTGTATTCTCTCAAGCTTGATCGGGAAGTTGGGTGACCTTCTGAAGTTTCTGAGCTCTAACCCATAGTGCCTTTTTTTTCTTCCCTAAACTGAGTTATGTTGCTTGTTTTCACCACACTCAGTTGTTTTATACCTCTCCTCAGCTGGGATCTGACTTTTTATTGCTTTTTTTTTTCCATTTATTTTTATTAGTTGGAGGCTAATTACTTTACAGCAATGCAGTGGTTTTTGTCATACGTTGAAATGAATTAGCCATGGATTTACATGTATTCCCCATCCCGGTCCCCCCCTCCCACCTCCCTCTCCACCGGAACCCTCTGGGTCTTCCCAGTGCACCAGGCCCGAGCACTTGTCTCATGCATCCACCTGGGCTGGTGATCTGTTTCACCCTAGATAATATACATGTTTCGATGCTGTTCTCTTGAAACATCCCACCCTCGCCTTTGGAGTGGGCTTTCTGTATTCTTGTGGTCTGTGGTTCCTTTTTATTGTGGAGGTTTCACCCAGTGGGTGGGGTTGGACGATTGGCTTGTCAAGGTTTCCTGGTTAGGGAAGCTTGTGTCAGCGTTCTTCTGGTGCGTGGAATTGGATTTCTTCTCTCTGGAGTGCAATGGAGTGTCCAGTAATGAGTTTTTCGATGGGTCTATGTGTTAGGTGTGACTTTGGACAGCCTGTATGTTGACACTCAGGTCTGTGTTCCTGCGTTGCTAAAGAATTTGTGTGGTATGTCTTGTACTGGAGCTTATTGGCTCTTGGGTGGTGGTTGGTTTTGGTGTGGGTATGGAGGCTTTTGGATGGTCTCTTATTCCTTAATGTTCCGTGTAGTCAGGAGTTTTCTGGTTTTCTCAGGTTTTGGGCTTAAGTCTCCTGCCTCTGGATTTCAGTTTTATTCTTCCAATAGTCTCAAGACTATACAACTATACAGCACTGATAATAAAACTTCTAGGTTAATGGTGAAAAGATTCTCCACCGTGAGAGACAACCAGAGAGGTTCACAGAGTTACATGAAGAATAGGAGAGGAGGAAGGAGATGGAGGTGAGCAGGAGGAGAAAAAGGGGACTCAAGAGGAGACAGACAGATCTACGCAGTTATCTGTTCCCAAAGTGTTCTCCATAGCCCAGACACCCACAAAGATTCACAGAATTGGATTGGGAAGAGAAGGGGAAAGGAGGAAATAGAGGTGTTCTGAGGTAGAAAACAGAGAGTCAAAAGTGGGAGAGTAATCACCACACTCCAGAATAGAAATGGGAACTGAATATTGGATTCTTAAATGTCCAAAATTTATATCACATACTGAAAAACAAAGATTAAAAATCTAGTGTAGAGGTTAGACTCTTTGGAATACAATACTTAAAAACGAAAAAAATTTAGAACTGTATATGAAGTTCGGTTTAAAAATAGGGTTTCTCTCTCTTTTTTTTTTTTTTGGCAAGGTTATAGTGAAATGAAAATGAAAATTAAGGAATAATAGAGGAGTATTAGAGGACTTTAAAAGGAAATAGAAGAGAAAAACAAGAAAAAGGAAAAAAAAGAAAAAAAATTTTTTTCCCTAATTAAAATTGTAAAAATATATGAAAATGAAAGTTGAGGAGTAATGGGGGAGTAATAGGGAATTTTAAAAGAAAATAAAAGAGAAAAAATAAAAAATAAAGGAAAGAAAAAAATTTTTTTTTTTTTTTAATTAAAAAAAAATATACATATATATCTAGGAATTTCTCTGGAGTTGTTGCAGTCAGTGTAGGTTCAGTTCAATTTCAGATAGCTCCTCTTTCCAGCTTACACTTCTCGATATCTATAGGTCCCTTCCGGTGTAGTCAGTGTTACCTTCAGGGATTTTAATCTGTTGCACCAGACCTTTCTGAAGCGGTTCCCTTTGTTTATTTGGCTTCTGTTTGCCGTCTCTTCGGTGTCTAATTTCCGCCCTGACACAGGCGGGCGGAGATCATCTCTTATTTAGGTTCGCTAGTTCAGTTCAGTCCTGCTACGGGGAGGGTGGGGCGCTGCAGACAGATACCGCTCTGTGTGGATAGCACTCACCGTGTTCCGGCCACACTGGGTTTGCCCCTCTCACGGGTGTCAGTGCTTTCCCCGTCTATGCTGCTATATATGGAGTGGGCCCTGCGTTGAGTGCGGTTCCAGTTTTCGGGTACTCCACAAAAGCGCGGATTCGGTTGCGCCTACGTTTTGTGCCTTTCCCGGTTCAGGCAGCCAGGGGCTTGGGCGCACTCTCCCCGGGTACAGCGCGCTTTTTCCCTCCGCGGCCCCAGCGCGCGCCGCCAGTCGGGGTCTCAGGAAGTCTTTAGATAGGAACCGGGACCTGTTTGCAGTGTGGGAGGGGGTGGCTTCTCAGGGGCTGAGTTTGCCCTTTTCCCCTCCCCGCTGCCTCCTACCTCCAGCGGGGACTGGCCTGCTCTTCTCAGGAGTTTCTCAGTCCCTTTGTTTTGCAAACTGCTGACAGTGTGTTCCAGCCGGTTAATTTTGTCCCTTGCTATCCCACAGTTTAAAAAAGTTCCCTCCGATTGCTCTCAGGGTCTTCGGGCCGGTCCTTACCCTAAGCAATGCCTCCCACTCCTCTCCGTTCCGCCCCCGCTTGTTGCTGGCGGGTGCGGGCATCTGGGGTACTTTTCTGCTGGGAGTTGCTTTTAGGCACGTAATCTGTGTGCCTTCTTTAATTTTTCCTCCCAGTTAGATTGCCAAAAACTTCCCCCAGTCCCGCCAGTGCGAGGGTTTCCTGGTGATTGGAAACCTCTATCAAGACTCCCTTCCTGGGATGGGTCTCCGTCCGTAGCTCTTTTGTCTCCCTTTTTATCTTTTATATTTTGTCCTACCTCCTTTCGAAGACAGTGGGCTGCTTTTCTGGGTGCCTGATGTCCTCTGCTAGCGATCAGAAGTTGTTTTGTGAAATTTGCTCAGCGTTCAAATGTTCTTTCTTTGAATGTAGGGGAGAAAGTGGTCTCCCCGTCCTATTCCTCCGCCATCTTGGCTCCTGATCTTTATTGCTTTTTATTTTGGTTCTTGTTCTCTAGTTGGACTCGACCACACTGGTAACCCTTACCCTCATTTCCCTAAGGTTTTATATGAAGTCAGGACTCCGTTTTCAGTCTTTATCTGCAGCTCTGACAGCTTTCCAGACACAGGCAAGACTGGTTGTTAGTTTCCCCTTCCTACCCAGCCTGCTAACGCGGGACAGGTTTTCAAAAAGAGGTGCTTTTCATGAAATGCTATGGCCAAGAGAATCACATCTTCGTTTGATGGTGGCAAAATGGTTAGACACTTGGCATGTTAGAGCCACAGACTAGTCGGAATGTAACCCCCATCAGGTCTCCTGCCCCTCATTTAAGAACGAGGACATTGAGTTAGAAGGTGGCAAGAATCTGGGCCCTGTTGAGTCCTAATCCATCTCACTGCACACTCTTCTTAGTGTAAAGTTTCGTGCCTCTCACACATCAGCAGTGCTGGGTGAAAGGGAGCCCCTGACCAGTATGTTGGAGCAGCTACTAGGGAGAAATTTTACTATAAAGTTACCTCAAAAACATCTAAAAATGCCTTTTTCCTTTTTTTTTTTTTTTTTTAGGAAGAAGTAAGTCTAATTTGGGCTGGACACCTCTTCACCTGGCATGCTACTTTGGACATAGACAGGTGGTCCAGGATCTGTTAAAGGTATTTTTATGGCTTTGATTTTAAATAGAAAATATGGCTGCTTTGTAAATTAGAGAAGTCTTAGGAAAAGCCGTTTGGACCATCATGCATAATGGCCTTAGCAGTCGCTTATCACTTGATTTTTCTTTGCTAAGTACACAAATTTGATTAGCTTAATTAAAATTCTCGTTTTTTTAGTTGTTTGTTTTTTACATTATTGACTTTTTAAAGTTGCAAAAATAAACATAGGAATTAATGGAGATATTACATTGTTTTTTTGAGCATAGTTTAAAAAAATAGCCAAAGCACATTTTATATATTTTAAAAATAATGTCATAATCTGTTAATGAGCACTGTGTAATTTAAGAGCTCGTATTTCTCAGTTCTGTGATGAATAATTTTTCACTCATACTGATATTTCTGAAATTGGATTACATTTTAAAATTGATTCGTTGGCCCCAAATATGAAATCCGGGAGCCAAGGCAGCACTTGAAGCTCCAGTTCCCCCACCATTTACTTTGTGATGTCTGTTTCTTTTTTCCCTTAAGACTTATTAAATTGGTGGAAAAAATATGCTGTTTTATTCAGAGATGGTTTTCCTTTTTTTTTTTTTTAATGTTTGTTTCTAAAGTAGAATGAAGGGCAGATAGATTTTTAAACAAAAGAAGCTATTTTCTGTTAAGTAGATTTTTCATTTCACGAAGCTTACTTTTGGGTTGGTCAAAAGATTCGTTTGGGTTTTTCCAAACGAGCCTTTTGGCCAACTGAGTATATTAATGTGAACTGAGTTATTTTTTTACTAGTGACAACCAGTCATTATTAAGTATTTTAATTTTTTAAAATATTTACTGTATTCTTAGGAAGTTATTTTCACCTCTGTATATTTCTTGATATGTGGAAGATGTTTAAAGCTTTCATGTTCACTAGGCTGGTGCAGAAGTAAATGTATTGAATGACATGGGAGACACGCCGCTTCATCGGGCTGCCTTTACAGGACGAAAGGTGAAAAATATTCCATGTTCAGTGTTTTCAAGTGAAATATTTGGAAAATCAGTCACAAATGTTTTCTCCTTTATAGTCCTAGGAATAGCAACTGGGAAAAGCCACAAAAAATGTATATACCAGCACTTTGGGTCAAAAAGACCACAGGCTCTTAGTGAGGGACAGTGAGGTCAATTATGAAGGTCATGGGGCTCCACTCTAGTGGCCCTAATAGAAGTTCATTCAGTCTCTACTTATGTCCCCAGGAATGGGGAACTGCTGCACCTTCTTTATCATTTTTTTAAACAGTTTTAGTGGGGAATAATTTACACTGCCTGAAACTTACCTGCTGTGAGTATACAGTTAAGTGATTTTTTTGCTACATTTACACAGTTGTGCCACCATGACCACAGTCTGGTTTTGGAATATTTCCATTTGCCACAGAGAGTTTCCTTGTACCTGTTTGTATTCATTTCTTGTTTCTTGTCAAGCCTCAGACTACCACTGATATGCTTTCTGTCTCTAGATGTTTGCTTTTTCTAGACATTTCTTGTAAATGGAATCATATCAACATTTGTGTCTAACTTCTTTAGTATGATATAGTTAAGGTTCATCCATGGCATAGAGTGTGTCAGTAATTTGTTCCTTTTTTGGGCTGAATAACATTCTGTTGTATGCATATACCACATTTTTAAGTCTGTTTTCTGTTTATTGGAAAGACTTTTCCCTCTGTATTGCCTTGACACCTTTTGTGGAAATCAGTTGATCATAAATGGGTTTGTTTCTGGACTTCCGTTCTCTTTGTTTGATCTATATTCTATCCTTACACCAATAACACACTGTCTTATTACAGTAGCTTTGTAATTAAGTTTTGATATTGAGTAGTGTAAGTTCTCCAAACTTTTAATCTTTTAAAAAATTATTTTGGCTGTTCTCAGTCAAAAGTTTGTTTCTATATAAATTTTAGGATTATTCAGTCAATTCTTATAAAAACACCTGATGGGATTTTGATAGAGATTGTGTTGTCTTGAACCTATAGATAAAGTTGGGAAGAAATGACAGATTAAAAACACTGTCTTCCAATCCAAGGACATCAAATGCCTCTCCACTTATCTAGGTCTTTAATTTTGCTCAGCAGTGTTTTGAAGTTTTCAATATAGATCTTGTATTCTTGTGGTTAAATTTATTTCTGTGCATTGTATTTGTTTTGGTGCTATCTTGATGGAGTTTTTCTCAATTTCTTTTTTGATTTCTTATTGCTGAATGAAAGACAGTTTTTATGTTGTTCTTGTGTTCATGCTGAACTTGCTTTTTAGGCTAGTATGTTTTTGCAGATCCCATAGTATTTCCTGTATACTGGATCATACCATCTGCAGGTAAAGGCAAATGTACTTCTTGCTCTGCAATCTGGATTCTTTTTTTTCTCTTTTACTCACTAGATTCTAGTTTAGTGTTGAATACAGTGAGAGGAGAAATCTTTGCCTTGATTATTTTATCTTTGGAAATAGCATCTGGTCTTTAACCAGTAAGAATGATGTTAGTTGTAAATTTCTCTTAAATGCCTTTCATTAGGTCAGGAAGCTTTCTTCTGTTTCTAGTTTGTTTTTTCTTTTTATCATGAATGGCTATCATGTCTTTTGAAATGATCATGGATTTTTGTTTATTACTCTTAATATGGTGAGCGTGTCCTTAGTTGCTCAGTTGTGTCCAACTCTTTGTGACTCCATGAACTGTAGCACATCAGGCTCCTTTGTTTATGGGATTATCCTGGCAAGAATACTGCAGTGGGTTGCCATTTCCTGCTCTAGGGAATCTTCCAACCCAGGGATCAAACCCATGACTCCTGCTGTTCCTGCATTGGCAGGCAGATTTCTTTACCAGCTGAGCCACCTGGGAAGCCCATTAATATGGTATATTGCATTAAATTGGAGATGTTAAGCCAGCCTTGCATTCCTATATAAATCCCACTTGGTATTGATTAATCCTTTTTATATGTTGCTGGATTCTCTTTTTTGATATTTTCTTAAGGGTTTTTTTGGGTTTGTATTCCTGAGAGATACTGCTCTGTAGTTTTCTATAGATGTGTTTGTCTGGCTTTGGTAACAGCCTCCTAGAATGAGGTGAGAAGTGGTTTTTCCTCCTCTGCTTACTGAAATAGCTTGTGAAGGATTTGTATTATTCTTTCTAAATATTTGATAAAATTCACCAATGAAACCATCTATGCTTGGATTTTCTGTGAGAGAAGATCTTAAATTACCAAATCAATTTAATCATTTAACAGATCTGTTCAGACTTTATGCTTCTTCCTGAGTCAGTTTTGGTTATTTTGTCTTTCTAGGTATTTTCCTTTTTTACCCAAGTTGTCTAATTTGTCTGTGTAAAGTTATTAATAATAGTAATTTATAAATTTCCTTGTGATTTATTCTTTGATCCACAGGTTAAATAGAAGTATATTGTTTGCCAAATATTTGGAGATTTCTCAAATTTCTATTGTTAATTTCTAATTTAACTTCCCTTATCAGATAACTTACTCTAAATTATTTTTTGAAGAATGTATTTTAAATTCTTTTAAAATTTATTAGGAATTATTTTACAGTATAGCATTTGATGTGTGCTGGAGAGTGTTCCTTGAGTGCTTGAAAAAACGTCTGCTTTGAGGCAGAGGATTCTATAAATGCACATTAGGTTAAATTACTGGTAGGACTGTTCAAATCTCTTATCCTTAACTGATTTGTTTTATCAGATACTGAGAATGTGAGGTATTGATGCCTGCAACTGTAATTCTTGAATTGTGTGTTTTTAATTTTGTCAGGTTTTGCTTCATGAATTTTGTGGCTCTGTTAGGTGCATCCATTTACAGTGGGATTATGTGGGATATGTTATATGGGATATTCATACCTTCATGATGTATTAAACTTATCATTATTTATGTCTTTCTTTGCCTTCAGTAATATTTCTTACCATAAAGTTACTTTTGTTTTATGTTACTGTAGCCACTCCAGTGCTCTTACAGTTACTAGTTATGTTTTTTCTCCCTTCTTTTACTTTCAACATCTTTGTATCTTTGAACCTACCATGTCTGTTGTTGGCAGGATATAACTCAGTTTTGTGTTTTTGTCTTCTGAAAATTTCTCCTTTTTGATGTAGTGTTTAGCTTGTTGTTCAGTCGCTCAGTCCTGTCCAACTCTTTGAGACCCCCATGGACTGCAACTTGCTAGGCTTCCCTGTCCTTTACTATCTCCTGGAGCTTGCTCAAACTCATGTCCATTGAGTCAGTGATGCCATCGAACCATCTCATCCTCTGTTGCCCGCTTCTCTACCTGCCCTCAATCTTTCCCAGCATCAGGGTCTTTTCCATTGAGTCAGCTTTTTATGTCAGATGGCCAAAAAGTATTGGAGCTTCAGCATCAGTCCTTCCAGTGAAGAATTCGGGGTTGAATTCTTTTAGGATTGACTGGTTTGATCTCCTTGCTGTTCAAGAGACCCTTAAAGAATTTTCTCCAGCACTACAGTTTGAAAGCATCAGTTCTTTGGCACTCAGCCTTCTTTATGGTCCACCTCTCACATCTGTACATGACTACTGAAAAAACCATAGCTTTGATGATATGGACCTTTGTTTAGTCTATTCACATTTAATCATTAATAACTTTGGACTTACATTTTCTATATTGTATTCTTTTTCTATATGCCTTAAGTTTTTTGTTCCTTTGTTTCTCCTTTATTGCCTGCTCTTGTTTTATACAAATATTCTTTAGTGTATCATTTTATCCCTCTGGATATTAAACTTGTTGGACATATAACAGCAGCTTTATACTTTCTATCTGCTAAATGCAACATATGCAGATAACACCTCCCTTATGGCAGAAAGCAAAGAGGAACTAAAAAGCCTCTTGATGAAAGTGAAAGGGGAGAGTGAAAAAGCTGGCTTAAAATTCAGCATTTAAAAAAATGAAGATCATGGCATCGGGTCCTATCACTTCATGGCAAATAGATGAGGAAACAATGGAAATAGTGACAGACTTTATTTTCTTGGTTTCCAAAATCACTGCAGATGGTGACTGCTGCTGCTGCTGCTGCTAAGTCGCTTCAGTCGTGTCCGACTCTGTGTGACCCCGTAGACGGCAGCCCACCAGGCTCCCGCGTCCCTAGGATTCTCCAGGCAAGAACACTGGAGTGGGGTGCCATTTCCTTCTCCAGTGCATGAAAATGAAAAGTGAAAAGTCACTCAGTCGTGTCCCGATTCTTAACAACCCCTAGCGACCCCATACCAGGCTGTGTCTCAGGGGGACACAGACATCCAATAATTCAGAGTTGGGAGGTGATTAAGTCATGATGGTAGACCTTTTGTGAAGGGAATCAGTTCTCTTACAAGAGAGACCCCAGAGGGTTCTTGTGCCCCTTCTGCTGAGTCTGTACAAAGTGAGAAGAGGTTGTCTGTGAACCAACAAATAGGCTTGCACCAGCCACCAGCTCTGTTTGTGCCTTCATCTTGGTCTTCCCAGCCTCCGAAACTGAGAAATCAATCATATTTAAGCCATCCAGTCTGTGGTGGTTTTGTTGTAACAGCCTCAATGGACTAAATTTCCTAGACTTCACCCCCTGCCTCTGCGTAGCCTAGCGCTCAGCCAGTGTTCGGGTGGAGGTTTTACCCGAGTGCTCAGTCCCGTGAGGCTTCTGCCCTCTGCTGACGGGGTCCGCGGGTGTTTGGAGAGCGCGGTCAGCCTTAAGCCGTTTCTCACTTCTCCCTCTGCTGTTGCCTTGTGCAGGGCCTTCTCCTGTGGCCCCCGCACTCTCAGCCAGGAGCGTGTGGGTGGCTTACCTCGTCCTTCGTCGGTTCTCTCACTTCCAGGCTATTTTGCCGTTTGCCCTGGGTGGTAGGCATAGTACAGCCTTCCAGAGATGTGCTCATCCTAGTTCCTGAAGCCTGTGGGTGTGCTGGGTTACATGGCGACGGGAAGTCAAAGCTGCAGATGGAATTGAGGTTGCTCATCAGCAGACCTTAAAATAGGAAAGTTGTTCTGGATTATCTGGTGGGCCCAGTAACCACAGAGGCCCTTAAAAGTGAGAGGGAGGCAGAAGGGTCAGAAGGAGAAGGAGAGGGGCCGAGGAGAGAATGGGCAGAGAGATACAGTGATTCTGGCTTGGAAGATGGAGGAAGGGGACCAAGGAACATGGGCAACCTCTAGAAGCTAGAAAAGCAAGGCAGTGAGTTCTCCGCCAGAACCTCTGAAAGGACGGTAGCCTTGCTGACGCCTTGATTCTAGCTCGGGAAGGCCCATTTTGAACTTCTGAAATACGGAACTATTAAGTGATAAATTTATGGTGTTTTCAGCTGCTGGGTTTGTGGAAACAGACTCAGAAGGTGATACACTTTCATGGGAAAAGGAGCCTTGTGATGTGGGTTTTTCCATTTGTTTCCTACTGAATTTGCTACTTTGACTGACAAAACCTCTTGCCCTTTTGCTCCAAATCATTTCCCTGTGGCAGAGCTACTGATTTTCATGGCCAGCCCTGGCCTGGTCAGATTTCTTGGGAAATGGGAGTTGGGGTATGACCATAGTCTATGGCTAGGTTAAAGACTCCTGTTGTTCTTACCTGAAGTTGTTGAGCGTGCCTCTCAATTTGTTTCTTTAATCCAGTGATCCCCAACCTTTTTGGAACTAGGGACCAGTTTCATGGAAGACAGTTTTTCAAGGACCGGGGGCCGGTAGTTGTGATTTGATGATGATTTAAGTGCATTACATTTATTGTGCACTTTACTTCCATTATTATTATATCACCCCACCTCAGATCATCAGGCATTAGATCCCAGAGTTTGGGGGCCCCTGCTTTAGTCGATGCCTCGCCCCATGAAATGAGTAGTTTTCTAATTTTGTCCAATTTTGTCCCTATTTTTCAGGACGATAATTCACTGTTCTCCATGCCACTATAGCCAAAATTTACTTCACCTCTTTTTCCTGGTACTTTTTAAAAAATTTCAATGATCTGGTAAATTAACTATGACATAGAGTGCATTTCTTGTTTGTTCTGATTATTAACCATTGTCTAACATACTCCATAAAGGTAGTTTTGTAATCCCCATAATTGGAAGATTTATGTGCATATATCACAAGTTAAAAATTAGCTTATTATATGGTTTTATACTTTTAATTATTATGATTAGACTTAACTGATTTTCATATAAATTATTAATCAACCCAGTAAGTGTGTGCTCAGCATGTTTGAATTAGTACATTCCACACTATTTGGTCTATTTGTTCATATGTTGATATTTGTGGACCAGATATGGAGTCTTTAATGAATAAAAATACCCATTATACTGAAAAAAAAATTAAGGTAGTGGGTTAATTGCTGTGCTTGACTCTGAGGTCAGAGGAGGGGGGAGGTTAAAAAGTGAGCTGCAGATACTTTAATTTTCCTGACTCATATGTGAACTGCTTGCTGTTTTCCTTCGTAGCCCTGCCCTTCTCATTCTTCTCTGCGCACCTGGGAGAGTTCTTGGCCATCTATTTCTACATGACCCATGTCTACCTGTTCTTGAAAGTGTAGCTCAAACGTTGTTTCCTTAAATTCTTTCCTGACTTCTTGCAATGAGAAGGAAGCTGTTATTTTCCAGATTTCCTGAGAATATTATAGAATTGTCATTCATCTTTTACATGGTATCTTAGTTGTTGTGTCTTAATTCTACCACTAGATTGTATTAATCGTGCTCCCAAGGAATTTATATATTCCACTTATTTTGTATCCTCTACAAGCACCAGTCTTACTGCATAATTACCATCTGTATAATTACCTAGATCCAATCAGTTCATTGATCTGTGCTGGCTTCTTTGCATATTTGACTATTTTCTTGAACTTGGAACATAAGACCATGCTAAATTAGGCCTTAGTTTGATTTGAACATTAGCATACACATGATGTTATCACTTGTGTTAGAAAATAAGATTAAGCTGAAGCTAAATGGTTGTGCCACGGATGAAACATTAAAAATTTATGTGCTCAATATCTAAGCGTGATTAAATTTTGAAAAAGTTTAATTTCTAATTGTACTCATGAAAGGAATCAAATTATCCTCTTCTGCTGTGATCTTTTACCATGAAGATAGTTTAAAATATGATTGGGTGGCGATTTAATAAATAGAATGAGGAGTTGAAAAGGGATGTGGTTTGTTACAAAGCACTTTAAATTCTTATCCTTTCAAATATATAAAATGCAGCTTCCAAAATTTTATAAGGAACCTGGTAGGCTTTTCTTGGTCCATTAGCGACCTCTACTGTTCTTTAATAAAAATTAATTCAGGATTTTAAGATGTATTTAGCATTTGTTTATTTTTCAAATACAGTTCTATTTCTGGGGTTTTTACATCTTCTATAATCAGCTGAATATAGGAATACAGTTAATAATTGTATTGTGGTATGGACTTTTTTTCCACTTACTATCTTCTACTGGAGCTGAGTCTGTGTAAAAATCAAGGCTTCCTGTGTTCTATCTCAGGTATTTTGTGTCTCTCACCTGGAATCTAGAGGATACAGATAATCCTGGCGTCTACATAAGCTTATCTGTCTTGTTCCTTAGGATGTGCTTTCTCATGCTTATATATTGAGTGTCTTCTGTGAGTTGAGCCCTGTCCAGACAACTTGACGTGTATTGTTGTATTTACCAGAACATGACATCCCTAAAATATAGGTATAAACATTGCTATTTCTTGTAGGTTGAGCCTCTGAGAAGGGAGATGGAGGTTAGTGTGCAACAGGTTTATCGGAGTGCTAAGCGTCACACCTATGGAAGGAGGGGTGAGCAGAGGCTGGGGTCAAGCTGATGCTCCCACGAGGGCTGCCTCAGCTGACCGTAGGGAGCTCCTGTTGCTGTAATCAGCTTTGGGGCCTCAACTGAATCTTCTTCTCCCTTTTGTACTATCTGCTCTAGAATCCCCCTCCCCTCAGCTAGCAGATCTGGTTTTTGGGGCTTACCTGGTGGTGGGGCTCAGGCCCCCAAGCCTGGATCCCAATCCTTGGATACTATGCCTTCTTAGACTGGGGTTGTTACAGTTGTCCATTTACTGTCAAAGTTGGACAAGGAAACACCAGGAGACACTTCAGTGTATCGTCTGCACATGAACTGTGGTCCTGTGTTTCTGTTGTGTAGAGTCCTCCTTTCTTCTGATGTTCAAGTTACTTACCTCTGCTAAGGTGGTGACTCTTGTTGCCTCCTGGTCTTTTGACACAGGAGCCGAATGTTCAGGTCTCCTCTCTCATCTGGCACAGGAATCAGAGTGTTACTGCTAGATGTGGGATATGCTGTCCCCGAACCCGAAGAACAGCCAGGCGTTGTGCTTCCTCCTTTGTTTCAGGAAGTGCAAGATGGAAGTGCAAGTTCATCACTTTGGGGGCAGTGTCCTGACATCACCCATACCATTGAAGCCCTGAGAATTTACTGACACAAAAAAAGCCCCTGAATCATAAGAATGCCCACCCTTTGTAGCACATGTATCTTATTAGGGCCTTCAGCATTCTCCTTCTTGCTCATCTGATTTTACTACCAGGACATCATTGGTGAAGTGGACCAGGGTGATTTCTGCAGGATGCCCAGATGGTTCTGAGGCAGAACAGTGTATATGTGTGCTGTTGTCTGTGTGAATACACTGTCTTCTGTCTTTTTTTCTTAATGAGGCTAGAGAGGAATATATTTGCCAGATCAGTTGCTGTGTACTGCGTACTTAGGTAGTGTTAACCAGCTCCAGCAAAGATGCAGCATCTGGCAGAGTGGCTAGAACTGGGGCTGTTTGGTTGAGTTTGTGGGAGTCCACTGCCATCCTCCACTTTCCTTCTGGTTTCGCAGTGACAGAGTGGTGAGTTAAATGGAAGCATGTGGGGACCATCAGCCCTGCTCGGGTTTTTAAGGGTGGCACTAGTTTCTGTCATCCTCCCTGAGTGAGATATTGGTTTTTGTTAATCCTGGCCGGGATATGGGGCAGGGCAGACTTAGAGCCTTCCATGTGGCTTTTTTACGCTGTAGACCAAGGAAGGGATGTGAGCGTTCGCCAACAACTTCACATGTCTGCTCCAATTACGCATTTAGGGACTAGGAGAGTATCCTCTGGATGTGTCTGTAACTCAGTGCATGCACTCTGAAGCAGACCTGGCCCAGGTGTCTTTTATTATCTCACTCCTCTGTGTGCCTTCTGTCTAACAGAGGGACCAGATAATGCTGAGTCTCTTGCATCTTATACTTAGTAACTTGTGAAATGTTTGGGTTTTCCCATTTCCCTGGTGTACAGTTACTTGAGTAAATGGTCATTGGTCCCTTAGGGGATGGTCTGAGAGATTCATGACTTAATATTTGCTTTGGGGCTGCAGAATCCTCCCTTCCAGGGTCTGGCCTCTCCTTCAATAACATGGTTCTAAGTCTGAAATTAAATCAGGTCCAAAGACTGGACAAGGTATCATGACTTTTATTGGAGCATCTGTCTTTGGTTTCTGACCATTGTTGATTTCTTTTGATGGTACAAGTTGAGGTGTATCTGGAAGTTTCCTAGCAGCATGAACAAAGCAGTGGCCCCCATTATAGGGGTCAAAATGCCAGAAATGCCATGGCAGATAATTGAAGGAGGTTTTAAATAAGCAGGCATGCTGAGTTGAATATGGATCATACCAGATAGTTTTGTGCCCTAGGAGGGCCTGGAGATACATCATCTACCAAAACACTGAGAAATCATAGGCAGAAAAGGCGCCAGCACCACTCAGAAGCTGTTTCTATGTCCTTCGAGATCCAAGAACTGCCTTTAGGAAATGGCGTTGCAAGGAACTTTCCTGGTGATCCAGTGGTTAAGACTCCGTGCTTCCACTGCACGGGGCGTGGGTTCCATCCCTGGTTGGGGAACTGCTAAAATCCTGCATGCCACCAAGAAAAAGGAAATAGCTCTGCAGATCTGCTTCACTGGTAGCAGTGGGGATAGGCCCCCAAAACAGTAGAGGCCTGGAGGTGGCACTTAAACATCAGAAATCAGGTGGCTGTAGTTAGGTAATGAATGAGTGAGTTCAGAGGGTTGAGGGTTGAGAGGGCTGACCTGCAGAGAGTTATGGAAATAGTTAACAGGATATAGCATTTCAGAAGGCAGATTGCCCTGGAGTTACCAGGGCAAATGGTAGCAGATGCTGCTTTCCTCATCTTTTTCTCCTTTTTATTCTTTTTTGCTAGATTCAGAAAGTACTACTTGATGCAGATTCTTCAGTAACTTACTATACATTTGTTAAATGAATACTGGCCACAGACACGGGTGCTCAGTTCTCTGTTTTCTCTCTTTTCCCCTTTTTCTACCTCTTCCTCCCTCCATGCCATTTTTTTTTTCTCTTAGTGTTTGACTAATTTCTGTTGACCTGTCTTCAGATTTACTGATTGTTTTCTCAACTATGCTCTGATGTCTACTGAGGTCATTAAAGGCATTCTTTATCTTACTTATAGCATTTTCCTTTGACTCTTAAAAAAAAATTTTTTTTAATTTAATTACTTGGCTGTACTGGGTCTTAGTTGCAACATGCGAACTCTGAGTTGTGGTGTGTGGGATCTAGTTCCCTGATCAGGGATCGAACCCTATCTCCCTGTGTTGGAAGGAAGTCTTAACCACTGGACCCCCAAGGAAGCCTCAGTGATTCACTGTTTTTAAGGTTTTGTCCCGTATTTTCCAGAGCTGTGCTCTCACAAAGTTGATCACCACTCTGGGAAAAGGCTCTGTGAAGTCCGTTTCTCTTGCTGCATCCTTGTTTGCTCTTCTGGTTCCTACCTGTTTGTGTTTGCTCATTTTCCTTACTTTTCATTTTAGGTGTTCCTCTGATTTTTTAAAATCATTCTTCTCTTTCCTCTTGAAACCGTCCCCCTAAGAAACCCATCTATCCTTAAGTCTTCATTATTTCTCCTGGGGGATTATTTGGAAATCTATCTTGACCTCATACTTCTTTCCAGACATCCAGGTCTTCTGTCTTTGCTGTGTGTTTGGGCTCCTCACTGCTCAGGGCTCTGGAATTTCACGTTTCTGACATGGGATGTCTCTTCCTTCACACAAGTTCTTTATGCAGTATTTGTGTTGGTCATTGAAGTACGTGTCACTTTAAATTCTCTTTTTTACTGACTGCTTGAGAACATGCTCATTGCTTTTTACCTGGACTGCCGTTTCCCAGTGCCTTTTCTTTTTTTCCCCCAATCTCATAATTACACCCTGTCCAGCAATTTCCCAGTCAGTATCCTAATCTCAGCTCTGATTTTCGTCAGCACTTTCTCTTTCTCGGATTCCTTCAGCATTCATTATCCAAATATGTTTTCCCTGACGTGTGGAGGGCCTTGTACAGTGTAAGAGCTTAAGTATGTTAACTGAATAATTAAAGAGTGTGGAGAGTTGGCAGACCATGCAGAAGAGAACCACATATTCAGTTGACACAAGGAAAACTTTTTAGGGAACAGTGGTTGGAGCTGGAATTTTGTGAAAAAGCATCAGGGACTGCTCAGGACTATATTAGAAATTCTAGATCCTGAGGGATGAAGAAGATGTCAGCTAATCTTTTGCTATCTGTACAAAATGTTAGGTCCAGTGCAGGAGATGAAAGAGATGTGGGTTCAGTTCCTGGGTAGGGAAGATCCCTTGGAGGAGGAAACGGCAACCCACTCGAGTATTCTTGGTGGAAAATCCCGTGGACAGAGGAGCCTGGCGGGCTGCAGTCCATGGAGTCGTGGGGAGTCGGACACAGCTGAGCACACATAGTGTTCGAGGGCAGGGTGGTCTTTAGTTTTGGCGTAGGAGGAGCAGTTTGCCTTAAAAACTTCTTTTCCTTAAATATAAGAATACTACAGCAGACCCTTGAAGAAAATTAAAACTTCCTCTACCCACTGAGATACTAAAAATCACTGGTGACCTCTCTGTTTGGGGTGTTTCATTCCCATCCCTGCAGTAGAATCCAACTACTGGTCTCTTCAGCTGCCTTCTTTTTTCTAATAGTGATTTAAATAAAAACCTCTTCTGATGACTCTGCCTGAGCACTTGAGTTCCTTACCTGGAGGGCTTCTTAACCCAGAAATTTCTGGGCGTTATCCCTGGCATTTCTGATTCAGTGGGTCTGAGAAGGGCTTAAGAACTTGCACTTCAGCCAGTTTCATGGTTCGTGCAGCTACTGCAGGTCTGGGGACCACACTCGGAATGTTTGCTCTGTCTTTTTCACAGGGGGGGTCAGGTGTTCTTTGTAACTTGCAGTCTGATATCATTCCTCTGAACCCTTTCAAAGGTGTCGCTTCCCTTCCCAAACCCTGGAGATTGCAGCAGCTCCCACCCTCTGCATTGTCTTGATTCCCCCCGTAGCCTACTTTCACATAATTGAAGCATATTCTGTTTTCTTAAAGGTAACTGTCTATCTTTGTGCATACAATTTCTTCTGCCCATTTTATATAGTTCACTCCTTTTTGGGGATTTATATCAGTCTGGCTCCACATTAATTGTTTTTAAAAAGAAAATGTTTTAAAATTAAGTAATTAATTTGGCTGTGCTGGGTCTTAGTTGTGGAATGAGGGATCTTCGTCACAGTGTGTGGTACTTAGTTGTAACATGTGGGATCTTGTTTCCTGACCAGTGATTAAACCTGGATCCCCGGCTTTGCGAGTGTAGCATCTTAGCTGCTGGACCACCAGGGAAGTAGTTTTTTTTTCCACTTTATTTTTTTAATTGAAGGATAATTACTTTGCACATTTTTGTGGTTTTCTGTTATACATCAACAAGAATCAGCCATAGGTACACCCGTGTACCCTCCCTCCCAAAACTCCCTCCCTGTCACCCCTCTAGATTGTCACAGGCCCCTGTTTGAGTTCCCTGAGGCATACAGCTAATTCCCATTGGCTGTCTATGTGACATATGGTAATGTAAGTTTCCGTGTTACTCTCTCCATTCATCTCACCCTCTCCTCCTTCTCCCCTCTTACCCACCACCATCCCCCGTGTCATCCATAGGTCTGTTCTCTATGTCTGTTTCTCCAGACAAAAGTTTTACTTTTGTTTCAGGTTTGAAGGAGTGATTAACAAAAGAAACCACTCATTACACACAAATAACCAATTTCAGTATTTAATAGAGGATTATATATCTTAATTTAAATATACAGTCATTAAAAGAAAAGAGAAATAGAAACAACAGAGTAGAATAACAGCACTTGCATCACCAAATTGGGCCAACCCACATCCAGGCTTGAACTGCATGCTAGGGAGTCCTGAGAAACAGCAATCTGGAGTCCTAATTGGGAAAAGGTCTTGAGCAGTGTTTCCACTTCACAGGTGAGACTTCAAGTTACAGTTTCCGGGGTTCCCGTTTATAATCCCAGGCCACAAATTGATATTATCATCAATTTGCATGCAAAAATGCAGCTATGGTTTTACTGTAACCTTTTTACAACGCTGTTTGTTTTATCTTGTGAGTTAAGATGATGCTGTTAAAGTGCTGCAATCAATACGCCAGCAAATCTGGAAAGCTCATCAGTAGCCACAAGACTGGAAAAAGGTCAGCTTTCATTCCAATCCCAAAGAAAGTCAATGCCAAGGAATGTTCAAACTACTGCACAGTTCCAGTCATCTTACATGCTAACAAAGTAATGCTCAAAATTCTCCAAGCCAGGCTTCAACAGTACATGAACTGTGAACTTGCAGATGTTCAAGCTGGATTTAGAAAAGGCAGAGGAACCAGAGATCAAATTGGCAACATCTGTTGGATCATCGAAAAAGCAAGGGAGTTCCAGGAGAAATCTACTTCTTCTTTATTGACTATGCCAAAGCCTTTGTGTGGATCACAACAAAATGTGGAAAATTCTTCCAAGAGATGGGAATACCAGACCACCTGACCTGCCTCCTGAGAAATCTGTATGCAGGTCAAGAAGGAACAGTTAGAATTGAACATGGAACAACAGACTGGTTCCAAATTGGGAAAGGAGCACGTCAAGGCTGTATATTGTCACCCTGTTTATTTAACTTACATGCAGAGTACATCATTTGAAATGCTGGGCTCGATGAAGCACAAGCTGGAATCAAGATTGCTGGGAGAAATATCAATAACCTCAGATATGCAGATGACACCACACTTAATGGCCAAAAGTGAAGAAGAATTAAAGAGCCTCTTGAAAGTGAAAGAGGAGAGTGAAAAGTTGATTTGAAGTTCAGCATTCAAAAAACTAAGATTATGGCATCTGGTCCCATCAGTTCATGGCAAATAGATGGGAAACAATGGAAACGGTAACAGATTTTAATTTTTTGGGTTCAAAAATCACTGTCGATGGTGACTGCAGCCATGAAATTAAAAGATGGTTGCTCTTTGGAAGAAAAGCTAGGACCAACCTAGACAGCATATTAAAAAGCAGAGATGTTACTTTGCTGACAAAGGTCCATCTAATCAAGTCTGTGGTTTTTCCAGTAGTCATGTATGGATGTGAGAGTTGGAATGTAAAGAAAGCTGAGTGTGAAAGAATTGATGCTTTTGAACTGTGGTGTTGGAGAAGACTCTTGAGAGTCCCTTGGACTGCCAGAAGATCCAACCAGTCCATCCTAAAGGAGATCAGTCCTGGTGTTCATTGGAAGGACTGAAGCTGAAGCTGAAACTTGAGTACTTTGGCCATTGATGCAAAGAACCAACTCATTGGAAAAGACCGTGGTACTGGGAAAGATTGATGGCAGGAGAAAGGGATGACGGAGGATGAGATGGTTGGATGGCATCACCGACTCAATGGACATGAGTTTGAGCAAGCTCCGGAAGTTGGTGATGGACAGGGAAGCCTAGTGTGCTGCAGTCCATCGGGTCGCAAAGAGCCGGATGTGACTGAACGACTGAACTAAATTGTGAGTCACAGGATATCATTAAACCCCTGTTGGCATGCCTCCAGGGACTCAAGAGTTCCAAGACCCACTACCTTTCTTATTTAAAATGCAGCCCGGGGACTTCCCTGGTAGTCCAGTGGCTAAGGCTCCATGCTTCCAATGCAGGAGGTCTGGGTTTGATCCCTGGTCAGGGAACTTGATCCCACGTGCTGCAACTAAGACCTGGTGCAGTCAAATAAATTAAAATTAAAAAAGAAATTGCTGCCTGACTAACTGTGCTTTTGGGAGGTACAGAACATGGGCACTGCTCAGGCTGGTCAGAAGCAAGGTCAGAGGTCTGCTCTTCTGCCTCTGAAGCCTGAACAAGACTTCCTTCATTTTAATTTCCCCAAACAGGAAGTCTACCACATTAGTTCTTATACTTTCTTGAAAATTGGGATAATTAATTACTAGAATACTGGTGCAGTTGCAGAGATTGTATAAAACAATTAGATGAGGTGTGTTGAGAAATAACATTCATTGACTTGAATGTGCCATGTGGTACCTGGCTTGAAGAATCTCTGCTCTCTTTCTTTAGGTACTTGATTGTGACCTATTTCATGTATTTTACAGGTCACCCATATACAATTCAGTGATTCAGGTATGTTGACAGACATGTGCAACCATCAACACATATCAATTTTAGAACATTTGGATTACCCCAAAAAGAAATCTTGTACTTATGAGCTGTAATGCCCTGTTACCCCTTCTCCCCAGGCTCTGGCAACCACTAATCTACTGTCTCTCTGGATTTACGAATTCTAGACATTTCACATTAATGGAAGCATATAGTACATGGCTTTCTGTGACTGGCTTCTTTTATTCAGCATAATGTTTTCAAGGCTCATTCATGATTATAATGTATATCAGTACTTCATTTTTTGTTGCCACATAATATTCCATTCTAAGGGTTCCCCTGCTAGGTCAGCTGGTAAAGAATCCGCCTGCAATGCAGGAGACCTGTGTTCGATCCCTGAGTTGGGAACATCCCCTGGAGGAGGTCATGGCAACATCCCCTGGAGGAGGTCATGGCAACCCACTCCAGTATTCTTTGCCTGGAGAATCTCCATGGACAGAGGAGCCTGGCGGGCTATAGTCCAGGGTTTGCAAAGAGTCGGACATAACTGAGCGACTAAGCACAGCTTTCCATTGTGTGGATATAACATTTTATTTACCCAGCCATCAGCTGATGGACATTTGGGTTGTCCAATTTTGGATATTATGAATATTCTTTGAACATTCATGTACAAGATTTTTGTCATGGACATATATTTTCATTTGTGTGTGTATCTAGGAGTAGAATCGCCACACCACATGGTATTTCTTTGTTGAATATTTTGCAGAGCTGCGAAACTGATTTCCAAAGCAGCTATGCCATTTTACATTCCCACTGGCCTCATGTGAAGGTTTCAATTTCTCTACATCCTCATCACACTTGTTGTTGTCTGTCTTAATTTTAGGCATCCTAAAGGTCGTGAAATGGTATCTCATTTGGTTTTGATTTGCATTTCCATGATGATTTATTGAGCATCTGTTCATATACTTATTGGCCATGTTTGTTTGGAGAAATAATCTATTGAATCCATTGCCCATATATTTATTTATTTCTTTAATTTTAAAGACAGATTTGTAGAGTAGTTTCAGGCTCACAGCAAGATTGAGAGGAAGATACAGATTTCTCACGTATATTGTGGTCACACACATGCATCCCATTATCAACCTTCCTCACCAGTGTGGTCCTTCTACTTTTTTCCCTTAAAGCAAGTTATGACCCTGCACTAGCACACCGCAGCCACGCAAAGTCCGTACTGTACTCTAGGGTTCACTCTTCCTGTATGTGCAACGAGAAAAATGTAATGAAATGTGTCTGTCACTACAGTGTTTTCACTGCCCTAAAAATCCTCCATGCTCCCCTTGTTCATCCCTCCTCCTACGCCAGCCCCTGGCAACCACTGATCTTCCTGTTGTCTCCATAGTTCTGTCTTTTCTCGATTGTCCTGTAGTTGGAATCATACAGTATTGTGACCTTTTCAGATTCTTTGCTTGTTTTTAAAATTGATTGATTTGTTGGTGTTGAGTTTTAGGAGTTATTTACATACTCTAGATATAAATCCTAGATCAGATACATGATTTTCAAATATTTTCTCCCACTCTGGATTGCCTTTTCATACTCTTGATAGTGCTATTAGTTGTAGAAATTGTTTTATTTTGATTTAGTCCAGTTTATTTCTTTTTTTTAACCTATGTTTTTGGCGTTGTATCCAAAAAATCATTTCTAAATCTAATGTCATGTAGCTTCCTCTTATGTTTTCTTCTAAGAGTTTTTAAGTTTTCCACTAAGTCTTTCATCCATTTTCTGTTAATTTTTGTATGTGGTGTAAAGTATGTGGGTCCAGTTTTATTTTTTCACATGTGAGTATCCAGTTTTTCCCAGCACTCTTTGTTGAAGAGACTGTCCTTTTCCCTTTGAATGGTTTTGGCACCCTTGTCAGAAATCATTTGAACACATGTGAGTTTATTTCTGGGCGCTCTGTGCTCTTCCATTGGTCTGTATGTCTGTCTGTATGCCATTATAGTGCCGTCTTGATTACTTTGATCAGTTTGGAGGTAAATTTTGAAGTCTGGAAGTGTGAGATCTCCAACTTTGTTCTTTTTCAGTATTGTTTTGGTGATTTGGAGTCTCTTGAGATTCCATGTGAATTTTAGGGTGGGATTTTCTGTTTCTGGACAAAAAAACATTGGGATTTGATAGGGATTGCGTTGAATCTGTGGATTGCTTTGGGTAGTGTTCATATCTCAACAGTATTGTCTTCCCATTCATGACTCCTAGATGTCTTCTTGCTTAGTTATGTCTTCTTTAAGTTCTTTCAGCTATATTTAGTAGTTTTAGTGTACAGATCTTTCATCTCCATGCTTAAGTTTACGTCAAAGCATTTTATTCTTTTCGATGCCATTGTAAATGGAATCATTTTTCTTAATTTCCTTTTCTGATTGTTCATTTTATCTTTGCCCATTTTTTAATTGGATTATCTTTTTATTGTTGTAAAAAGTTCTTTATATATTCTGCATGTGGTTTCCTTTTCAGATATGATTTATAAATATTTTCTGTCATTCCATGTTCTACTTTTCTTTACTAATATGAACTCTTTGCATGAAGCATGAAAACACTTCTCCCAAAATCTTTCCTTTAAAAAGATAGGAAATGCTAAGATATTTTATAAGAATTTACTAACATATTAGACTGCTTAGCAATTTTTCTGTTTGTAAAATGTGGTGGTAGATTTTATAGAATAACATTTAGTGAAAAGTATGTTCATGAACACTGTAATAGCCTAGAAAATGATATATTAGGCAAGTGGGATATAACTTAATTATGTCACACAGATAAAATTATATTTTTTTGAAAAATCTCAAACTTATGCATGGGAAAAATGATTAGAAAGAAACCTACCAAAATGTTTATGGTGGTCATGGAGTGACCAGGACAATGAGTATTTTGTTTTCTTCTTCCTGTCTGTGTTTGGATGTATATTTAAGGGTTTTTTTTTTTTAACTACAAAAAATTCTTTTTAAAGAATGGTGAAAATTGTGTGGCCCAGTGGAAAAATGAAACTCATAGGAAAATATAACATGCAATGACACAGAATATCATTTCCTATGGGTATCAGTGTACTGTCATCCTCGAGGTTAGGGTAGCACTGTGTTTCATCCTGTCTTCTTGTAGAACTAAAAAGCAAGTGTTACCACATCCCCTGCCTGAGTGCTACACACCCTAGTGAAATTAAACATCAAATCTCTAATAGTTTCCTGTAAATCTCTTGCACTCTCATCCACCTATACTGTCTTAAGTTATATAACCGAACCAGTGATACTGGACTGATTAGTTTGAAATTCCTAAGAGAGCTGTTAGCCACTTAAGAGTAAATATGAATGATGTAGTTTATATTCCATCTGTTTGTACTCTGTTGAAAATTGACTTCAGGAGGTCATTTCCTTCATTATAACCCATTCCTTTGTTAGTGTTGTATCCCATCAGTCTATATCACTTCAGAAAATTGTGTCTTGTTTCTTATAAACATTAAAATTAATTTTTAAAAGATCTAAGTCTGCTGAAGAATTTTTTTTCAACAGGTCTTGGAATAATGTTAAATGAATGTATTGTCTGCTCTAATTATCTAATTTAAATTACTACTTTAAGTAATGGCTTTTTAAACTCATATTTAGCGTGACCACATGAATCAATTTGGTAAAACAACCAGATAATTTACTTTAAAAATCAATTACAGAAGTTGTCTCTGTTAATTGGAGATTGGCAACTGTGTAGGCAGTCATCAGTTATCACAATTAGTTGAACTGTAGAGTATTCCGTTTATGATGCTTACTTAGTAGGCATTTAAACAGAGCTGAAAGATGTTAAAGATTCCTACATAGTCATTGTTTCTATTGTAAACATTCAGTAGTAATTAGAATTTTGAAAAAGGGCTATAATAAAGTTTTAGTTTAATAATAGCTAAAAATAATTTCTCTGCTGTTTCAGGAGTTGGTAATGCTTCTTTTAGAGTACAACGCTGATACTACTACTGTTAATGGGAATGGCCAGACAGCAAAGGAGGTCACTCATGACAAAGAAATCAGAAACATGCTTGAAGGTAAAATATTACGGATCTTACTCTAAACAGCACTTATCTTCATTATAGCCACAGCCCAGGATATAAGTAGAAGATGGTTTCTGAGATGCCAAAATAGGTGCCTGAGCCTGTGCTCTAAAGATAGTGTAATTTGAGAGTCATTGATTGGATGTGAAACTGTCTGAGAGCTTCCTCAGGGCTTTTGAATTTTTACTTTATATAACATTATGGCAAGTTTAAAAAATTCAGTCTCCAGCATAATTAAAAGTAAAAATTAGAGACATGAGAGGGTACAGCTGAAAGGCTGCAGAAGTGTGATAATGAAGGAATACAGGAGCCCAGAGCAGGGAAACTCTAGGTGTGTGGCTCCTGGGAGTCACGTGATTCTGGCAGAGAGCACTCTGGCCGTTGTTATCCTGAGGGCATCATTGTAGCACGATGGCCAGTAACGTCTTCATGGATCAGCTTCATTGCTGGATGAACTTCAAAGATTCAATTACATTTAAGAAGACATAGGAGGGATTTCTCTAAAAATAGTTTAAGACAAAAATATTTCAATGCTTACATCAGGAAGCTTCATTTGTTAGGATTGTTACCCAGATATCCAGGGCTTTGACTGTAATTATTTTTGGGTAGTATTTCTGTAGGAGAGAAGGGAAAATTTCTTATTTACTCCCTTATAAATAAAGGTGTTGAATTTTAAGTTGCAGTTTCACACACATCCTTTGTTTCTTTCCTTTGCAGTTCAGAGGAGGGCATGATAATGTTTTATTTGAAGGGCATTTACTTATTTATTATAGTATTTTTATCTATGTAAGCACAGTCTTGCTTCTTATTGCTTCCCAGTTGGCCTTGAAACCTAAAATCTCCCTGTTCCTCTAATTATGTCTGCTTGTCAGACACTTTTTAGATCAGTATTTCTACTTGCTCTTGATTTTAAAATGAACCCTTTCATTTTTAATAAAGAAATCAACACATAGCATCTTCTATAAGGCTCGGTATTATGTGATTTTGGCGGCGATTGAACATGCTAGATGTGATCCCTGCCATTTAGTAAATCATGATCTGATTGGGAGGATGAGTACTGTCTTTGTTTGTAATGAGTGTTTGTAATGACTGTCCTGTCATTTTGTTTGTAATAAGATGAGAATCCAGAACTGATGGTCTCCTGATGGACTGGGATACTGGGCTTGCGTGACAAGTTGACAGTTAATGGGGCTTGTTGTAAAGACATGCTCTAAGCACCTGACCTCACACCCTCACAACCAAGCTGTGTTAAGGCCAAGAGTTTGGTTGACTTATGGGCTCTATGATTTATCAGCTACAGTATGATCCTGGCTGGGGAAGTGGAAGTAGAAATTGAGAGATTTTGCTCTGATTCCTTTAGCCAGGTGTGATATCATTTGTGGAGAGCATGATAAATGGGTCAGACTACAGGGAGTGCATCCACAACCCACCAAGACCACAGGTAGACCAGAAACACTATCATAGGGTAATGCATGTAGAGACAAGAAATGTTTCACCCCAGAAGGACAGACTTCAGTAGACACAACAATCATACTCAAGTACCTCAAGAGCTGTTACATTGGAAGACGGATATTCTTATTTGAGGCCGACCAGGGCCAGTTGATGATCTAGTTAATGGAGTGCCAGGGAGTTTATCTTTGGGTCCAGTCTATTGTAATAGTGGCCTGGGTTGCCTTAAAAGGTAGTGAGCTTCCCAAACACTTCTAATCCTAGGAGAGGATAGATTACAACTTCTCAGGCACTAGAGAGGACTCTAGTATCCTCTTCTTATCATTTGACTTTTTTTATTTTGAGAAATATCTAACCTTCAAGGAAGGTTTCAAGTGTACAACAAACACTTGTACATCTGCACTTAGTCACCAGTTATTAACATTTTGCTACATCTGGTTTATATTATTTAATGTTACTTATTTTAATTTTTTCCCTACACTGTGAGGGAGTAATTTACAGACATGATACTTTAGCTCTAAATACTTCAGTATGTATCTCTTAAGAACAAGGATATTTCCTTATATAATGATCAACTTCATGAGATGTAACATCAATATCATAATATTACTGTTGTAGAGTGCCCCTCAATTTGGGCTTTTCTCTTCTCATATAATTAGATTTAAGCTATCCGTTTTTGGCATGGGTTGTAGTTGGAATAGAATGAGGTTGTATGCTTTATGTCAATGCATCATTTTAGGTACATGATGTCATTTTGTCCCACTATTGGTGAAATTATCTCTGATCACTAGTGGTACACTGTAAAGGTACTTAGTACATAGTCCCACTTTTGTAATTAGTAAATAATCCTTGGGAAGAAAAATTGAGACCATGGTAAGTATCCTGATTACCGACAAACTTCAAATTGATGATTTTAGTATTCACTGATAATTCTTGCCCGAATCACTCATTACTATAGAAATTGCAAAGTGGTGATTTTCTTTTGTTAATGAAGTATATTTGCTAGTTTCTCACCTGCATTTCAGGTGTAATGCTGTTTAACCTACCCTGGGCGTGTATGTGAGTGTCTTGTCGGGATGGAGTTAGGCTTCATGATCTTTGTGGTCTTCCCTAACTATGAATTCTGATTGAAAAGAACTAGTTTACAGTCATATAACATTTAAAATTTAAAGGACAGATTATTTGGGGGGTAGAGTGTTGGCTTTAAAAAGATTTCTTGAGGTATAAAATGTATAAAAGTACACATTAATAATGTATGGCTTGCTGTTTTCACAAGGGAACATATCCACGTAAACAGCACCCACATCAAGGAGTAGAATATTACTGGCACTCTAGAAACTTTAAGTCCCTTAAACTGGAGTACTTGTTTTATTGGCTGGACCAACAGTCTTTTTTTCGGTGTCCAGAATGAATATAGGACAGGAACATAAGCCGAGTTTTCAACTCCAGATCCTGTTTTCCTTCATTTATGAGCCTAGGCAATCTAGAGGGAAATCGTAGGGGAGCATAACGACCCTTCCTTAAAGTCTAGAATGATCATTATTAAGCATTGTTTGATTATTCAGAGACTGTTTACTGGCTGAACATGCACTGTGTCATACTGTTATAAGTGCCTAGGATGCACAGAAGAGTAAGAACAGGTACCTGACTCCAGGAATGACTGTGGGGATAAAGTGCAGCTCTGGGAACTACATGCAGTAGCAGAGGTATGTAGGGAAGGCTAGGGACTGTTCTCAAAAGCTCACAGACCGGTGGCCATACAGCCATTGAGAGGAAAGGCTGAAGAGCATGCATTCCAGCAAAAGAAGGCAGTACTGGGAGCCTGTGTGGAGGCTTGGCAGCCTTCCTCCAAGATGGAAAGGGAGGGGATGTGGGCGTAGAAATTAAAATGTGAGGATAGAAGATGCTGGTGTATAATAATGTTAGCTCTTTAGACGAAGCTACTGGCTCCAGCTATTCCGGTATTCAAGCTTTGTGTTTCCTGTAGTTGAAATGCAAGGGCATGCATAGTGTCTTGAACAACTGTTAGTGCATAGTAATTACTAACTATTAATAAATGTTCATTATTTCTTAGGAAGACCTGCGAAACTTTTATATTCCTCCCCTGCAGCCTTTGCACAGGACATTATACACATATTTTAGGGGGGATTATTGCTAACCTTTCTATGAAATTGCTTCTTTTCTGCAAGCCAAATCAGAACTCAGATATAGTAGAGATGAGACCTTATTACATATTCCACTCTTTTAAATCAGAGTGCTCCCATTCCCTGCAAGTATGAGCAGCACAGAGTAACGGTAAAAGCGGGTACTCGGAAACCCACCTGCCCAAGTTCAAGTCCCAGCTCCTCCATGTCCCGACTGTGACTTAGGTTAAGTTCCGTAGGTTAAGTTTCTGCCTCAGTTTCTTCAGCTATAAAATGGGGAAAATAGTAATGCTTCAAAGAGTAGCTACACAGATTTAGTGAGTTAATATTTTTTAAGTGTTTTGAAAGGTATTTGGCATGTAGTAAATGCTATAGTATTTTTTAAGGACATAAAATATTCTTATAAGAAATATGTACTTTATATATAAACCTAAATATATTTATATGGTTTGTATGTCTTAGTGGACATGAGTATGAGCAAACTCCAGGAGACAGTGAAGGACAGGGAAGCCTGGCTTGGTGCAGTCCATGAGGTTGCAAAGACTTGGACATGATTTAGCGACTGAACAACAACAACGTCTTCTTATTAACACTATTTCTTATTACTTTTCACATTCTAAAGTTCTGGAAGATATGAGCGCCTCTCCCCACTTAATCTGCCTTTCCAAGGCACATATGTATAATAATATTTCAGCATAAAAAAATAATTCATAATTATCTGTGATGGGTATTGTAGTGAGTAACATACTTAAAGACCTCTGAATTGAAAACATAAATTCATCTGAACGTGAGGGAAGTTCAGCTCTGTAATCTGAAGTCTAAGGTAGTGAGAATAATAATGAAGTCTCACAGCATTTGAACTACAATTCAAAACATTGTGACTTTTCTCACCATGATCCCTTTATTCTTTATACGTCTCTGTGATAAATTTGCTAATAGGATCCAGCCTAGAAGTAGAGTAATATGTACTTTTCCTTTTGCAGCTGTAGAAAGAACTCAACAAAGAAAGCTTGAAGAATTACTTTTAGCAGCAGCAAGAGAAGGCAGAACAGCAGAACTTACAGCTCTGGTAAAAAAAAAAAAAAGTGTTATTTCTTTATGCTGCGGGAAATTTTCTATCTAATGTTGAGTTCCTAATGTAGTCAAACTGTGGGACCAAAATACGCGAGATCAAAGTAATAGAACAAAAGTCTTTAAGTATCTAAAAACACAGTCTGGTGATACTTTAAGCAGGATTCATTTTACATGATGGTGTTTTTCTCTGATTTACTTCCGCACTTTGTACTGAAAACCTAAATTTTTTCAATTTAAACATTTAATGTAAGGATAGTTTTTTTTAATGATTAAGCCAATTTAAAATTGACATGTAATGTATATAATCCTATAAAGGAATATCTTTCTCTAATTTTGATGAGTAATTACTTCTGAAAGGTATGCTGTGCTTCGAGAAATTAACATACAGACAATGGACATTATTTTTGAAATATTTATATCATGTTTGAACAGGCTAAAAACTTTACCCATTTTATTTTTTTCTCCTTAGGAGACCTACTTTTCAGTTTCCATTCCCTGAAAATAGTCTCATTAAACACAAAACTCTGAATGTGTTCTAAATTCAAGACTGAAGCATGGCTGTTTGCCTTAAAGTTATTTCAGCTTGTTTGAAAAGGCTTCTCTGGTTTCCAAGTATGGGGCCTAAAACGTTTTTTAAACTCCCTGAAATGGAGACTGTAAAGAATTGTTTTTAAAGGAGTCAGCCGGGAACAGCAGATTCAGCAGACCTTTAACATTTACACATTTAACATCTATGGTTTTAACTCTCCTGAATGGCTGTCTTTGGTAGACCAGTTTGCAATTCTGTTGTCACGAGTGTGAATTGCAAGACTGGTAGGAGCGAGTGGATCTTCGTGGAATCCCAGTGCCCCAGCCTGTTGTGTGGTGTCTGTTGTCAGGGAAGTGTGGACCTGAGGCCCCATGGCAGCTTGAGGAGAGCATGGAGGGTGATGTGGCTTTACTGCTTTTCTGAGCAGGAAGCCACTGACAGTCGAGATGCTAAGGAGCCCAGCTGTGCCCAGGCTCAGGAGCCTGAGGGTCCACCTGAATTATCGGTTATGTGGTTTTATGGGAGAAAGTCTGTCTTCGGCATATAATTCACATTGCATTTCTTCAATTGTTAGCTCAACCGGCCAAATCCTCCTGATGTTAACTGTTCGGATCAGTTAGGCAACACACCCTTGCATTGTGCCGCTTACCGGGCTCATAAACAATGTGCATTAAAGCTTCTAAAAAGTGGAGCAGACCCTAATCTGAAGAACAAGAATGGTAAGCATGTGGGTGAAAGCCATTGTTGGTCATTTTGAAGTTATTTAAAAAAAAAAAAAAGCGTTTCGTTTTAGTATCCAGCCTGTGTTAAACTGTTTAATTTTGAAGTCAAGTCATTTATACAAAAGAAAAAATTTATTGATTTACTTCCCAGTTAAGACCTAAATGTTTAATAATGCCTATTTCACCTGAGGCACTAAAGATGACTTAATATCTGATTCCTGCCCTCAAGGGGAGGAAACATACAGTTCAGTTCAGTTCAGTTGCTCAGTCGTGTCCGACTCTTTGCCACCCCATGAATCGCAGCACGCCAGGCCTCCCTGTCCATCACCAATTCCTGGAGCTTACCCAAATTCATGTCCATCGAGTTGGTGATGCCATCCAGCCATCTCATCCTCTGTCATCCCTTTCTCCTCCTGCCCCCAATCCTTCCCAGCATCAGGGTCTTTTCCAATGAGTCAACTCTTCGCATGAGGTGGCCAAAGTATTGGAGTTTCAGCTTCAGCATCAGTCCTTCCAAGAACACCCAGGACTGATCTCCTTTAGGATGGACTAGTTGGATCTCCTTGCAGTCCAAGGGACTCTCAAGAGTCTTCTCCAACACCACAGTTCAAAAGCATCAATTCTTTGGCACTCAGCTTTCTTCACAGTCCAACTCTCACATCCATACATGACTATTGGAAAAACCATAGCCTTGACTAGATGGACCTTTGTTGGCAAAGTAATGTCTCTGCTTTTTAATATGCTATCTAGGTTGGTCATAACTTTCCTTCCAAGGAGTAAGTGTCTTTTAATTTCATGGCTGCAGTCACCATCTGCAGTGATTTTGGAGCCCCCCAAAATAGGTTCTTGTTATTTGTGGTAGTTTTGTTCTATTAATACAATGTTGCTGGGACCTCTGAATTAGTGGATACAGAACCATTGCTCATAAGGGAAATACAGAGTGAGGTTCCTATGAACCTTTGGTCACAGCATTTCATCTACAGATCACACGTAACCTTGTAATATGTGAGCCTCTGTGTAAAAGCTCCTTATTTAATGTATATTATTGATGATTAATATTGAGCTTGCTACCAGGAACATCATAGCTCAAGCCTGAACTAAGATCCTGTAACACGTATTCTATCTGGGAGGCACGTCACAGGCTTCTTGAGCTTATGCGCGCTAGACAGCACTTCATCGCTGTGCTTGGGGGGCAGTTTCAACAGTGAAATCACCAGAAACAAGAAGCAAGAAAGGTGAAAAATGCGACCCTAGGTAGACTGTGACGAGGACTCTTGTTTACAGTCTGAGAGCTGAGACAAGAGGGCAGAGCATCAGCCTTTCCACTTCAGGGAACTAATGCATTAGAAGACTCAAGTTTTTTTCTCTTTAAAAAAAAAAAAGTTTATTTAATCAGCCTTTGAAGACACCTGGTTTGTGTATGAAAAACAGGCAGTAAGATGACAAATGTACAGGGTTCATGATGGGTAGAAACATGGAGAGGTGGGCAGAAGACTCAAATTTTTTATTAATCTGGATGTGTCTGTGAATGGCCAGAAAATTGCCAGGAGTATTGATTGGCGATTAAAGTAAATTTTAACAGTAGGCAAGTTTGTAAATGTGGAGCTCTCAAATGAGAAGGATAGACTTAGACACCCAGGACAGTGTCAGTGGCAGCGTCGGGTGACCGCAAGAGAAGCTGCATAGCGTGTCTTGGGTATTCAGTGGGGGACAGCCCAGCAGGGCTGCTGCACATCCCCTTCTGTGGACCTGGAGGGCTGGAATTTACAGTCCTGAGAAGGCGAGGACTGTAGGAGGGGCAGGCGAACAGTTGCTAAGAATTAGGGGCTCGGTTTTTAAGACATTACAATTTTGAAATACAATTACGTAATCCACATGATAGAGTTGGAAAAAGAACTTTGAGTCTAGGGGGGTGGGGTCTGGGTGGAGATACAAATTTGGGGATCATGTGTAAATGTTAGAATCTACATGGATCAAAGAAATGAACATAAGAGTTAAAAACATAAAACTGTAGAACAAAATGCAGGAGAAAATCTTAGTTATCTTGGGTTTTGCAAAGATTTCTTAAATATGACACAAGTATGAATGATAAAATGTTGATAAATTGGACTTTGTCAAAATTAGAACATTTTCCTCTTCAAAAGGCACTGTTATCAAAATGCAAGTTATTTTATGGAAGGAAATATTGGCAAAGCATATACAACAGTGAACCTCTATCTAGGTTATGTACAGAACCTTTATAACTCTTAAGAGGAAGATAACCCAATTCTAAAAAGTTTCAGCCATTTCACCAAAGATACACAGATGGCGAAAATCACATTACTAAAAGATCCATATAGAGGTATAGAACTTAAAATTCATTTCCATGAAAAAAGTGCATTCACATAAATACAGGGAGTATGTACCATGATGTGTATTTCAGCTCTATCTAAATTAAAAAGGTGGACATAAGCCTAACAGCTCAAATCAGCTGGGGTTTGCTTTAATACTTGCAGTAATACTAAAATCGATAGAACAGGGGCTACTTATATCAATGTGGATAAATAAAACAATGAGCAAAGAAAGGTTGTAGAATAATAGATACGCCATTATTTCAATATTAACACCATACTGAACACGTAAAAGCACTTTATGGGGGACTTCCTTGGTGGTCTAGTGGCTCAGACTCTGTGGTCCCATTGCAGGGGGCCCAGTTCCCATCCCTGGATGGGGAATTAGATCCTGCATGCCACAGCTAAGAGTCCACATGCTGCAGCTAAGACCCAGTGCAACCAAATAAATAGACAAATAAAAAGAAAAAAATTTTTAAAAAAGCACTTTATGGGTACATTCCTATAATATAAGTGGAAATACACGCTTGAGAATGATGATACTACCAATTTGTGTCATCAAGAATATGAAAACAAAATAATAAAGCTGGAAGTGGGTAAGAATCATCATGATTACCTTTGAAAGTTAGTAGCAGTTTACTGTGGAGAAGGCAATGGCAACCCACTCCAGTACTCTTGGCCTGGAAAATCCCTTGGACCGAGGAGCCTGGTAGGCTGCAGTCCATGGGGTTGTGAAGAGTCAGACACGACTGAGTGACTTGCCTTTCACTTTTCACTTTCCTGCATTGGAGAAGGAAATGGCAACCCACTCCAGTGTTCTTGCCTGGAGAATCCCAGGGACGGCGGAGCCTGGTGGGCTGCCATCTGTGGGGTCGCACAGAGTCGGACACGACTGAAGCGACTTAGCAGCAGCAGCAGTTTACAGAATGATTGAAGGGTAAACTTCTAAAAGGAATGGAAGGTGGATACAGATATTTGGAAAGTTCAGCATGCCCGTTAAAAGATGTTAATGTGTTCTTTATAAAAGTTAAGATGGTGCTTTCTGAGAAAGTATTTTTTCTTACCATAAGAGTAAGAAAAAATAAGTTTTTTAAACATTTTTTTATTAAAAAAAAGTTTTTCTTATTCTACTACCATAAGAGTAATAGTGTCCACATTTTAGGAAGTTTTAAAAATAGAGAAAGAACATAAATTACTCCAATATAGCCTCGGGTATTTTGGCATATTATATACCATTCGAATTTATTCTCATACCTATTTTTGAGCATTTTTTAAAGTTGCAAAACATGCTTCTTCTTTTGTGGCCAAAATGAGGAAAATGAAGGCACTGAAAAAGTATAATCACTTCTACCCAAACATCCAAAGATTTAGGTTTTAGTTGCTGTTCTATGGTAGACTAGAGTTTTAAAATTTTCAATAATAGATATCAACTCGAGAGTGTAAGCAAAAGAAGGATCATATACTAATATGAGAATACAGAGGTATCTCTCTCTATTTCAAAAAAGGAAATGCTGTTCACCATCAGAGGGGATGGAATCAGGAAACAGGATGCTGTTAGGCCTCAAGAGGGCTGCCAATCACTGTATGTATATGTGTCTCTTCACTGTGTGGTCCCTCATTTCTGTCTCTTAGCAGATGAGCTCTCTTGTTTTCCAGCATACATGAGGGAAGATGGCTGCCCCGTAGCTACATTTAGCAGATCGTTATCCATTAACCTCAGGTTTTTTTTTTTTCCCCCCACATTTTCCCATTTTATTTTATTTTATTTTATTTTTATTAGTTGGAGGCTAATTACTTTACAATATTGTAGTGGTTTTTGTCGTACATTGACATGAATCAGCCATGGATATACAGGTATTCCCCATCCCAATCCCCCCTCCCACCTCCCTCTCCACCCGATCCCTCTGGGTCTTCCCAGTGCACCAGCCCTGAGCACTTGTCTCATGCATCCAACCTGGGCTGGTGATCTGTTTCACCCTAGATAATATACATGTTTCGATGTTGTTCTCTTGAAACATCCCACCCTCGCCTTCTCCCACAGAGTCCAAAAGTCTGTTCTATACATCTGTGTCTCTTTTTCTGTTTTGCATATAGGGTTATCGTTACCATCTTTCTAAATTCCATATATATGTGTTAGTATACTGTAATGGTCTTTATCTTTCTGGCTTACTTCACTCTGTATAAGGGGCTCCAGTTTCATCCATCTCATTAGAACTGATTCAAATGAATTCTTTTTAATGGCTGAGTAATATTCCATGGTGTATATGTACCACAGCTTCCTTATCCATTCATCTGCTGATGGGCATCTAGGTTGCTTCCATGTCCTGGCTATGATAAACAGTGCTGCGATGAACATTGGGGTGCACGTGTCTCTTTCAGATCTGGTTTCCTCGGTGTGTATGCCCAGAAGTGGGATTGCTGGGTCATATGGCAGTTCTATTTCCAGGTTTTAAGGAATCTCCACACTGTTTCCATAGCGGCTGTATTAGTTTGCATTCCCACCATAACCTCAGTTTTAAGTGGGAGACAGTGTGATGGCGCCTTGTGTGAAGTGTCTGCCATTGGTACAGTCAACAGGAGCTGTTGCCTAGGGTCTTCCCCCGGGGGTGTGGAAAGGGCAGAAGATGTCCAGAGGATGGTGAGAAGTACAGGCCGGCAAACACCTAAGAAAGTACCTACCATTCTTTTTTATGGCTTGTAAATAGAGTTGACATATTAAAATCCTACTTATGTTATGCATCGATGGTTTTCCATATTGTCCTTGGAAGCATGGTTTTCATAGCTTGCCTTCTGCATAGTATTTTGTGTGGATATAATATAACGTGCTCCATGCCACCAAACCTTCAGTGATAAAGAACAATGGTAATTTCTATATTTTGTATGACTAGATTTTCCAAGTCTTTTAAAACAAAGATGTTTTAAGTCAGACTTGTTGGTCCTCCTCTTTGAGTTCTTCTAAAACCACTAAGCTTAGGCAGTAGTTGGGGCATATGTGATTCTGTCCTCCACTAGTGTATCTGTGGCACATTTATGCAACACATGCCGAGTCTCTGCTGTTGTAGTTACTGGTGACCAAAAAGTGAGCAAAATCTGACTGTCTCCACGCTCTTGGAGCTTGTGTTCTGGTGGGAGGAGACAGGCAAAGCGAAAAATATGTACAATGCCAGGCAGTGATGTGCGGAAAAATAAAGCAGGCCGAATGGAAGAGAGGGTGAGTCAGTGGGGCTGTTGCTTTAAGCAGAGAGGGAAGGGAAGGTCGCTCTGAAGTGACCTTGAGAAGAGAGCCAGGCCAAGGACGGGGGGGAACCTGGTGAGGGATTCGAGCAAAGGAGCAGTGAAAGCAAAGGAGAGGCCAGTGTGAGAGCTCGGGGTAGGTGGGCACTTGGCATATTTGAGAAAGAGGGCTGCCTGGGTGCCTCGAGCGGGGCTCATCAGGGAGAGCGGTGACCCCAGACAGTAGCCAGAGGCTCGGCCCTGCTGTCCGGTGTGGACGGTTTTGAGCAGAAAAGGTGATGTGAGAGTGTACTCAGGATGTGAGCCCTCAGCTTGCTAATCACTTAACCTCTGTACCCTTCATCAAGCATCCATTCCTCTTCCATTGTTCTGTTACCCCTTTCTCATCCACTTGAAGAACGGACTGTGTGTGTTTTCTGTACTCAGGGCCTCATCTGTCACCTTCCTTCACCAGTGTTGCATTTTCAATATTTGTTTTTCTAAGGTTTTACTAGCTGGTAATGTTTCCCTGTACTATTCTTTGTTGAGGATTTTCCTTGACAGTCTTTCCTTGACTGTTTTTCCAAATGGCTTTAATTTTCTTAGGTTCTTAGTGAAAATGCTGCTGGCCCCTAACTGAGATTGCAGTCTTTGAGGCGTGTTGACATTTGTATTTGGTTTTCCCATTAAGGGCCAAGTCTGTATCATGCAAAAATTTAAAAAACAGGATCAGTGGTTTTTTTTTTACTTTATTATGTTGTGGTTGATAAGAGGTGATGTGATCCTGAAACAGCTGGTTATGGTGCTCAACCAGGAAAGAAGGCTATTTCATTCAGCTCAAAAAACATTTTATTAAATTCTCATGATGTGGTTGGTACTGTGGACATTGAATCCGGAAATGAGGGCTCCGTATGGAATTTCAACTGGTTGGCAGGAGTTCAGAATTTGTTTCTGGTGTTAGGACAGAATTCTGTGAAAGAAATCACATTGTCCTCCTCTCTATCTAAAGGAATAGTTTCTCAATAGTGCACTATAGATAGAATAAAAATAACAAGTTGCCAGAGCTTTCCATAAGACATCCTCGTATGTGCTGGCTAGAAAACCTAAAGTGATTATCAGTTGCTCTGTTAACATTTTAAAAAGTTTTTTCCCTACCAAGAAAGTAATCTGTGGCCAGTCTAACTTTTATCCATCAGCAGTCTGATAAATCTACCTCAAAAATAAATCTCAAACCCATGTACTTTTCTCCATACCTACTGATGTCTCCATTTTGCTACTAACTCTCTAGTTCAAGTCACCAGTGTCTCTTTTTTAAAATCAATTTTTATTGTAGTATGGTTGATCTGTAATGTTTTAGCTTCTGCTCTACAGTGAAGTGAATCAGGTATACATACCCATGTATCCACCCATTTTTAGATTCTTTTCTCATACAGGTCATTAGAGTATTGAGTAGAGTTCCCTGTGATTTACAGTGGATTATTAGTTAGCTATATACAGCAATGTGAGTATGTCCATCCCAGTCCCCCAGTTTATCCCTCCTTGCTTTCCCCCTTGGTCACCATAAATTTGTTTTCTATAGATGTGACTCTTTCTGTTTTATAAGTTCATTTGTACCATTTTTTTTTAATAAGCAATGTCATATGATTTTTGTCTTTCTTTGACTTACTTCACTCAGTATAACAAGCTCTAGGACCATCCATGTCACTGCAAATGGCATTATTTTATTCTTTATTTGTGGCTGAGTAGTATTCCATTGTATATATGTACCACGTCTTTATCCATTCCTCTGATGATGGACATTTAGGTTGCTTCCATGTCCTGGCTATTGTAAATAGGGCCGCAGTGAACATTGGGATGCATGTATCTTTTTGAGTTACAGATTTTATCCAGATACATGCCCGGGAGTGGGATTGCTGGATCATATGGTAGGTCTGTTTTTAGTTTTGGGGTTTTTTTTTTTTTCCTGTTTTTAGTTTTTAAAAGAACTTCTGTATTGTTCTCCATAGTGACTGCACAAACTTATATTCTCACCAACAGTGTAGGATGGTTCCTTTTTCTCTACTCCCTCTCCATCATTTATTGTTTGTAGATTTTTGATGATAATGGCCATTCTGACCAGTGTGAGATATCTTATAGTTTTCATTTTCATTTCTCTGATTTTGAACATCTTTTCATGTGCCTCTTGTCCTATGAGAAATGTCTATTTAGATCTTCCACCCATTTTTTGACTGGGCTTTTTTTTTTTTTATTAAATGTTGAGCTGCATGAGCTGTTTGTATGTGACCAGTATCTTTTACCTGGACCTTTGCTATTGCTTTGTAACTTGTATCCTTGCTTTTCTCTTGCCCACATTTACAAGCTTTTCCCACACAGGCACTGTAGTGATTTTTTTTATTATTACAGAAATTATCAGAGCTTAAAAGTATAATTGATGTACAAATTATCCTCTCTCAGGCATTATTAATAATCCACTCACCAGGTGTCATATTATTTTGTCTATAAATACTTAAATTCTTTTGTATAAGATATGGTCTCCTTTAAAAAAGAATCATGTGAAAGAAAAAAAAGAATCATGTGATAGTTACACAACTCTGTGAATATACTAAAAACCATTGAATTGTACACTCTAAATGAGTAAATTGTATGGTGTGTGAAGTCTCTCAATAGAGCTATTAAAAAATAGCCATGATGGCATTATCCTATTAATAATTTTATAATTTCTCAAAAATCATCAAATAGCTAAAGTCCACATTTCCCGAAATATTCTTGAAAAGTTCTTTAAACACACTTTGACAGAGTTTGAAACATAAGTCAGATCATGTTATTCTTTTACCCAAAGCCTTTCTGTGGCTTTCCATCATATTTAGGATAAAACCCAGAGTCCTTGTACTGGTTCACCAAGGTCTGACCTCCCAGCAAGCCCTTACAGGATGTGACTTCTCTTTCCCTCTGCCTCTCTTGCCCACCTAACTGTTCTACCTCAGGGCCTTTGCATCAGTAGTTGTCTCTGCTTGCAGGGTCTTTCCCCTGTTTTCTCATGAGGCTGGACCCTTTCAGTTTCAACATCCTCCCTCAGAAAGACTTTCCCCATCAGTCTTCTAGTCTCCAATCTGGAGTGGCATCTCAGTCATTCTTTTTCAGAACATTCACTTAAAAATGTTGGCATAGCCTGGGTGGTGGTTGTTTAGTTGCTGAGTTGTGTCTGACTCTTTGCCGCCTGATGATGTGCAGCACTCCAGGCTCCTCTCACCTTCACTGTCTCCTGGAGTTTGCTCAAACTCATGTCCATTGAGTCAGTGATGCCATCCAACCATCTCATCCTCCTCGGCCGCCGCCTCCTCCTGCCCTCAGTCTTTCCCAGCATCAGTCTTTCCAGTCAGTTGGCTCTTCGCATCAGGTGGCCAAAGTGTTGGAGCTTCAGCGTCACTCCTTCCAATGAATATTCAGGATTGATTTCCTTAAGGATTGATTGGTTTGATCTCCTTGCTGTCCAAGGGACTCTCAAGAGTCTTCTCCAGCACCAGAGTTCAAAAGCGTCAGTTCTTCGACACTTAGCCTTCTTTATAGTTCAACTCTCACAGCCATACTTGACACCTGGAAAAACCATAGCTTTGAGTTTACAGACCTTTGTCAGCAAAGTGATGTCTCTGCTTTTAAGTATGCTGTCTGGGTTTGTCATGGCTTGTGTTATTATTTGCTGTATCCTATTTTATTAATTTGTCTGTCTTTCCCTTTTTCTATATCACATCCCCCCCCCCAATTTTTTTTTCTGTCCTGTTCACTACTGAATCCCCAGTGCCTGAAATATTGTCACATAATAGACTCATTAGACAATTTTACAAAAAATTGTCCTATACATACCAGGTGATTGGTATTTATAAAAAGTTTATTTGATAGAATGTGTCACTTCCTGTGTAAATAGAGTTCCAGTCTGATAGGTTATTTCTTCAAAGACCTGGGTTTTTTTGTTTTTTTAATTGTAAATATCTTTTGTTTCTCTGAGCTTCCCTTGTGGCTCAGATGGTAAAGGATCTGCCTGCAATGCAGGAGACCTGGGTTCAGTCCCTCGTTGGGGATGATCCTCTGGAGATGGGAATAGCTACCCTCTACAGTATTCTTGCCTGGAGAATTCCATGAACAGAGCAGCCTGGTGAGTTATAGTCCATGGGATCGCAAAGAATTGAACTCGACTGAGCAACTAACTTTCACTTTTGTTTCTCTAGGAATTGGAAACTCTTGAGGGTATGAGATGATTGTTTAGTTTGCATCCTTCACATAGTGTTCTGCTTACTTCAGAACTCGTTAAATAATTCACCCACAAATTCTGTTTTTGTCATTTGGCCAAACACAGAGTGCTTGTGTGTGTAAGTGGAGAAGTTACCGTGACATCTTATGGTTTCATTCTCTGTGGTCCCTTTTTCCTTCTGCCCTCAATTGTGGACCATCACAGACTTAGTCTGTGAGTTGTCTCTGCCACCTGTTCTCCAGTGAGATAGCTTAAGAGCAGCTGTGATGAGCTGAATAATGCTCCCCCAGTGATGTGGTTAGTTGAGTATCTGGAGGTAATGAGAGAATCTTGAATTCTCCAGGTGGGCCCAGTGTAATCATGAGGGTCCTTCCTTTTGGGGAGGAGGCAGGAGGATCAGAATATTGAGAGAGAAAAAATCTAAACAGAGGTTGGAATGATGCACTTTGAAGGTGGAGGGAGGGACCATGAATCAAGGGGATGTAGGCAACCTCTGGAAAAGGCAAAGGAAGAGATGTTCCCCAAGAGTCTCCAGAGGATGGCAGCCCCTCCAGTAACCTGGTTATTGGCCCAGTGAAACTGAGTGTGGATTCATGACCTCTCCAGCTGTAAGGGAATCATTTGTATTGTTTAAACCCACAACATGCATGCTAAGTTGCTTCAGTTGTGTCCGACTCTGTCCGACCCTACGGACTGTAGCCTGCCAGGCTCCTCTGTCCAGGCAAGAATATCGGAGTGGGTTGCTGTGCCCTCCTCCAGGGGATCTTCCCACCCAGGGGTCGAACTCATGTCTCTTAGATCTCCTGCATTGCAGGGATAATTTGTTAAAACAACCTTAGGAAACTGACAGATTGACTTTCAGCAAGAAAGCCTGAATGATCACAGAACTTATCCAGAGTGTTCAGAGTTTAGTTTGATTTGCTGGCTTAATAGTTACTGAAAAAGAGGCTGTAAAGAATTGACATGGCAACTTCAGGTAGGTGATTTGGGGCGTAGTTGATGAAACAGGAAAGATTACTACATGCTATCATAGCAGCATCAGTTTTATAGTAGAATTAAGCACTTGATGGCCTTCTTCCTTGTATTTTACACAGATCAGAAGCCTCTTGATCTTGCCCAGAGTGCTGAAATGAAACATGTTCTTGTTGGTAATAAGGTATGTGGTAATGGATTGCATTTATATATGTAAAAAAAAATTTTGAGTTCTTGAAACACCTAGATGTGCTTTTAACAAAAACATGTTTTTTTTTTTAATAGATCGTATACAAAGCTTTGAAACGATATGAAGGTCCTCTTTGGAAGGTAGGTTGGAATGAATTTTTAATTATAATTCTGGAAGAAAGATTTCTTAGGTGATCTCTTGTTAAAATTTGTTTTCATCATTTTCTGAAGTATGTGATTTAGTAATTATTTGATCTTATAATGTAAACCATTATTATACTGCTGGACTTCATCAGGCATCCAGTGATTGTAGCAATTAACTGTCTCTTGTGTTGGTCTGACACTGTTAGGTGGCCAAGTTTGTACAGAGCAAAGTGGAGGGATTTTTTTTTTTTTTAAGCATAGGATTACACTATCATTTTTGTTATGAACATTGATCTGTAGAAGACTCAGGAGGAATTTAATATTTAAATTGCCACAGAGCACACATGTAAAATCTTTCTGGTTGTAAAAATTTCTTTGCGTTTTAGAGTTCAGTTATTTTCTAGAATTAACTATTTTGGAGCACATAGTTGCTTTTGCATTTGAAAGTGCTCCTTCTATATATTTATGTACATGTCTGTAGTGTATAAAATTTAGGATAATTTTCTTTTTTTATAAGCTCTTTCAGAACTTTGAGGAAATTGTCTTTGAAGCCCGCCACTGATACATTTTTCTATAAATATTCTAGCACAGTATTGTCAGAACTATAAACCGTGTTTGTTGTTGATCTTACCAGTATGGCATTGCTTCTGTTCCTGTCACTCTGTAGGGTATGTTTTCATTTCTGCACTCAGTTTCCAGTTAACTTTTGATCATTTTTGAGTGTGCAGTGGTACTGTCAAGATGAAAGACTCAGATAGAACTATCATAACTTAATTACTTTTTATCAGTCAAGTATTTGAATCTAGATGTATCAGCTTGGAAAAATCTTTGTTATTTTTCCCTTAGAGTTCAAGGTTTTTTGGCTGGAGGTTATTCTGGGTAGTGTTAGAACATGGAGTCCTCTCATGGTATAGGAAGCAGTAAGTATTATGATCTTTAATACTTCTTGAGTTTCAGCACCTACATTTTGAGTGATTAAAACTTTTCACTAATTTCTTTTCCTTTTGCCTTGATGATTTATATTTATTTTGAAGGCCTGATGCAGTCCATAATACTTATCGCCAAGGATGCAAACACCTAACTCAAGCGGTGTGCACGGTAGGATGACGCACGCATCTTTCGCTTAAACTGTGAACTCAGTCCTGCGAGTGATTGCGTCCAGTCATTGGAATGAGCTGCTTTGTAAAATCTTGGGGGTGGAAAGCATGTGTGCAGTTTGGCCCTCCCTATTTGTGACTTCTGCATCTGCTGATTCCCCCACCCGTGGATCGAAACCATACAGGAAAAAAAAATAAATTCCAGAAAGTTCCAAAAAGCAAACTTGAATTTGCCATGTACCAGCAACTATTTATGTAGTGTTTACATTGTAATAGGTATTATAAATAATCTGGAGGTGATTTAAAGCAAGCCAGAGTTGTGTGCAGATACTATGCCATTTTATGTAAGGGCCTTGCACTTCTGTAGATTTTGGTATATCTGTTGCCCACAGATACTGAGGGATGACTGCATATATTTTTACTTGAGAATAAGTAAAGTTGTGGAATTCCATTTAAAAACTATAATCAGCTTTTTTAAAAAGTCTGTGTATTGTGGGATAAGAGAAGCATGATCCAAAAACATTTATACAGAACGTTTACCATTTTGTATGTGTATGTATATATATATGTGTATATATTTACACATGTGTATGCACGTAGATATCTGTATATGTGCATGTATGTGTATCTTTGAACATGGGTACATCGGGATAATGAAACTTTTTCTGGTGGTTAAATTTAAAGCCTATATCAAAATCAGGATGTTTAGGTTCTCTATAATCCCATCTGGCTGTTTTACTTTTACCAGCCAGGAGAAAGAGTTTTTCCTCCATGGAGATTAGTCTAACACTGGAGCCTGGACACTCTTGTTAGCTTGCTGCTTCAGTTTCTTTAGGGTTGTCAGCATGCCACAGCGGTGCACCCTTTTTTTAAAGCATAGGACTCAGGACTTCCCTGCGTGGTCCAGTGGCTAAGACTCTGCATTTCCAGTACTTTTACTGCACAGGGTGTGGGTTCGATCCCTGGTCGGGTAACTAAGATCCCACATGCTGCACAGCCAAAAATAAACTGATAGCACCATTTAAAAACAAAACAAAACAAAAAAGCAACAAAAACCCCAGCACCCACCTTTCTGTGTGAACACTGCTGGGGGACCAGCAGCACACCCTAGAGGTGTCACGGGCTTGGTCCCCCGCCCCTGCAGTCCAGCCTCCTTACATACCTGGTCCCTTAGTGTCCTACACCTCTTTCTCCCTTGCATTGGACCAGGGGGCCAGGGAAGTGCCGTCTAGCCTCAGCCATCTAATCTTCCCTTTTGTTGGTGCCTCCCAGCCGTTCTCATCTGTTCCAGCTTTTGATTCATTTACTGAACTCCAAGGTTTTTCCTCAATTGGGTTCTTTCTCTTTCTTTTTTTGGTTGTTGTTTTTTCTCATTCTTGTCTACCTTTAAACAAAAAATTACAGAAGTTGTTCCCCTGATCCTTTTAAAATTTCCTGATCTTTAATTTCTTTAGAATTGCTTAGATCCTGCTATGTTATGCCTCACCTTGTTTATAGTTTTTGCTTCTTCTATAAACATCTGTTTAAAGCCTGCATTTATGGGGCTTCCCTGGTAGCTCAGCTGATAAAGAAACCGCCTGCAATGTGGGAGACCTGGGTTCAATTCCTGGATTGGGAAGATCCCCTGGAGGAGGGCATGGCAACCCACTCTAGTAGCAACCCACTGCCTGGAGAAACCCCATGGACAGAGGAGCCTGGCAGGCTACAGTCCATGGGGTCGCAGAGAGTGGGACACGACTGAGCGACTCAGCAGCAGCAGCAGTGTTAACTGTATTCACTTTGTTGTCCGGCAGATCTCTAGAACTTTCTCATCTTGCAGAACTGAAACTTGATACACGTGTAATAGCACCTCTCTATTTCCCATACCCCCACCCCCCCGGCAACCACCATTCTACTTTGTTTCTATGCTTTGACTGCTTTAGATGTCTCACCTGAGTGGAATTATACAGTACTTGTCAGGTTTATTTCACTTAGCATAATGTCCTTAAGGTTCATCCATGTTATAGCATGTGACAGGATTTCTTTTCTTAAGGCTGAATAATATTCTACTGTTACGTATAGACCACATTATCTGTTCCTCTATTAATGGATGTTTGAATTGTTTCTACCTTTTGGCTGTTGTGAATAATGCTGCTATAAACATGAGTGTGAAAATGTCTCATCAAGGTCCTGCTTGCATTTCTTTTGGATGTAAACCTCAGTGTGGAATTGGTGGGGCATATGGTGATTCTGTTTTTAGTTTTTTAGGGAACTTGCATACTGTTTTCCATAGCACCTGCACCATTTTACATTCATATCAACAGTGCTCCACTTTCTCCACATCCTCACTGCAACACTCATTTCAGAGGGTTTTGTTTCTTTGCCATTCTAGTAGGTGTGAAATGGTATCTAACTATAGTTTGATTTTCATTGCCTTGATTACTAGTGATATTGACCATCTTTTCATGTACTATTGACCGCATGTATGTTGTCTTTGGAGAAATGCCTGTTTAGTTCTCTTGCCCATTTTTTAATCAGGTCTTTTGTTTCCTTGTTGGTGTTGAGTTGTAGTTTTTTGTATATTCTAGATATTATCTCCATATCAGGGACATTTTATTTTTTTAGATACTTATTTTTTTATTTAAATATTTGCAATATTTTCTACAATTTCATAGGTTGTCTTTTCACTCTGCTAATAATGTTCTTTGCATAGACGTGTTCATTTTTTGTGTAGTCTAATTTATGTTTTTTTTCTTTTGTCACTTGGACTGTTGATATCACATCCAGGAAACCACTTCCAAGTCCAGTGCCATGAAGCTTTCTTCCCATGTTTTCTTATAAGAATTTTATAGTTTTAGCTCTGACATTGAGGCATCTGTTTCTCCTGAGGCATTTCTCCTTGGCTTGTAGGTGGCAGCCTTCTTGCTCTGTCCTCACATGCCTGTTCCTCTGTGTGCAGGCATCCCTGCTTCCTCTTTCTCTCCTTGTAAGGACATCAGTCATACTGGGCTAGGGTCCCACCCTTATGATCTCATTTTACCTTAATTACCCTTTATAAAACCTTATAAAAGCCCTATCTCCAAATGTAGTTTCACTGGGGATTAGGGCTTCAACATATAAAGCCCTTAATCTGGTTGAGTAAGTTCTTTTTCCTTTCCTAGCTAACTGAGAGTCCTCATTATGAAAATCTGTTAAACTTTATTAAATGCTTTTCCCATATCTTCAAAATGCTCATATAGTTTTACTCATTTTGTTAATATGATTATATTGATAGACTTTAGGGTGTTAAAATCAATCTTACACTTCTGGGACAAATCTCAGGAGGTTGTGATATATTACCATTTTAATATATTGTTCATAAATACTTTGTTAAGAATTTTTGCTTTTTTGTTCATGATGAATATTTGTTTATATTTCTCCCGTGGTGTTTGTATTTCTCCTGTGGTATTATCTGGTCTCACATAATGAACTAGAATGTTCCTTTTCAGTTTTCCAGAAGAGTTTGCATAGGATTAGGTTACTGCTTCCTTAAATACTCACTAGAATTTGCCTGTGCAGTCACATGGGCCAGGATGCTTGTGTGTGTGTGTGTATGGGGAGAGGACTGTCATTACAAATTTGACTTGTTCAGTTGCTATAGGGCTAAACATGAATATATGCTATAGGGCTATTTCTTCTGGGTTGGTGTTTGTAATTTTTGCCTTTCAAGGAATTTGTCCATTTTCTTTTGGCTATAAAACTTAGGGTAATATTATTCCCTTGTGTTTTTAATGTCTGTGTGATAGATAATGTTGTACACTCTTTCACTTTTTATATTGGTAATTTATGTCTTCTCTTTTTTTCAAAGATCAATCTTCCTAGCACTTTGTCACTTTTATTTTTCCAAGTGATTGATTTCATTCTCTTGATTTCATTGAAATTTTTCTCATGCTTTTGCTATTTCTTTGATTTTCGTTTGTTTTAAAGAATTTCTCTGTGTTTTGGGCTTAATTTGCTCTATTTTGTAGTTTCTTAAGGTTGAAGCTTAGATTATTCAAATTACCATACAATTCAAAATATATTCTAATTCCTGTTGTGATTTCTTCTTTGAACCAATGGATGTTTGGGAGTGTGTTGTTAAATTCCCAAATAATTGGAGTTTTCATGATTGTGTTTTTGACTTATAGTTTCATTTTGGTCATTGCACATATTCTATATGATTTCCATCTTGTCAAATTTATTGAGACTTGCTTGATGACTCTAATATGGATTATTGTGGAGAATGCAGTAGAGAATAACGTGTATTTTGCTCTTGTTGGCATGTCCTATAAACATTCAGTCATGATAGTTGATATTGTTGTTTAGATGTTTTGTGTCTTGCTGACTTTTTTTTTCATTGTGTCAATTGCTGAGAGAATGGTGTTTAAGCTCCAAATATATCTGTAGCATTATTTATTTCTGTTATTGATCACACACATATTTATGATTGTTCTCTTCCTGATTAATTGACCCTTTTATCATTATGTGGTGGCCATCTTTATCTCCTGTAATAATGCATTTTGTTTTGAAATCTATTCTGTTTGATATTAATATAACCTTTCAGCCCTTTTTATGGTTACTGTTTGCATAATATCTCTTTTTGTATCTACTTTCAACCTACCTATATATTTATTTTCTGTAGAACTCTTGTAGATAGTGTATTTTTGGGTCCCTGTTAACCATTCTGACATTTTTTGCCTTTTAATTAGATTTCTTTTGAGCTTGTGGTACACTTTTTTGGATTGTATCACTAATGTTAAGTTCTAGAGATCCTGGATCCTATTATTTTTCTCCATTGAAGGTTATTCCATTGTTTCAGGTCACTTTCGTGGCTAGGTTTGGATTGTAAGCTCTGTTTCTCCTACAGCAGCTCTGGTCTGCATTCAGCTAGGATGGTGTCCAGTGACTGCTTGGAATCTATTTTCTACACATCAGTAAGAGATGTTAGCAGAGTTGGGGAATCCCGTCTTGCTCTTTCCTTTGGGAGACTCCCCTACTGTCTCTAGTATTTGTGGCTGCCCAGCTTTGCTTTTTTAATTTCCAAAGACAGACTGTTATCCAAGTACACCCTACTGCTGTTTTGTCTCCCCCCGGGATGTGCTACTTTCAGGTGAACTGTCTTGGGGATCGGAAGTGTTAGTCACTCAGTTGTGTCCGAGTCTTTGCTACCCTCTGAACTGTAGCCCACCAGACTCCTCTGTCCGTGGGACTCTCCAGGCCAGAATACTGGAGTGGACTGCCATTCCCTTCTCCAGAGTATCTTCCCAACCCAGGGATCGAACCTGGGTCTCCTGCATTGCAGGTGATTCTTTACCACCTGAGCCACTTGGGAAGCTGGACTCGGTTGCAAGGTGATGTGCTCTCCCATCGCGTCGGCCAGCCCTCTTTCAGACTCCAGCTCTTCCTTTTCTACTCCTCATGCTTTTACACGCAGTTTATTTTCTATACTCACGTCAAACAAAAGGTTCAGGAGAGTGGCATGAGTTAGAAACTGGAGCTCTGCTATTTAAAGGACTTTATAGCCCAAGTGCATGCTATGTTAAATATTTAATAGGATAAGGGAAAAACTATATACCTAGTGTATATTATTAGTATTTACTTTGAGTAATGAAGCATATGAAAGCCAGACTTGGTGTAGATAAGCTACAGTGCATTTGGTACTCCCAACATTATCACTTTTTTCTCAGTATTTTAAATGTTTACTTGGGTATTATTGTCATGTTAATAGTGTTGATTTTATGTGTAGATCATTTAAGGGTTCTGTTTTACGGGCATGAATAGTATTGTCTTACTGACTTCTTTATATCCAAGGTAAAATCCACTGATAGCTGCCTCTTCTTTATTAAATGCTTCGATGACACTGTTCATAGCTTCAGGGTTCCCAAGAACAGCCTTCAGCAGACAAGAGAGGTAATTTTATGGATTTATTTGTCTTTCATAAAGCAATGTTTAAGGACATAAAGAATATCAAATAGGCTCAATATTAACATCTGCCCTCTTGTTGATTATGCCTTTTTAATGGGAGTGATAATAACAAAACTTTTGAAATTTGACTTATGAATTAATTCCATATCAACATATACCTGCAGGTATTTTCTCTTTTTTTAAGATTTTCCTTCTGTGAAAGTAAGGGGCCCTTAGTGGTTTTAGAAAAAAGCCTAAATGATTATTCAGTCCGCCCCTGAGTTTATAGGTGAGGAAACTGAAGACAGTGAGGTTGAAGTGCCCTCTTACAGTCATGCAACTGGCGAGTGACAGAGCCTGGCTCCAGCCCAGGTGTTCTGATTTATTACACTGTAGATTCAGCCTCTCTCTCTGGTAATTTGAATGATAGCGGCAAGCAAGAAAATTGGGATTGATGTGACAAAAATGCATTGTGTAGTTATTTAATGGAGACTCCATATTCCTTTAGATCAAGGCAGTATTGTAAACTTACCTTGTTTTTTATAAATTATGTAAGGAGTTAAAAGGATCTGTCTTCCAGGGGCTTCCCTAAGTAGTGGGCTTCCCTGATAGCTCAGTTGGTAAAGAATCTGCCTGCAATGCAGGAGACCCCGGTTTGATTCCTGGGCTGGGAAGATCTGCTGGAGAAGGGATAGGCTGTCCACTCCAATATTGTTGGGCTTCCCTGGTGGCTTAGCTGGTAAAGAATCCGCCTGCAATGTGGGAGGCCTGGGTTCAATCCCGGGGCTGGGAAGATCCCATGGAGAAGAGAACAGCTACCCACTTCAGGATTTTTGGCCTGGAGAATTCCATGGACTGTATAGTCCATGGGGTTGCAAAGAGTCAGACATGACTGAGCAACTTTCCCTTTTCCCTAAGTAGTGTAGTGTATAAGAATCTGCTTACCAGTGCGGGGGACATGGGTTCGATCCCTGGTCTAGGAGGATCCTATGTAACACCTGCTGAGCCTGTGCTCTGAAGCCCAGGAGCCTTAGCTACTGAGCCCATGTTCCCTAGAGCCTGTGCTCTGCAACAAGAGAAGCCGCCACCACGAGAGGCCCTCCCACAGCTGGAGAGTACCCCCGTGCTCTGCTGCTGGAGAAAAAGCCTATGCAGCCAAAAATAAATATATAAAATAAAAATTAAAAAATGTGTTTTCCAGAATGATTAACTTTTGCCTTGCAGAGAACACTAAGCAGTCCAAACCATGTCTGCCGTAACGTTTCGTAAAAGGGTAAGATTTCATCCTGAGAAATGAGATAGAAGTTAGGTATTTTTAGGGCAAACATTCCATCATTTTGTAAATCACTGATTTTTTTAAAACAGTACAAGTTAAAACAAGGCTATTTTTGGCTCTCTTAAAATGATCCGAGTTTCTTGTGCCTATGGCAGCTTAGTAAATTGTTGCTAGTTGTATTATTATGCAACAACTTATTCAACAGAGTTGCGAACCTATAATTCTTAAGTGAAAAATACTCCACCCATTGTTCTGTTTTTGTAATGTGTTTCAGTATTAATATGAATGAATACGAAAACTTACAGATGATGTTTTTTAAAGGATTGGGAAAATTTTTATCCAGACATGTCATGAACAAGAGACCTGCATCGTTACTTTCTTTTTCTTTTCATCGTTACTTTGTTGTTGGGTGTATTTTGCTTTGCTTTTTTTTTTTTTTTTTTTTTTTGAAGCCATGATACTTTTTTTCTCCATGTAAATTTTATGCTTTTCAGATTGTTGTCATAATATGTGTTTCTAGTTAAAAGTGTATTTCACTTAATTAAATCATTGGACTATCTCAGGACTGGCTGGAAGCAATAGAAGAGCATTCTGCTTACAGCACGCACTATTGTTCCCAAGACCAAATGACTGATGACGAAGAGGATGATGCAGTTTCTGCTGTAGACTTGAAGGAATCCTTAGAGGTAGGTGGAAAAGGTAACTTGACCTGTACAGCTAGCTCTATCACTCAGGTTTTACTAAGAATATTTTTCTTAACATGAGGTTTAAAAATTAAGATTTCTGTCCACAATGCAAATAGTATTACTCTTTTTGTAATATTCTTCTGCTACTTATATTGTCTCTCTTATGTAATAACTATCAAATATCTGTAAATAGGCTGTAATGATAGGCTTGTGCCTATGTATATCTTTTTTGGTTAAAATGTTTATGCTGTGATCAGACTGTCATTTTCTTTGAAAGCTGCCGCCAGGAGGGGAGGCATGCACTGCTTGCCTTACTGCCCTTTATGACTTCACTGTATATTTCAGAGTTTAAATAATGCAACCATAGTGATACCTTCCCTGGTCTGTAGTTTCATTTAAAAGCAGGTGTAATCTCTAACTTCCTTGATTAGAGGTAAGGTTAAAGCATCAGTGATGAATGGAGAGGCCCTCATCTGAAGTAACATCAATGCCTCATCCATAGAGACATACCAACATACGTAATTGAAATGAAATAGGTACCTTTTTTCTTGGCATCAGTTTTGTGGCTATACCTTTTAAATGAATGGGTTTGGAAGAATTAGAACTATAAAAGGATAATGTGTTTTGATTTAAATAATTAGAACATGTGAATTTGCCTACTAAATTTAATCTTTTTTTAAAATGAAATGAATTTATTGCAGAATTTGAATGTTTCTACATCAACAATTTTAGTGAATTTAAGTTTACTAATTTCTAAGGAGTTTTATTGACTTAAAGATCTATCAACTTAAAATAAGAGATTCAGGTATTTTGAATCCCTAATCTTATTATGGAACATGAAAAAATGTGAGCCCTTCGATGTTTGTTGAAGACATTCCCCAGAAGTTGACTGTTACCTTACCAGCACCCCTTCTCTTTTAAAGCTGAATATGTAACATGACAACCATAAACATAATTTTCAGATCGGTGAACTGTGCAAAAGTAACATGTAGCAGAACGTCTAAATAACATTAAAACTGTTCAAATAAATAAAGAAGGTTTAAATATCTGTACTCAAAGTCATGTTAGACAAGTAAAAAATAAAACTGTGCTAAATATTTTAACTTTTAATCAGTGTTCCTTAAATGAAAAGAACTCCTTCTCTATTTATGTACCCTCAACAAAAGGGTAACTAATAAAACCTGGAAGGGCTTACAAGGCACGACAACTTCTTTCCCAGGATTATGGTAATTTTAAGACCTTTTTAATGGAAGCTACAGGTAAAATATAAGCATACTAAGTTGCATATCATTAAAAAAAACTTTCTTGAAGAAATGTTTCTTCTTTAGCTTTTCAAATTTTGGAGTTATCAAGCACAACTCTACCTTTTATTTCTTAGTTGAATATTGTGTTCTTATGTTAACTTTAAAGTCATGAGATTTTTGCCTTCTGGATTTTATAGCACCTGAAGTCAATGAGAGTTTGAGCCACTGTTAAGTACTTGAGGTTTTGCAGGTTTACACATACCTTTTTCTAGCAGAAGTGGAATGCTAATTCTGAGAATCTTCACTCTGTCTTAGTTTCTGGAGGTTGGTCAGAAAAGGTAAAATCTGACATGAGCCTGAATTATAGCTTGTGGTAGACCTGCTCCAGAACACCCTCAGTCCTTGTACTCTTAGGTTGCAGAGAAATACTGGGACCAATTTGTGAAATAGATCTATTCTAGATGTCTATAGACTTCCTAAAGGAAATGAGGAACTCTCGAACTGGAATGTTCTGAAATTACCTGAATTAACATATAATTAACCTCATTGCCTCAACATGCTTTTGAACAAGTAGACTTATAAGAAATTGGGGGATTAGGGGAGTGTCCACAGAGTGACTATGTCATAGGATGCTCTTGGTCCCATTATACCTCTTCAATGAGGGGTCTTCAGAAACTTAAAACATTTTGTCTTAGCCCTCAGTCTGTCACTGTCTTGAGGTTTGGCCTACAGGGAGAAAAGCTGTAAGACAAATCATAAAAATATTGTATTGGCCTTACAGTTGTTGCCTTCATGGCATCTTGAAAATAGTTCAGAAATAAAAACTGGAAGAGAAATTCAAGCAAGTGTTGGTATAGAACTTTACTGTCTAGTATGATTGCTACTAGAAACATATGACTATTTACATTTAAATGAATTAAATGAAAAATCCAGTAACTTTTTTTTTTTAATTTAATTTTCGGAGCTGTGCTGGGTCTTCATTGCTGTACTTGTAGCAAGCGGGAGCTACTATCCAGTTGCAGTGCACCAGCTTCTCATTGTGGTGGCTTCTCTCACTGCAGAGCACAGGCTCTAGGGCGCATGGGCTTCAGTAGTTGCAGTTCGTGGTCTTCAAAGCACAAGCTGAACATACTGGCGCATGGGCTTAGTTGCTCCATGACATGTGGGATCTTACCTTGACCTGGAATCTAACCTGTGTCTCCTGCATTGGCAGGTGGCTTCTTTACCACTGAGCCACCAGGGAAGTCCTAGTTCCTTATTTTAATTAGCCACATTTCAAGTGTTCAGCGTTTTGGACTCTTTTGTTGACTATGAGGGGTACTCCATTTCTTCTAAGGGATTCTTGCCCACAGTAGTAGACATAATGGTCATCTGAGTTAAAATTCACCCATTCCAGTTCATTTTAGTTCACTGATTCTTAAAATGTTGATGTTCACTCTTGCCATCTCCTATTTGACCACTTCCAATTTACCTTGATTCATGAACCTAACATTCCAGGTTCCTATGCAGTATTGTTCTTTACAGCATCAAACTTTGACTTCCATCACCAGTCACATCCACAACTGGGTGTTGTTTTCACTTTGGCTCTGTCTCTTCATTCTTTCTGGAGTTATTTTCCCACTGTTCTCCAGTAGCATTGGGCACCTACCGAACATCTTTGAGTGTCCTGTCTTTTTGCCTTTTCATACTGTTCGTGGGGTTCTGAAGGCAAGAATACTGAAGTGGTTTGCCATTCCCTTCTCCAGTGGACCACATTTTGTCAGAACTCTCCACCATCACCAGTCCGTCTTGGATGGCCCTACATGGCATGGCTCATAGTTTCATTGAGTTAGACAGTGCTGTGGTCCATGTGATCAGTTTGGTTAGTTTTCTGTGATTGTGGTTTTCATTTTCTCTGGCCTCTGATGGAGAAAGATAAGAGGCTTATGGAAGCTCCCTGATGGGAGAGACTGACTGAGGGGAAAACTGGGTCTTGTTCTGGTGAGTGGGGCCATGCTCCATAAATCTTTAATCTAATTTTCTGTTGATGGGCAGGGCTATGTTCCCTCCCTGTCGTTTCACCTGAGGCCAAACTGTGGTGGAGGTAATGAAGATAATGGTGACCTCCTTCAAAATTTCCCAAGCATGCACTGCTGCACTCAGTGCCCTGAACCCTGCAGCAGGCCACTGCTGACCCACACCTCTGCTGGAGACTCCTGGACACTCACGGGCAAGTCTGGGTCAATCTCTTATGGGGTCATTGCTCCTTTCTCCTGGGTCCTGGTGCACACAAGGTTTTGTTTGTGCCCTCCAGGAGTCTGTTTCCCCAGTCCTGCATAAGTTCTGGTGGCTCTGTGGTGGGGTTAGTAGCGACCTCCTCCAAGAGGGCTTATGTCATACCCAGGTCTGCTGCACCCAGAGCCCCTGCCCCTGTTGCAGGCCGTTTCTGACCTGTACCCCCGCTGGAGACACTCTAACACTCAAAGGCAGTTCTGGCTCTGTGGGGTCTCCTGATGTGCACAAGGTTTTGTTTGAGCCCTCTGAGCATTTCTGGCAGGTATGGGGTTTGATTCTAAATGTAGTTTTGCTCTTCCTACTGTCTTTCTGGGGCTTCTCCTTTGCCCTTGGACTTGGGTTCTTTTTTTTGGTGGGATCCAACATTCTTCTGTCAACAGTTGTTCAGCAGTGAGTTGTAATTTTGGAGTTCTCACAAGAGAAGATGAGCACATGTCCTTCTCTCCACCATCTTGCAAGCTAAAGGTGGTACTTGGATGCAGTCTCAAAAACGACAGAATGGTGTCTGTTCATTTCCAAGGCAAACCATTCAGTGTCAGTATTCCAAGTCTGTGCTCCAACCAGTAATGCTGATGAAGCTGAAGTTGATAGGTTCTATGAAGACCTATAAGACCTTCTAGAACTAACACCCAAAAAAGATGTCCTTTTCATTATAGGGGACTGGAATGCAAAAGTAGGAAGTCAAGAAACACCTGGAGTAACAGGCAAATTTGGCATTGGAGAACAGAATGAAGCAGGGCAAAGGATAATACAGCTTTGCCAAGGGAACACACTGGTCATAGCAAACACCCTCTTCCAACAACACAAGAGAATATTCTACACATGGACATCACCAGATGGTCAACATCAAAATCAGATTGATTATTTTCTTTGCAACCAAAGTCAGAGAAACTCTATACAGTCAGCAAAAACAAGACCGGGAGGTAACTGTGGCTCAGATCATGAACTCCTATTGCTAAATTCAGACTTAAAGAAAGTAGGGAAAACCACTAGAGCATTCAGGTATGATCTAAATTAAACCCCTTACGATTATACAGTGGAAGTGAGAAATAGATTCAAGGGGTTAGATCTGATAGAATGCCTGAAGAACTATGGATGGAGGTTCCTGACATTGTACAGGAGGCAGGGATCGAGACCATCCCCAAGAAAAAGATACGCAGAAAGGCAAAATGGTTGTCTAGGAGACCTTACAAATAGTTGAGAAAAGAGAAGCAAAAGGCAAAGGAGAAGAGGAAAGATACACCCATTTGAATGCAGAGTTCCAAAGAATAGCAAGGAGAGATAAGAAAGTCTTCCTCAGTGATCAATGCAAAGAAATAGAGGAAAACAATAGAATGGGAAGGACTAAAGATCTCTTCAGGAAAATTACAGATATCAAGGGAACATTTCATGCAGAGATGGGCACAATAAAGGACAGAAATGATATGGACGTAACAGAAGCAGAAGATAATAATAAGTGATGACAAGAATACACAGTAGAACTGTACAAAGAAGATCTTTTTGACCGAGATAACCACAATGATGTAATCACTCGCCTAGAGCCAGACATCCTGGAATGCGAAGTCAAGTGGGCCTTAGGAAGCATAACTATGAACAAAGCTAGTGGCGGTGATGGAATTTCAGCTGAACTATTTCAAATGCTAAAAGATGATGCTGTGAAAATGCTGCACTCAAAATGCCAGCAAATTTGGAAAACTTGGCAGTGGCCACAGGACTGACAAGGTCAGTTTTCATTCCAATCCCAAAGAAGTGAAAGTAAAGTTTCTCAGTCATGTCCGACTCTTTGCAACACCATGGACTGTAGCCTACCAGGTTTCTATGTCCATGCGATTTTCCAGGCGAGGGTACTGGAGTGGCTTGCCATTTCCTTCTCCAGGGGATCTTCCCAACCCAGGAATTGAACCCTGGGCTCCCACACTGCAGGCAGATGCTTTACCATCTGAGCCACCAGGGAAGCCCAAAGAAAGGTGATGCCAAAGAATGCTCAAGCCGCCGCACAGCTACACTCATCTCACACGCTAGCAGAGTAATGCCCAAAACTCTCCAGGCCAGGCTTCAACAGTATACGAACCATGAACTTCAGATGTTCAAGCTGGATTCCGGAAAGACAGAGGATCCAGAGATCAAATTGCCAACATCCATCGGGTCATCAGAAGAGCAAGAGAGTTTCCGAAAAACATGTACCTCTGCTTTACTGACTACACCAAAGCCTCTGACTGTGTGGGTCACAACAAACTGTGGAAAATTCTTAAAGAGATGCGAATACCAAGCCAGCTTACCTGTCTCCTGAGAAATCTGTGTGAAGGTCAAGAGGCAACAGTTAGAACTGGACGTAGGACAGCAGACTGGCTCCAAGTTGGGAAAGGAGTGCATCAAGGCTGTATATTGTCACCCTGCTTATTTAACTTATATGCAGAGTACATCATGTGAAATGCCGGACTGGATGAAGCACATGCTGGAATTAAGATTGCCAGTAGAAATATCAATAACTTCAGATATGCAAATAACACCACCCTTATGGCAGAAAGTGAAGAAGACTAAAGAGCCTCTTGATGAAAGTGAAAGAGGAGAGTGAAAATGTTGGCTTAAAACTCAACATTCAAAAAACTTAGATCACGGCATCCAGTCCCATCACTTCATCACAAATAGATGGGAAAACAATGGAAACAGAGACTTTGTTTTTGGGGGGGGGGCTCCAAAATCACTGCAGATGGTGACTGCAGCCATGAAATTAAAAGATGCTTGTTCCTTGGAAGAAAAGTTATGACCAACTTAGATAGCATATTAAAAAGCAGAGACATTACTTTGCCAACAAAGGTCCATCTAGTCAAGGCTATGGTTTTTCCAGTAGTCATGTATGGATGTGAGAGTTGGACTATAAAGAAAGCTGAGTGTGAGGAATTGATGCTTTTGAACTGTGGTGATGAGGAAGACTCTTGAGAGTCCCTTGGACTGCAAGGAGATCCAACCAGTCCATCCTAAAGAAGATCAGTCCTGGGTGTTCATTGGAAGGACTGATGCTGAAGCTGAAACTCCAATACTTTGGCCACCTGATGAGAAGAGTTGACTCATTTGAAAAGACCCTGATGCTGGGAAAGATTGAAGGTGGGAGGAGAAGGGGCCGACAGAGGATGAGATAGTTGGATGGCATCACCGACTCGATGGACATGAGCTTGAGCAAGCTCCAGGAGTTGGTGATGGACAGCGAAGCCTGGCGTGTTGCACTCGATGGGGTTGCAGTGTCGGACACAACTGAGTGACTGACCTGAGCAGGTACTCAATAGTCACATGTGGCTTTCAGCTTGGAGAATGCAGATATAGAATGTTTCAGTCATCATAGAAGGTTCTTTTGGATCAAACTGGGATGGGCTCTTATATTTGAGGTGGCACTAGGAAAGTGGGGGTTTTATTCATTGAGGATATCTTGATTCTTAAAAGCTCTGAACTATACCTGTTTTAAGAAGTAATGAACAGATGATGCAAAATTCTAAACATATGAGAAAGTGATGTCAGACTTTCTTGACTGAAGAATAAATGATTCCTAATTAAAGTGAATGTGCCGGAAGATGAGTGTACAACAACTCAAAGCTGATGAGTGGTATCCATACAAGAAATCATGGAAGGTATATACATATATATATAGATAGATATGTTTAAGATTTACAGCTAAGTGAATAGGGCGTAGTGTAAAAATCTAATATGTAATATGCTTCTGGGCTTCCCTTGGCTCAGTGGTAAAGAACCCACCTGCCAAGCAGCAGAAGTGGGTTCAATCCCTGCATCGGGAAGATCCCCTGGAGAAGGAAATGGCAACCCACTCTAGTATTCCTACCTGGGAAATCCCATGGACAGAGGAGCCTGGCTGATTCCCGGAAGCGCAAAGGCCGACTGCGTAACCCAGGGATTATTAGCCTCTTTCCTTCTTTCACTTTCTCATCGTCGACTCTGGACCACCATGTTCCAGTCCATTAAAGGACCCCAACAGGGTTGCAAAGAGTTGGACATGACTTATCGACTACACAACAACAATATGCTTCTACATGGGAGAAAGAAATCAGGGCTGTACAGTTGAGTAGGTGATACCATCCTAGGAAAGATGCGAAAGTATTAGCAGTTGTTGCTTTGAGACTGGGAAAGGGAGAAAACGTGGACTGTAGGACTGATTAGTAAGTGAGGGAGAACTGTCTTTCTCATTCTCTCTGTATATATACACACACTTTGTGTGAATAACTAATATAGAATACAACATTAAGAATATTAGAGATCACCAGGTACCAGAAAGAATCGGTGTGCCGTGGACTGGCTTAGACTGAGGGAAGATGGAGTATGGGGTTATCCTTGAAGTGGATTTGACTGGAGTTTGGAAAGTTTGGATATCAGTACGGGGCTTCAGGGCTCAGGATGCTGACTGTTGTGTGCAGAGGAAGGTTGTCTGGGTTCTACAATCCATTAATTTTAAAATTTAAATGTTATTAAGGTACAGTTTTTCTGTTAAAATGAGGGCATTGTAGCATCTTCAGTTTGATGTGTTTAGACAAATACCCTGTGCAGCCACCACTTCTATCCAGGGGTGGAATGTTTTTATCATTTCAAAAAGATCTCCATTCCCCTTCCAGAAGTGTTCTCTACTCCATCTGAGACAGCCACTGAGCTGCTCTGTCATCACAGTCTTTGTCAGCTTTGCCCATTCTAGGATTCCAGCTACATGGAATCACACCATATGTCTCTTTGGTGCCTGTCATCTTTCACCCATGATGTTGTGTGTATCAGTAGTTTCTTTTTATTGATGAGTAGAAGGCAGTCTGCTTTGGTCCTTTTTTTAAAAATTGAAGTGTAATTGATTTATAGTGTTATGTTAGTTTCTGGTGTACATCAAAGTAATTCAGTTATACATTTACATACATACCTTTTCTTACTGTTTTCCATTATGGTTTATTACAGGATGTTGAATATAGTTGCCTGTGCTGTACAGTAGGACCTTATTGTTTATTTTATATGTAATAATTTATATCTACTAATGCTTTGGCTCTCAATTAACCAACTATGGGATTGTCTGTATGTGGCAAATAGGCTGGAATTAATGACCTGGCTCCTACCCTAACCGCTCCTCTGTAGATGCCTACTCCATTGATACACATTTTTGAACTGTCTCGTATATCAGGATTGACAAAGTAGTTTAACATCAACTTAAAACCAACAGCAGAACTCTGGATGGGAAGAAGTAGCAGCAGGAGACCTGTGTCCTGAGTGGGGCCCAGCTGCTACCCAGGCATCTGCCACCCTCTGTGGCTGAGGTCTGTGGGTGTGCTCCTGTTCTTGGGTTCTGTGCCAGGTATCCTGGGTAGGAAATACTGTCACACTTCAGCTATAAGAACACTGCTCGCATGAGAGCTCATTTATGTAGGGTCAATAAAAATGGAAACCTAAGAAGAGTCCCTGATATAAGAAGTGTAGCATAGAAGTCAGTGAGATACCATGCTGGGCTCTGTGGAGAATGTATGAACATTAACCTTCCTAAATCCTGGTGGCTCCGACGGTAAAGAATCTGCCTGCAATGCAGGAAACCCGGGCTCGATCCCTGGATCAGGAAGACCCCCTTGAGAAGGAAATAGCAACCCACTCCAGTATTCCTGCCTGGAGAATTCCATGGACAGACGCGGGCTATAGTCTATGGGGTGGCAGAGTCGGGCATGGCTGAGAGACTGAGCATGCACACACTATTAGATTTTTAGGTTTTTGTACGATAACCAGTAGGCACTAAGAGGAACTGATGACAAATTGGAGAATGTGGATTTTTAAAAATTGTGTATATGATGCTGCTGCTTCTTCTTAGCATCAATTAAACGACATTAATTGTTTAGAATAGCAGATACCTGTTTGTATACAACTGTGAAATAGCATGTGTAGATGGACTCTTCTCCAGCTGACCTACCGAGTAACTCTTAAGTAAATTGTGGATCAGGGTAAATTTCTTTGCTGTTAGAGATGCTGAAGGATGATGAATGTAATTCCGGCATTTGAGGTTGATGCAGGAGAGTATTTCTTGTCTCTAATTGTAACCACAGGAACTACGATTATAGACTCACAGTCTGCAAATGAAGCTAGTGTTTGCTTTTGTGCACCCAGTGAACTTTTCCCCATAGAAAAAAAGAGACAGAAAACAGTAGTATTGATGTGCACATGGGCAGGGGTATTAAATATGTATAGAGTGAAATGACAATTTTCTATTAATAAATTATGAGTGATACATTTGGTTGTGCAGTGCATGTTTTCAGTGGCCCCTGATCGACTTTTTTCTTGCCTTAAATGTGTATTTAAAGACTGTGTCTGAAAGAATTACCCAGCATATCGTTTCTGTTTTTGTGGTGGCACAGAAAGGTACTGGCACAATGTAGGTATTCTTCCTATCCCCCTCCCCCCCAAAAAAATGAACCACATTTTTATGTTGTTGGAGCTCTCAAAATGGAGTAATGTACATTTTAGAGAGAACATTGCCTGTCACTAATGTGGTACCATGATTAATTCTGCTGTGGTTGAGCTGAGTTGAATCACTGAAAGATTTACAGGTGGGAAGCATGCGTACCTCTATCACCTTGGCACATAGGTCTGATTTAGGGGGAGTAAAAATGTTGGGTGATGAGCCAGTTGATGTTAGGAATACAAAGTAGAGAAGATTCCTGTGTGCACGCTCAGTCATGTCCAACTCTTTGCTGCGCCTTGGACTATAGCTCGCCAGGCTCATCTGTCCATGGGATTCTCCAGGTAAGAATACTGCAATGGATTGCCATTTCCTCCTCCAGGGTATCTTCTCGATCTAGGGATCAAACCCTGGTCTCCTGCTTGGCAGACGGATTCTTTACCACTGAGCGACCAGAGATGAACTCATAGGCTTAATGTATTACTCAACCTACAACAGTGTGATAATCTTGATAAGGTCAAGGTTCTCAGAATATTTTCTTATTGCATAACCAACCAACTTTACAATGATGATTTTCTTGCTTCTTATTCTTGCTTCTTAGTTTCCTTTAAAGGGAAACTAAAAAAAACTTATTTCAGAATTACATTGTTAGATTTACCTGATTTTTCGTTTTTGGACTTACAAGTCTATACTAAAATGGGATGCAGTTTACATCATGAAACTCTGTATGTTTTGCTTTTACGGATCTAAATATGTAGAAATTTCAGATTACACGGAAGACTGCTTTACTTTATTTTCATAAGCTTTCACTGACTGAAAAAATGTCCTTCTGGTTTGATTATGTGGGGGCTGTGCTCACTTAGATTTGCTGAACGAAAATCCGGTTGTGGTTTCCAAATGTTAGTACCATCTGGATTTTTTCAAACAAAAACAATTTCTAAAAAATATTCTTAATGAGTGCATTTTATAATTTCTCGATGAATTTAATCAAGCCCACTAAGTGTGAATAAATCAGAAATCTGTCAGATATATATTGTGTAATGAGTTATTACAAGTAATTGATAAAGTGTAGTATCTACTTGTTGAATGTATTTAAAATTTAGAATTTTTTTTTATTAATCTGTACATGGTTATATTCTGTTTCTGAGGCGGTTTTCTCTCACCCTTTTCTCTTTGTTAGGAACCTGTCTCAGTTATTACAGTATATCAGCCTATGAGATAAAAAGTTGCAATGGCAACATTAAAGCATGTACTGTAAAAATTCTGTATTTAACTTTTCTTTTGTTTTCTTTTCCAGAAAGCACAGATATGCCAACAGAGACTAGATAGAGAAATATCCAACTTTCTCAAGATGATCAAGGAGTGTGACATGGCTCAAGGTAAAAAAAAATAAAACCCCACTCTTTAAGACACCCATCATCATAGATGTTCACCCTTGTTGGTTATACATTACAGATAATTTTTGGTTTTGAATTCAGAATTGTATTTGAAAAACAAAGTTAACCTTCTGGGGCTGTAATTCATTTTGGCTATGCAGTGAGAGCTCTGTTTATGAATCCCAGAAGACTTGGGTTTTGGAGTCAAATTGTCTTACATTTGAATCCTTGTTCTGCCACTTATTAGTTGTTACTTTTAAGCGGGACAGTTAATTTCTCAGAGGTTTAGTTTCTCTGTCTGTAAAATGAAGGGGTCAGCAGTTCCCAGGTCTTGGTCTTTACCATTCTGTGAACGTATACATGAATTTGTCTAATGATTAATCTCCTTTTCAAAAGTAAATTTTTACGCCTTTACTTTTCTTTAGTTATGAATTACCAAGAGTTAATTATAAATACTCCAGAAATCAAAATACAACCCAGTGCAAAATAAAAAAATCCCAATATAAAATCTAATATGCAAATTAGGTTTTGAGAAAAAGTTGATTATTTTGTAAATTAAATAGTTATAGTGTGCCTTAGACTTGAGACTCTTAACAGTTTGTTTAGACTTCAGCTATGATACATTTGTAAATAACTTCACTAAAATTTAATCAACTTAGTTGTCTATGAGATTATGACTGTATCAATTTTAATCATGATCGAGTTTGTATGTGCCCAGGGAAGGTGAAGAAATGTTGATATCAGAGTAAACTGAGCATAAAAGTTCTGTATCTTTCCAGATGCACCTCAGGCATCACTTTACTTCAGTTCAGCAGACAATTATTTATATGAGTGATGACAGCTTGGGAAGGATAGCAGTCGTTTTGATTATTAACTGCTAGCTGGAATATTTTATTACTTAGTACTGTTTATGTTCAGTGGGCTTTCAAATAATAACAGCCTCGTTATATTTAATTCACATAAGCCTAGAATTCATCTTTGTGGAGTATATCAGTGACTTTTAGTTTGGTTACAGACTTAGGCAACTGTGACTATCAATGGGCTTTTAAAATACCATCCTCACCAAGAATCATCAAAACTCAGCTGAGATACTAACAACATTTAAAAAGATACGGAAACTGTACAGAGTGAAGTGAAATGTAAAGATTATTTTTTTTCTTCTGAGCCAAAGTAAGAAATTATATCAGAATTACAACCAAATTTTTTTTTTTTCTTTTGAACCTTGAGTCAGATGTCTTGGTTCAGATCATAATGTCAGTCATAATGATGGCATGCATCAGTTGTGCTCTTAAAGACATACATGGTATTCAGTACCAAGAGTGAGTTCACTTTGCACGGTGACATCTGGGAAACTTTGAAAAATTTTTGTGATCTGACAGCACTGTTTCATGTATCTGCAGTAAAAGTCAGTGGGTTTACATGTGAACGATTATAGACATTATTTTCTGAAAGACTGGTATAGATAAATAGAACAACACACACTCAGGAAATAGAGTTGAGATAATTTTATGAATGGAGTTAGTTTTGAAGGTAACTGAGTCTTCTCAATGCCAAGGGATTGTACAGAATAACCTGGCACATGAGTTTTATTAAAGGAAGCTGATAGATACACATCCTACTCCAAACTGCCTACGTAGGTTTCCAGTGACATCTCAAGAGGAAAAACTAAAATGTTTGTGGACAGAATCCAGATCTTGTGGTTGGGATTGTTAGTTGGTTTATGTTTTGGTACAAAATTGTATGAATGTGAACTTGAAGACTCCACGCCCTCTTTCTTACTGCATCTTCTATGGTACACATTCCGCTCTGTGCCACCTGCATCCGGATCACTGCAGCACCTGCCCTTTACTCTCCCTGCTTTCTGGGAACCCCCTCTGCATTCCATGCTTAAAGGGGATTGAGTCAGAAGGCTTTCAGGAACTCTTCCAACTCAAATGCTGTGAAATACTGCATGATTGGTGCCAGATTAATTTTAGAAAGTTACAGTTTAAAAATAATTATAAATGTGGTGGTTTTTTTTTTTTTTTTTTGCCTGAGAAAATCTTTTAAGTGTCCTTGAAACTGCAGAATAAAATACAAACTTTTTATCTTGGCATTTAAGGACGTTCTTAACCTGATCACAAACTGATTTTTTAGGTTTGTTTACAGTTCTTCTCCCCATGATCCCTGTGAACACGTTTGACCAAACACTTGTGTCTTTTGGTCCTCTGTTAAAGTAATACTTTTGTTTTCATGTGTGTGTTAGTCATTCAGTTGTGTCTGACTCTTTTTGACCCCCATGGACTCTAGCCTATTAGGCTCCTCTGTCTATGGGCTCCAGGCAAGAATACTGGAGTGGGTAGCTATTTCCTTCTCCGGGGCATCTTCCTGACCCAGAGATTGAACCTAGGTCTCCCACATTGCAGGCAGATTCTTTACTATCTGCGTCACTGTCGTTTTCATGAGAGGACCTTAAACCTGATTTCTACCTGGATTAATGCTAAAGTTATGTATTTGACATGGACAACACATCATTCAAGGTGTAATGAATGCAGTATTGAAATCGCTACAGTTTTATCTTTACCAAAAACCTGGTTGCAAAAATGAATAAAATCACTCAAACTTATAAAACTTTTGGAAGACTTCCTGAAGGCCATGTAGTCAATCTGTTCTACCTGACAATTCTAAATTTACCCTTAGGTGTAATAGCCAGGTTTTGACCATTGTAAATAATGTTGTATGGTACACTTATATTTGATCACATGACTTTATTACCATAGGATTCTTGGCAATGAGATTAATGGGTAAAAATATATTAATGTTTTTGAACCTATTGATATATACTTATAAGTAACTTTGCTAAAAAGATATTTTACTTTACATGCCAAGTTTGATACATGTACTTTATTGCTTAATGTGTATAGTAAATCCCTGATTGAAAACATTATCATGTTTTTAGTTACAGAAAAGAAAAAAATCTTGAAAAGCACTTTTATTCAACCCACTTACAACTTTAGTCAAACTCCTGGACTTTGAGTTAAGATTCTTATCACCCCCTCACTGTTGCCATACCAGTCCAAGCCACCCTCATCTCCTTTGTGTGCTATTAAAAACAGCCTCCTGATTCAAATCCCACCCATTTCCCTACAGTTCCTGCCCCAGGGATCCTTCTAAAGCACTAGCGGGTTGATACTCTTAGCTCAAAACATCCTTTGCTTCCAAGTCACTTAGAGTCAAAGATGAAGTCCCTCTAATGATCTGCAGAGTCTTCCTGACCCGTCTCACCTCTCTGTCCTCATCTCCTGCCTGCCTCTCTGCAGCCTCACTGGCCTTGCTCTCCCTCAGAGCTGCCTGGGTGTGCTGGTCCTCCTGCCTGGAAGGCTTTTCTCCAGGGCTTTCCCTGACCCTCTCCCCCTTGCTCCAGCAGAACCCTGCTTGATGCCCTGGGCCCTTGATCACTATCAACTTTAGAAGCATTCTTAAGCTTCTTTGCCCTTGGCCCTCTGATTGGCTCCAGCTGACAGAGATCTTGTCAGGAGATGGGGGAATGGTGGGAGGCGGGGTCGGTTGGGGTCAGCCCGCTCCCTCCAGCACGGCTGTGGTCTACTTGTGGCTGGACTCCCCCTCTGTGGGCCCAGGGCCCTAGCCCGTGACTGCAGTTCCCACTGTCCCCTCCCTTTGCCCTCTGTCCCAGGGGGGTCCTGCCTGCCTGTCTGTCCACTCACCCTCCTCATCCTTGTGAGTCACCTCCTTTTAAAATTCCCTTAGTTACACTTTGACTGTGTGGGCTCTTTCTGCCATGACATTATTGATACCAAGTCCTGTCTCAAAGTCCGACTCGGACTCTCTGCATCCCCTGCCTTGCCTTCTTCTCTTTGTTACCTACCAACCTTCCTCTGTGTGTGTGTGGAGTTGACTGTCTACCTCTCCTGTTGGAATATAAACTCCACAAAGGGAACAACTTTGCTCTGTTTTATTCACTGATTATCTTCAGCACCTAAACTATGTGCACAGCACATAGTAGGCGCTTGTGTTCCCTTGGCTCTTGTCCAACCTCCCCTCCCCACTTCCATACACACACACACACACACACACACACATTTTGAATGAATGAAATGAGTAACATATTTAGCTAATAAATTTATAACATTTCTGTTGAATTCGGGGAGAAACAAGTACTTACTACATTTGTTCTGTCAAGTTAATGAGTATACAGATCATACAATTCAGTGAAATCTTGTAGGCACTTAAAGAGGGAAGAAACTGTCAGCCCTCCCCTCGGGAGCAGTTTTCATTCTTGAACGGATGGGGTTTCTGTAGTCAGTGCCATTGGTTTTTATATGGGATTCTTCTCTGGATTCAGTGCTTTTCCTGAGACAAACCTTTGAATCATTCTTCTCACTGAGGATCTGTGAGTAGCAAACTTTCCGTCTCACCTAAATCTTTATTTGACCTCCGCTGGGTTAGTTACTGTCCATTAGTTGTTTTTTTTTTAATATATAACTGTATTTATTCTTTACTTTTGGCTATGGGTCTTTTGTCGCTGAGCGAGCTTTTCTCTAGTTGTGGCAAGCAGGGGCTACTCTCTAGTTATGCGCTCAGGCTTCTCACTGCGGAGGCTTCTTTCGTGGGGGACACAGGCTTTGGGGCGCACAGGCTTCAGTAGTCATGGCATGTAGGCTCGGTAGCTGTGGCTTCTGGGCTTAGTTGCTCCTCAACATGTGGGATCTTCCCAGATCAGGGATCAGACCCCCTGTTTCCTTAATTGGCGGGCAGATTCTTTATCACTGAGCCTCCAGGGAAGCTCCTCCATTAGTGTTTTAAAGATGCAGTTCCAGTTTCTTCTGGCTTCTGACATTCTAATGATGATTGTTTGGTAGGCTTTTTTTTTTTCTTTTTAAAGTTCTCTTATTGCTTTTCAAAGATCTCACCTTTGTCTTTGTTGTTTTGCAGTTTTAAACTGTCTTATATTTGCTATTTGAGACTGTTTTTAGTTCAAAGAATCATTCATTCCCTCTTCAGGCTAGGAAAGTTCTTTGCTGTTGTCACTTCACACTTTACTTCTTCATTCCTTCTCTTCAGCAGAAACTTCTTGTGGTCATGTTGGGAGGCTTCTTATTTTATCCCCCATCTCTTAGTGTCTCATTCTGTTTCTATTTTTTCTGTGTTATATTCTGAGTAATTTCCTCAGATCTACTTTCTAGTTTCAGTTTCTTTCTCATTTTGATCTAGTTGGTCTGTTTAGTCCTTTGACTTTCTAATCCTAATGGACTGTATTTCATCATTGTAAAAATGCTAGGTGGTGGTTTTAAAAGTTTTTATTTTTTTCCATAGAGGACTGCTCTTCCATAGTACATATATTTCTAACTTTATTGCTAATAATTTTAAATATATAAAACTAAGCCCTTTTCAGTGCATTCTTATGTCTCAAGTTGTTGGTGGAGCCGATTCTCTTTATTTTGTTGGCTGACTGTCCCTTGGAATGGATTGTTTGCTTCACTTTGGATTTTAACTTTTTATTGAGAGTGTGTTTTTCTTCCTCCTGGATTATGGAAGTGTTCTTTCACAATAGTTTTGTTTCTGTTGAGGATGTAATCATTGTAAAATCAGATTGCATGCTAAATGTGGCACAAGCCAGGGATTTCTGTTTTTAATGATTCCCACCCAGAGCACTGGTAGGAAATGCCCTTCTTCACTGCTGCCCTGCCCGTTTCTGTTTTCTCTGGGGATCCAGCCCTTTACAAGGCCTTGCTCTGCTTGGTGAGATCAGAGCCACATCTCCTTTCACGAGGATGTGAAGGAGCAGCTCTCAGCTCCCCAGTTTATGTCCAGCTGACCTCTGACCTCCTGGTGCGTGGCCTTCCCCGTCACACCCCTCCCTGTTCCTATTCTGTCAGCCTTGGCTTTTCTGTTGGTTTCCAGCATATCTGGGATTTTGTTCTTTCCAACTCTGATATATGTTATTTTATTACTATTACGTTATCAGCATCTTTATGGGTTTGGGTTGGAAGGAGGTCTCCTCAGCAGTGTAGTCAGCTAGGTACCACAAGTGTCCCATGCACTTTCTAATGTAAAATATGTCAGTAATGCACAAATTGTATTATCTAGAATACAGCCACATACAGCCCTTTGTTTGTGTGCATTGTTTTGTGTACTTTCCATATATTCATTTCTAAAAAATATTTATTGATTTGGCTCTTCCAGATCTTAGTTGTGGCACGGAAACTCTTAGTTGCAGCATGTGAGATCTAGTTCCCTCACCAAGGATCGAACCTGGGCCCCCTGCATTGGGAGCATGGAGTCATAGCCACTGGACCATCAGGGAAGTCCCTATATTAACTCTTTTATTCCTTATGACAACCCAGTGTTAGTACATAACTATTATGTCCATTTTATAAATAAGCTAACAGAGGCACGGAGAGCTTATGTAACTTGTCTTGGGTCACACAGTTAGTAAAAACCAGGCAGAGTTTGATCCTAGGCAGCCTGGCTGCAGAGACTGCTCTTCAGCAGTAAAGAGCGTGGACTAAATAAAAAATTCTGTATTTCCTCCTAAACTTTTGATCTGTGAGCTAGAAAAGGTTACAGATTTTCATGCCTAGATCTGCACCTACAGTGAAAGGTAGAACTCGTCGAGGACAGTCACTTGGCGGCTCCAGCTGAGGTATTGTTCCAGTCCTTTGGGTCTCCCGTTCAGAAGTTCAAGGGGACGGTGGAATTGATGCAGGGCTGAAGTCTCCAACTCACAACAAAAAAATCCTTTGTATTTTTTCTGTCAATTATTGTTATTCTTTTTTCCTCTTCTCCTGTCCTGAGGTTCTTTCTGGTATTTTTCATCTCAAAGAACGCATCTCCATTTGACACGCTTTCCCAAGCCCAAGCCTTGGAGTCATCTTAACCTTGGAGTGCATCCTTGATGTGACGCACATCCTATGTCTCCTGTATCTCTCCTTGTCCCTTTCTCTCCCTCTGTCCCTACGCTTACGCAGGCCACAGCCATCCTGCCCGTAGGTCGCAGCCCTTCTCATCTGGCCATGCTGTCTCCAGGGAGTGTTGCACATTGTGGTTTGAGAGGTGCCTCTAAACGCAAATCAAGTCTTGAGACCTCAGTGCCTTAGGGGGTAATCGAACTCTACCTTGACCTGTGTCTCCTCATTTTTGCAATATCACCTCTCACCTCTTCCTTCCTCTTACTCAGAGTCAGCAATGCTGAATTTTTCTCATGCCTTAGGGTCTTGTTCCCATCACGTGAAATACTAGCTTTTCCTCATCTTTTAAATGTAGCTTCTAGAAACGTCTTGGCTTCTCTAAGACTAGCCTACATGTTCTTTCTTTGTGTTTCCAAATGACCCGCCAACTAATTTGTATCACTGTACCTCTTTCTGTTTCCATTTCCCCCTCTGGGCAGACCTGGCTGCCTCAGGTCTCAGAAGGGGACAGAAGAACAAGCAAAAGCTCAGGCCAGTACTGTTACACCTGCCCAGGCCTGTAATATGGCAGCCTCCCCGATGGCTCAGTCGGTAAAGAATCTGCTTGCAATACAGGAGACCCAGGTTCCATCCCTGGGTTGGGAAGGGCCCCTGGAGAAGGGAATGGCAACCCACTCCAGTATTCTTGCCTGGGAAATCCCATGGACAGAGGAGCCTGGTGGGCTACGGCCCACAGCGTCACAAAAGAGTTGGACCCGACTGAGTGACTAAACCACCGCCAGCACCACCCTGCTCTGAGACCTCTTCCTGATCTCAGTAGGGACAGGGCCCTGGGTGGGGGGCAGGCTGTGGTCCTGGTCCAGGCTTCCTTTCAGGTGGCCAGGTGGAGCAGTCAGATAGAGGAGACAAGGTGGTCATGAAACAGAGTGATTTAGTACTCTACTTTGCTAGTCCATAGGAGAAAACATCATCACGTTCTGTCTCCTCACCTTACTCACTGGGGCGCAGACCTGACTAGCACTTCCTTCCTGACTCCTGGAGGCAGCGCTCCCTGGGTCCCAGTGACTCTGTATCATTTGTTTCGTTGATTGGGTTTTCTCTTAAGATTATCCCCAAAAGGTTAGGAGCCACTGCCAGGGCAGTTTAGTCAGGGGTGATACAAATCCAGTTACAGCCTTTGGTGGAGATTTTAATCCAGTTTTCCTCCTTTCTTCTATTCACTCTTATTTGTAAAAGAATGCAAAATACATTTCATAGCTCTGCTGACTTCTTCCTAATTTTGACCCCAAAAGGTCTTCCCAAGTGGTGCTTTCTTTTCTAAAATTGTTAAATTAATTCATTTTAGTTTTTCTAACAAATAAATGCTTTCCCTCTGACTATTCTAAAGAATCCCTCTGATCCATACTGTTCATTCAATAGTTGTTATTCTTTCTGTTTTCCTTGCTAGACTGTATTGTAAGGACAGAAACTGTTTCTCAGTTACTTACTTACCCCTCTATCTCAAGCACCTGGAATGTAGTGCCTGTCACGTGATAGCTACTCAATAAGTGGTGGATGCAAATCCTTTTACTCTCAAGTTCTCATTGATCATAATTCTGAGACTCTTCTTCTCAGAACCAGTATTTTCAGACTATCTGAAAATAATAGTTATAGATATTTTGGATAAATTTGTTTAATTGGGCATTGTGTTTTAACAGTAACAAACTTATTCTTCAAGATCTGACCCAAGTACCATTACTTTTATCAAACTCCCCTTTATTATTCCATCCCATAATGGTAGCTCTTTTCTCCAAATGTGTGACATTTATGTGTGTATAGTTTGTTTGCTCTTTATATCTTATAGCATCCTTTTATGATCTTTGTATTCTTATTTAACTCATGCTTTTAACTCATTTAACACATGCTCCTTGAATTATATATCTTATACTTCCATTGCAACTAGTATAAATTTATAGATGTAGATACATAGATCAAATGCTCAGCAGTACTTGTTTAGTGGGTGATTGATTTCAAGCTAATCATCTTAATTTGAACAAAAAATAGATAAGTTTATATTTTTATCTTATATGATGTCACCAATCTTGATTTTTTTTTTTAAGTTTTGGTTTTATGTAGTAGAAGTTTTTTAGAAGAGTAGTTGATTTTTGTGTCCGGAAATCTTTTTCTCCATTTTGGGGAGAGAGTATTGATTGTCTTGAGGGATTTATATAATTCCAATGGAGTATGAATCAATTTCAAAAATACCTTTTCTCATGCATATAGTCAGATACATTACATTTTCTGTTTTCCACCACAAGAGAAAAATTGTCTTATTTTGATATTTTCTTTATTTCCTATGACCTTAGCTTTGTCGCTAGATAGCTTTGGGACTATTTATTCTCTACTGTTTGTGTTTACTTAAAAAAAAACAAAAACAAAAAACAAAAAACACTTAAGACAGCACTGTGTCCAAAAGGATTAGGGTGAGAGGGTGAGGAAATGCCATTCATTTTTTCTCTTAAATATCTTGTCCCCAATGATAGAAATATTTGAGTTAAAATTGAAAAACAGACAAAAGAGATTTTCTTGTGCCTCAAGTAAAAAGAAAATGTAGTTTAAAATAATACATTTATCCACCCGTGCTAATTAGCCAACCTGTAGTAATATAAATGAAAATGTTTATGTCTTAAATATTTCTGGGGCTTCTCTGGTGACTCAATTGGTAAAGAATCTGCCTGCAGTGTGGGACACATGCATTCGATACCTGGGTCAGGAAGATCCCCTGGAGAAGGGAATGGGAATCCACTCCAGTATTCTTGCCTGGAGAATCCCATGGACAGAGGAGCCTGGCGGGCTCCATGGGATCACAAAGAGTCGGACACGACTGAGTGACTCACACTTTATATATTTTTAGCTAAAATATAATAAATATTTATATTTATTATATATAATATGTATTTATTATATTTTTAGCTAAAATATAATAATAAAATATAATAATTCTTCTGTTGTAGTAAAATAAAATATCCCAGAGTGATTTGGATTTTCTATGCAAGTCAGTGGGAATAAAATATTTTTTATTGTTTTTCATTATTCTTTTAATATTTGAGTCTTTTCTGTGTACAAGGTTTGGTGTACAGTATTGGGGGGGTGGTTAAGGAGGTTTAGAGCTTACAGAGAGTAGCTGCGTACAGTGAGCACGTGTACCGTGTACATGTGAGCAGAGTAGCAGAGCACGTGCAAAGGGCCTGAGTCCTCAGCCAGTGGATGTGGCTATGTATGGGGTCCAGCAGAAGCGGTCACCTCCCACAGCGATTTTTAAGGAAGGCTTCATGGGGAGCATGGCATTTGAACTTGACCTTAAAAATTTTTTTTAGTTACGAGGAGAAAGTTCTTAATATGAATAATTACTATTTCCAGTATTCACAGAAGAGGGAATGTCTTTAATAGAAGTTTAGCAGTAGTAAAATAGGATCCTATTTCTAGGAAAACAGATATTCGCGGGAAAACAGTCTGGCTGAAACTGACCATTTATGGAGTGATTTAAATGTTAATCTTAGGAGTGCGGAGGTTCTCTGTATAAGGAGAACGATGTAGGTGTTCTGTGTTAGGGTTTAGTTGAACAGCAAGAAACAAGCACCTTCCCCACTAGTTTGAAAACTTATCCAATTAAAAATTGTACATTGTAATCATGGAAACGACAGACTGTGAGCTTTTTATACATGTCTCTAAAGTTAAGCTTTTCACATATAATCTTCCAGCATCTTTCCTGAGTTCAACAATATTTTTAGTACAAAAAATAACTTTCTCTCTCAAATTAACTGGTACTATTTAAGTGTCCAATCCTCAGGGCAGGCCAGATATGGGAACATACTGCCTTTTTGCATTTGTTACAGCTCAGTCTCTAAATATTAGTTGGCTAAAGCATATTTGCAGTGATTCCCCGTTGGTAACTTTTCTAGAAGCTTAGCAGTTCTCCTTTATGTAATCAGTATGAGACGTCATCGCATAAGAGGCATGCCGGTGTCAACCAACTGGCCTTGATACATAGCCCCGAACCAGCGTGTTTACCAAAGTCCATGCTTCTTACACCATCCCATCATGCAGGTTAATATTAATTCTAGCATCTTGTTTGGACACTAAACAAAGATTGTCAGAGAAATTAGGTAACTTTTGACTATTTTGGACAGAAGAATTTGACACTCAATAAGAGATTCTTATAGAAACTTGTCTCAATATATATTTCTTGGAATACCTTTTGAAAGCTTGTTTAAAAATTTGTAAAGTGCCCCTAAAACTCATTGGAAAAGACCCTGATGCTGGGAAAGATTGAGGGCAAGAGAACGGGGTGATAGAGAATCTAACGAGGTGGTTAGATGGTAACACTGACTCAATGGACGTGAGTTTGAGCAAACTCTGGGAGATAGTAAAGGATAGGGAAGCCCGAAGTGCCACAGTTGATGCAGTCGCAAAGTATCAGATACAACTTGGCGACTGAGCAACAACAACAATAAAATTTATTTTGACATTTAATGTTTTATGGTAATCAATAAGTATCTTAAGTGTTAGATATCTAAAACATAGACATAATTGGAGATGATGATGGCATCTAATAAAAAGAAATATATCCATGAATGGACTGTGCTTCCATTTTTCAATCCTTTGTGCCATGAAGGTGGAAGATTACTAGATTACCCAGATAATTTACGGGAGGCAGAGGCTGTGTCTGTTTTTTCTTGTGCATCTCCTCACATCCCCAGTCCCCAGCTGGTACTATTTAAGTCACATGGCATCTAGCATATGGTACTCTCTTTTGCTATTTAGCAACTAAGTACAGACTAAATCTTCACAATGTGTATCAAAGATTGAAAAAAAGTATGTAAAGTCAAATCTATTTTAGAATTTAGTAGTTTTCAATTATTTGGGTGTCATTAATAATAGCAAATCCTAGGAAACTCTATCCCATGAGATGAAAAATATGATAAAATGTCATTTGGTCTTTATATCAAGATACTAATAAAAGACTGTTCTTACTTCATTCACTATGATCTTTTCCTTTTATTGTATACTTTTGCCTCATGAGTTTTAAGAAATAATTTTTCTAAGAAAAGGACTTGTCTTTGCTAAAATAAATCTCATATAAAACATTTGGAAAATTTAAAAAGAGAACAGGTTGATACAACTTTATCACTTAGAAATAATGGCTAGATAATTTGTCATATTATTTTCTATAGATTTTCTTCCCATTGGAAAATTTTTGTTCAGATTTGTTGGCATTTGATTTGCTTGATTCTTTTTGTTTATTGACTTTGTTTACCATGTTTTAAGAATAACGGTTTAAGTACATCAAGAGGATGTGACAAATTTAATTCTTTCTCCTTTTATTTTTTTCTTAAAGCTTTCTTAATGCTATGATTTCTTTTTTTGATGGAAGGCAAAGATTTAAAGGATCTTAGCCTAGAATTTAATGTTAATTATACACTATTTCAACTAAGTACACTTTTCTCACATTAATATGACATTTCACTTGTTTAAGTGACATGTATGCATTTTGTGGTTTTCTCTTGCAAAAAAAAAAAATAAAAATTTAATGATGGGAAAAGTGGATTAAGATTTTCTTTAGGGGTTCAAGGAAGATGCTGATATTATCATTTATTTCCCAGCTTACATGTATACGGAAGGATACCGGGCCTTGACAAGGCTGTATTTTTGAGAGCGAAGAACCTATTTATACAGAACATTTATCCAAATAAGAAGTAGAGGAAGTTGAGTTAATACCGCCTTCAGATCTCTTAGCTGTCATGTCAACTACAGAATTATTTTTGTCTCTTTTTAGCACTTTGCCTTGGAATAAAATTACTTATCTAGTAATGAATATCATGAAAGGAAGTGTTAATGTTTTATAAGTAATGATATCAGTCCTTCTTGACAGCTGTTTTTCTTAAACATTATTTATGTCTATAAAATTTTGCTTTCTTTTTTTTTAGTCCTGGCTCTTCTTCTTTTAAGATACAGGCTTTTCTAGGTCAAGGCTTTCTCCTTTGCTTTTTCTATATGAATTTATATGCCCTGCATACAGTAGGTGCTTAATAATCATGCCAGAGGAACAGTAATTATATGCTTAAGGCAGCTAGAAGGAAACATGAGGTTAGTGGATATGAAAATATGTTCGTGGTCTTGGTTTCCTTTACTATTACTTAAAATCCCACTCATTATATTTACTTTATTTATAGAAGTGCTTCCATCGTTTCTTCAGAAAGTTGAAGTTGTCGCCGAAGCTTCTAGAGAAACTTGTGTAGCTTTGAGTGACTGCCTTCATCTCTTCACTAAACAAGAAGGGGTAGGTCTTTGGAATTGAATTTTTACAGTCATTGTTTGCATGTTACATGCTTGATTATCCAGTACATCATTGCTTTCCAATTGTCCAAAGATAGGAGGAAATAGAGTTAGTAAACGAAATGAAAGCTTCATTTTTCACCAGAAGTTAGAACTTTACTTATTCTTGATTAAGTAGGATGATTCTGAAATAACTTCTGTTCATATCATCTAATTTGTTTATCTACCCATGTTTAACAAATATGTTTATAGTTGATCTATTCAAGGTTGTTGTGGCGTTTCGATAAGAAGGGTATGAAAATATTCTAAAAACAAGAGGTCTGTTTGTGAAAAATATGTACTTTTGTTTAGATAGTATATTGCTCTACTTACCTATGTGAACTGAACTTAATGGATTAAATGTTCTTTTGTGTTCCTTGCCATTTATTCTTTCCCATTTAAAAATATTTGTCATCTGATCTTCCAGATATGAGTAAAAGTGGTATGCTATCCATTAGTGACTGTTTTTCTAAGGACTGAAAAGTCGTTAAAGTGCATTTTGGCTGCCTGAACTTGGACTTTACTTCTGTATGCTTCCCGCCCCCTGCCCCGTCACTATTTTCATGATTTTATGCATGCATGTATATATTTTTACATGCCATGCTGCACAGCTTACAGGATCTTAGTTCCCCAACCAGGGATTGAACTTGTGCCCTTAGTGGTGAAACTGCAGAGTCCTAAACACTGGACCACCAGGGAATTCCTCCATTTTCATGATTTTTAATGCAAGCCAAATAGCAATAGGCATTCTTCCATATATGTTCTAAGTATGTGTTTAATCTTCAACTTTTTAGATTGACACCAAATTTCTGTTTTATTTTTTTAGATTCCACATATATATAAAATCAAAGGATATGTTTTTGCTCTGTTCGACTTACTGGACTTAGCACAATACCTTCCAAGGACACGCAGTTTCTTATTCTTGTTACAATTGATTTGTGCCTTTTGTTTAGAGTTGAGGTTTTGGTAAAACAAGATAGATGAAAATGGTTATATATATATGTTTCTCTTATACATAAGGATCTAAAATTCTGTTTTCCCATCTTTAGAATAGAAGCCTTGAGAATTAATAGGAAATTTTAAAAATGCTGTGTTTGTTATCTATACCACAAATTCTGTAACTATTTTATTTGGGCAACAAGAAAATCTGTATGGGAAGTCCCTGGTTGTTCAGTGGCTAGACTTGGTGCTTTCACTGCTAAGGGCCTAGCTTCAATCCCTTCTTGGGGAACTAAGATGCCATAAGTCGTGAGGTGCAGTCACCAGGAACAGTAATAATAATCTGAATTCATTTAAACAAACTTACAGAAAATTAATAGGATTCTGTTAAATACCATAGGAAAAAAAGATTTGTTCATTAAGCATGTTAAATGGCTGAGTCATCTCATGTTTGAAATCATCACTTCTCAGCATTTCTATTTTTGGTGGCTTCTGAATTTCATATTCTAGCTTGTTTAAATGAGGAATGATATAGTGACTTCAGTAAATCCACATAGGATGACACCATCTTATCAGAACAAACACAACAAATTTTGATGTTACATGATTCAGGTAGCATTTATTGTTACATTGTAAAATTAAATTTGCATCTCCTGTGTGGTACAGGAGAATGTCTTGATGGCTCTTTTGTTCTAGGAGTGTATAGTCTCAAGGCAAACACTAGAAGTAATGTAATTCTTGAAGAAGCTGACATATTCTAAATCTTTAACTGATTAGAAAAAGAAAAAGCTTAGGTAATCACCTCCACGTGGAAATTTACATGTACAAGAATATTAGCTTAAAGTTTAGCCTAATTAACCTCTTTAAGTCTTTAAAATTTGTCATGAGGATGAAATAAGCCTTTAAAATTTGTCGTGAGGATTAAATAAGATAATTGTGAGCAAAATGCTTAGCATGGTTCCTAAGTAAGCCCTGAGTATAAGTCAGCGGTTGTTACTGCAGGATGCTGTCTAATGAACACTTATGACCCCTTTTCTCTGATGCCTGGTGCTTCCGTGTCCTTACCATTGGTTTTGTGTTGTTTTGGATGGAGGTGGTGTGCTATAAAGAATATTTACTTGACCATTTGTGGAATGACTGTGCTGAGTTCACATCCTTATTATTTAAGAGATAATAATACACTTAAGTTCTCTGAACTTTGATCATGTCGTCTTTGAAATAGGAGAGACATGTAGAAAGTCATTAAGAGCCCTAGTCTGAAAGTCTGAGGGACCTTTTTTAAATCTCAGTCTTTCTCTAACCAACTGTAGGACCTTGGGTGAGTTTCTAAAGAATGAAAATATATGAACTCCTGAATGTTGGGTATGGCGATCAAATGTGTGTTGATGAATAATATGTAATAGAGTATATCAGCATATCAGAAGGGCACAAGGTATTCGTTTAGTAAATAGCATGTATTGCTTCAAACTTTAAGAATATCTTCAAGTGTTTGTTTTTTCCACCGTAATTCTGTGAAATATCACCCCTGTGGGTCCCTAAGTAGAAATCCATGGATTTCCTTCTGAGAAATATGCTTATAGACTATGTGAAGGCCTAAAAAATGTTTGAAAGATAAATGGTATCACTGAAGTTGGTCTTATCAAGTAGCTAAGGATTACAACATAGGAGTTTAATAGCTTAATTGAGGTCAGAGTGGAATAATTATGCACCATAATGCCTTATTTATCAGGCATCATAAATTACATTTTTATCATCTAGAAATTCTATTCAAAGAGCATTAAGATTTGAACTCATAGACCTGTGTCCAGTTCCTGACTCTGATCTTTAATCCCTGTCTTTGACTCAGTTTTAAAATACAATCTTCTTTTTAAAGTGGTAACCAACCAGAAAAGAGTGTTTTGAGGAGTAAATGAGATCAGATTGGCAAACACGTCTTATAGTACGCAGCACAGAATAGGGACCAGTAAATGTAAGTAATCCCAGCTCCAATGGCAGAAAAAAAATTCCTACTCTCATCTTTTTTGAGGACAGTTACTCTAAATGTTACACATTTAACTTCTTAAACTAAAATGTTCATCCTTTATCTCTCCTGGCTGCCTCAGGATTGTCCTTTTGTATGTTCATAATTACTCTGTTCTTAATACAGAGATACCTTCAGGGGATAATGTTTATAGGACTCTTTTTGATTAAATGGCCCAATCCTGCTACTGCTTTTTGAATTCCTTCTTATACTCTTTTGCTTTAAAATTTTTTTTCTCTCCTGATTTTTAGATCAGCTGGGTGCCTGTCTCTAGCAGTGGAATACTGATTCTTTCTCATTTACTCATACTAATTGCCTGTTTGTTAAAACAAGAAACAGTAGTAACCAAACTTGGCAAAGTTACGGCCACAGTAAGAATAAGATGTTCTTTATGAGGGTTGACAACGAGCACAGACCTCACTCTGGACCTGGACTGTTCTAGCCTGTGATGTTCTTTGCTTACTTGGAGGTGCTCGGACATGGCCTAGATACTCCAAGTATCCATGTGACCGCTCTCTAAATGAGGCATTATGTAGGCATATTTTACATGACATAACACTGCTTAAGTTGTTAAAAAAACAGCAGTATATACAATAAGCTGTAGAGCCTTGATCTACTAAAGGGAAGCTTTGTTGTTGTTTAGTTGCTAAGTCATCTCTGCCTCTTTTGCAACCCCATGGAATTGCAGCCCACCAGGCTCCTCTGACCGCAGGATTTCCCAGGCAAGAATACTGGAGTGGGTTGCCATTTCCTTCTCCTAAAGGGAACCTTACTACATGTTTTTAGAGTGATGTGCTTGGGAAACATAACAATATAATGGCTATGGTTTTTCTTTAACTTTGTGCGCAAATTCCGTTGAAAAGGCTAGAAACTGGTATCGTGAATCATTGTTTCTATAGTTTTTCTCACCAGTGGGTGGTCTCAGTGGTTAAAAGATCATTCAGAAGTCATCACTGGTGACCTTCTGGTTCTTTGTATTATTAAGCTCCCTGCAACATGATTCGTCTGATCAGTTTTTAAGGTAAACTTGCTTATGTTTTATACTTTCCTATTAAATCTTCTGACTGATAAAGAGATATAATCCAAATGTATGGTTGGGACTGTAGTTACACCACTGTAGCTTGTGGTGTAACGGAACGATTCAGACTCTCAATTGGAACCAGCCTAAGGAACTCCTGCTCTGGGCCAGATGCTAAAGTCTTTGGAGAGAATTCATGCCCTCGTGTGGATTCCTAACTTTATCAAGGCATGGTTTGTGTTACTCATTTAGCTTTCTGAGCTGTTCATAGGCCTTTAAACCCCCTCTCTTTCATCTGCAGTGTTTACATCTTTCAGGCCTTTACACTTCTCTCATCTCTATTCTCTATTCTAAGCCAAATTCTTTGTTAAATATTAGGTGATCACTGTATTATGCTATCAACTCCCTACCACTCCCTGATTCCAGTTTTTGGTTTTTTTTTTTTAATCTATCTTCTTTCCTCTTATTGGTGGCATCTGTCTCCATCTTGCTTCAAAAACAGCTACTCTCTTCTGAATTCTCCCTTATAGCTTCTAGCTCCCTGCATCCCTTTCCAGATCCATTTTTGGAAATGTGATACCGTCTGTTTCTACTTTTTTTTTATTGCTCAGCTGGTCCACCAAGCCTGTTCTTGCCAGTATCTCCTTGTTGCTAAATCAGAGACACCTTTAAATTATCTTGCTTGTCCTTTGAAGAATCTGCCATTGACTGCTGCTTGCCTTTTGGAATGCTTCTCTGTGATGTCCATGGTGCCTGCCTCTTCTGGCATCTCTTTTCTATATAGCCACTCCTCCCCAGTCGTCTTCTAAAGCATCTTTCTTCTGCCTGTGCTTTGCATGTTGGTAGTCCCTAGGTTTCCGGGGTGACCTTCTCACTCAGTATTCTCCATGGATGATTTCACCCACTCCTTCAACCCAGCATTCCATGATGATTCAGATATCTCCACCTTGGATCTCCTGAGCTGTGAACCAGTATATCCAGATGCCTTTTGGACATTTACGTATGGATACGAGGCGTTTCAAAACCAAGTGTCTAAAACTGAGTTATTGATCAACCCAAAGTTACCTACTGGGTAACTCAAGCTGGGAACTTGAGAGCTATTTGCTTTGTTCGTCTTCATCTTCTCTTTTAATCAAAGATTATTTTTACTTCCTGTATCTTAATTGTCTTAGTTGCTACCCTAACCCAGCACACAGATTCCTCATCACCATTCTGTTAGATAAAGTTCTCAGGATTCCTCTCTGCTGGAGAACTGCTACCATTTCCCAACCCCAGGTTCCACCTTTCAAAACTGAGTTAAAGTCTGTCCTATTCTAGGGCTTCCACACTGTTGTATTGCTTATGACATTGGGTATATTTTACTTGTCTGATTAAATATTTACTTAACTAGAATTCAAGTATCTTGTTTTTGTAGCATCTGTGTCTAGCATCGCGCTTGCTTACTTTGTTGTTGCTCAATCGCTAAATCTTATCTGACTCTTTGTGACCCTGTGAACTGCAGCATGCCAGGCTTCCCTGTCCTTCACCATCTCCTGGAGTTTGCTCAAACTCATGGTCATTGAGTTGGTGATGCCATCCAACCATCTCATCCTCTGTCGTCCCTTTCTCCTCTTGCCGTCAGTCTTTCCCAGCATCAGGGTCTTTCCTAATGAGTCAGTTTTTGCATCAGGTGGCCAACGTATTAGAGCTTCAGCTTCAGCTTCAGCATCAGTCCTCCCAATGAACACTCAGGACTGATTTCCTTTAGGATTGACTGGTTTGATCTCCTTGCAGTCCATAATGAATGTACGTGAATAAATGAATAATAGATGCACAAGTAGAGAGGACAGACTTTTGGGTCCTAAAATCTGGACTCTGCGCAAATTAATGTGTTTGGGAATCTGAAAATGAGGATACAAATGAGTTGTTTTCTGTGAAGCTCCTCAGTACAGTGGCTGGCGCATTTTAGCTGCTCTGTAAACTGCCTTCTGAAACAAAGTAGCCTTTTTTATTGTTCATTGTTTCCTCTTGCTGCCTAGTACTACTTTTGTTAACTAAATTCACTCTCTAATTCTTAGGGCCTAAAGAGAAAGAATCTGTAGCAAGGTCTCCTCTTTAGTATCAAATGTGACTTTTCAAAATATGGTACTACTTAGTGACCAATTAGAATGGGAAGAAAAAACAGAAAGCAAACTGACTTTTAAAAGACATTGTAAAACCTCACTGACATTAATTCCCCTTTTTCCAAGTGTGGCCTTGTCTCATTTTTTACACATTTCCCATCTGTAGTGCAAGTTCACTGCTAGAAGAGTGAACTTAAAGTGCCCTAGGATCTTCTCAACGAAATATTTAATTTTGTTCAGTATTCCTCTGCTTCCCAAAGTGAAGGTCACATTTATATACCATAGAAAGGTTTAAAACTACCGTTGGAACAAAAAGGTTTGTTTTTCTTCAACAGAGCCTCATAATTAACTGGGAATTTTATTAGCCTGAACATCCCACTGAACATCGCCATTTACGTGGTGGGTCTGTCTGACCACTGCGCCTTCATCCACCCTTTAAGCGTGGCCAGAATCTCAGACCATCTATTTCACGCGAGTGCGTTTCATGTTAGTACGTTTCACGTTAGTAGGGTTAATTACTGTTGTTTTCCTCATTGCTCAAAGGGAAGCCCAAGGAGTGCATAAAAAGATAAATAGGTGCAGACTAGCTCAGGCTTTGCAGTTAACTCTTAAGTGTGAGCCTGAGTGTCAGTTACCTTCAAGTGGAAGACTGCAGAAGAGAGGATCCCTCTGCTTTCCTGGGGGCGGATTTAAAAGTTGCCAGGGCCGCGTCTGCAGGACGGGCGGGGACACAGCGCCCGAACCAGGGCCGGGCCGGGCCGGGCTGGCGCTCCGCGGATGCTCGCTGAGCGAGCGCGGGGAGCGGACCGCCTTCCCCGAAACCTCGGCCGGGCAGCTCCCCGGCCGCGCGCCGCTCCCGCCGCCCCCCAGCAGGTCCCTACCTGCGCCGCGGAGCGGGCGGGCGGAGGGGCGGGGAGGAGGGACGGACGACGCCAGCCGCCGCGGAGCCGCCCGCCGCAGGCCATTCGCCGGCTGTAGCCCCGAAGGGCAGCGGTGCGGCCGAGGGGCCAGCGCGGACCTCGGGCGGCCCAGGCGCTAGTCCTGGGCCGCGCCTCTCTCCCCGCTCGACCTCGCCGGGAGCCGGGGGCGGGCCGCGCGAAGGTGACTTAGAGAGACCTTGCGGTGCCGCCCTGGGTCGCGCCTCCCAGCTGGGCTGGAGGGGAGGCGGAGGGACAGGCCGAGCGCATTCGTGCGGGAGCCGCGAGCTGCGCCGGGCGGAGCGCGCCGCCGGGGGGAGCCCCGGCCCCGGCCCAGGTGGGTGGGCGAGTGCCGGCCCCCGGGCGGCCTCGCTCTGGGGCGCCGGGGAGGGGGGCTGCCGGGCGCGATCGGGGGCTCTGAGTGGGTCCGAGGAGAGTTGGACGCGAGCGTGCGGAGCGCGGTCGCTGGCGTCTGGGGAGGGGTGCGCGGAGCCTGGGACCCTGCCCGCCCGGCCGCGGTGGGTTTGCAGTGGCTCCTGCTGGAAGAGCCGCTGAGGTCGGGGATGGAGGGGGGACGGTAGTGGAAGCCCCTTGAACGGCTATTTTTCTCTGCTCAGTATTGGTAGTAGGTCAAGTAGGGCCGGAGTGGGAGGAGTAAGACAGTGAAAGACATTGTTGTCCTAAATAACCTTCCAAGTTAGTGATTTTTTCGTTTGTCTCTGCCCTGGCTGACATTGAGATGAACTTAACCGTCCGCTGTTCAGAGGCTGCTAAAATTCCCCGAAAAAAACGGAGGAGGGGGAAAATGCTAGAGTGGATTGAGAAGAGAAAGGGAAATCATACTGGGGTTGGGGAGCGGGGAAGTGGCTTTTAACTTTGTTTTGATTAGCGATTTTTGATTACTCATAGGCTTTCTTTGTAGCCTAAACCAGTGGAGAGTCACGTTCCGCAGCGTTCATCGCATGTGGCTAGTTGTTTTGTGTTTTCTGTTGTGCGGGGTTTTTTTTTTTTTTTTTTTTTTCTTCCTGGATTTGGAGGGAGGGTGGTACTGGGGACCATGCCAGAGAAGAGCTTCTGCAGCTTTTGAGAGTTATTAAAGCTATTAAAAGTTTCTTAATTTTAATCAGGTTCAAAGACAGAACGAAGGCATATCATTTAGAAGACATAGCATTGCTTAGCAGGAATCTTTTGCAGAAGAGAAAAATGCTTGAAATGCGTGTTGGTGGAGTAATGTGTAGGCTAGAATCTGGAGATCTAAATATAAATTTCCTTTTCAGTTTGAGGACACACCAGAGTTAATCTCCAGGCCAAATAATGTTTGATTTTGACCCTGAAGCTGTTGACTTTGGCAAGTTAGCTCAGCTTCAATTGAGTAGATATTTAGTCTGATCGTGAAGACCTGAGAGCTATTTTAGCCTTTGTCACAGTGTTGCTTTTACTAGACTGGGGGCCTAATGGGATTTGTATCCCTGTGAATATAATGGCAGAACTCTAGGCTTCCCTCTGTAGAAGCTCTTTAAACGTTAATTTCAGGGGATTTCTGTGATGGTGAAAGTGGCCCACATAATCTCCCTTCCCTTAGTTGTCTACTGTGCAGAATGGGGGGGGGGGGGAATTAAAAAGTTTATTAGGTTTTCTGTATTAAAAGCAAATGCATCTACTGATAATCAAGGTACTATATAAGTACAGTTCAAGCACATTTTAAATATTGTACAAAATTTGTAAGATAATTGCAGCATCCTGTTTTAAGCTCTATGTATAGTTTGTTGTTATTTACATTTTCTTAAAAAGGACTGTGAGTTGTGATTACGTAGTTATGATTATCAACTCCACGAAGATTGTAAGGAAACTTCTAATTCCTTTAAAAAGTAGAAATTTAGAATTTTTATTCAGTCTGCATTATTCCTGGATTTTAGCTTGTTGTGTATATAATCCAGAAGTATACTGCTGCAAACTAATCTTAGAAGCAGCTGGGACATACATAAATGCCAAGTTTATGTACAATTAAGCTGGTTTTCATTTTGATAACTTTTGTGAACTTTTTGAAGAGAAATACATAAGGTTTCTATTAGCGTAAAGTGTGTGGTTTGTGTGTATTAGCCTTGTGATGCTTGATATATTTTACCTTACCCTGATATATTTTTGTATCTCACACTTATAACCTGCATACAGTTGTGATTGTGGTGTTTGCTGCCATTTTCTTATCAAAGTACAGTGCCCGACTTCTACTCTAGCTAAAGAATTTTGAATGAGTTATAGGTATACATAATTTTCCTCTCATTTTTAACTTCAGAGTGTTAAAGATATAACCCTGTACATGTTTATAATGATCCACGATGGACTTGATATCTATTACTTAATGCAAAATCTTCTCTTTAGTTCAGTAAGTATTTACAGAATGTTTACCTTATTAGATACTGCTGTACCAGTCTGTCTCCCTAAAACTTACGAGATTACTGCAAGAGCCAGATGACTGGGCTCTTGGAGAAAGCACAGCATATCCAGTGGGGAAGAGAAAGGGATGAATTCCAGCAAACAGTTCACTGAGACTGGAACAGAGGGGGATGAGTAAAGAGAAGTCAAGACTAGATGAATAGAAGCAGAGACTTCTTGGAAGACTTTGTAAAACATACCTGAAGACTTTGGATTATTTGGGGCAGTTAGAATCACTGGAAGATTTTAATCAGGGGAGAGATTTAATCAGATTTGTTCCTTATGAGAAGGATTAGAGGGCAGGCCTGAAAGCAGGGCGGCCAGGTGCAGAAATTCAAGAGAGAGATAATCAGAGTCTGAGCCCAGCTGGTGGCTATGGAAAGGAAGATACAGAGCAGAGAGGAGGAGGAGACTTTGAGATAAACAAGATGACTAGGAGCCAGTCAGAGACTGGATAAAAGGAATGAAGCAGGTGAAGTCAGATAACCTTAGACTCATGGCATGAGTCGTGGGCTAGGAGGAGTCTGACGGAGAGGGTGAAGGGGAGAATGAGTTCACCTTTGAACACGCTGACATGCAGATAAGATCCTCCTGACTAGTCCAGTAAAAACTTGGGAATCTTTAGATTGGGAGTCACCTGGGTTCAACATGGTGATCCGGGCTGAAGGAGTAAACATCACTTAGGAGAAGTGTCCTTTGAAATCAAGGATTGAATTCTACCTGTGGGAGAGAGCCAGTGGGACAGACTGAGGCAAAGCAGCCTGAGAAGGCAGTCTTGGCCAGGGAGCCCAGAGGACAGGAGGCGAGGAAACGGCTCAGACTCATCTGTTAGATTTGGTAGCCGGGTGTCTTTGATGAGGGAAGTTTTCAAAGCAGGATAGCATGAAGCCTGTCTGCAATGAGCAGAGGATTGAGCGGGGAGTAGAAAGTAAAAATGATGAAGATAGACTGGGATTCAGTCCCTGTAGACAGTCTTTCCCTTTCTTTCAGTCCTTCACCTCTTATTTTTTCTTCTTCCTGCCCTGGTAGGGCCTCTAGACAATGTTGAAATAGAAGCCCAGATGGTAGGAATCTTTGTTCATGCATGGTAAGTTTTTTTTGGCCTCAAGGCATGTGGGATTGAACCTGTGTCTCCTACATTGGAATCGCAGAGTCTTCTCTACTGGACCACCAGGGAAGCCCCTGTCCCTAGTGTTTAAAAGGAATGTAATGATTCCCTGTTAAAAATATTTGGTGCATAGCATTTATAAGATAAAAGAAGTTCCCTATCATTCTTATATTGCTGAGGGTTTTTTAAATCATGAAAGGGTGTTAAACTTACCAAATGTTCATTTGTCAAGAGAATCATGAGATTTTTCTTTTATTTGTTAAGGTGGCAAGTTATATTTTTAGATTCTTTTTACCGATAAACCATCCTTGTATACCTGGAATAAACTTAATCTGGTCATAATATATTATTTTCAACATTAGACTCAAGTTCATTTCTTTCAGTTTTTAGCATCTGTTTATAAGTGAGATTGGTTTGTAGTTTCCTTTTTTGTTCTGTCCTCATCAGGGTTTAATATCAAGGTTACACTGACCTCATATAATGAGTTCAGGAGTGTTCCCTTTTGCTGTTCTCTGGAAGAATTACATAAAATTGAAATGGTCTATTCTTTAAAAATTTAGTGGAATTTTCTTATAAAACCAACTTTGTGAATTTTTTGACTGCTAATTAAATGTATTTAATGGTTATAGTGCTATTTTAGTTTTCTGTTTCTCTTTGGGTCACTTTTGACGAGTTATATATTTCAAGGAATTTTACCTTTTCCATTTAGGTTTTGAAATGTGTTGTTATAAGGAAGTTCTTAATATCCTTTTGTTGTCTTTTTCACCTGTTTGTTATGTAATTATATATTCCTTTTTCTAATCTTTTCCCATTTTTTCTAATATTTGGCCATTTCCAAATGAATTTTGCTCTCTTTGTAAGATCAAACTCGTTAAGGCTTTGATTATTTTTCAAAGAAATATCTATCCTTTATCTAGTTCATCTTTTTCTTTTAAATTTCTGTAGTTATCTCTTATCTTTTATCCTTGAGTATCTATACATTTATTCTGTCTCCTTAAAGTGGACAATGTGTTCAAAATTCTTTTCCAGATTTTAAGTTGTATGTTTAATTCTAGTGTTTTGTAATTTAGTGAATATATCACGGTTAGCTTTATCCATTATTTTGATTATTTTATGAACTTGAATAAAATATTTCTAGACTTCATCATTCCAGACTAAGGGCTGCTAATGTATGTAGAGTTGTTTAGTTGCTGAGTCGTAGCTGACTCTTTTGCCACCCCATGGAATGTAGCCTGCCAGGCTTCTCTGTCCGTGGGACTTCCCAGGCAAGAATGCTAAAGTGGGTTGCCATTTCCTCCTCCAGGGAATCTTCCTGACAGGGATAGAACTGCATCTCCTGCATTGGCAGGTGGATTCTTTACCACTGAATCACCAGGGAAGCCTATATGTAGAATAGCACCCTCCTAATATTTAAAATACCTGAAACTTCTAGAAGGTTCTGGTGACTTTTTTTTTTCTCTTATACAACTTTCCTTGTTTTCATCGCTTGGCATTTCTCTCCATTTCTCTTTCCCACCTCACTGCTCACTTTCTTCCTCTTTCCCTCTCACCCCCTCTTTTTTATCCCTAGATACTTTATGCAGTGGAAGAAGGATGACTGTCTTCCCTTCCCCTCTTCCCTATTTTTTTTCTTCTGTCTCCCGAGCTTCCTACCCTCTGACCCCCACCCCATCTCCATACCTGGAGCATTTTTCCATTATCTGCTTCCACATAGTCTGTCTTGTTCCTTCCTTCTTAGAACCCTGGCTGCAGCACAAAGGAGGAAGATGCTAGTAACTTGGGTCTAATTTCCTTTAGATGCTCAAAGTTTCATCATTCTTTATCTCATGATTTTTATTATTCCTTAGGCAGTCCAGCTGACAGCAAGGTTAGGGAGAAGATAGGGTAGGCCTAGGGAGATGGCCTAGATGGTGGAGTATGAGCTGCTGTTACTTAAGAGTCTTGAAATGTGGTCTTCAGTGTTAGTGACTCAGGACCTCACATTCCTCCTGTGTAACAGGGTTATTGACATAGATCCCTTCTCTCTACTTCATGAGTTAGTGCAAGACTCAAGATAAGCATAAACCTGTCGGTCGTATGTAAGAGAACCTCCTCATGCTTAATTTTCAGAAAAATGTCTTGAAAGGATTTTGTGCTCAATTCAGGGACAGAGAAGTGGCATAAAAGTGGTTTGTGGCCTGGGGTGTTGGATCAGAGAAACCCTGGTGGGAAGAAGCAGGTGGAATGACCAGAGCCCAGGAGCTGTGCTCAGCGATTCAGCAGGATTCATAGGGAGGCCTTTATCCTCTGGGGCAGGGTGCTCACAGCCTCCCTGGCTAGAGACACGGGCGCGTTGTTACATGTGGCGGCCGGATCCTAAACTGCATCGATACCATCTGTTCCTTCACCTGTGGTTTTAGTTGCTGCATTCAGGACACTGTGCCTTTGTGAGGCACTTGAGAAATCACTCTGCACTGAAAATGTTGAAATGAGGGAGATTTTGTTGTTCCAGGGTCTAAACAACTGCATTAAAAATGAAGTTGGGGGATATAATTCTCAATAAAATTTCTTAGAAATGATTTAAACTTTCAGTATTTTCTTCACTTATTTTTGTTACTTTGTGATATGGATGAGTTGTTTAAAATCACCAATCCATAGGCTCAGTCTTAGATTGTAGAGTGTCTCCTCTGGTGCTGTTAAGGTTTTATTGCGGGCTAAGGTAGACCCCGAGCTTCCTAGGTGGCTCAGTGGTAAAAGAATCCACCTGCCAAGCAGGAGACTCTGGTTCAATCCCTGGGTCAGGAAGGTTCTCTGGACTAGGAAATGGCAACCCACTCCAGTATTCTTGCCTGGGAATTCCCATGGACAGAGGAGCCTGGCAGGCAACTGTCCTTGGGGTTGCAAAGAGTTGGACACAACTTAGTGACTAAGCAACAACAAAGATAGATGGGCCGTGCACAATGGAGAGAAAAGTAAAAACACGTCTTCCACTATGGTGCCTCCAAACAGCAGAGTTTGAAATGATTGATACAGTTGATCTCTTCTCCTTCATTTTTACAGATGAGAGTAGGGTCTGGGGAGATGGCTCAATACCTCCCCGAGTTTGTGTAGTTAGAAGGGGCTGCTCTTAGAGCTAGAACTGGGAATCTGCCTCTAATGGCTATGCTGAAGAACAAGCCACTATATCACACACAGCTTGAATTAGGAAAATTCATCTGTTATAGAGAAGACAGTTCACCTTGTTTCGAAGCTGAATTGGTCATTTATAAGCTAATTTCTCAGCTCAACAAAAGGATACCAATTTTAAAAATAAGCGGATGGCCAAGAATATTGCAGTGTCTTCACATTTTGCACAGAATAGCTGTATTCCAGGTCTTCAACAGGAAACACTGTCTTTTTGTGAAAATTTTGCTTGGTGTAGAGATCATATTTTTGGAATACATATAATTTATCCATGTCTCTAAATATTCTAAATTTCATCCTGAAATTAAACAAGACTATCAGAATGCCACAGCCTGGGTTATATTTTCTTGATTTTCTGAAAAATGTCCCTCACTGAATTTTAAGTTGGAATTACACCTTTGATTTCTATTGAGGGGGCATTTCAAGAGCTGAAAGTGGCATTATTGGTTATTTTTCCTGCAAATACTCTTAATCCCCTTATATATTACACTGAATGAGAAATTAGAGCCAAAGGCAAAGAGGGAGTTTGTTTTCCCTAAAGAACCAGTTTTGTTTTTTTTTTCCTTGTGGATAATTAAAAGGGCATAATTGTATTTCACTTTCTGTGGTGACCTTAAGAGAATTCAGCCCCAGGTTTGTGACTTGCCCGCGGTGTCTGTGTAGGCGCCATTGCTTGTAGGTCCTACCCTGATCTGCACCTGAAGTCATTCTGTTTCATGGTTTAGAAGTCACTGGATTACAGCATTCTCTCGTGAGCCGACTGGATGTGGCTGGGCCTCAGAGTGCATTCAGATACCATGATGGTAATTTGGGTATTTTTCTGCAAGTAGTAAGTTCTAAGTAAATAGTTGTTAAAATGTTCAGAATAGATTTGTACTTAATAACTGTGGTTTTATCTTATGTGAAGAACATACACATTTTGATATTTAGTTGACTTTGTAATAGATCATTGCAAGAACCCAACTTACACTGCATAATGGATGTTACAATGGGAGCCTTTTTTTTTTTCACATTAATGCAAATCAAACTAGCTGTATATTTTTTATTTGCAGAAAAGTTTAATTATTTTTATTTGTTGTAAAATTCACATAGCATCAAATTTACCATCTTAACTGTTTATAAGTGTACAGTTCAGTGGCATTGACATACATTCATATTGTGGTGTAACCGTCACCACCATCTATCTCCAAAACTCTTTTCATCTTCCTAAACTGAAAATCTATATCCATCAAACAGTAACTCAGCCTTTCCTCTCGTCTCAGCCCTTGGAAATCATTATTTTACTTTTTTGTCTTTCTGAATTTGACTACGTTAGGAATCTCATATAAGTGGAGTCATACATTATTTGTCTTTTCTTAACTGGCTTATCTCAGCATAATTCCTTAAAGGTCCATCCATGTTATAGCTTGTGTTAAAATGTCCTTTTTTTTTTTTTTTTTAAGGCTGAATAATATTACACTGTATGTATATATACCACATTTTGTTTATCCACGCATCCATCAGTATTGCATTTGGGTTGATTCAGCCTTTTGGCTGTTGTGAATAATGCTCCTGTGAACATGAGTGTACAAATATCTCTTTGTGTTGTTGCGTTGAATTCTTTTTAGCGTATGCTCAGAGTGGAATTGCTGAATCATGTGGCCGTCCTATTATTTGGTTTCTGAGGACTCACCATGCTGATTTCAGTAGTGACCGTACCATTTTCCATTCCTACCAACAGTGTGCGAGGGTTCTAATGTCTGCATCTTCACCAACACTTTACTCTTTTCTGGGTTTTGTTTTTGTTCTTATGGTAGCCATCCTATTGGGTTAAAAAAAAATTTTTTTATAAGTGGAGTTAATCCTGTTTTCTATCCAAATATTAACCCCAAGGTTGCCAGACTCTATCTTTTTATATTGGTTCATAATTGACCTCCAGAGCAGTAGGCTTCCTCTTGCTTGTCAAACCATTCAGAAGTTGCCCTGGCCGATGCTGTGTGGTGAAGGGTGCACACTCGCAATTCTCCTTAGTCCCCTCTTTTTCCTCCAGCCAATAAAAAACAGCCACACAAACCAGGGATGATTCTTGAAGTTTCCATGGAGTTTAGACTTTTGGTTTAAGTCCATGTATGTGTATTTTACTTTAATATTATCTTTCTGTACTTTAGATACTAAATGTTGATTGGTATTTCAAAAGATAATTGCTCACTTGAAAAGAATTTTGTCTGCATAGGAAAATGAAAGCAAAGATAGGTTTGAATCATGGAAGATACAAAAGATGAGACAAGGAAACTGATGCACAGTTGACCCTTGAACACCATGGGTTTAAATTGCATGGATTCACTTACATGCCTTTATTTTCTTATAGAAAATACTACAGTACTACACAGTCTGTAGTTGGTAGAATCAGCAGATGTGAAAGAACCATGGATTTGGAAAGCAGATTATAGGTAACAGTGGATTAACCCCTGCATTGTGCAAGGATCTGCTGTACTTGAGAAAAGTCAGACCTACCTTCAGTTGTGCAAGGCTAGTAATCAAGTAAATATAATCAAGTAATAAAGTAACATGTGTTACTCAAGACCAGAGCATGATATTTCTAAAGTGTTAGAATTGGACAGGGAATTTAACATACTCTGTAGTGAAATTATTATTTAATCTTTAGCCATATTTAGGAGTACAGAATTTCTATGAACTCTGAAGTAAAAGAAATATTTTAAAAATAAGATGGAAACTTGGGAAAATGTAACCACAAAGTTATAAAAGGGATCTTAGAGGCTATCTAATTTTCTTCTCTCTGCAAGAATCTCATCTCCAATGTCCTTCCAGCGAGATGGTACTTTCACACACCGTGTAAACACTGCCATTGATGGGCATACAGGCGGTGGGTGCCGGTGGTTACAGGCTTGGAGCCTCAGTCAGACAGACCTGGGTTTGAGCCCTGCTCCATCATTTACTGGGTCTGCGATCCTTGGCAGCTCATGTCATCTCAGTGAGCTTGAGTCGCCTCATAATCAATAAAACCTACTCCATAGGATTGTGGGAGGATTACATGAGGTGGCGCGCCACAGCATCTGACGGGTGGAAGACATCCCTAGATGTTAGCGCCTGCCCTTCTGGCGCTACTACTGCTGTTACACATGGATGATCTAGGGCCACCCATTCCACTGTAGGAAAATGGTAAACACTAGAAAGTTAAAAAATTAAGATGAGGTTTTTCTTTTCTTTTTTGCTTTTTAAATTCATGGTTTCAAATCTGTGCTCTGCAACTTTTTCACAGAAAAGTGAAAGAAACTATTTATTGTCGTTCAGGCGCTCCATCGTGTCTGACTCTTTGCCACCCCATGGACTGTAGCCCACCAGGCTCCTCTGTCCATGGAATCTTCTAGGCAAGAATACTAGAGCTGGTTGCCATGTCCTACTCCAGGGGATCCTCCTGACCTAGGGATCGAACCCTGGTCTCCTGCAGTCTCCTCAGAAATGCTTTACCTCTGAGCCACCGGGGACGGTAGCCCTGAAAAGGAACTAGTCTTGACAATTCCTCCAGTATTTGGAGCATCCTGTAAATTCCTCCTCTCCCCAAGCCAGACATCTCCAGGTTCCTTCCGCAGTTACTCCTGTGTCAGTCTTTCCAGACCCTTCCTTCTTACTCTTCACCGAGGCCCCGCCGGTATTGTCTTGAAAGTATGTCCCCCAGAAATGAGCCTGGCGCGAGTCCCATATGATGCCCTGTGGGGTGAGGCTGCCTCTCCTTTGCTTCCCTCTCATCCAGCTCACTTTGTTCAGAGGACAGTGGCCTCCTGTTGTGCCACAGACTCACTGGTGGGCCCCTTCCGACCTCTGAACTTCTGCTCCTCCTCTCCCAGAGCACTCTTCTCTTGACACCTGCCCACCTCTCCCTCACCCCGGCCAGCCTTCAGTCCACTGGCGCTTGCCCAGGTGAGTCCTCTGGCCGCGTTAGCGTTTCCTGCCTTCACCTGTTTCTCTGCCCACAGCAGACCGGAAGCCCTGTGCGCGCAGGTGTGTTTGCTGCGTTCCCTGCTGACGCCCGCAGCCTGGAATGCCCGGCATGGTGTAGGTGGTGGATGAATGTTTGCGGCATGACAGCACTATGTGAGCGAGGATTGACTAACCTCTCCTTAGAAGCTGGATCATATCCTGCTGGGAAGGGTGCTTGGGCGCCACCAGTTCACTCATGGCTCATTTTTTGTTTTTTTTTCTTTTGAAAAAAAAATCGGAAAAAGATTTAAGTGCCCTTGAAGTAGGAAAAATTAGAATCCATGTTCATTGTTGTAAGACTGAAAAATTTTCCAGTCACTTTGATTGCTTGATCAATATTTTATATAGAATCTTATTTGCTCATAAGGTTTCTGTTTTGCAAAAATCAATATTGGTCATTAAAACAAGAATATGTGTTCTTTAAATGTAACTTAACAGAGCTTTCCAAGTAGTGGGCTTAAGAGTCATGATCTTTTCAACCCTTTGACTGGCCGGAACCCTGGTGCCTGGTCTCTGCTGTGTGTCAGGACTTGCAAAACTTGGGAAGGACTGCTTTAAGACACTTATTTTTAAAAAGTTGTTTATTTTTAATTGGAGGATAATTGCTTTACAATATTGTGTTCGTTTCTGCCATATATCAGCATAAATCAGCCATAGGTGCTCCCTGGCTGTTGACCCTCCCATCCCATCCCACTCCTCTAGATCGTCCCAGAGCACAGGTTTGAGCTCCCTGCGTCATGTAGCAAATTCCCACTGGCTATCTATTTTGCTTAACTCATTACTGACTCGGGGATTTTTGCAGAAACTGACCCCTGTGACTGGCGATTTGTTTTGTAAATGAATATTGAACGGTCTCCAGACAATAAAGTCTGTGTAACAAAAGACATATTGTAAGTAATACATCTCCCATCAGTAATGTGTTAGGTGTGTATCATCCCACCCATCCACCCCCAGTTTGAGAACCATGAAAACAGTCATTAAAACAGAATAAACCATCAAAATTCTGTGGACTTAATGGTGTTCAATGTGTATGCAGAAAGGTATTTCTGTAGACAGAGCTGAAGGCGTTAGTTAACAGGGAGTCAGCGATGGTGGCGTGGCTGTGCAGTGGATCAGTCCTCAGCAGTGAAAAGGGCAGAGCTGCTCACACTTGCAGCAACATGAATGACTCTGAAATTCTACTAAGCGGAAGAAGCCAGACAGAAGGAGTACACTGTGCGTGATTCCATTTATTTGAAGTTCAAGAGCAGACAGCTCTATGGCCTGAGTTAGGGAAATCGGAGCAGTGGTTGCCAGAGCTGGACCTGGGGAGAACAGTGACTGTAACGGGGGGCGGGGACCCCAGGGAAGGAGCAAAGAGAAGTGGCCTGTGTCTTCACAGTGGCGCTGGTTACATAGGGTATACGTTTGTGACTGTTCACTGAACTGTACATTTAATTGATGTTTCATTGCATGTAAGGAATCTCTCAAAGTTCATTTAAAAAATTAAGACTCAATAGGGTGTTTCTTCTGCTATTTATAGCTTTTTGTTTTCATCAACAGAACTCTCAACTACAGAGCCCTGGAATAACATCTGACAATAAGATCTGTTTAGATTAGGATTTAACTTCTTTGCTTTTAAAAATGATTGTTTACCTCTGGTGGCATATTTCTAAAAAGAGAAATGCATTTCAAGGATACATAAGATATATAAATCTGTGGTGAGTGATTATATAAGAGCAAGCTATTTTTAGGTAGAAGTTTTGCAGCCATGGTGAGGCAAGAGTGTGCTTAACAGAATCTCAGATTGGGTTCCTATAGTAGACGGCTAAGAGAGCCTTGCACACTGCGCTTGTAAGTAAGCATCATTTCGTGTTTGATGCAAATACAGATTTCTCATATTTATGAATCTGATGCAAAAGTTTGCAAACATCATAAATAGACACATTTAAAGATATTTTGCTTATTGTGAAATTATGAGATACATGAAAGACATAAAAAATTCTGTGAAGTATAGACAAGAATATAAACACCAGAACCTGGCAACTACTGGCAGGAGGTTTTGGTTTGTCTTGGTCTGTTCATATTGGTAAATACATGAATACAGTATACAATGCAGTTTAATATCCTTCATTGTCTTCAGTAGTATCAGAGTATTTTCTTTGTCATACATATTTGAGAATATGTAAGAAATGTATTGTTTAAATTCCCATTGTCACTAAGTGAGTGGTCTTTTCACTATGCCCTTGCTAAATATGCTCAATTTTTTAGCTGTGTTGAGTTATAATTGATGTACAGTAAATAAATAATTAAATAATTGCACATGTTTAAAATGTAGTTTCGTGAGCTTTGATGCATGTTAACATTGTAAAACCATCATCACTTTCAGAATTAGGAATAATTCTATTACTTACCAAAGCTTATTCCTGCCTTAGTAGTACCTTACCCTCTTTCCTGTTCACAGGTTTTGGTTAGCTTTCTATCACTGATTACTTAGTGCTCAGTAGGCATTCCCTAGAATTTTACATATGTGGAATCATACCTTTGTGGACATGGCGGAGGTTCAGCTTCTTTAATTATTTGCAGATCCATCTGTGTTGTTGCTCATGGCAATAGTTCATTCTTTTTTATTGCTGTGTAGTGCTCCATCTTATGGATGTACCACAGTTTATTCCCCTCTTGATGGACATTTGAATTGTGTCCAGTTGTTGGCTACTGAACATCTTTGTGTGGGCATACCCTTTCATATGTCTTAGGTGAATACCTAGGAGCAAGTAGAATGGCTGGATAATATAGGAAGTGCATCTTTGTGGGGTTTTTTTTTTGAGTTTTTAATTTTTTTTTAAATTATATTTTTTAATGTAAAATGTATGTAGCATAAAATTAACTATTTTGAGCATAAGTTTCAGTGGCATTTGGTAATTCACAGTGTTGTGCAACTGTCACTCAAAACATTTTTATCGCAATGATGTAAAGTAATTAACCTCCAACTAATAAAAATAAATGGAAAAAAAAAAACATTTTTATCACTTCAAAATAGAACCCTGGGGATGAGATGAGATGGCGAGAAGGGTGGGAGGGAGGTTGAAGAGGGAGGAGACCCATGTATTCGTATGGCTGGTTCATGTTTGTTGTATGGCAGAAACCAACAAAACATTGTAAAGTAATCATTCTCCAATTAAAACAAAAACCCTGTACCCATTAATCAGTCACTCCCCATCCCCAGTCCTGCCTCCAGCCCACGAAAATGACTAGTCTGTGTTTGTCCATGTAGATCTGCCAGTTTGGGGCATTTTCTATAAATGAAATCATTCAATATGTGAGCTTTAGTGTTGCTTCTTTAGCCTGTTTTTGGCATTGTGTGTACTGTAGCGTGTATCAGGACTTTGTTTTTATGGTGGAATAGTTTTCCATTGTATGTGTGGAACACATCTTATTCATTTATCCATTTATGGATATTTGAGTTGTTTTTACCTTTTGGCTATCGTGAATAGTGTTACTCTGAACATTTTTACACAAGTATTCGTTTGGACACAGTTCTTTCGAGTATATACCTAAGTGAATTTTCTGGGTCATATGGTAATTCTATGTTTAGCTTTTTCAAGGAACCACTGCACTGTTTTCCACAGTATCTGCACCATCTTATGTTCCCACCAGCAGGGCACAGGGATTCTACTTTTCCATATCTTTGCTAACACTTATTTTCCTGGTGGGTGTAAAATGATACCTCATTGTTATGATTTGCATTCTTCTAGTGACTAAAGATATTGAACTTCTTTTCTTATGCTTGTTGGCTACTTGTATATGTTTGAAGAAAAGTCTGTTCAAGTTGTTTGCTCATTTTAAAAATTGGGTTGTTGTGTAAAAACCTTTGGTCAAAATAACTGCTTCATCAGGATATTACATTTATATATATACACAATTTTTCCATAAAACATTTTTATTTAATTATTATTGAAAATACATCTTCTTTGACACATTTTTCCCTTAGAGGTTCATTAAAAAACAAAACCTAATTCTTGTAGTTCATTACTCTAACATGGTTTAGCCAGACATGTTTAAAGCAGCTCTAATTTTCTATAGAGCAAATATCCCACACTAAATTGTTTTTCTAAATATCTTCAGCATTTTTTTTCTATCTTACAACAGTATTTTCTGACAAAGGAATATATCTGAATTTTTCATCACATTATTTTCTGTCTGCTGTTTTTTGTACTTTGAGAATAAGTATTTTCTCAAGTGATACGTAGCTTTTTGTCTTTTCTATTAAAAACCATTAAAAGACTTGCTAAATATTTGATTACATTTAGTGAAGAAATTTAAAGGCTAAAACTTCTGTATGTCTTGTAACTGTAAATAAACCTCCTCATATTTCTTCAGTGATATCTTCATCTGCTGGATGCTCAGATTTTAAGTGGTGAGGAAAATGTCACAACTTCATGTGCTTATTAGTTTGTATCTCAAGACATAATGCATGCATACGTGCTCAGTCGTGTCTGACTCTTTGCAACTCTATGGACTGTAGCCCGCTAGGCTCCTCTCTCCCATGGGATTTCTCAGGTGAAAATACTGAGATGAGTTATCATTCCCTTCTTCAGGGCATTTTCCTGACCCAGGGATCAAAAGAAACAAAGAAAGTGAAGTTGCTCAGTCGTGTCCGACCCTTTGTGGCCCCATGGACTGTAGCCCACCAGGCCCCTCCATCCATGGAATTTTCCAGGCAAGACTCCTGGAGTGGGTTGCCATTTCCTTCTCCAGGGAACCTTCCTGACCCAGGGATCGAACCTAGGTCTCCTGCATTGCAGGCAGATGCTTTAGGCCACCAGGAAAGCCCAGGGATTGAACTGAGACTCTAACTTAATCTCTTGCATTGGCAGGCAGGTTTTTTTTACCACAAGTGCCACCAATAACCCATAAATAGAGGGTGACCTGCACACATCCAGATTTCTAGGTGTGTGTGTGTATATATATATATATATACACACACATCCATATTTCATATGGTCTTCTGGAGAACTGGTTTATTGTCATCTGATTATATGTGCTCTCAAAACACAGGTATATGTGTACCCTGTTTTAAGCAGGGTAGCTGACAGAGAGCTCCCGCTGGCAGTAGGAGCCTTTGCTTTATTCTCTTTGTTCCCATTATTAGTATCACCTTCAGTCTGGAGTTCTTTTGGCATGGTCTTGATACTATGGTTGTATTTTGTGAATTAATTAAAACTAGGTAATACAGTCCATAAATCCTTTTAACCATGCTCTCATGAAGTGCAGGTGCGTCACGATACCCTGAAAGTAGGCGGTTCGGTCAGCTTCTGAGTGGGGTCACCACGCTTCCCTGAAGTTACTGGGCATCCTGCACTTGACCCTTGACCAGGTGATCCATGGAGGTGCATGTGACGACACCGTTGTCAAATCTGTCTATATCGTATCTGTATATGCAACATACGGTTTAACATTTTTTACAAAAGTAAATATAGAAGACTTTCTAATATTCCTATGTCTCATGGATAAACACGCTCCACTTTGGAGACAATAAGGGAAAGCAAATAAAGAACCACTGGAAAGCTTGAAAGTAATGCTGAGTTTGCATTTTAAATCGGTATACTGGGCAGGAGTGTGAGGCGTCTGTCTTTTTCTCCTTCTAGACTATAAACTGTCCAAGGATTAACCAGTCTCTTCTACTTTGTATCCCTAGCCCTGCCTTGAAATATGGTAGTATGTGCCCAGCAAATGTTTTTTAACTAAATTGGAATTCGCCTGAATTGGCAGTTCTTCTTTTAAAAGTAATTAATTTTTGGCTGCACTGGTTCTCCCTTGCTGTGCACGGACTTTCTCGAGTTGCCTTGAGTTGGGGCTACTCTTTGGTTTGGATGTGCAGGCTTCTCACTGCGGTGGCTTCTCATGTTGCGGAGCACGGACTCTAGGTGCGTGGGCTCAGTAGTTGTGGCTCGTGTTGTGGCTCGTGGATTTACGTTGCCTCGTGAGTGTGGAATCTTCCTGGACCAGGGATCGAACCCGTGTCCCCTGCATTGCAAAGCGGGTTCTTAACCACTGGACTACCAGCAAAGCCCCTAAACTGGCAATTTTTATCCAGTAGCCACATTAGAATACTTAGTGGTGCTTCTGAAAAAAAAAACACTACATGGCAGTTTCAAGTGTTGGGCTTGTTCCAAATACCAGATTCTAGTTAGGAGGAAGGAAGCAGATAAGCAAGCAGAAAATAGGACTGTGCCCTTCCCTTTAAGGAGACCTGGTGAATTCCTTAAATTACTTCCATCTTGGCCAGACCTCAGTCATGTGGCCACAGCTGCCAGAAAGACTGAGCAATAGAGTTTAAGATGGTGTTCGTTTTTGTTCAGTGGCTAAGCCGTGTCTAATTCTTTGTGACCCCATGGACTACAGCACGCTAGGCTTCCCTGTCCTCCACTATCTCCTGGAGTTTGCTCAAACTCATGTCCACTGAGTTGGTGATGCCATCCAACCATCTCATCCTCTGCTGACCCCTTCTTTTGCCCTCAATCTTTCCCAGCATCAGGGTCTTTTCCAACAAGTTGGCTCTTTGCAGCAGGTGGCCAAAGAATTGGAGCTTTAGCAACAGCCCTTCCAATGAATATTCAAGGCTGATTTCCTTTAGGATTGACTGACATTGTTAATTAACCATGTTCCAACATAAAAGTAAAAAATTTTTAAGAAGATGCAGGGCAGTGAGTTCCGCTAACAAGTTGGGTTTCTTCCTAAGGAAGAAGAGGACACTAGATATTGGGAGAAATCACAGTACATGGGCCTTGTTCATTAAGTCTTGAGGCAGTAGGTTGGGGCTGAAACTGGGCCTTCTGGTTAAAAACCAAGCCAACTCTACAGCTGCTCTAGGTATACTCTTTATAGTGGAGAATTTTAGCTCTAAGCAGGTTAGGAACAGAAGAGATCTTAAAAAAAAAAAGAAAGAAACCCTTCTCCTGGAGGGTGTAGTTGCAGTCAGGTTCCTAGTCTATGTAACAATCTCACCATTTTATAGTGATGTCATTCCTGACAGGAGTCCAAGGGATGGTTTTATAACAAGTGCTTTGCTGTGGTCCAGGCAGCTCTGCTTGCCCTCCCTCATCTGTCTGGCCCATCAGTGTAGTAACCCCATCTACCCAGAAATGTGAGACCCTCTGGCAGTCATGTATGGATGTGAGAGTTGGACCGTAGAAAAGACTGAGTGCTGAAGAATTGATGCTTTCAAACTGTGATACTCTAGAAGACTCTTAAGAGTCCCTTGGACTGCAAGGAGATCAAACCAGTCAATCCTAAAGGCAATCAACCCTTGTGCATTCATTGGAAGGATTGATGCTGAAGCTCCAATACTTTGGCCTCCTGATGCAAAGAGCTGACTCATTGGAAAAGACCCTGATTCTGGAAAAGATAGAAGGCACAAGGAGAAGGGGCCGCAGGGGATGAGATGGTTGGATGGCATCACCGACTCAATGGACATGAGTTTGAGCAAACTCTGGGAGATAGTGAAGGACAGGGAAGGCTGGTGTGCTGCAGTCCATGGGGTTGCAAAGAATTGGACATGACTGAGCGACTGAACAACTGCTTCTAAGACTCTTGATCATGGATTGCTGTCAACAGTGTTATTGGGTGTTTTGGTATTGGCAATGCCATGGCTTGGAAAGCTTACAGGATTCCAAGTTAAAAGATCTTGGTTTCAGTTTTTTATTCTTTTGCTAACCTCTGGCAAGTTACTTAAATTTTATGACCTTCAGTTTATACATATATGCATTCCTCATAGTGTTGTTACGAAGATTTAATGAACTTTAACTGTGTAAAAGTGCCTTTTAAAAACTAAAATGCATGTACTTTATCAGTTGTAGACACAGTAACAGCCCTGTGTAAGCAGAACCATTGTTTACACAAATGCTTATGAAGTCCCTTTTTTTTTCCCCTTTTTTTGGCTAGGTGAACTCTTATACTGAAGTTAAGAATACACAGATTTTAAGAGACATTTTTGCTCACTTAAATGATTGGTTCTGGAATAAACTGTGAAAAATAATACTTGTTAATACTGGTTAAAGAGATTTTATGATAAAAGTCATTTTGTATTGCATCAGTTCCCATCTATTTCTCCTGTTACTACACTCCTGAATTTTCTTCATTTTAAAATGCTATTTCAGCAGTTAACTATTGAGCATGTCATAGGCAACCCATTCTGGGCACTTAGGGAATACAGTCATGAACAGCTATTTAATGGAGAATTTAAGAGACATGGTTAAAAGAATAGGCCTTTTAAAATTCCAGAACTTTTATTGAGTAGGTTGATTTGGAATTTTACCATTTTCATATAGCCATGATTTTTGACATTATGCTGAATTTGTTTGCAGTGCGTTTAATACATACCATTACATGGCAGTTTAACATCCTGTTCTGTAATTTACATGATACATAAAAACCTTTTGAAATTTTTAATACACTATAATCTAGAATAATTTGGAGATTATACATTGATGTAGTGCTTTTAGGAATGTAATTCTCTAAGTGCTAGCTTCTAGAATGTAAAATGTTCTTAGTTATGGAAATTACTAGTTATTTTAGTTCCTTATGTGACTGTTACAGTATCAACTGACTTAGCTTTGCAATTGAAAGAGAAAATTTATTATGAGATCTTACTTGTACTGAGTTATTTTAAATGCCAGAACTATTGAGCAAGGGAGTGAAGTTCATGTGTATTGAATCTGCTGTTGGTGGCATACCATGGAAGTGAATGGTACTTTTGTTTTAGAAGACATTTTTCTTTTTTGCTTCTTTTTTTTTTTTCTTTAGAAACATGTAAAACCTCAACTTAGACATATTGTCATTTGTCTGTAGCATTATACTCCTATTGGTTTTATTTTTATGAGAGGTTATTTTTAAATCAATCTGACAAAAATAACTATCAAATATTCTGGGTTTATATTGATTCAAGTATCTTAAGCCCTGACTTTTAAAACTCATCTATTTACTACATTGCTTGAGTGACTATTTATTGGGCTCTGTCCTACATGTAGGACTACACGTTATTGCACAATTCCTCCTTGATTTAAAATGTCTGAAGACACATTTGAGAGTAATGGATTGAACAGATGATTAGCAATTACTTAACTCCACTGCAGCCGTTTTACTTAGAGCTTTATCAGTAAGTCAACAAGCAGATAACACCCTCTCCTTCATTCCCAAGACAGAGCTGAAGGGCAAAGAAGTATAGAGGCAGTTCCCAGCAGGGTTTCCTTTCCTGTTGGCTGGAGCCAGATGGAGGAACATGGTAGTACCAGCAAGAACGGAGTATGTAACAGTGCCAGGAGCAAGCCCTGGTCCACTATAAGCAAAGGGAAGATGCTGGAACAGCTGCTTTGTGCTGGGGTGACCAGATTGAGACTTCCCTGGTGGCTCAGATGATCAAGCATCTTCCTACAACACGGGAGACCGGGTTTCAATCCCTGGGTTGGGAAGATCTCCTGGAGAAGGAAATGGTAACCCACTCCAGCATTCTTGCCTGGAGAATCCCATGGATGGAGGAGCCTGGTGGGCTACAGTCCGTGGGGTCGCACAGAGTAGGACTTGACTGAGTGACTTCACTTTCACTTTGACCAGATTAGTGTGAATTAGCTTTGGAGGGCCTTGGATCTGATCTCCTTTTAAATCTCAGGGTGCGCTTTTCAGTGCTGTGTGTAATGCATATGCTGGGACCTACTGGTTGAAGACCTCTTTGTTTTCCTGTTCTCTGTAGTTCTTACATGCACCAAGACAAAAGGAACCACTAAAAGAATACTCGGTTACACATACCTACCTGTCTGCATCTGGACACATGTCGTTTAGTCTCTGTCGTGTCCAACTCTTTTACGACCTCATGGACCCATAGCCCACCAGGCTCCTCTGTCTGTAGGATTTCCCAGGCCAGAATACTGGAGTGGGTTGCCATTTCCTCCTCCAGGAGATCTTCCTGACCCAGGGGTCAAACCCGCACCTCCTGCATTGCAGGTGGATTCTTTGCTGCTGAGCCACTGGGGGAACCTGCATCTGGACACATACATGCTGCTTTTTTTCTCCTCCAACTAAGGAAGAGCTGTCCTGTCTTAGTGAAGGCCAGTTGTACTTGTATGGATTAGATCCCATCCTTTTTTGCAAACTCAGAAACATTATTCCAGCAGTTCTCTCCTTTGACTCCTATATCATTAATTTCCCCTTTGTTGAATCTTCCCCATAGACGTAGAAACATGCTGGCATATATTTCATAATAAAGCCTCATTGACCGTCACCCCTTTCAGCAATTGGCCGAATTCTTCCTTTCCTTTCTAGCAGAAAGAATGGGCCATACTTGCCCTTTCCAATTCCCCTCTCATTTCTTCTGACCCATTCCTGTGAAGCCTTTGTCTTCAGCGTTCTCTCACTGTTCTGCTAAACCTGTCCTTGTCAAGGTCACCATTGACTTCCTCATCATCAAATCCAGAGGGATTTTCTGAGTCCTCATGTTATTTGATCTGTCATCAGTGTTCAGCATAATCACTTGTTCCCCCTTCTAATATTTTGTTTATGCTTCTAGAATTAGCACAGACTCCTGAGTTTTCTTTAGTCAACCTCACACCTTCCACCTTTTTTGTTTGTTTGTTTCCTTTGCTGGTTCTTTCTTGTTTCTCCCATTAGAGGGAAATCTCAGTCCTTAGATTTCTTCCTGTGCCTGTCTTACTTTCTCCCTTAGTGATTCTAAGGGAGATTCTACAGCTTAAAACATAATCTATTTGCAAGGGACTCTCAAATTGTATCTCCAGCCTGGAATTTGTCCCTGAAGACCTGATTTGATATCTAATTATCTGCATGACATCTGCACTTGAATGCCTGATGATACCTCCCCCTTCCCATGTATGAGTTCCTGCTTGTTCCAGGTCCTTCCTGTAGTCTTCCTGCATTGGGTCACAATGGCTCTATCTTTAATTATGGAGTCATCCTTGACTCTTGTCTCACATCCCATAGACCTGCCTTCAGAATATATGAAGAATCTGACTACTTCTCATCACCTCCATTGCTATTACCCATCTCTTACTGGGATTGTCACAGTAGCGTCTTACAGATCTTTTGATTCTAAGCTTGCCCTGCCCTCCAGGTCTCTTATTCAGCTTTTCAGTCAAAGAGATTGTGTTAAGATGTAAGTAAATCAAATAACATTACTTCTCTGCTCAAAGCCGTCCAATGGCTCCTCATGTCAGTCAGAGTCAAAGCCAGAGTTCTTAAATTGGTCTGTAAGGTCTGTGGGCTTCCCGGGTAGCTCAGCTGGTCAAGAATCCTCCTGCAAGGCAGGAGACCCCAGTTCGATTCCTAGATCGGGAAGGTCCCCTGGAGAAGGGACAGGCTGCCCACTCCAGTGGTCTTGCCTGGAGAATCCCCATGGACAGAGGAGCCTGGGGGGTTACAGTCCATGGGGTCGCGAAGAGTCAGACACGCTGACCAGCCAAGCGCAGCACAGCAAGCTCCGTGCAGTCCCCCTCCCCACCCACACCTTCCTTCCATATCCTCCCTCATCTGAATTTCCTCCCATCACACAAATCTGCTTGGCCACTGAGGCTTCTTTATTTTTAAGTATCTTTCTTAGTAAGAGGAGAACTGGGGGTGGTGGGGGTGGGGGAGAGCTTGAGAAACACAAGAAAATTTGTGCAGTTGGAGAGGCATTGGTGAGATGGCATAGAAGCAGGGCTTGAGAGTCCGTGAAAACCCTAAAACCTTGTGTGTGCAAGGGCACTTCATGAATCTGTAAAACAAAGTACGTGCCTGCCATCCAGTCTTGAAGATGTGTTTCCATACTTGGATCATGCCTGGGACATGAAATCAAATCTTCTTTTTCTTGGACTGAGAGCATGATTCAGTCTAGCTATGAATCTAGAATAACGTCTGCTTGCATTCACATGAGAGCTCTGTGCCTCCCACCTCCAGCAATGCTGTCGTCAAAGCAGAAGAGCCTTTGGAGGTGGTGTTCAGTTAAGTCATGTCCGACGTGTGACCTCATGGACTATAGCCCACCAGGCTCCTCTGTCCATGGGATTTCCCAGGCAAGAATACTGGAGCGGGTTGCCATTTCCTACTCGAGGGGATCTTCCTGACCCAGAGACGGAACCTGTGTCTTCTGCATTGGCAGGTGGATTTTTTTTTTCTTTTTTTACCACTAAGCCTCCAGGGAAGCCCAGTAGAACTCTTACCCAGCTGTAAAGGACCAGACCCACTTTTCAACAGCAATGTGGCAATAGCAGAGAAAAGTCAGCATATCATTGGTGCTATAGCCACAGAAATAAGTGTTAATGTAATTCCTTATCTAAGAGGTAAAATTAGATGTTTTTGGATTTAAGATGTATTTCAGTCTGAGGCCAGTATGTTCTGTTATAGCTGTACATCCAGTAATAAGAAATGAGAAAAGCTGATGCTGAAAAAAGATGGGCTCAATAAAGGACACAAATGGTAGGGACCTAACAGAAGCAGAAGATATTAAGAAGAGGTGGCAAGAATACACAGAAGAGCTGTACAAAAAAGATCTTCACGACCCAGATAATCACAATGGTGTGATCACTCACCTAGAGCCAGACATCCTGGAATGTGAAGTCTAATGGGCCTTAGGAAGCATCACTACGAACAAAGTTAGCGGAGGTGATGAAATTCCAGTTGAACTATTTCAAATCCTGAAAGATGACACTGTGAAAGTGCTGCACTTAATATGCCAGCAAATTTGGAAAACTCAGCAGTGGCCACAGGACTGGAAAAGGTCCGTTTTCATTCCAATCCCAAAGAAAGGCAATCCCAAAGAATGCTCAAACTACCGCACAATTGCATTCATCTCACACGCTAATAAAGTAATGCTTAAAATTTCTCCAAGCCAGGCTTCAGCAATCCGTGAACTTCCAAATATTCAAGCTGGTTTTAGAAAAGGCAGAGGAACCAGAGATCAAATCTCCAACATCCGATGGATCATCAAAAAAAGCAAGAGAGTTCCAGAAAAACATCTATTTCTGCTTTATTGACTATGCCAAAGCCTTTGACTGTGTGGATCACAGCAGACTGTGGAAAATTCTGAAAGAGATGGGAATACCAGACCACCTGGCCTGTCTCCTGAGAAACCTGTATGCAAGTCAGGAAGCAACAGTTAGAACTGGACATGGACCAACAGACTGGTTCCAAATAGGAAAAGGAGTACGTCAAGGCTGTATATTGTCACCCTGTTTATTTAACTTATATGCAGAGTACATCATGAGAAACACTGGGCTGGAGGAAGCACAGGCTGGAATCAAGATTGCTGGGAGAAACATCAATAACCTCAGATATGCAGATGACACCACCCTGATGGGCAGAAAGTGAAGTAGAACTAAAGAGCCTCTTGATGAAAGTGAAAGAGAAGAGTGAAAAAGTTGGCTTAAAGCTCAGCATTCAGAAAACTAAGATCATGGCATCCGGTCCCATCACTTCATGGCAAATAGATGGAGAAACAGTGTCAAACTTTATTTTTGGGGGCTCCAAAATCACTGCAGATGGTGATTGAAGCCAGGAAATTAAAAGATGTTTACTCCTTGGAAGGAAAGTTATGACCAACCTAGACAGCATATTGAAAAGCAGATGCATTACTTTGCCAACAAAGGTCCATCTAGTCAAGGCTATGGTTTTTCCAGTAGTCATGTATGGATGTGAGAGTTGCACTATAAAAAAGGCTGAGTGCCGAAGAATTGATGCTTTTGAACTGTGGTGTTGGAGAAGACTGTTGAGAGTCCCTTGGACTGCAAGTATATCTAACCAGTCCATCCTAAAGGAGATCAGTCCTGGGTGTTCATTGGAAGGACTGATGTTGAAGCTGAAACTCCAGTACTTTGGCCACCTGATGCAAAGAGCTGACTCATCTGGAAAGACCCTGATGCTGGGAAAGACTGAGGGCAGGAGAAGGGGACAATAAAGGATGAGATGGTTGGATGGCATCACCAATTCAATGGACATGGGTTTGGGTGAACTCCAGGAGTTGGTGATGGACAGGGAGGCCTGGCGTGCTGCGGTTCATGGGGTCACAAAGAGTCAGAAGTGGCTGAGCGACTGAACTGACTGACTGATTCTGTTAACTGACTGGAGTGTAGCTGGTTGAAAGAACTTTACTAGATTGATCATTAGGGCCAGAATGTCACCTAACCTGTAATTGGATAATTGGACATGGTGTTCTCTGAATACTAATCATTTACTCCCACTTAGTGATGTGTCTTTGCCAGATTCAATCATTGCCTCTCCCTGACTTAACCTCTTGGGAACATAGGTAAATAGCAGGGTGCTTTATAGAAGGAGAAAGCTGATAAAACATATATTCACTGGCTAGCACCAGGCTTTTTAAAACTCTTGAATTCTTTTGTTGGCATCCATTTCCTGATGGAGTGAAGAACACTTTGAAAGTATTCATTGTGAATTTCTTCTGCCAGCATGAAATTGAGCAAGATGAAAGGGGGATCATATTAAAGTGATTTGAGGAGATTATTGGAAAGGCTTGAATGTGCATTAGTTTGAAGGGGCTATAGACTCAGAGCAATGTGTCTATTAATAGTTAATAGTGTGTAACTATTAAATGTGTGATGATTCAGTCCTTAAATGTTTTCTAATAAAAAGTTTGACATTTGCGTTTACTTGGTTTTATGTTGATTTCTGTTGTGGCAAAGTGGCTGAGGGTGTGAATTTTATGTGAATTTGAAAAAGAAAATGTCGTCCATAAGCTAGAAATGGTCTAATTATAAGCACATGTTGGGTTTTACTAATTTTGTGAACAAAAGTTAATTTGTTCTTTGAACAGTAATAGGGTAGTTATCGTTTGAGTCATCCGTGTTGACACGCATGAGAGTGAAGAGCAGCACTTAGAATTACCGAGAGGGACTGCACGAAGGTACCGTTTCTCCACACCATAGCTGCTCAACTAGCAAGTGAGAATTTGGAGACAGACTTGGAAAGTAAGACAAGGATTTTATGAAGTTACGCTGTGCATAACTTGCACTATTTCCAGTGCAGGTATCCCCCAGTGTTTCTGAAATACTGAGATGATAGCAGGTTTAGAATTGGATTGTTCCAGCTGACTGTTCCAGTTGATTGATCTGACTGACCAAAAAGCATCGTGCCAGTGAAGTATGTTCTCAGGTGCTTCTTTGCAGCTCTACACTAGTGCAGTTTCAGTGCTACCCACACCTGCTCTCTCAGCTGCATCACTTTTCCGGATGGGGAAGGTATTGCCATTCAGCCGAAAGTTTGAGGGTAGCGCGCCTTCAGTATCGCAGATCCTGTTAGGCTTGAAGTTTGAGGGTAGCGCGCCTTCAGTATCGCAGATCCTGTTAGGCTTGAAGTTTGAAGGTAACGCGCCTTCAGTATCGCAGATCCTGTTAGGCTTGAAGTTTGAGGGTAACGCGCCTTCAGTATCGCAGATCCTGTTAGGCTTGAAGTTTGAGGGTAACGCGCCTTCAGTATCGCAGATCCTGTTAGGCTTGAAGTTTGAGGGTAACGCGCCTTCAGTATCGCAGATCCTGTTAGGCTTGAAACTAATATACATGTCCTCAGATCAGCTGAGAGAGAACAGCAAGGTGAGAACCAGGCTGTTGTCAGAGCATCTTCTCCCTCTTTTGTTTCCACCCCTTTCCCTCCTTCTGTGAAGAGTGTCTTCTCAGAAAACAGATGTTGAGACAGCAGAATACAGGGATGCTTGCTTTCCATGGATAAAAGATCAGGATTTCGAGTACAATCTGGTTGGGGAAACTTGATATTTTGGAGCCTCAATCATTTATTTTGTCCCCTTTCTGAAATCCAGGGATTGAGTTTAGGTATTTAAACTTAACATATTTTTTTAAAGCAGTGAAACTGATTTTTTTTTCAGTAACTATAGTAGTTCCCCGCTTTATCCTTGAGTTGAGGGTATGATCCAAGACCCCTGGTGGATGCCTGAAATTTTATGGATTTACTGAACAATATATATACTGTTTTTTCCTATACATATGATTATAATCATATGCCTATGATTAAGTTTAACTTGTAAAGTAGGCACCATAAGAGATTAACAATAAAATTAATAAAATAGAACTTACATATTTTTTACCCAGAAGAGGTAACTTAGTTGATTCTTACGTAGAACAATACAGTGTCAACAGCACATTTGCGTTTTGATACTTGAGCAGCTAAAAAAAAAAAACCCAAAGCTTAATGAAAGAGGAGTGGATAGGGGTGAAAGAGTTTGAATCTGCAGGGTGTTTTTTGGAATCTACAACAGTGCTGATGTTTTTCCATCTAAAGAAAGGTTCGTTTTGGATATTATGATGAATTCTGTAGTCCTTGTTTATAGATAAATGAATTGTCTGACCAGTCAAGTGGAGGAAAAACAGCTCTTTTTTTTAAGGTTGATTTCAACTATATTAAGCGTATTTCCTCCTTGGATATAAAATTTTAGATTATAGGAAATTTGCAAGTATTTTTCAGTTTCTTAAAAATTATAATTATATACCTATTTAATTTTTTTCCTGTTTTCTGGGTCTTCTCTGCACATTATTGCTTACCACTTATTGCTATTTATATTTAGCTATTGTAATTATAATAATAAGCATGTTCCTATAATGATGATAGCCCTTCCCTTGTAGCTCAAGTCGGTAAAGAATCTGCCTGCAGTGCAGGAAACCTGGGTTTGATCCCTGAGTCAGGAAGATCCCCTGGAGAAGGAAATGGCAACCCACTCCAGTATCCTTGCCTGGAAAATCTCATGGACAAAAGAGCCTGGTAGGCTGCAGTCCGTGGGGTCACAAAGAGCCAGGCACGACTGGGCGACTAGCACTTACTTATAATGATAATAAATACTAAGGTACCCAAGGACTGGAGCTGTTCCCAAAATAGTGAGGGTTTAATTCTGTTTTTATCACACACTTGGCATATGGTAGGGCTGTATTTTAAGTCATATCCGGGATTCTGGGATCATTGTCCCTATACGTGTGACTGTGGAGTCAGAACGTGGAGGAAGATGCTGTGTCCTTCGGGACCACAGGAAGGAGACTGAGAGGGAGGCGAGTTCAGCAGAGCGCAGCTGGGAGCCGTGGGGAGAGGTCACCAAGGTGAAGACCCAGGGGCAGACGTTTTGACTGGAGGGGGTTTCGGAGGTCACCCCATCTCATGCTGCTTGAACTGTTGGAACAGCCCCTGGCTTTGGGCCTGGAGGGAAAAGTCCAAGAGGCTCCCAATCCCGACCCAGCGTCGTCCTATGCAGTGCTGCTTCCTGAAACATCTGATTTCATGTGTTGAGATTTGAGAAATAGGTTGTGCTGTCGATTTTTTTTTTTTTTGGAAGACCACTGAATTGAAGCCACCAATGAGACTCTTCCATGGCAGTAGAATCCTGATTTTATAGGTAAAGAAACAGGCACAAGAGACATCTGAGATTGGGTGGATCCCAGCTCTTCCAACTCCTGTCTAAAAAGCCACGTGGGCCCTAGAAGTTGAGGGAGTTGATGGAGTAGCTGTGATTGTCAGAGTTCTAATACAAGAGTGGATGAAACTATTCACACCAAATCTGGTACTTGATATTTTATATGAGAATTAGACTACTTAAATTTCAGAAGGCTTTAGTTAGCTTCAAATTCAGAAGCTCTTGAATTAGATAGGAAGAACAGATTATGTCATCAAAGGAGTAAGACTTTGCCTTCTCTATAATCTTTTTATTTATTTATTTTTGTTCACTAAACTCAAGGTAAAATATGGAACCAGAATCAAACTCTGGATTGGAAAATGGTAATTAAAACATCCTTTCCTAGCCTCTTGTTTCTTTTTATTTGATATACCAACTCTTTTGAGAGTAAACTGGAGGATTGTGTCTTAAGCTTTGATGTGATTCACATTTTAATATTTACAACAGTTTTGATTCTTTATTTTGTTAAAAAGCTGGCTTAATTTGATTAATGTTGAATGAAATACTCTCTGTTTTAAAAAAGTTTTTATATGATTTTCAAATTGACTGATGTCCTTCTACTAGGGTCCTGATCACTTGGGCTGAATTTGTTTGCTTTTTCTTAATCTATTTGCATTGGCTGGAGCTGTTGTGAAAAAAGGCCCCACGGGAAGAACAAAATTAGCTTAGTAATTTTGCTCATTCAGCCATGCATATGTAGCACCACTGTTTTCATTCCTGATGTTGCAATTGAACTGGATCTAAAGTGAGTAATTTTCATATCCTTTTGAGTAAGTCTGTCTCTCCTGTCACTCTGAAGTCTTGTTTGTATTATCTGTTTTCTTCTAGGTGAGGAATTTTAAATTGGAACAGGAACAAGAAAAAAACAAAATTTTATCAGAAGCGCTGGCGACTCTAGCCACTGAACATCACGAATTAGAGCAGTCTCTGGTTAAAGGTTCCCCGCCTCTGAGCATCTTTAGTGAGGACGAGTTCTATGATGCTCTGTCAGGTAATTGCAGAACCCCACCATCTGGGTCTTTGGCAATTCACAGTTGACCACCTACATGTCGTCTTAGGGTAGATGTCACCTTGAGTTCCCTGGAGTAAACAGATGGAAATGTATTGCTACAGCTCCCCAGTGACCTACTCTTTGTGTGATGTTATTAAGGCAGGAGCCCGAAAGTTTGAAACGAAAGTCATCACTGAGTCTGCCTTGGTTGACAGCCTGTGCTCTGCTAGGGCCAGAGGGCTGTGAATCTGGTTTATTGTTTTATTCGTTGACTGTTAACTACCTCCTGGTACAAGGTGCTATTACCTGTTAAAGGACAGAGGTGGATGGTTTATATTCTCAGAGAGGTCTTACAAGTAAAGGACACAGATAAGGAAGAATTGGTTACAATATGGCATGCTGTGTGCCGAAGGGAGAGGTGAGGCCACAGTCTACCTGGAGCAGAGGAAAGGAAGAACTTAGCTTGGCCTCAGAGGTGCATGCCTCAGAGCAGTGCAGCCCGCTGGCAATGGGCAGGGGCTTCAGAGCCAGATCCTCTGAATTGAAATCCTGCCCCTGACACTGGTGTGAGCTGTGTGACCTTGGGCAAGTCCCATGACCTCTCTGGTTCTCAATTTTTACATGTTTCAAATGGGGATAATTACAGTATCCATTTCAGTGGGTCAAGTCCGGATTAAATGAGTTCATACGTTCAGTAGTGCCTGACAGGTACCAGGTGTTCAAAAAATGGGCGATGTATGTGGAGGGGTGAGAATGACTTTTAAGAGGAGGTACTGCTGAGTAGTTTTGACTTTTTATGAATTTCCTTTAGAATTTGAGGTAGATGTGGGTGGAGTCATGGAAGGAATCATGGAGGGGTTGACTGGAGATGATTGAGACTGAGAACAATTCTTTTATGTAAGGAAATTAAGTGCTCATTTAGTAGATGAACATGTACAATTGCTGGGTCTCACAGAACTTGACAGTGGAAGCAGGAGGGCTCAGTGGATACGGAGTTAAAAGGGTTATATTCATAATAGGAAACTAAAGGAAGCACAGTGAGAGGTCACAGAAATGAGAACTACAGAAAGTTTGGTTAAGGAAGTTAAAGTGGTGTGATGATACAGGACAAGGAAAATGATCTTGGCGGACTTAACAGAGAAGAGATTGATTACAGAAGATCAGCAGAGCACACAGGAACATTAATTTTAGAAGTGTGACATGATCAAAAGATGGGGGAAAGCTAATTCTAACAGCCAGATGGGGGAATAATTAGAGAAAGGATTATAACGACTACGATGGTGGAAATTAGATGGGGTATTTGTGAAAATAGTGATTCAAATTGGGAAGAGAAAGTAGAAATCAGATTTGAAAGCAGTGGAATGAGTGGCGGGGTTAAAGGAGGCTTTTAGCCTGGTTGGGGGAAGGGAAGCGAGGACACCAAGGCTGCTGACACGTCTTCCCGTCTGTCCTCTGCCACATCCTGTCCCAATACCCCCTGTATTCCTTCTGTTCAGAAATCCAGAAAGAGATGCTTCAGCTGTTCATCACTGATAATCTTTTTTTAATATATTTATTGAAGTATAGTTGACTTACAAAGTTTCAGTTGCACAGTAAAGTGATTCAGTTATACGTATACACATATATTATTTTTGAAATTATTTTCCTGCGGGTTATTACAAGATATTGACTATAGTTCCCTGTGTTATACAGTAAACCTTTGTTGCATGTTGCATTCATCATTGATGTCTTTAAAAAAAATTTAATTTTTAAGAAAAAGCTTATTTGTTATGAACAGTTCAAGAGAGAAGTACTTATAGTGCCCGGTGAAAGTTTCCCTTCATCCCTCATCCTAATTGCACACTTCCTCAGAGGTTCTTGTTAACAGCTTGATAGATTCTCTTGCAGACCTTTTTAAATCAATCCCATGTATATGTGCCCGTGTATCTATGTTGTTTTTTTTTTAATCATGAGTGGAAGTAGCTGTGTAATTGTCCTGTGTCTGCTTTTCACGGCACAATGTATCTTGGAAATACACACCAGTATTTTTCCCACCAGTAGTACAGCTGTAGCTCATTCTTGTTAAAGCTTCCATGAAAATCGGTGACATGGTTGAGCAGAATTTTCTGTCATTCTCTGCTTGATAGACACTTAGGAGCTGCTCTTATCTTTCTGCTTCTCGGGTGTATTTTAACATTTATTTCCATAGTTGTCTCCTTGGGGAGAAGGAGATAAAAAGAACTACAGTCCCTCGGTCAGGATTGGAAAATGAATTTCCTCTCAAGTGCCAGTTCAGATCTGTTTGCAGAACCTGCCTCTTGAAGGGTTGCTGTGCTGAGAAGGATCCCGGCGCGGAGTCGGTGCCGAGCTGAGTCAGCGCGTTCCACGTGGCTGGAGATGAGGGTGGGGGACTGCTGCCCCGAGTGACCCACCTGAGTTTTATTGCATTTGCCTGAACGTAGTAGCCTTTCTTGGGCCGCTCCTACTTCCTGCCGCAAATCTCGGGAATCCTTTGGTGCGATGTAGAACTCTATTAGAATTATGAGTCGGCTGCCCAGGGTTGAAGTCTTGCCCTGCTGGTGACCTAGCCACATAATTCACTGAGATCATAAAAGCCATCATTTGGGAATGACTTCGTCTTCTCACTGTAATCTACACATTAACCTTCATTCCCACTTCCTCTTTCTCTTCTGTTACAAAAGAAGTGTTCCCTTTTAATTAAGGCCATGTCCTCCTGGTCTGTTCTGGTACCCACCTCTTTGTGCCTCCTCCAGAACTTAGCTTTAGTTATTACTTTTTTCACCTACAGTTTCTTTTTTTTTTTCTTTATTTTTTTTCTTCAAGTTTTATTGAAATAATTGACCTACAGCCCTGTCAGTTTAAGGTGTACAGCATAATGATGGGGCTCAAATCATGAAATGATTATCACAAGTTTAGCGAACATCCATCATCTCATAAGGTACAAAATTAAAGAGATAAACTTTTTTTTTCCCTTGTGATGTGACTTCTGAGGATTTACTCTTAACTTCGTGTATAATATACAGCAGTGTTGATTATATTTGTCCTGATCTATGTTACATCCTTAGTACTTAGTTATCTTATAACCAGAAGTTCGTACCTCTTGAATCTATCTTCATCTATTCTCCCTCCCCTTTCTCTGCACCTCCAGTAACCAAAAATCTGATCTTTTTCTGTGGAGTTATTTGCTTATTTGCTCTTGAAGTATTATTGACCTGTAACACTGTGTTAATTCTGTTGCCTACCCAGGGACGCCCTTCCCTGCTATTTGGGTTCCCCTGGTGGCTCTGACAGTAAAGGATATGCTCACAGTGTGGGAGACCCAGGTTCGACCCCTGGGTTAGGAAGATCTGCTGGAGAAAGGAATGGCAACCCACTCCAGTACTCTTGCTTGGGAAATCTCATGGACAGAGGAGCCTGGCAGTCTACTGTCCTTGGAGTCACAAAGAGTCGGACACGACTGAGCGACTAACATTAACTTATGCAACATAGTGATTCAATATTTCTGCACATTTTTAAATGGTCAACTTAAGTCTAGGCATGTGGAAGTTTGTACCTGTTCATCTCTGTCACCTGTTTCTTTCTATACCACATTATCTTAAATACTAACTTAGAATTCCTATAATAGTTTCCTGTGGCTGCCAGAAGAAATTACCATAAATGTAGTGGTTTAGATAATGCAGATTTATTCTCTCAGCTCTGGAGGTCAGAAGTCCTGTAATAAGGTGTTGGCAGGTCTGTGTCCCCCTGGAGGGCTGTAGAGAGAATCTGCCTCCTTGCGTTTCCAGCTTCTAGAGACCACCTGCATTCCTTGGCATGAGGCCCCATCCTCCCATCTTCAAAGCCAGCAAGTTGACTTCTTCCAATCTCTCTGACCTTCTTCCCTCCCTTTTATAAAGACCATAGCAATCACAGCGGACCCATCCAGATAATCCAGGGCAGCCTCCCCAAGTCAAGGTCCTTAACTCAGTCACACCTGCAGAGTCCTTTTACAATGGGAGGTGACCTATCCAGAGACTAGGAGGGACAGTTGTTCTGACTACCACAGTTCCAGAATTTAGTTCTCCAGCCCTGACCTCTTGTGAGATCCGTATATACTCAGTTGTTAGCTGGATAAATAAAAGATGGATTCTTGATCTTCCTCCTAGGTCCTTTTCCTCCTGGAATTTGCTTCATTTTAGTAAGTGGCGCCTCTTTCATCTCCTAAAGCTGGAAATCTGGGAGATTCGTGGCACTCACGGGCCCCCTCCCTGAAACACAGACCAGGGCCTGTCCGTTCTGCCCTTCAGTCATGCCTTGAATCCATCTGTGTTCTGTTACTGCAAGGTGATCATTAAAGGTGTAGGTGCTGCTGCTGGAAAACTGTTGATAAATGGTGGTTCTACCAATTCCTGTAGCCTTTGGAAAATGACTTCACTTTCCTGTGCCTCATTTCTTCATCTGCGGGTGGGTCATAGGATTACCGGGGGGAATAAACACCTCATATTTGTACTATAAGCAGTGTCTAGCACACTGAGGGGCTGCCCAATGTTCACTCACAGTATCATCACCTGCTCTGCACCTGCTCTCGTCCAGCCTCTTAACTGATGGCCATGCTTCCTGCCTTGCCCTTTTGACTTTCACTCCATACATACCACCCACACGGATGCTTTATAGACAATCACGGCATCACATTCCCCTGCCCAGAATCCTTCAGTGGCTCTTCACTGCACCTGGAACAAAATGCAAACTCCCTAATAGGCCTTCCAGGTTCCCAACATGACCCCCACCTTGCCTGTCCCGTGTTTGTTCCAGCCACACTGGGCATCTTCCATCCTCACCACGCAGCCGTGACAGAGGCTGTTGGGTGGGACGAAACAAGTACACAAACCTGCATTTCATACAATTTCTGAATCAGAATAATAGATTAAAACAAGTGTACCTTAATGTTTAAAAGAAATGAGAAAAAAGGCTTTTAAAACTACTTCTCTTAAAATACTTCTAAATAATTTTCAGCAAATGCCTAGTCTGCTTTTTAAAAGTCAGTTACAACTTGTTACTTCCTTTAAAATTAAATCCATGTGACTTCCTGTTTTCCCTTTAAATTTTTTCAGATAAGCAGGGTCAGTGAAAATGTAATACAGTAGGTGAGACAAACCTTGATATAAGCCTACAGTGTAGTGTATTTTTTCCAGCCCCACTTGGGTCTTTTAATTATTTAAATTTTTTTCCAGTATGCTCAGTGACTTAAGATTTCATCAGATCTCATACAGCAAACATTCTTTCTCACAGTTGGGTTGAATTCCATTCTATAACAGATGAGAAGGCACTAAATCTAATGAAGCATCATTTCCTGTCTTCATTGCATGTCTGTCTTTAAGGAATGAAATGGTTATGTTGAGTGAAATTTCTGATATTATTACCTGTAAGTGAACACTTCCTGGGAAGAGGGCTAAACATTTATAAGAATTAAAACAAAGGATTTAATGAGAAACTAGAGACTAACTTGTTCTGTAGAAAAATTCTATTCTGCCAGCAAGTAAAGTACAGAAATTATAATATGTATCAGGTTCCACTTTAGGGAAGAATGAAGCAGCTCCTTCTGCATGTTCCTGCCAGCTTTCTGCTCTTTGCATTTCACCCCCTTCTCCTACCAAAACTCTCAAATGTCTCTAAATGATTAATATCTCCTCTTCTGGGTAGCTTTTCCCACTCCCTCAGGCACAATTAGTTGTTTCATCTTTTGTGTTTCTTCCATTTACATCTCTTTCAAGGCCCTTTGGTTGTATTGTGCCTGTCTCTTTTCAGCTCAGTCACTTTGGTCATATCCGACTCTTTGCAACCCCGTGGACCATAGCCCGCCAGGCTCCTCTGTCCATGGGATTCTCCAGGCAAGAATACGGGAGTGGGTTGCCATGCCCTCCTCCAGCGAATCTTCCCAACCCAGGGATCGAACCCAAGTCTCTAATGTCTCCTGCATTGGCAGGCAGGTTCTTTACCACTAGCACCACCTGGGAAGCCCATATGATGGTAGAGACCATGTCTATTTATATTCCTGAAGTACTTAGCATAGACTAAGTTGCTTTCTAAACGTTTATTGAATGCAGGTTGTTGAACAAATGTCATTGATATTTCTGTCCTCCCTAAAAATATATTGGTTTTCAATCAAGAGCACAAAAGTATCCATAACACTTGCTAATTTCATGCGGCCTGCATACTCCACTTTGGATACTGTGTGGAACAGGAGGGGTGGGTGACAGAGGGAGTGAACTGGGATGAGATGTTATTTAAAAGGTAAAATTTGTTCTCCAGGAATTTACCATTATGTGGGAGCTAAGAGATTGGCTCTCAGAGAGAGGGGTGAATGAAAAAGTTGCTAAGGGGGAGAAAATGAAAGGTGCTTGACCTTATGAATCTCTTAAATGATTGCCTAAGGCATTATTTTTGAAACATTTCTTAACCAGTTAAATAACTTCATGGCTCTTGTTCTTTAGTACTGGTCTGAGATAGCAGTTGCGCAAAAATTTCTGCCTTTTGAATTTTAAAACTTCAAAATTTATTGTTTTTCTTACTGTCTGTTCGCTTTCCTTTTTAGAAACATGTTGAGATCAGTTGTGCAAAAAAGGCTTTCTTGCTTGGTTTTTCTCTTAATGCTATTTTGGTCAAAATGCGCATGAATAATGCATCCAAATCCTATAGTGTAGATTGGCAAAACCAGTGGAAAGTTAGGTTATGAAATCGAAGCCAGCTTTAGCATGTCTCAGCAGTTGCAGAGGTGGGTGCTCATGTCTTTTTAAATCAGAGCTTTAAAAGTGGAAAGTGGTAATATAATGACTTTGATTTTGTCTGGAGGAGAGTAACATAGGAAGTTATGACCCATGTGAAATAACGTTTAATCCAACAACAACAACTGGTAATACTTGAGAAAAGTAATGACATCTGCTGAGAGTTTCACATAGAAGATGCGGGGTTTGACCAAAGTGATCAGAAGTGTTGGCAGGAAGGCTGATAAGATACCGTGTGCTCTGTTCTTTATGTTCCTAAGCCTGTTGTCCTCTCCTGTATTTTAGTTTTTTAAAAAATTAATTTATTTTTATTTCGGTTTTTTTTTTTTTGGCTCTCCTGGGTCTTCCTTGCTGCATGTGGTCTTTCCCTAGTTGTGGCGAGCCAGGCCTACTCTTCATTGCGGTGTCTTCTCTTGTAGAACACGGGCTCTGGGTGCATGGGCTTTAGTACTTACAGCACATGGGGCACGGGTTCAGCTGTCCTCTGGCGTGTGGGATCCTCCTGGACCACAGATCAAACCCGTGTCTAACTGCATTGGCAGGCAGTTTCTTATCCACTGTACCACCAGGGAAGTCTTGTGGTTTAGTTCTGAAATACCTGGACATTTGCTGCCTGGGCCATTTCTGTGTCTTTACTGTGGTCTGGACCTGCCCAGGACTTGAAGAGCTCACTCACTTCTGTATTCCTAGGACTTTTTTCTCTTGTCCTTATTTATTATTTATTTATTTATTGGATGATTAGCCATTTTACCTTGTTCTTGCCCTGTTTCTTGTTATATAACTTTTTGTGCACTTCTTTCTTGTCTTTCCCCAAGCCTGCATTTCCCTCAAGGACAGACCTTATCGTGTGAACTTGTGTATTTCCTCTGTTGCCCAGGACAGAGCATGTTCGTTGGTTGGTGTGATGTGCAGCAAATTGAATACCACAGACTGTGACTGTTATTAAACACCTTTTGTATGTAATATGGTATAATATTCTGTGGAAAATCTTAAGTAGTGCCAAGAGCTCTTAATCTCACTCTGTGCTTATGGCATTAAAAATTATCCAGCAGCTTACTCATAATGTGTATATGTTGTAGGTAAAACACTGGTGAATGTAATTGATCCTTTGTGTGTGCATGCACGCTCAGTTGTGTCTGACTCTTTGTGACCCCTTGGACTATAGCCTGTCAGGCTCCTCTGTCTGTGGAATTCTCCAGGCAAGAATACTGGAGTGGGTTGCCATTTCCTACTCCAGAGAATCTTACCCACTCAGGGATTGAACCTGGCACTTCAACCTCCATCAGGATATTAGTAGAGCTCCTTATCTCTCCCAGGTAATCAGTTATTCCTGGTCCCCATCAGCTGTCTTGTCTTTCAAAAATGCTGTGTCCTATACAAATACCTTTGCCCTGCATCACTTTGCTCTTCTAGCATTCTCTCTTGAACAGCCTCTATTTATGTTTGTTCTCATGATTTCCCAGCAGCCGCTCTTGACCAGGTCACCACTGTCACATGCTCAGCTGCCTAGTTGCATGGCCCTGTCGCAGTCTGCATCTTTGTCAACCTTTTACCAGCCCTTCAAGTTGCTGATGCCCCCTTCCTTCACGGAACGCTTTCTTTACTTGGTTTCCAGAATACCACTCTCGTTTGATTTTATTTCTGTTTCCTTTGCTAATGTTCTTGCATCTCTCTCACTTTTGGTAGTAGAGTGTCTTAGAGTGCAGTCATTCTTTTCTTTTCTGCATTTACCCTCAAGATCAGAGGTCCCCAATCACCTAGTCACAGACCAGTATTGGTCTGTGGCCTGTTAGGAACTGGACCACATAGCAGGAGGTGAGCGATAGGCTAGTGAGTGAAGGTTCATTTGTATTTACAGCTGCTCCCCATTGCTTGCATGACCGCTTGTGATCACAAATGATGGTGGCCTTAAAAATATGTTTGAGACAATTTCAAATCTCCATGCATTCTGAATTAAAGTCAAGGCAGAATATCCTAAGATTACTACAAAAGCACTGAAAAGCCTGCTTCCATTTCCAGCATTCTCTCTTTGTGAAGCAAGATTTTCTGCAGTACAGCAATCGAAAAGTTCACACAGTAGACCAAAGATAAGCAGTGCACTTTCGGTGTTACTGCCTCCCATCACCCCGGTCTAGTTGCAGGAAAACAAGCTCAGGATTCCCACTGATGCTGCATTATGGTGAGTTGTATAATTATTTCATTATATATGCCAGTTTAATAATAATAATAGAAAGAAATTGCACGATAAAAGTAATGCACTTGAATCATCCCAAAACCATCCCCTGCCATTCAGTCTGGAAAAATTGTCTTCCACAAAACTGGTTCCTGGTGCCACAAAGGTTGGGCACTGCTGCTCTAGTGCCCTTGTGCTCAGAGTGTGGTCTGAGTAGCGTTAGCTTCACGTGGGAGCTTGTTGGAATTGCGGAACCAGAGGTCCCAACTCAGACTTAGTGAATGAGAATTGGCAGTTTTCTTCAAATCTGTAGGGGATCATCCAGACATTGAAGTTTGAACAGCTTGCCTTACGTGACGTCACCTAGTCCCACACCTGCGAATATTGCCCATATTCTGTTAAATCTGTAAGTTTTATGTCTGTAGGCTCAGTCTTGTCTCTGAATTTCAGACTCCTGTCTAATTATCTACTTGGCACGTTCATTTAAGTGAGAGCTCCTAAGTATCTTAAAATGTCCAGAAGAGAATTTTTCACTCCTGCTCACAAGCCTGCCCCTCCTGCATATTTTGTGGATGAAGGATGCGTCTTTACAGTTGCTTCAGCTGAGGTTGAGAACCTTTGAATTATCTGTCATGGACTGTGGGTTGTTTTGTTTTGTTTTAATTGTTGTTCTTTGATTTCTTTTTTTTTCGGGGTGTCGGGGAAAGGCCTTGTATCCACATTCAGTCTTACAACACATTCTGTCAGCTCTTCCTACCACATTTAGCAGAATCTTACCCTTTATCATTCCACTTCCACCACCCAGACCCCCGTCATCTCTTGCCTGGATTGTGAACAGGGGCTTTCTGACTGGTCTCTCTGCTTGCATCTTCGTCTCCAGCAATATTTCAAGCACAGCGTTCAGAGTGATCGTTTCCAAATGTGAGTTTCTTCAGGTCAGTTCCTTGCACAGGACCCTGTAATAGCTTTGCTTCCAGCTGGAATAAAAGCCAGAAGCCCTCCATCTGGCTGCCTGCCGCCTTCTGAGATCTGCCCTGTCCTCCTCATTCCCTTCCTTCCATCACTGACCTCGGCGGCAGTCCCTGCTCCTGCCAGGCGTGTCCCCCCCAGGCCTTCGCTTCCCCTCACCTGGAGCTCTCTCATCCCAAATATCTACGGGGCTTACCCCTCCACTCCGTTCCTTTTTCTGCTCAGAAAGACCTTCCCTGTATCATTTTCTCTCCTTTTTCTCTTGCCTTAAAAAAAAAAAAATTTTTTCACACATATTGTTCATTTGCTCCTGGACTCCTACAAGTAGAGTGTAAGCTCCCCTGTGAGGGGCGCGTTTTTCTTGGTGCCTGAGTAAAGAGTCAGTAAAGAGCTCTCCAGCAGGGTAAGATGGAGGTGGACTATTTTCTGTGGAAGAAGCTAACACACACAAAGGTAGAGAATTGTTTTCCACGATGTCGTGAAAATGCACTGTGCCAAAGCAGGGGTCGGGTGTTCCAAATGCTGAGAAATGGTGATGAGACGAAGCCACAAAAGTAATTCAGACCCGCCTGAAATGAGTCTTGTAATAAGGTTCTGCTGAAGAATTTGCTTTTTATTTATAAGTGATGGGAAGTAGCAAACAAGTATACATATGGATGATGTCAGGTTAGCATTTTATAAAGTTTCCTTTTTTAAAGTAAATATTGTGGATTTTTATAATATGCTCACATTATACTAAGAATTGGAAATTAAGAGCAAATAAGGCATGGTCCCTACTCAGGAATCTACAGTCTGTTAGCAAGTGAGTATGTTTTGAGTATCAATTTAACTCTCAGTTAAATTGATTTGAGGTCCAAGTGTCCTTAATGAGATGACAAGAGTTTGCATGAGAGCAATTTAACTGAGGTGGAAAGTTTCAGTTCTTCTCTTTATTGTTTTAATGAACACATATCCTGACCTTTGTTCCTCAGGGAAGCCTGCTTGACTTTTGGACTAGATCAGATCCCCACTGTTGATACCCCATGCATCATCAGTTCAGTAGATTACTCGTGTCCGACTCTTTGCAATCCCATGGACTGCAGTACACCAGGCCTCCCTGTCCATCACCAACTCCCAGAGCTTACTCAAACTCATGTCCGTTGAGTTGGTGATGCCATCCAACCATCTCATCCTGTATCGTTCCCTTCTCCTCCTGCCTTCAAACATTCCCTGCATCAGGGTCTTTTCCAATGAGTCAGCTCTTCACGTGAGGTGGCCAAAGTACTGGAGATTCAGCTTCAGCATCAGTCCTTCCAATGAATATTCAGGACTGATTTCCTTTAGGATGGACTGGTTGGATCTCCTTGCAGTCCAAGGGACTCTCAAGAGTCTTCTTCAACACCACAGAGCAAAAGCATCAATTCTTTGGTGCTTAGCTTTTTTTATAGTCCAACTCTCACATCCATATATGACTACTGGAAATAACAAAGCTTTGACTAGACAGACCTTTGATGGCAAAGTAACATCTCTGCTTTTTAATATGCTATCTAGGTTGGTCATAACTTTTCTTCCAAGGAACAAGCATCTTTTAATTTCATGGCTTCAGTCACGATCTGCAGTGATTTTGGAGCCCAGAAAAATAAAGTCTGTCACTGTTTCCATTGTTTCCCCATCTATTTGCCATGAAGTGATGGGACTGGATGCCATGATCTTAGTTTTCTGAATGTTGAATTTTAAGCCAACTTTTTCACTCTCCTCTTTCACTTTCATCAAGAGGTTCTTTAGTTCTACTTCACTTTCTGCCATCAGGGTGGTGTCATCTGCATATCTGAGGTTATTGATATTTCTCCTGGCAGTCTTGATTCCAGCTTGTGCTTCATCCAGCCCAGTGTTCCTCATGATGTACTCTGCATATAAGTTAAATAAACAGGGGGACAATATACAGCCTTGACATACTCCTTTACCTATTTGGAACCAGTCTGTTGGTCCATGTCCAGTTCTAGCTGTTGCTTCTTGACCTGCATACAGATTTCTCAGGAGACAGGTCAGGTGGTCTGGTATTCTCATCCCTTGAAAAATTTTCCACAGTTTGTTGTGATCCACACAGTCAAAGGCTTTGGCATAGCCAATAAAGCAGAAGTAGATATTGTTCTGGATCTCTCTCGCTTTTTCAATGATCCAGCGGGTGTTGCCAATTTGATCTCTGGTTCCTCTGCCTTTTCTAAATCCAGCTTGAACATCTGTAAGTTCACGGTTCATGTGAACTATTGAAGCCTGGCTTGGAGAATTTTGAGCATTACCTTGCTAGTGTGTGAGATGAGTGGAATTGTGCGGTAGTTTGAGCATTCTTTGGCATTGGAATGAAAGCTGACCTTTTCCAGTCCCGTGGCCACTGATGAGTTTTCCATGCATCATAGTCCCATGGCATTTCCTGTAGTTGACATTTTATATGATTTTTTTTTTCTGCCCTGTCACTCAAGCTGACAGAACATTCCTTGAGGAACTTTGCACCCCTAGCAGCTAGCACAGATTAAGAGTGCAGATATTCGAGTGAAAAAAGTTTGGGGGTACATTTCAAAGGCTAAATTGAACTTGAGGATGAGTTGTTTGTGGAGGATAGTGATGTTCTTAGACTTCCCATCTGTTTACTGAAAAGTCCTACTTTGGCCCAAAACATCTCAAACTCCAAATAATGGAAATTGGACTTGTCATCCTGACCTGCCCCCTTGTATATGGCCTGTCTTGGCTGATGACCTCCTCGTCTAACAACCATGCAAACTACAGATGTGAAAGTCATCTCTTACCTGCTTTCCTCACATCCTCCCCATTTCTGAATATCTAGTTGTCTTCCTGTCTGTTTCTCCCCCAGTGTTCACGGTCAGTGAATCCACTAAATTACGGCCTTTGTTACAGTGGCCCTGTGATGCTGATGCATCAGAAGGTGAAAATGTTGGTCACTCAGTCGTGTCCCAACTCTGAGATGCCATGGGCTGTAGCCCGCCAGGCTCCTCTGTCCGTGAAATTCTCCAGGCAAGTATACTGGAGTTACCCACTCCAGTATTCTTGCCTGGGGATCTTCCCAACCCAGGGATCAAACCCAGGTTTCCTGCATTGCAGGTGGTTTCTTTACCATTTGAGCCACCGGGGAAGCCCAGAGTTATCTGTAAAGTCTAAAGTGGGTCTTAACCTCTCCCTGACAGAGCATCCAGTGGCTCCATACTCCGTACTTATAGGGTCAGTACAAACTCCGTGATCTGACCCACTTTTCAGCTTCATCTCTGATGACCACATCTTTTCCTCCTGGCTGCCCTCCTCTCTAGCCATGCCAGATATTCTTGGTCACACATCTTGTTCTTTCAGGCCATTGGACTGTTTGCTATTCCCCTCATCCCTGGTATTCTCTTTCCTTGCCTTGAATTCTTAGTCATCATGGCAGCTCAAATGCCATCTCTGCATGGAAACTTCCCCTGGTTTCCCTAAGAGTGATTTCTTCAACTCTTCCCACAAATACTTTGTGTAAACATATGTTTACTTGTGTGTCTTCCACTAGATTGGACTTTGACTACTTGGAGGACACAGCAGCAAGCCCTTTACCTGGTATGTGGTAGCTGTTTGGTGAGCGTTGATTTATTAAACTGAAGTCACATGAAAATACTTCATTTTTGTTTTTATGAATTACTTTGTAACTGGTCCTTAGTTCTAGAATTATTTTCTTCGTAGAGTGTATGCATAGGTGACCTTGAAAATGATTTTAAGGATGTCAATAAGACAAATGGGGAGCTCTGAATTTAGTCATCCAAAACAGACAAAATTTTTAATAGCCCATACACCACATTTTGAATAATTCCTCATCTGCAATTACATGTGCAGATTTTGCAAGTTGCCAAAAACAGTAGTAGGTTTAGTTGCTTGGGGACAAGCCAGTCCTTTTAAAAAGAGTCTGTGGTAATCAACACTATACTATTTGGTTCATTTTGACCTTGCGCCTCATTTGGGGAGGATATGTCTAGATTGGCTCTGACTGTTGTTGCTTGCTGCCAAGATTCTGTTTCAAGCTTTTGTCACTTCCTCTGTAGGTTATTGTAGCAATCTCTTGGCAGCCCCTCCTGGACTCATCCTGATTCCTGATTTTCTGTTTACAGTTTATTTTGACTGTGGTAGACCTCATTGATTTTCCTTGTGTCCTTTGTATTTACTATGTTATTTTTTAGTCTATAAAATTGTATTTTAAAGCTGAATAAACATTTGGCACTGATAGTTTCAGGTTGGGTTACTTTGGGTTACCTTGGACATTCTTAGAACATGCCTGGTTCTTGGGGAAACCATAAACAATGAAGGTATTAAATTGAGCGTGTGTGCCTCTTGACCATTTCCTTAAGTAACGGGGAGGGGTTATTTGGACACTATCCACAGTCTTCCACATCTTGCTCCTTTGTACTGTTTGTTCTCAAGCTAGCTTTCAAAGGTCATGTTAAAACAATGTTTATCAGGAGAAGGTAAGAGTGTTGGCTTATTTCTATTGTTAACTTTATGACCTCTTCTTTCAGCCTTTTAATAGGAATACCTCAAAAAAAGTAGCATAGAGGTAATGATCCTCTTAATCTGAAGGTTTTTTTTTTTAAGCCACTTTATTGAGATATGATTGACATACAAGTTGTACGTCTTATACAACTTGATGAGCGAAGTTTCAAAGCCAAGTTAACCCAGTCACAGCCATTGGCTTCCAGGCTGTTTGGTTGAAAGGGGATAGAGTTCAATCCAAAATGTGTTAGAAATAATTTTAAGTCCCCATTTCGGACAGAGCTTTAAAGATCTGGGCCATCAGAGATTTGTAAACAAGCTTTCTACTTGTTTAGACTGTTAATAGTCTAAGACTATTGATTTAATTGGGAAGTTAATCAGGCAGAGATTTTGTCTGCCTTAAGCGTTTGTACATAGACTAGAGCATTTATCTTGTGGGAAATAAAAGGAAGAGTGAAAGACTAATTTTGTCAGAAATCTCACTATGGATTTTGTTAAAATTTCTGCTACTGTGTTTAAAAATACACTGTATAAAAATGCATCAAGATTGCACTATATTCATGTGGCTTTGTTTCGTTGTTGGCGATGAGGTGAGAGATGACAGGACGAGAATATAGCCCACACACCTAGCATGATAGATGTGTGGCTTTGGCTTGACAGGTTTTCGTTTGCTTGATTCAGTTTTGTCTTGGTTTTATTGTGGTAAAATGTGCATAATGTATGGGCTTCCCTGGTAGCTCAGACGGTAAAGTGTCTGCCTGCAATGCGGGAGACCTGGGTTTGTTCCCTGGGTCGGGAAGATCCCCTGGAGAAGGAAATGGCAACCCACTCCAGTACTCTTGCCTGGAGAATTCCATGGATGGAGGAGCCTGGTAGGCTACAGTCCATGGGGTTGCCAAGAGTTGGACATGACTGAGCAACTTCACATACATAATGTATATACCATTTTAGCCATTTTTAAACACTGTGCAACCAACACTGCCATCAATTGGCAGAACTTTTCCATCATCCCCCAAATGAAACTGTACCCCACTAACCAGTAACTCCCCACCTCCCTGTCCCTGTTTGTTTTTAAAGCATGCACAGTACTCTATTACTACCGTGACAACCATATGACGCATTAAGCAGTCTTTCCAATACTTGATACTTTCCGCTAAGGCATTAATGTGTTGCCCAGTAACACTGAATGATAGATAATGTCTGGTCTATTTGGTATTTGTATGTTCAGGCAAAATTGAAAAACCTGATGTTTTAAGATTGAATTATCACCTTAGTTGCACTAAGATCTGTCACTTGAAAATTAATCTTACAGGCAGGCTTTGCCTCCTTAATCAATAAACCTCCACAGTGGCTGTGACCTCTTTGCTACTTAGGTAAACATGTTTGAATTTCAATATATCTGAATCTGTGGGTCTGCAAATGAAATGATGCTTTGCTGGAGGCAGGTTGGTATGACTCGTACTATGAAGGCATAGAAGTTGAGGTTGGCTTCCTATTGCCAATGGGCTTCCCAGGCAGCTCAGTGGTAAAGAATCTGCCTGCCAGTGTAGGAGACGTGGGTTCGATCTTTGGATTTGGAAGATTCCCTGGAGAAGGAAGTGGCAACCCACTCCAGTATTCTTGCCTGGAGAATCCCATGGATAGGGGAGGCTGGCAGGCTCCAGTCCCTGGGGTTGCTAAAGAGTTGGACACGATGTAACAACTAAACAACAACCTTACTGCCCACAAAGTAAATCTAAGCATGCAGTCCTACATACATAGTACTGGAAGTCGCTGTGTGTTTGAAATTTTACTGAAGTGCAGTTGTTTTACGTGTTAGTCTCAGGTGTGCAGCAAAGTGAATTGGCTGTCCATACACGTGCATCCCTCTCACTTGGATTTTCTTCCCATTTAGGCCACCACAGAGCATTGAGTAGAGTTCCCTGTGCTAGGTAGTAGGTTCTTATTAGCAACTGAGCTTTTTCTTCTCAATCGACAAGTTTTTATCTCAAGGACACTGTGAATCATGTCATTGATCTCATTTCCTTCTTTGCCTCTGAAGCTAGACTGCTTAGAGATGACCTGGCGATTTGCTTCTAGCAGGTGTAAGAACCTCATGGCAGGTACTGGGGTAACTACCCCGTTCCTGCTTCATTTTATACCCTCCTTGTCCCACTGCCTGCCCCTGATTTTTGTTCACCCTGAGTGGTCAACTTCATGGCTGAGTCATAGCTTCATTTCCACCCAGCCGCCCCATCACCACTCCTTTCTCGTGTCGTCCAGTCCCACCTCCCCGAATGTTCTGTTCTCCCTGCCGTGGTGGACCCTCCGTTACCTTTGCTCAGAACAGTTCCTCTGTTGTAACTCTCTTCCCCACCCCAACTCTTACTCCTTGTCAGCTTACTCAGCTCAACCAGCAGTCACAATCTCCTCTAGACACCTGATCCCTCAGTGGGTGCAGTTGGCTGATACCGCCTGTGTGGCCCATTGCCCCCGTGCAGACTTCTGTTCCGGCACCAGGAAAAAATTCACTGAACTCACGTGTTCACAAAACAGTCTGTCTCTGCTCAGCTGTGGACAGGGACCAGCTGTTACTGTTCCTTGAATCCTACCATGCCTTGCACAAGATAAAGAAGGAGAAGAATGAATGAAGCAGTGTTAGATGTGGTAGGTGAGTCACCATAAGACTTTACGAATGGTCCCTGGACTGACTTTGCAATACGGAGGTAGTTGCTGGCCCCTGCTAGAGCCCTTCAGAGGAAGGGTGGGCATAGCCTGATTCTGTGAGAGGGAGAAGGAGGCTGGGAGCATGGAAGAGAGAAGTAAGGGTTTGGAGGAGGAACAGAGAGAGCACCTCGGAGAGCGGGCAGAAAGAGGAAGTCAAGCGGAGCGATCAGAGTCTATACTGCCATCTGAGAGTGTGTCTCTAGGGGTAAGCACAGTGCTCCCAGGCTTGGGTGAAGGTGGTTGGTCTCCAGCTGGTGTTCAGTAAGGTGAAATCTTATTATGAGTGAAGTCTTTACTTCACAGCAGCTCTTTCCACCTTACCTCTTCTTTAGTGTTTACTGTGTATCTGCTTTTTGTTAAGAATTTTCTTTTGAGGTAGATTTGTCCCCATCTTATGATTTGTATCCGTTCAATAACAAACACAGTATCCTGTGCAAAGTGATGTTCAATAAATGCTTGAAGTTTCTGCTTCAGTGCGTTTTGGTTTTCCTGACATCTAAATTATAAAGTAACAATGCACCTGAATAATACTAACCAATAAAGGCAAAATTATTTTATTTGGCACTTGAATTTTTTTTTTTCACATGAAACAAATAGAAATGTGTAGAAGTGAACAAACCACCCCTGTCTACCCTCCAAGACCACTGTCACTGATTTGGTCCGGGTTGTGCTCATGCTGCTTCCTCTGAAAACTCCTCTCTGAGCACAACATTCATTGTTTTGAGACTTACCTGCCATACCATTGTAGACAGCTAAGGTAAGGGGGGCTGGTGCCCAAAGGAAATGAACCGAACTGGGTATGGCTTTCTTGACGTAAGAGAAGCCATGCTGGGCCTAAGCGGTTTTGTGATCTAAAGTGAAAGTGAAAGTCGCTTGGTGTGTCCGACTCCGTGACCCCATGGACTGTATAGTCCATGGGATTATCTAGGCAAGAATACTGGAGTGGGTAGCCGTTCCCTTCTCCAGGGGATCTTCCCAACCCAGGAATTGAACCCAGGTCTCCCGCATTGCAGGCGGATTCTTTACCAGCTGAGCCCCAGGGGAAGAGCTAAGCCTGGGCAAAATGCTTGCCCTTGCGCAGGTCTCAGTAATTAATGATCAAAGGGAACAAAACAGAACTGTTTATCAGGCAAGAGAAGTTACATACAGTAGCAAAGTTAATAAATCAGTTGTAAAGACTCCCAGTTCTAAGCCAGAAAGATAAAGACCAATACAGTATACTAACGCATATATATGGAATTTAGAAAGATGGTAACGATAACCCTATATGCAAAACAGAAAAAGAGACGCAGATGTACAGAACAGACTTTTGGACTCTGTGGGAGAAGGCGAGGGTGGGATGTTTCGAGAGAACAACATCGAAACATGTATATTATCAAGGGTGAAACAGATCACTAGCCCAGATTGGATGTATGAGACAAGTGCTCAGGGCTGGTGCACTGGGAAGACCCAGAGGGATCGGGTGGAGAGGGAGGTGGGAGGGGGGATCGGGATGGGGAATACGTGTAAATCCATGTCTGATTCATGTCAATGTATGGCAAAAACCAGTACAATATTGTAAAGTAATTAGCCTCCAACTAATAAAAATAAATGGAAAAAAAAAAGACTCCCAGTTCTGTTTTCAAAGTAAACATGAGCCTGAAGCACTTTGAGCTCTTTTATAGAATTCCAACACCCCTCCCTCTGCCTTGAGCCCTCAACCGCAAGATCAACTGGAACCTAAGGAAAGATGCTCTTGGCCTTTTCTGATCCTCATAACTTCAGTCAGCTGAAGCTTGGTCTCTTGTCAACCTTTGCCCCAGTTCTGTCTCTTTCTGCTTGACAGCCACTGAGAGTTGAACCCAATTTTTGGGAGATGCCACCTCTCCTGTATCCTTTGCCTGCCCCAGCAAATGGACTATTCCCCTCTTGGCCTCACTGTGCCTAGGACAAACTTCTGTCACTTCACTGTTCTCATTTGGACAGATAACATGTTTACCTGAACCAGACTGATTTTTCTTTAAAGCAGAATAAAATTAAATTTTTTTTGCTTGCATTTTAGAGTTGTAAAATGGTAGCCTGATTTTTTTTGTTGTTTTAGCATTATGTTAAAAGTATTTTTCTATTTTGTTACAATTTTAGCAGCTGCTTATTTCATCAAAGGAATGACTGTCTCCTGTCACTGGCTATGCAGGTTTTCAGGGTTTTGCAATAAAATGTTACTACCTGCCAAAATTGACAATGAAAAAGAAATGTCCCTTAAACTTAACATTAAAATATTTTTCATTGCTATAAGGTGTATGTAAGGACAAAGCCATATTTACAGAAAATAAAGATAACTTCCCTAGTACTGAGTTTTTTGGGCAGATAACTTGCAGCATTCAGAGGATCCAGAGTTCAGGGTGTGGTGTGCAGCTGCAGCTGTCCAGGAGTTGTTTCTAATCAACTCTAATGTGATCTAAAGAAGGGCCCATGATTTGGGCTGAATTGCAGAATGCAGTGGTGGGAAAAGAAAGTACTATTTCCTGAGCACCATAATACATACTAGGCAGATGGGTGAAGCTTTTATTTAAATAGGGAGTTTGCTTGCATGTATGTAGGAGGACTTCCCTAGAGCAGAGGACAGTTGTGTGTACGGTCATCTGCTGAAGGATAGTTGCACGTTATCTGGAATTTACTTATTAATATAAACGTAGGCATCTTTTAAAGTCTCTTGGAGATTGAGTGACTGCTACTTTGAACATTATGCAGAACATTATATATATATATGCATATATATATGTTATATTTATATATATGCATATATATATGTTATATTTATATATATGCAGAACGTTAAAGAGTCAGAAAACCCAACTAATAAACCAGGAGTGCGTCAGCACAGTCGTTAACCCCATAGGCCTCCTTCCTCATGCCCAGAGCACCCTGGAGATGCTGGAAGGAAAGGAAGGGCGTGCATATGCCTGAAAACTATACTGTATTGTATGAAAAGAAGTTGTCCTGCTATTCCCAATCAGGCAGATGGCTCCACACTCAATACATAGGCAGTTGGGAATGTGGCGTTTTCATTCCTAAAAACATCTGCCTCATAGTTAGATTCTCTATGGCTACTTCAGGCTGTTGCTCTTGAGAATTTAAGTAATATAAAAACCAGAAGTGTTTTTTTAAGTATTTAAAAATTACCTTTGCACCTCTAGTATCATATGAAATGTACACTTTCCCCAAGTACAGCCAACTGTAACTTTTTCTCTATATATGAATTTTTAAAAAATGCTTTTTCAAAGTTATGTTCAAACTGCTTTGAAAAGGGAAGGGAAAAAACAACTTTTTTTAGGTGGGACACCACTGAATACAATTTCCTAAAGAATTAGGTAATCTTTGTAAAGTCTCTTTTAATGTATGAAATCTGTTTCATTGTAAGTTTATATAATCCTGTATCCGTTTTCTAAATCCCCTTTCGCCTTACTGGGTGCAGGTTCTCTGAAATCCCTGAGGAGGAGGTAACGGCTGGATTGTTGAAGGACAAAGTAGGCTGCTTAAGTTTCAAAGCCTGATGCATGAAGGGAGGGAATCCATTGTTACGGCAGCCTCTCACCAAAGCCCAGTTCACTGACTGTGAACCTGCTCTGCCACAGATTCCGAGTCCGAAGGGTCCCTGAGCAGGCTGGAAGCAGTGACGGCGCACTCCTTTGACGAGGAAGCAGACCCCCCGAGCAGCAGACAGCACAGCATGTCCGAGGGCAAGGACTGTGGTGGTGGAGACGCGCTCTCCAATGGCATCAAAAAGCACAGGTAGGAGGGCCTGGCTCAGCCAGCACTGCCGCCTCTGTCCTGAGTGCATTTGGGCTGTAAACCAAAGTGTGTGGCTGTCTCCTCTTTCTTTTGCTTTTTTCTCTCTGCTGAACATTTATATTGCTCTAGCACCTCAAGGAAAGGCTTAAATACTTTGTCCATTTACAGAAAGAACATCATCAGTTGTCTTTGCAGGAACTAAGCGCAAAACATGGTTTTTGGCTCCCATGATTTCAGGGGCCCGTAAATCCTTCAACTGGCTATTTAGAAGGGCTCTTCAGAGCTCCCTATTGAAAGTGATGCTGGCTTCCTTTTTTCGAGCATGCATCTTTTATAACTCTGCCTCTCAATGCTATTTTAGTTTCTTGTTATTTGATCTTCGTGTTGGTTTTATTAAGAATGGATGGTAATATTGCCTGCTTATTGAAACAGTTCAGTTACATTTAAAGAAAGACTTTTATTAAGACCTGGGGTTTGTTGAACATAGCCCTTTAATACTGTCTAATAACATTAGTGTTGTTTTTCTTACTCCCTTGATGATTTAGTCCTAGAGGTTGTCTCAGTTTAATGAGGTGTCACAGACACTCGAGTTGTCTGGTTTCACACAAGTTTATAGGCGCAGTGCCTTGTGTATATGCTGGTATTCATGGGGTACAATATTTTATCAAATTGTCAGTGAAGACTATATTCTGTTGTCATTGTAAAAAGCACTTTTTTTTTAGTTATTAATTTCTACCTGATAGTTTTTTACTGTTTAATATTTATAGATTTGTATAGCTTTAACTTCATTTCTGTATAGGATTCTGGCTACCATTGGTCTCAACTCTTGTTGTACTGAAAAATGGTACACAGCACTTTTGATGTGTATGTATCTGCCCCCTGTTAACGAGGAATGTTTTTTCTTTGTACTTATTTGAAAAAAATCAGTGAGTTTTAGAAAACAAACCAGAGTGTTCTTCTGTGCAGTTAGGGTATCCTCTCAGCGTGCGCGCTGATGGCCGTCTTTTGATGGCGGTTATCATGGCAGCTGTTGTCGTGAGCCGTGAGGGCCCGTGTCCTCTCCTTTGTGGTCTGGGACTCGGCTGGGCAGGCCATAAAGCACCTCAGTGGAAACCCAGCAGGTCTCAGTTTCCTGGGCTCTAGAGAGAAGACAGCCTTTAACTGTTCAACATACATCATGACGGTCTAGTGACAACACAGGAGAAATCTTTGGAATGTTCCAAGTACACAAGTAGTTGATGGAATTGTTAAGATATCGGAAGGAACGCTGTGCTTATTAGATGCTGTCAGAGCCTGTGACTGAAGGGGGAATTTCTTGGCTTTTCAAAAGCCCAGGAGCCTGTTTGTGTGTGTGCCGTAATGCATCATAACGAGTTATTTTGCATCTGACAGCAATTCATTATATTAATACTATGTTCACATAGCCTGTGTTGTCTCTTATTAGTCCAACCCATAATGGCACAGATGTGGAAGTCTTTCCCCTTAAACCCCTTCCGCCGCCCCATCTCCTGCTGTGCTTGGAATCACCTTATCTATTTCATGTTCTTAGCCAACAGAAGTACTTAGGCTTTCCTTTCTGTAGTATGGATTATGGAAACAACACGTTCCCCCCAAATATAATATATGAAGCCACTGCAGGCCCTATTCCTGTTCCTCTCTGGGATGTCAGCATGGAGTGCCTAGGAGAGGGCCCGCCACAGGGGACGCACTCGGTGTAAATGACCTCTTTTACCTCTGTTTACTCTCGTTCTCCTCGAAAACCATCTGCGTAACTCTGGAGAACCTCTGCCCTCTTGTTTCCTTTCCCACCCCGTTATCACAGGATGACATCATGGAGTGCAGTTTGAAAAATCTCTGACCCAGTGAATCATAAGCTGTAAGGCCTGTGTCGTGGTCATTTAATGTAAAACAAGGTATGCCAGACTCACTGAGTTTATTTCTATGATAATTAAAATAGAGATATTATGGATCTTTACTCCATCCTACGTGATGATTACCATGAAAATAATTCATCTGTTAACTAGGTAAATTAAGTCATCTCTTAAATAAAAATTTGGACTAAATGAACTGAGTTCTCCTCTCTGAAAGTCTTGTGATTGCTAACTGAAATCTTGAAAACATGGTTTTTCTACCATATTGAAGTTTAGGAAACTTCTACAATGTCTTTGATACGATTAGACTTGGCGGAAAAAAGTATTTTGTGTTTTTTAATTCACTCTGAATTACTGATGGGCTGTGTACTCTGCTGGGCATTGATCTTGTCTGTGGTTCTGTGCATGTCTTTGGGTTTTCAGGTTAGTTGTAGAGAAATATCAGCAGAAAGGATCAGAGATTGATTTAAGACCTAGAACCAAAAATACTGCGGAGATGGAAAACATACAAAATAAATGCTTTGTTTTGATGGCACTTTCTTTTTTCCAGAAGATACATTGACTTGCCTTGTGGAAGGTTAGCTTTCACCATCCTGGTCAGGTTTATGTTGATAGGGCTTCTTGTCATCTCGGTGGTCTGTGTTCTGTGGGATCAGTTCTCTAGTCTTGAGCCTAATTTAGTACACTTATTCTGAGCTCTCCTCTTTTAACTTTTTAGGAGTTTGACCTAAGTTGGCATAATTGGTAAAGATACTGATTTATCTAATCTGGATATATATAATATAAAAGATACTAATGTAGAACAGGTTAGTAAGAATCTGAAATATTGGATTCATGTTACGATGCTTTAAATGGTATTCCCAGTATTACTAGATTAAAAGATAAAAACCTATGGTCATCCTAATAAAGAAAAAACATTCAATGAAATTAGTCACTCATGATTAATAAGCATTAACAAATTACAAATGGAAGAGAACTCCTTTAATCTGGTTAAAAGTTGGAACAAATAAGTACTTGATAATGAACTATGAAAAACAGTTCTTCTAATTTCAGGAATAAGACAAGGATGCCTGCCATCACCTTTTCTGTGCATCATTGATTGGAGGCCATAGCTAGAGACATAACACAGCCCCCAGATATAGAAATAAACAGGACCATAGATGTCTACAGACAAATCATTATAGTTACTATGAAAGTTTGGCAAGGTTGCTTTGCTACAAAGTCAGCTAACTATTAATATATTTCTGTGCACCATCAACAGAAACTGCAGTTAAAACTGGGGGTTGGGGTTGATTTTAGAGTATTTATTAAAAAGTCACTTACTTTGAAATAAATACTGAAAGATATAAAACTTATCAAGAAGAAAAAGTCATTGCCATAAGTTTGATTTACCAAATTGATCTATAGACTCAAACATGCTTTTATTTAAAGTTGCACTTTACCTTGGAAGTTGAGAAATGGATTCTGAGCTATATCTTTGAGCTCAGAGGGCTTTCAGGAGCCAAGATACTGCTCAAGAACCTGGTTTGAGGGAGGGAAGGCATTTGCCAGACTAAATGCCAGGTTGATTACAAATCTTTAGTGCAGAATTGTCCTGCAGGCAAGACTGATCTGAAGAAGTAAAAGGTCCGAAGACCCAGACATAGAAGGAAACCTGGTATATGTAACAGAGGCAGCATTGCATATCGGGGAGGGAAAACATGGACTGTTAGGTCAGTGCTGCTGGGAGAATCATTCAATACAGAAAAAAAAAAGGGAAATGGCCCTCTGCTTCACAAATATAATTTAAATTCTAGATGAACCAAACACAAATCTGTAAGACCATAACTTAATAAACTTTTCATAAGAAAATGTAAAAATACCTTTGCAATTTTAAACTACAGAAGGGTTTCTTAAAACAGAAATGTGATAGGAACAAAGTTTTATTTGACTCTAATTAACATACTTGTTCTTGATGTGTTTACCTGAATAAAAGCCTTGCATTCTTTCATAAATGTGGCCAAGAATCTTAAATGTTTAGTTTGATGAAATGGTAGATTCAGACTCCAGACAATCCCTTGGTTTACCCTTGGTTTATCCTTCATGACTGCTTTAGAGTTATTAGGTGACTGAATAACATCTGTTTTCTGTGTGTGAAGAATATCCTGACATGTTGAAGTCAAACAAAAAGGTTGAGAATATGAGCTAAGACAGTCTGCCAAGAAGTAGGGTTATACTGAGAAAATCTTGTTAGTTGTGAATAAAAATTATTCAACTTCCGATACATTTTGTCAGTAGTGCAAGCCCACCTGGACTTCCCTGGTGGCTCAGCAGTAAAGAATCTACCTGCCAAAGCCGGAGATGTGGGTTGAGTGCTTGGACTGGGGAGATCCCCTGGAGAAGGAAATGGCCACCCCGTTCCAGTGTTCTTGCCTGAAAAATCCCATGGACAGAGGAGTCTGGTGGGCTACAGTCCAAGGGGTTGCAAAGAGCGAGGCATTACTGAGCATACACACACACACATAGAGCAGGCAAGTCAGCCCGCTCAGAGGCCCTCTGGTAATCTGGGCAGAAAAACACCCTTGTCTATCAGGAAGTATTTTGGGTAGCTCCTTGTTGTCATGTAGTGACCAGGGGTCTAGAGACACCTAAGGACCTAGGGGTAAGAGCCTTGCCCAGAATTAGCCAGATTTGGGGTAGTGCCTCGGGCTTCCCAGCTGGCACTAGTGGTAAAGAACTTGCCTGCCAATGCAGGAGACACAAGAGACTCAGGTTCCATCCCTGGGTCGGGAAGATCCCCTGGAGGAGGGCTTGGCGACCCACTCCAGTGTTCCTGCCTGGGAAACTCCATGGACAGAGGAACCTGGTGGGCTACAGTCCAGTATTCTTGCCTGGGAAATTCCATGGACAGAGGAGCCTGGTGCACTACGGTCCATAAGGTCACAAAGAGTCAGACACGACTGAAGAATGCAGGTTCCGGAGACACCGTGTTCTATGCTCTCACGTTACTCCCTGACTCAGAGTAGTAGTTTGCTCTGGAAAGCAGAGGACTGTAATTAAAGAAAAAAGAGGTACTCCTAGAAGCTCATGCAGCTCTCCTGTGGGGCCTCGCTCATTAACAAACCAGACCCCAGCCTGTGTCACCAGCCCGAGCGAGAAGAGCGCTCGGGACCAGGAAACAGGAAACAGCTCAAGGAGCATCAGTCGAGAGAGAAGGTGCTGGATCCTCTAAAGAGAGAGGCTGCGCCAGGGCCCCGCTGGGCTGCAACCGGGGCAGACCGCCCACGATCCTGTCTCTGGAACCACAGGTCTCTGTCACCAGAGGACATGGAGATTGGCAAGTTGGATGACAGTGGCTAACGCTGAGGAGTAAGAGCCAGCAGGCCACTCTGATTCCATGCGACACCTATCTCTCCGGCAAAAACACATTAGGAGATTGCTTGACCAGAAGAAAGGATTGCCAGCTTGGCAGATGGGGGTTAGTCAACCAGCAAAGAGAGTTCAGAAGATAACCTGAAACAATAAGCAAAACTTTTTCTAGGATAAGAAGCTGGCAGGCTGCGGTCACTTGGGGTTATATTAGGAAGGGGGAAAAAAGGCAGCGTGAGTCAAGATTTATAACAATTAATCTTCACAAACCAAAGTGGACTTGCTGAATTTAACTGCCAGGAATGACTCTAGGAAAACAGAGGCATTTTTTTTTTTTTAAGGCTTCCTGAGGGTTTCTTTTTCTCTTCTTTAACATTTATGTATTTGGTTGCGTCAGGTCTTACTTGTGGCACTTAGGATCTGTTGTTGCAGACCAGCTCTCTACTTGTGGCACTCGAGCTTAGTTGTGCCAGGGCATGGGGGATCCTAGCTCCCCGACCAGGGATTGAACCTGTGACCCTGTATTACAAGGCGGATTCTTGACCACAGAGGAAGTCCTGGAGGCATCTTTCTAGAGAACTCACCTTTTCTCAACCAGTTTTAAAAAGTCAGTTAAAAGGAGTTGCTCTTTTGAAAGAAAGAGCGGAGGCTTAGATGCCCACAGGCCCATCTTCTGATCTTGCCCCTGACCCCTAAAACGCCTCTTGGGGGCTTAGGGATCTATAAAATACAGTTGGAAAAACACAGACTCTTTCCAGTAACACTTGGTCATGCTTAGGAATTCTAAGCGAAATACTTAACAATTAAAGTCATAATTTTGGGGCTTCCCGGGTGCCTTTGCAGGAGACACAAGAGACGCAGGTTCGATCCTTGGGTAGGGAACATCTCCTGGAGAAGGAAATGGTAGTATTCTTACCTGGAGAATCCCATGGACAGAGAAGCCTGGTGGGCTGCAGTCCGTGGGGTCACAAAGGGTTGGACACGACTGAGCAACTTAGCACACAGCATGAGCAGATTTCAATTCTTTGGTCTCATTTGCTTTGATATTAGTCAGTTGGGTTTTTCTTCAGCAGCTCTTTAAAAGTGCATGTATGTGTGTGTGTGTGTGTAGAGATAATTATCTTTAAAAATATTTAATTGGTGATTCATGTGATTCAAAATTCAGAAATGTAATAGGGTATATTTTGCAAGTTAGTATCCACTTTTTAAAGTAGCCACTCCTCTGCCTTTTCCCAAGTGCAACCATTAATACATACAATTTTGTTTTTTCACACTAATGATAGAAAATGCAGACATACAGTTCTTGCCCTTTTTAAAAATAATATATGCACCAAATTATTTGATTGACAAATACATTTCGAGCTACTATTAATGCCACATTCTATTCGAAGTGCTGAGGTTACAGTAATGAACAAGCCAAGCCGCTGTTCTGTTGAAGTGCCCATTTCTGAATTGAGGGAGGTTGAGAATCTTTGTGTGATCTATCTGTACTTTTTTCCTTTGAATTGCTAGTACATCTTGCCCAATTTTTTCCTAGGAGTGTTCAACTTACTAATTTTTAGCTGCTTTATAATACCATTACTAACTTTTTGTATGTGATACAAGTTGAAAATATTTTTTGCCAGGTTTGTCAAAAGGGAAGATAATTCTTAGAAAAATCTCTAATTCCTCCCACATAGCAGATAATTACCATGTAATTCTTATCACCATATGCCCTTTGAAAAAAATGTGACCTAGAAAAGTGTAGCTATTAAGAGCTACTTGGGTTTGATCTCACATCTACCACATTCCTGACTGTAAGCAAGTTGTAATCACTTTGAAACCCAACTTCTTCTGTAAAAGGGATGTAATAACAGGACCTACCTTGTTGGTTGTTCTGGTAATTAAATGAGATAATCTATGCAAAGGAGTCATAGTGATTTTAACTCATTAAATCTCAGGTGCTGTTATTAGAAAACTGATAAACCTTAAGCAAAAGTAAATAAATGGAATTTTTTTTTTTCTTGTAGCTCATAAGAAAAGGACTTTGGATGGTTTGTAGAAGTTTACTTTGGCCTTTGAAATTTGGGAAGCAGGTGGCTGTTGTTCAGTAGCTAAGTCACTTTTGACTCTTTGCGACCCCATGGACTGCAGCACACCAGGCTTCCCTGTCCTTCACCATCTCCCGGAGTTCGCGCAAACTCATATCCATTGAGCTGGTGATGCCATCCAACCATCTCATCCTCTGTTGCCCCCTTCTCCCCCTGCTCTCCATCTTTTCCAGCATCAGGGTCTTTTCCAATGAGTCAGCTCTTTGTATCAAATGGCCAGAGTATTGGAACTTCAGCATCAGTCCTTCCAGTGAATATTCAGGGAAATAGGTAGCTAAAATAAAAGTGTTCATTTTGAAATAACGATTATTTTCTTTTGAATGCGAAATAAGGAAAACTATCTCTTATGGTTGCTTTTCATTATATTTTATAAGGACATTTTAAAGTAATGGTTACATCTAAACATAGTTTTTCTTCATTAAGATTACAAAGGTGTGGCTGGTTGTAAGCGTATGTTGTCAGAAGTGTAAACAAGAGGTGACTAGAGGCTTGAAGCACTGTTATTCATTCCTTAGTCCCTTGATATTACCATCCCCATGCAGAGGTCTCATTACTTCTCTTTTTGATCCCTAGGCTTCTTGAATCTCTTAGGTAAATATCGATTTTCTATTTCAAGTTTGCTTTATATGCACTTACAATCCTCAGAATGTCAGAAGAAAGAAGAAATTAAATATTTAATAAAATGTATTTCCTTGCTTGGCATCTTACTGTATTTGAAGATGTACCCTCCTTCTCTTCCATGTACATAAGCACAAGGTTCTGAGTGCCTGGGAAATAGTCAGTGTAGCTTAGTCTTTGAATGGTCTGCCTTATTCTGTTTACTCTGTCCATTTCTTAATTACGGTAATTCATAGACTGGGCATCTTGGCTTTTGATGGCCTGTGGGATTTGGTCTTTACAAATACATCGAAGTGTCTCCCATTGGAGCTGTGCCAACCTGAATTTTGCCTGAAAGAGAAAACAGCCTCAGGGGACATAGAGTTCTTCTGTATTGTTTGCTGTACTTGTTAACACAGAATTTCATATTTTAGGTAGCACCATATAAAATAATAAGTTGTTATTGTTGTTGAATCTCTCAGTCGGGTCTGACTCTTTGTGACACCATGGACTGTAGCCTGTCAGGCTACTCTGCCCAGGCAAGAATACTGGAGTGGGTTGCTATTTCTTTCTCCAGGGGATCTTCCCAACCCAGGGATCAAACCCCAGCCTCCTGCATTGCAGGTAACTCTTTACCATCTGAGCTACCAGGGATGTCAATAAGGATTTGCAAGATGTAAATTAGGAAAATTACTGTTTTCAAAACAATAAGATCCTTTAACCATTTCTTTGCTTTGTACCATTAAAATCTTCAGAAAATGTTGTTCATGCACAACTCACACAGCACGTTCAGGGCTTGTAGAACATGACAGATCCTATTCATGGGGTACAGCCTGTTGTTGAGTCATGTTGATGCAGCACCATTCTCAGCCAGGATTTGAAGTCTAAGCATGAGCTGCCATTCTGCCGTAGTGAGTATTCTCAGAGCCAATTCCTTGCTCTTCTGGAAATGATTCACATTAATTACACATCCTGGTTCTCAAGCAGGAAGCGTTGCCCCTGCATCTGACAAATGTGGAAAGGGTAGATGACTGTCATCAGATTTGCGTGCTGTGACGATATATGGGGAATGTAATATGACTTGTGCTAAAGCCAGTACAGCCAGTGATAAGAGATGGAGCCTGGTGTCCTACTAGCGCTGGAATGAAACAGTGTGCTTCTGGGCTGTGAGAAAGCCCAGTTTTAGCAAGACTGGCTGGGTGAACCAAGTAGATTGTTCAGAACAATTTTGTTTTTGATTGTTCTTGAACCACAGAACCTTCACAATATTGTCTTGCTTTTGTGCTTTGATGTTTTGGGTCTTTGAGTCCCTTAAGTAGATAGTGAAAAATTCTAGTAGGTGAAAGTGTACCATGATGATAAAATAGTCGAGAACTGTCAACATAGTGCACTTTCCTTCTGCATCTGGTTCTGGCTACATGACATAGCATAGCCTTGTGGCTCTGGCTAACATTTAGCCCGTCCATGCTTCATCTCTGACTTGAGCAACACCTCACAAAAGCACAGTCCAGAAGCAAGATGTTAGAACCTAGGCCTGACTGTTGGCTAGAGCCACTGTCTTCTGGCTGTAGTGTGTCAACTTCAGACCCACAGCACTTCTGCATCTTCAGATGCATAATATTAATGGCCCCAATGTACATATGGATTTTGATATATATAAAATACTTTAACAAACTCCATAGCTTTCAATTCTCAGAATCGCTCTGAGTCATAGGTAGGGCAATTATTATATCCTCAATTCTACAGATGAACAGATTGAAGCACAGAAAATTTAGTTGACTTGCCCAAGATCATTTAACAAATAAGTGATAGGACCTGCAGGCAAGCCAGATATTCTGACTTCAGAGCCTCCATTCTTTTCTTAAAATTTAAGAGTCTTCATAGATGTTTAGAATAACAAGAGATTTATATGCCTAGGCAAATTCCTGGATTGATATTCTGAAATGTAAAACAGTCTGTCCCAGCTTTTAATTAATGCAGTTCTGTTTTGTTTCTTTTATGTAATAATTTGCAGAGAATTAACATCATAGTCCCAAAGAGTTTATTAATCACCCATCTGCTGTTGGCTCAGAGCTAGGCACTATTACTAATTACAGTGGACATGGAATGTGTTTTCTGGGCCTTTGTACATTTCCACTTGTATTAACATGAGTATACAAAAGAACACATGAACGCATTGAAAATTCTGCCAATTTCAAACAGATATAAAAATTTCTCTTCCTATAATCTCTATTGTCTACCAACTTCCTACCAAAGTAGAATATTCTAAAGGATGTAGGGATGATTAAAGGTGTAATATTCCATGGAAATTGTTCCTCTTCAATAACTGTGCATTCTCTTTTTATGAGTGAAAACCAAGATTTTTGGCTTTTTTCCCAGGATTATGATTGACATTATCTTACTGGAAAGAACAAAATCTCAGAAGGTGAGGTAGACTTCTTCCTTCTTTCTGACTGTTGTGTTTTAGGACACTATGTAATATTTATTAGCAGAAGAAACCTTCTTAGTAAAGAGAGGAATACTGTTCTTTGCAGTACAGGAATCTTACTGGGCTCCAAGAAATCAGAAAGGAAACTGGCATGTATGTCAAATAACGTCCATGGAGGTGTTATGTGTCGCAGAGCAGGAAGGAACCAGAAATTCAGCTCTCCTTAGAAATTCTATCCCTCTGATGGGTAAGCAGTCAAAAAGATCTCAGGTCACTCTAAAAGGAAGTTAAATCAGGCTATTAAACTGGCTAAAGCAGATCACAAACTGTTATATTTATTCTAGAAAAGCGCATGTGGTTTAATGGCCAGCTTCTCTCTAAACCAAAGGGCTAGTTCCTGGGTATGTTTTCATCAGTCCATGTTGGCTTGGCAATGTGATGGTTCTGTAGGCTTTCCTCTTACTCCAGTAATAGTATTAAAAAGTTCAGAGCTGCAGAAAGAGGCAGAGTCAACGTTTTCAGAGGGATACTTAACTATCCAGTGCATATGTGCTCCTCTGTTTGTCTTCTCTTTGTGTTGGCCAGAGTTTGCATAGTCTCCAGATTCTTGTTTTGGGGAATCTAAAGGCCTTGACTGCAGTGTCCAGGTGACACGCAGCCTGTTAGACACAGCTTTGCTCCTGACTTGTGTCCAGGTATCAACCGTTGCCGCCGGGCGCTCAGGGCTTCTCCGGGGTCTTGCCATATCTCGCACTGCCTGCTGCCAGACTCCCAGGCCAGCTGGAGCACATCCGGGGTCTAAGACGGGACCTTTCCTAGTGTAGAGTCCAAGAGACTCCTGTTATAGTCAGGAAAGGCTGCTTTCCCGTTTCCTGCCAGCAAAATTACTGGCAGCAAAACAGCTTTAGATCCTTTCTGGAATGTGGGAAGGTGTTAGTGGAAGATTTCGTGCTCTCCGCCTCTGTGCTCCGTAGCTGTCCACACTGCAAGAAGGCTTAGGTCAGCCTTTCAGGTGAGACAAGGACGAAGAAACTGGCTGACTTGTACTATGCACAGCCTACATTTTGTCTATGTTCTCCATCATTAAGACCATTTCCTTTAGGTCTTAGATGACCTTATCATGACCTGCTTTATATACTTTCATTAGTTTACATCTGTTCCAGCCCCCTCATTGCATGAAGTGTCAGTTAATTCTTTGAGATAAGGTGAGCAGAGAATATGTACTCTGTCCCTAAGTTAAATGAGGTCTGCCTTAATTTAATGTGTCTTGCCTTCTTGCCAACTGTGCCAAACACCATTCAGTAGGCTTGATGTGGCAAGATCCTGTTGCCCAAGGGGCCAACTTCTCTCTAAACTGAAGGACTGCTTCCTGGGTATGTGTGCATCAGTCCATGTTGGCTTGGCAGTGTGATGTTTCTGTAGGCTTTCCTCTTACTCCGGTAAAGGTAATAAACTAACAAGAATAGGAAGTCAATTTACTATGTTACTGAAGTTGGACAAAGAATTCTAAATTTTAGAAAGCCAATATGGAAAGCAGTTTGAAATTTTAAATATGCATTTTAACTTATTAAAATCAAAATAAGTAATAGCTCTTATAAAACAAGGCCATATAATCACCTTCATCTCCTTGCTATATAGAGCCAGATTTATTAAGTGACAATTATAGGCTTTTCATAATGAAAGAGATCAAAATGAAAAATAATCTCTAAAATACACTGCAAAACCAGAGAGCAGTATCAGATAATTACTTTAAGTTACCACAGTAAGCTTAAAATAGGAAACCAAGTTGTCGGACTTTTAAAAATATGCATAGTCCCTGAAAAGGCACTGGACTAGTCTTAGGGATCTCATCTTAGACTTGTATGGACTTTCTTCTAAGACTAAAGGCTGATTTTATTTGAAGATGTCTAGGAGCAGATTAAATACCCAGCTGTCCACCCAACCCCCTGACCTGCATGTCTGACTCAGCCCTAAGTTAGGTGCTGATTCTAGGTATGCAGAGACAACTTGCAATTCCCCTATTTGTCCAAATTCAAGCCTGGAAGTTGGTAGAAGGTACATTACAATATCAGTCATGCAAGAAAAAGTTGTAAGCAATAGGGTCTCTTTTTAAGACTCATCCAAGCTTGCTTCTGTTGAAATGGAGATAGAGAGATTTTAGGAATTTCATTGTATTGTATAGGTATATTTTAGTTATTTTGTGTTGATACTAATATATTACACTTATGAAATATTTCATATAAATAAAATGCCTTTGAAGATCTTATACCTCCACATATGTTATAAGTACAACTTTATTTACTCTTCCATGACTGAAGAATGATAGCATTTTTAAGACGATGGACATAAATCAACCTCGGAGGGCAAACATTGTTTTCGTTGGTTTAATGAAAGCATCATTTTCATGATGATAAAACCAAATTGCATCAACTTAAGCTGAAATTCTTTGAGTTGCAAGACCAGAGAAACTTGTTTTATACCTAGATTTAATTGTTAAAGTATTGAAACAGAATCCAGAAAAGAAATAACACTTTGAAACTGAAGTATCTCACCTGTGAACATTCTTGAGTATTTTGTGATCCAGCCTCTTCTTAGTCATAAAATCAATTATGGTAGTTGAAATTCAATCCATATTTATTGAATCAATTTTTTTAAAATTGACTTGTTCTAAAGTTTCCTAAAGATACCCTGTAGAAAGCGGAGGGCCTCTTTGCTGACTGTCTATGCCAGTGCTTCTATAGAATAGTCTCTTGACTATTGTTGGGGGGAGGGGGGTCCCCTAGGATCCTTTTAGGGAGAACCACAAGGTTAAAACAAGCTTCTTAATATTACTAAGATATTAGCCTTTTTAAAGAAAAAATTATTATCCACTAATAAGCATACAGTGCAGTTTTCTAGATACTATGTGATGATGCAACATCACTGATTCAGTGCAGGCGCAGTTATGAGCAACGAGCTGTCTTCTGTAAAACCAGACATTAAAGGGATTGTGAGTGTTTAATAATGTCACTCTTCTTACTAAGGTATTTTTGTTTTGGACAGTACAGTTACTTTTTTTCATAAAAATGTCATTTAAGTTAGCATATTTATTTTACTGTTATTAATAAAAATTTGTTGTGTTTTTTTTCGTGATACAGTAAGTAGTAATAGATGTAATCTACAATAAAAGAAAACTCTTTGGGACCACAAATAGTTTTTAAGATTTAAATAGATCTTAACACCAAAAAGTTTGGGAAACCAACAAATTACAGTATAGTTTCTTTTTGCTTCTTTGTTGAAGCAAAATTAGCATACTTTGAAATTCAAGCTCTTAAATATACAATTTGATGAGTTTTGGCAAATTCATATATTCATGTAACAAACCCTCCCTCCCCCCATCAAGATATAGACTGTTTCCATTACTCCGGAAAGCTCCCTGTAACTTCCCGTCACCGCCCCCCCCCCCCCGCCCCCGCCCATAACCACCCTCTGTTCTCATTTCTGTCAGGATAGATTCAGTTCATTTCAGTTCAGTCGCTCAGTCGTGTCCAACGCTTTGCGACCATGAATCGCAGCATGCCAGGCCTCCCTGTCCATCACCAACTCCCGGAGTTTACTCAGACTCATGTCCATCAAGTCGGTGATGCCATCCAACCATCTCATCCTCCATCGTCCCCTTCTCCTCCGGCCTTCAGTCTTTCCCAGCGTCAGGGTCTTTTCCAATGAGTCAGCTCTTCACATCAGGCGGCCAAAGTATTGGAGTTTCAGCTTCAGCATCAGTCCTTCCAATGAATGTTCAGGACTTATTTCCTTTAGGATTGACGTATGTAGCATGTATTTTTTCTCTGAGTTGATAGCTTACCTTTCCATTGCCTTAATAATAAATAGACATCTTAATACCTTCTTTGAACAGAAGTTTTTAGTTTCATGAAATCCATTTTACAACTTTTCTCATTTATGTTAGGGCTTTTTTGTGTCCACACTAAGAAATCTTTGCCTCTGCCTCCCCCAAATATTAACCATTGTCCTTAGTTCTCTCTAGTATCATTAATGATGTGTGTTCTTCAAGTTAACTTTATCAGTATCTTTTAATGAGAATGACATGACAGTTTGAGAGTAAATAGCCCTTTTTGGTTGCTATTGAAAAATTATAGGACAAATGGATTGTGGGACTCAACCTAGAGCTAGTTAATAGAAAACCAACTGGCATAAAATCTCAACAATGTTTACTGAGTACCTGCCGTGTTCCAACCACAGGTTCAACAGAGTTTAGAATCTCATGTAAAAGGAATTTAAGTAAATGCTCAACAGAAGCCTTGCATGTTCTTCAGTAATGAGTGGAGGGTTAATAAGAGTGTTATATTTTTTTATGGTTCTTTGTCCTGACCAGGAGGAGGAAAGGATAGAGAGGAGTGATCCATTTCCAAAAATGGAACTTGATACTTTTTAACTCTTTTAAGTAAGAGTATCTTTTTGCATTAGTGTGGAGATTACTAGGCTTTTCTGCCCATTACTTTCTTTCAACCTTTATAAAAGATTTGCAAATTGTACCCTAGATGAACTATGTAAGATTTTACATAATTTGTGAAAACGAGGCTTTTAATTACTTTGATGATTTACTCATGTAGCATCATTTTGAAATCTAATCTTCAATTTTTTGAATATAATTTTATTTTGCAGTTTATTCCTAATGGCTTCCTTGTTTGGAAGACTTTCATTTTGGGTGTTTAGCAAACATCAGTAGTGCAATAAAAATTACAAATGGTTAGTTTCAAATACAAATGTGTTCATTAGGGTTATATTTAATTTGGTGGAAGGGAAGATTTGGGGGAAAAGAGAAGAAGAATTCTGATAGTTGAAAAGGAGAAGTGATAAGCACCTAAGAATTGCAAGAAGATATACACACATAAGTATAAAACACATAATACCTGTGTAAGTGTAAACATACACATTTTCAGTGTTACAGTTATACATGTATTAAAGTCTGCTTCTCTATGAAATTATTTTCTTAGATTTTTAGTTCTTAGGATTCTTTTGATCTTGAATCAAAGGTTAGAATTAGATTGTTTTATGCTTGTCTAAATATCCTAATGAATATTCTGCTAAAAATGGCGATTCCTTCAGAAGATTTAAGAAATGAAACTGAAAATGTATGTTAAGGAATTTGGTTTTGAAAATGTTTTCTTAAGAGATGACTTAAAGGCAGAAAATTTGATTATCTGTGTTCTTCATGCCTCACATACCACTTATCCATATCTTTCATTTTTTCGCTGGTTTTCTTTTTGTTGACCATTTTAACTTAAGAGATGTTAGGTAAAACATTCAGCACCTATTACCATGCAAAATACTCTGCCATGTGGGGCATGCAGAAGAGAATAAGACATAGTCCCTGACCTCAGGGGAACCGCAGTCTCTAGTAAGTGACAGATGTGTACAGAAATAACAGAGGATATGAATGAGGATAGGGAAAATTAAGAACTGTGGAATTGAAGCATACCATGGAACACCAACCAACCTCATTTCTTGAAATTAGCACATTGGAGTGCGTTTAAAATCGCATTACTTAGAGATGGCCAGCAAACACATGAACATCTCTCATTATTAGAGAATTGCAAATCAAAACTGCAGTGAGTTATCACCTCACTACCCGTCAGAAGAGCCATCATCAGAAAATCTACAAACAATAAATGAGGGAAAGGGTGTGAAGGAAAGGGAACCCTCTTGCACTGTTGGTGGGAATGTAAATAGATAACAGCCACTTTGGAGAACAGTATGGAGATTCCTTAAAACACTAGGCATAAAACTACCATCTGACCCAGCAATCCCACTACTGGACATATACCCTAAGAAAACCATAATTGAAAATTGACATATGTACCCCAGTGCTTTTTGCAGCACTATTTACAATAACTGGGACATAGAAGCAACCTAGATGTCCATTGACAGATGAAATAGATGAGGAAGTTATGGTATATGTGGGATATTACTCAGTCCTAAAAAGGAACAAATTTGAGTCAGTTTTAGTGAGGTGAATGAACCTGGAGCCTGTTATACAGAGTGAAGTCAGAAAGAGAAAAACAAATATTATATATTAATGCATACATATGGAATCTAGAAAAATGGTACTGATGAACCTATTTGCAGGGCAGGAATACAGATGCAGACATAGAGAACCGACTTTGACACAGTGGGGAAAAGGAACGAGAGGATGGGGTGAATTGAGCAAGTACCATTGACGCATGTACATTACCATATGTAAAATAACTAGCCAATGGGAAGTTGCTGTATAACACAGGGAGCTCAACCCTGAACCACTTTTTAAAATTCAGCACATAGGCGACATCATCTGTATAGGTCTTCCTGTCTGACTTCACTCAGGAGGACAATCTCTGGGTCCATCTCGGATATCCCTTTTCTTACTGCAGATGTAGCTACCACTTGAAATAGATCAGCCAGCCTAGTCACCCCGCTGGAGATTAGCCCCAGGTTAAGGGAATGGCTACCCAGTCCAGTATTCTGGCCTGGAGAATTCCAGGGACTGTATAGTCCATGGGGTTGCAAAAGGTTAACTGAGCAACTTTCACTTTCATGCGGGGAGGCAGGGGTGTGGGCTGTAGCCCTGGATCCCTTCCCATTTGTCTTTCCTGCCCTCGTGTGAGGGCCTACACCCGAATGTGCTGGCATTCCCATGGGGCACATCCATGCCCGTTCCAAAGACCTGGAGGAGCTCAGTGGCCTGGTGAGGACAGAAGCATCTCCCAGAGGTGTGGGGGCCTGGTGGTCGGAACTTGCACAGCGTGTTCAGAGCAAGGGGAACCCAGAACAGCCTTTGTGAGTCACACTTCATGTTAACTTGGTTCAGCTGGGGTCCTGTGTACACCCTGTGACGCAGGGCGTGGTGTCAGGGCAGCAGCTGAGCCCCGGGCAGCATGGAGATGAAGCAACTGGGACAGGACCTTCCCTTAAAGACCAGTCATTGTGCCCTTGTGTCCACAGTCAGAGTGGCATCTGTATGGTTGAAAATAGAACCGGGCCACATCGCTCTCAGTCCCTGGTACAGGGTGTTTTCTCTCTGTGTGAAGGGAAAAAGGAAGCATAGAATTCAGGATAATGACTCTCAGATAAACTCGAAGGCAAGAGAATGATTGATCTATGTGCACAGCCTGGAAACTCTGAGGCCCGCTCTCCGTGCTTCTAGTTTCTGCCTGGAGTAACGCCGCCTCATCCAAGATCAGTAGGGAATTCTTACTATTCCCTACCCCTGCGTGGAAGGAGTGAACATTCAAAATATAGAAACATACCCTTTTAAGTACAAATCATTTTTTTAAAACTTTGATCTACCTAATTAAAAAAAATCCATTCCCTCTGCTTCTTTAGATAATACTGCAGATTTCACGTCCTCTTAATGATTGGGCTATGGACTCTTTTGCTTCTCATTGACTTTAGACTTATGTAAGTGAGTAATTTTGTGCTCCTCTCTACAATCTGAGAGCAATCCTAGCCTTTTGTGTTCAGAAGTAATCATGGAAATCCATTATGTCCAATAGTAGACACAGGTGATTTTTGAGCATTTGAAATGTGTCTAGTGTGACCAAGAAACTAAATAAGACTAAAGACTTATTTAATTTTAATAAGGATAGGTTTTATTGTGTTAATTTCATAATATAGTTTGTAAAAGTGAAGCAGTACAAAGTATTTTGCCATTAAACAACATTACTGCTTTGGTAAGACTACATTTCACTTTGTTAAAAATGTGGTAGCTAAATTGAGATGTGCTCTAAGTGTAAAATCAACACTGGATTTTGAAGACGTGGTGTGGGGAGAAGTATGAGATATCTCACTAATATTTTTATATTGATTACATTTGAAATGCTAATATTTTGGACCCTATTGGGTTAAATCAAATATATTATTAAAATTAATTTCTCGTTGCTTTTTTTTTTTAAGGCACTACAGAGTTTAAAATTATCTGTGAAACTCTCATATTTCTGTGATACAGTATACAGTATGTGTTAGTCGCTCAGTCGTGTCCAGCTTCTTTGCAACCCCATGGACCGTAGCCCGCCAAGTTGCTCTGTCCATGGAGTTCTCCAGGCAAGAATACTGGAGTGGGTAGTCATTCTCTTCGCTAGGGAATCTTCCTGCCAGGGATTGAACCCGGTCTCCTGCATTGCAGGCGAATCCTTTACGATCTGAGCCACTGCGGAAGCCCCATTTCTATGGTAAGTCCCTCCGCTTTGGCACTGCTGACATTCCGTTCAGTTCAGTCACTCAGTCGTGTCCGACTCTGTGACCCTGTGAACCGCAGCACACCAGGCCTCCCTGTCCATCACCAACTCCCGGAGTTTACCCAAGCTCATGTCCACTGAGTCAGTGATGCCATCCAACCATCTCATCCTCTGTCGTCCCCTTCTTCTCCTGCCCCCAATCCCTCCCAGCATCAGGGTCTTTTCCAGTGAGTGAGTTCTTCACACCAGGTGGCCAAAGTATTGGAGTTTCAGCCTCAACATCAGTCCTTCCAGTGAACACTCAGGACTGATCTCCTTTAGGATGGACTGGTTGGATCTCCTTGCAGTCCAAGGGACTCTCAAGAGTCTTCTCCAACACCACAGTTCAGAAGTATCAGTTCTTTGGCACTCAGCTTTCTTTATGGTCCAGCTCTCACATCCATACATGACCACTGGAAAAACCATAGCCTTGACAAGACAGGCCTTTGTTGGCAAAGTAATGTCTCTGCTTTTTAATATGCTATCTAGGTTGGTCATAACTTTCCTTCCAAGGAGCAAGCATCTTTTAATTTCATGGCTGCAGTCACCATCTGCAGTAATTTTTGAGCCCCAAAAACAGCCAGCGCCACTGTTTCCCCATCTATTTCCCATGAAGTGATGGGACCAGATGTCATGAACTTAGGTTTCTGAATGTTGAGCTTTAAGCCAACTTTTTCACTCTCCTCTTTGACCTTCATCAAGAGGCTGTTTAGAAGCTGGATAATTTTTTGGTGTGGTGACCTGTCTTGTTCCACGTGGGTTGTTTAGCAGCATCCCTGGATGAGCTGAGGGAGACCAACTTCCCACCTAGTGCAAGAATGCCTGTCAGGGCCACGACCGAAAGGGATCCTCCAGCATCTGTTTGAAGCCCTTCCTTGTTGAGATTTCGTCTCCTGTATTTCGATTAACTATAAGACAGGTTATGTTTTATGTTGGCTGATACGTTGTTATTTAGTACCTAAGTTATGACTGACTCTTTCGTGACCCCATGGACTGTAGCCCAGCAGGCTCCTCTGTCCATGGGATTCTCCAGGCAAGAGTACTGAAGTGGGTTGCCATTCCCTTCTCCAGGGAATCTTCCCAACCCAGGGATCAAACCTGTGTCCCCTGCATTGGCAGGTGGATTCTTTACCACTTAGCCACCAGGGAGGCTCATAGCTGTTATGTTAGCTTTGTATAACGTTAGGTTTATATTATATTTACCTTAGCTGTCCTGTAGCTTCCACTAGTGATCCTAGTGCTGATCTCTTGAGTAGCACAACATAAACCAAATTCTTTAAATTCAGTTCTTAATTGAAGAATAATTGCTTTACAATATTGTGTTGATTTCTGCCATACATCAACATGTATCAGCCATAGGTATACACATGTCCCCTCCCTCTTGAACTTCCCTCCCACCCCATCCTACCCCACCTCTAGATTCTTTATAAAAGGAATAATGTGTACCAAAAGGCCTTATAAATTTCCAAAGCACATTCATAAAATACTTAAACCTCTACTCCAAGTAAAGCTTGGATGTCTCTTATCTCCTGCTTTCTTGCTTGCAAAATGTGTCTTTTTTTTGTTCTTGCCTTTAATTAGAATAGTAACGTATATACATACATTTAATGTAAGCATCTGCCAGGGAAGATACAGTCCCTTATTCAGTTTTCACAAAACTTATTTTAGGCTCATAACTTCCTAGACATAGATTTTGTTTTTTAATAGACAAGAGATGAAAAATGTAGTTGATGTGCATCTCTAAAACTGTATTATACATGCAAATGCTAGGTAATGGCAGAGATTCTACCCCTGGATTCGATTGTTCATGTCATCAAGATTGATAGTCTTAGGTTGTATAGAGAATGTGATTTCAGTACCATCTGTGGCCACTTATCCAGCAGATTGGGCAGATAACAAATCTGCCAAATGAGCAGTGTATGTTCCTAAAAAAGGAAAATCAGAAGGATTCTACCACGGAGGATCTTAAAATATTATTTATTTAAAAACTTAAAATTTTAGTAACTTCTATAATTTGACGTAGTTTATAGAATATAGATTCTACAGAAGGTAAAAATTTTAATATTTTCTTTTCTCTTTTTTACATTTATTTTAATTGGAGGATAATTACTTTACAGTGTAGTGATGGTTTTTGCCATACATCAGCGTGAATCAGCCACAGTGTCCGTGTGTCCCCTTCACCCTGAGCCCGCCCCCCACACCTCCCCCCACAGTGTCCGTGTGTCCCCTCCACCCTGAGCCCGCCCCGCACACCTCCCCCCACAGTGTCCGTGTGTCCCCCCCACCCTGAGCCCGCCCCCCACACCTCCCCCCACAGTGTCCGTGTGTCCCCCCCACCCTGAGCCCGCCCCCACACCTCCCCCCGACTCCGTCCCTCGAGGTCCTCCCAGAGCACCAGCTCCGGGTGCCCTGCTTCATCATCCAACTTTCACTGGCCGTCTAGTTTACACATGGTAATGCATCTGTCTCAGTGCTATTCTCTCAAAGTTTCTTTAGTATTTTAGTTACACGGGTATGTTTCAAACAGCATTGGAAAACCAGCACCCTTGGCCATAACCTAAGGTAATGGAAAAGAAAGCGTCATTATAAGAGTGTTTCAGGAAGTTGTTCCCGGCTCCCCCGCCCCTGCCCCTGGTAGTGCTGAGGTCTCAGGATGCTTGAGCTCAGGTGTGTTGCTCATCGGAATAGCAGGCTCTGCCGACAACAGCCACCCTCCTCTCAGCAACTTCTCAGCTCCTGCAGAGGCTTTGGGAATGTTCCTTCTCTAGAGGTTAATTTGTAAAGGATCTTCCCGTATATCCAGAATTGGTTGAGTTTGGTTCAGTATTGGTATCTCTGGGAAAGTACTGATACATGATGCACAGCCTAAATTATACTTTGGCTTTGGAGTTGGCATTTTGCTATTTAATTTCATAAAACAACCTGATACTGGGTTCTCTGATGGCATTTTTGTTTCCATTATTTAATAGATAAAGGAAAATAATTTATTGAGTATCAGAATGTGATAGGTCTGTCTTAGACCAGACAGCAGGTCAGATATGCCAGCTTGTGAAAGCACAGTGTCCCTCTGAGGTGGTTTGAATAGCTGGACACCAACACAGGAGGGTTAGGAGAATTCTGATCAGGACAGTTCTGAAGATGTGGGGCCCGTTGATCTGCTCTGAAACTTTTTCAGGGCCCAAAATAGCAGTGACTAGGGATATAAGCCCAGAGTGACCCTGTTTTAGCCTTTCTATGATGATGCACATTTTTTCCAGTTTTGTTGAGAAATAATTGATATACCTCACCAAGGTTAAGGTGTACAGCACGGTGGTTTGAGTTACATGTATATTACATTTCACAGTATTGTGACATGATTACCACAGTAGGTTTAGTCATCATCCATCATCTCATATAGATAAAAAGAGAACTTTTTTTTCCTCCTGGTGTTGAGAACTCTAAAATCTACTTTCTTAACTTCACAATGTACCTTAATTGTATCTCCGGGTGTTACCTATAGTCATGTTGTACATTACATCCATGGTACTTTATCTTATAATTGGAAGTTTGTGCATGTTGACCACCTTTCTCCATTTCTCTCCAGCCACAAATCTGATCTTTTTTCTGTGAGTTTTTTGTGGCTTTTGTCATTACTGTTAGATTCCACATGTAAGTGAGATTGTGAAATATTTGTCTGACTTGTTTCACTTAGCATAATACCTTCAAGGTCCGTTGATTTTGTTGCAAATGGTAGGGTTTCCTCATTTTTTATGGTTGAATAATATTCCCCTCTTTGTGAGTGTGTGGGTATGTGTGTCTGTGTGAGAGAGAGAGAGACAGAGAGAGAAATACATCTTGTTCTGTTCATCTGTCAGAGGACCCGCAAGTTGTTACCATGTCTTGGCTGTCATAAATAATGCTGTTATGAACATGGGGATGTAGACATCTTTTCAAGTTAGTGTTTAATATGTTCCCAGAAGTAGAATTGGTGGATATTATGCGAGTGCAATTTTAATCTTTTCAGGACCCCACATACTGTTTTCTGCAGTAGCCGTACCAGTGTACAGTCCCTCCAATGGTGTACAACCTTCATTTTTCTCCACAGTTATGTCAGCATTTGTAATTCCTTTTGGGTGATGCTATTACAGGTATCAGGGGATATCTCATTGCGGTTTTAATTTGCATTTCCCTAATGACTAGTGATATTTAGTATAGTTGCATTTGCACACGATGCATATTTTTATATGCATATTAATGTATGCTTGTGGCTTTCATGGTAATGACAGTAGCTTTTTTTTCCTACTGCCAGTGCTGTTAAAGTTAAATTATTTTTTCTTTCTTTTTTTCCAGAACAAGCCTGCCCTCCCCTATGTTTTCCAGAAATGACTTCAGTATCTGGAGCATCCTCAGAAAATGTATTGGAATGGTAAGTTAACTCTCATTTCCACAATATGAAGCTGATGTGTGTTTCATGCATATCCTTGGAAGAGAATCTTAATGTTGGCATAAGTGATACACAGCAATGTTTCTGAAAACTTTTGAGAATCAGAAATTAGGAAAAGTCTTATACTAGGTTTTCCTGACAGAGTTTTAACCATTCATTATGCTATTTAATATGACTTTCATGTGACTTTTCATTATAAGGAAATAGGAAAAGAAAATGCTCTTGCCCCATTGTCACACCACATTTGTATGTACCCATGGAATTACTCTGGAGAAGACACTGGCAACCCACTCTAGTACTCCTGCCTGGAGAATCCCATGGACGGAGGAGCCTGGTAGGCTGCAGTCCATGGAGTTGCTAAGAGTCAGACACGACTGAGTCACTTCACTTTCACTTTTCACTTTCATGCATTGGAGAAGGAAATGGCAATTCACTCCAGTGTTCTTGCCTGGAGAATCCCAGGGACGGGGGAGCCTGGTGGCTGCCGTCTATGGGGTCACACAGAGTTGGACATGACTGAAGCGACTTGGCAGCAGCAGCAGCAGCATGGAGTTACTCTCCGAAAGAACAGACTCCCCACAGTATAGAATATAATTTCACTTACACTTCTGTGCACAGAGCAGATTTTGTACTTTGTGAGTGTGGTGTATGTGAGACATTTGGAATGTGCCTTTGCTTACTTATCTACAGGTGGATCTGATTTTTTAGGAGGAGAGAGATGGGTGGCGAAACTTACTATTATGTAAATCCTATGCTTAGTCACTTCAGTTGTGTCCAACTCTGCAACCCCATGGACTGTAGCCGCCCAGGCTCCTCTGTCTATAAGTTTCTCCAGGCAAGAATAATGCAGTGGATTAACATTTCCTCCTGCAGGAGATCTTCCTGATGCAGGGATCGAATCTGTATCTCCTGCCTTGCAGGCACATTCTTTACTCTCAGAGCCACCTGAGGAATCCATATAAATCCTTAGATTCCCTTTAAAATAGTAGTCCACGTCACTACCCTGACGTCAGGCTTGGATTCTGAGTAAAGTTCTCTTCTTCCAGCATGACCTTTGACCAACTAGAATGATGAAAATTTTAAAGCATGTGAGTCTTGAGCTGCTAAAGAATCTGCTTGGGCATGCTGCTGCTGCTGCTGCTAAGTCGCTTCAGTCGTGTCCGACTCTTTGCGACCCCATGGACTGTAGCCCACCTGGCTCCTCTGTCCATGGGATTCTCCAGGCAAGAATCCTGGTGTGGGTTGCCATTTCCTCCTCCAGGGGAATCTTCCTGACCCAGGGATCAAACTTGCATCTCCTGTGTCTCCTGCATTGCAGGCAGATTCTTTACCCACTGAGCCACCTGGGAAGCCTCCTGAAGTATAGTCACTTCCTAAACATGTTCACTCTGACGTGTGAAATCATTTCAGCTGCTGGGGTGCCCATGTTAGCATTTTTCGAACGCTCGGAGTCTCTGCAGTAATGTCATCTGAGACTTCCTGAACATAATTTCCTAGGAGATAATCTCAGAAACATCTATTTTAAGGGCTTCCCTAGTGACTCAGTTGGTAAAGAATCTGCCTGCAATGCAGGAGACACGGGTTTGATCCTCAGGTCGGGAAGATGCCTTGGAGAAGGAAGTGGCAACCCACTCCAGTATTCTTGCCTGGAGAATTCCATGGACAGAGGAGCCTGGCAGACTATAGTCCATGGGATCACAAAGAGCTGGACACGACTGTGCAACTAACTTTCACTTTTACTGCATGGAGAGTAATTCAGCTAACCTCTCTGTAGCTGGATAACAAGATTTATCCCAGTCTTACCACTTCCTGTCTTTGAGACCCTGGGCAAGTTGCCTTGCTTCCCTGAGTAAAGTTAGAAGAATAATTAGTACTTTATAGCTGCATTGAGAGATACAAAAGAAAATTTATGTAAAATGTCAGGACAGACTCTGGTTTAGCTTAATGCTCAACATTATTATCAATAGTTAATGACACTTAGGGTTTCCCTGATAGCTCAGTTGGTAAAGAATCTGCCTGCAATTCAGGAGAACCCAGTTTGATTCCTGGGTTGGGAAGATCTGCTGGAGAAGGGACAGGCTGCCCGCTCCAGTATTCTCGGGCTTCCCTTGTGGCTCAGCTGGTAAAGAATCCACCTGCAATGCTGGAGACCTGGGTTCAATCCCTGGGTTGGGAAGATCCCCTGGAGAAGGGAAAGGCTACCCACTCAGTATTCTGGCCTCGAGAATTCTATGGACTGTATAGTCCATAGGGTCGCAGAGTCGGACTTGACTGAGAGACTTTCACTTTCGCTTTTCAATCACATTTAGGCAGAGCACCTGGACTTTTAGCTCCATTTTGTTTACATTAAGACTCATCAGGACAAAGCAAATGTATTTAGGCAAATGTATATATTCTTAAATAAAATGTTAATTATACATGTTAATCTCTTAACTGGAATTTTCAGGACGAAAAAGTGATATCCTATAGAATTAATATTTTCAAACCCTTAGTAAACATAATTATCAGTGAGATCCAATATGTATGTATGTGTTTAAAATTAAAGCTAGTTTCATAAAAAAATACTCATTATTAAAACAAATGATATTTTTCTATTAGATCAATGCTGACTCTAGCTCATTAAATTGATTTTGTAACCTGCTAATGAAAGGGCTTCCCTGGTTACTCAGTCGGTAAAGAATCCTCTTGCAATGCGGGAGACCTGGGTTTGACTCTCTGGGTCGGGAAGATTCTGGAGGAGGGCATGACAACCCACTCTAGTATTCTTGGCCAGAGAATCCCCAGGGACAGAGGAGCCTGGCGGGCTGCAGTCCATGGGATCGCAAAGAGTTGGACATGGCTGAGACAAGAGCGCAGGGCAGTGTATGAAATCCACAGTTACTGTAGAATTGCTATCACGTTTGTTGGGTCAGCAGCATTCGTATGAAAACCAGATGTGGTTTGGTGTTTTTTGGTGATCGGGGAAAGTACAGTTTTCTGTATTTCTCTTGCTTAAGTCTGTCACCTACCATCTCCTTTCTCACTGGATGTCAGATTTAGCAGTACTGTCATGAGTTTGTTCTGGCTAGTAACTGATAATCATCTGGTGTATGTGTCTAGATGGAAATTAACCATCCTTTTAAAAGACGGTAAATAATGTTATGTTGGCTTGTTACCTGCATACTTTGAAAGATGCGCTATTTCTTTAGAAAAATGGTTTTACCTTTATTTTTAGGTGCAGAACTGTTTGTACAGAGACAGACTGAATCATAGATAAAGCAAATAAAAGCAGAGCTGTTTGGGTTGAAAGGGGACCATAGTGTGTTTTGAAACTTGTATCTGTAGAACTTTCTGAATAAAATCATAGAGAAAGAGCTGCAGGGGAGGTAATATTTGGGGCGAGTGTTCTCTGGTGAGGTTTTGTAAGAGAGTAATGTTCTAGATGAATATTTATTAATGTGATCTGGCATTTGGAAGTATTGTTCTTTGGGTGCTGTCGTGGGCTCCCTTTTAAAGGGCAACAGAATCAGTCCAAAGGGGTCAGCACTGTGCACAGTGGAGATTTAAAGTAGAACGGGTCTTGAGAGAGAAAGCAAATGACATCCCCAGAATAAATTTTTAAAGTAGTTTTCGGTATCAGTCCCTCTCGTATCTGCCTCCTTCTCCCCCCTCTCAAGGAAAATAGGTCAAAAATTAGAAGGTATCAGCATTCATAGAGTATTAGCATTCATAGAGTTTATTACCTTAACTTCAAAGTGTCAGTCTCAAGTGGTGCTAGTGGTAAAGAACCCATCTACCAATGCAGGAGACATAAGAGACACAGTTTCAATCCCTGGGTCAGGAAGATCCCTGGAAAAGGAAACGACAACCCACTCCAGTATTCTTGCCTAGAAAATCCCATAGACAGAGGAGCCTGGTGGGCTACAGTCCATGGAGTTACAAAGAGTCAGACATGACTGAAGCAACTTACAGCCTGTATGAGGCACTGGGTGGTGTGAAACCAATTGGAATTCGAATTCAAAGTGAAGGTGGATTTCAAAACTCTCCCACTGCACTTTGGAGATTCTGTTTCACTTAACAGTCTAGACACTTGGCTTCAGGTCCTTTCTGTGTGAGGACATCTCAGAAGCCATGGATAGACCCGTCAGCTAGCTCTTCCCATAGTTTCACATTCACTTTCTTCTTTTCATGATGAAAAGAAAGTGTTAGTTGCTCAGTACTGTTTGACTCCTTGCGATCCTGTGGACTGTAGCCCACCAGGCTCCTCTGTCCTTGGCTTTCTCCAGGCAAGAATACTGGAGTGGGTTGCCATTCGCTTCTCCAGGGGATCTTCCCGACCCAGGGATCAAACCTGGGTCTCCTGCATTGCAGGTGGACTGTTTACAATCTGAGCCACTAGGGAAGCCCTGGCTTATCTTTTTATGATAAGAAGTCTTCAAAGTTGCAGAGGAAATCTGATATGCACCATAGCTTTTCACGACATCTCTGTCGACTTGAGCACATGAGAGCAGAGTGGGGAGTGTGGACATTCTGCTGGAAACCTCCCAGTTCACATTCAGCTGGGGTCTGGTCCCAGCTTTCTCAGAAATCAGTGCTCCTCATTTATGATGTTGTAGTTCATGGAGTAGTGTCGGGAAGCCAGTAAGACATGGGATAGGTGCTTACCTGCCAGGTGTGGTCTCGGTATAGCTTCATTTTATCAGTAAGGAATGGAGGAGGAAATGGCAACCCACTCCAGTGCTCCTGCCTGGAAAATCCCATGGACAGAGGAGCCTGGCGGGCTACAGTCCTTTGGGTCGCGAAGAGTCGGACACGACTGAGCGCCTAAACCACAGCTAATCAGGGAAGAAAGTTGGTGTCTTTAGGCACGTGACGTCCTGGGCCTCTGAGCACCTGCTCCAGCCAGGCTCATGCTTTATCTCCCACTGCCACATACAGAACACATGTTACTTTGCTTTCTTTCCCAAAAGAATATAGAGACTCAGATTTCCAAAACTAATGACACCCTTTTTTTTTCTCCCAGTCTGTTTTGGACAGGATTATGTTACCCAATGTTGGGTTACATAGTACACGAAATGAATACTTTACATAACTGGAATTCAATCCTAAATCTCTGTGTGATTGAAGCTTTTATCAAACAGATTCCCATCGGAGAGTTAATACTGGTATTGGTGAGCAGTTTGAATCCTTTGTTCCTTACTCCCGTTGTCTTCGAAAGGATTCTAGTGTCATAATCCCATTGTCTTCTCTTTCCCCTGTTTTCTTTCTCCTCTTCTCTCCTGTCCTTTTACGATTTGTCAGCAGGACTCACCCAGTGGTTAGGTCACGGGTCACCACGCTTAGTGACTTTGGAAAGCAGAACCAGCTCCAGGTTGAGCAACCGAGGCACCCGGACACAAAATTTGAGTAGGTGCCTGCACCTGAGGGTGCTTCTGCTAAACGTCTTGGAGTCCTAGAATATTAATGTTCGAGTATTATAAAAGGGTGAGGAAGAGCTGGTATATTGTAAATACTGTTACTAAAGTGAAAATATTCTGTCATTCTTAACATTACCCAGTACAACCAAATTCCATAAGAGATTTGAAAACTTTATCTGTTTTTTTGCTCCTTTAACTCCTATTTCCACTCCATATTACTATCGAGTATTACCCTAACCTAATTTTTTTTCATCTTTGTAAGTCTTTTATTGAGTACCCTATCATACTTTGCTATCCCAAAAATATAGAGTAAAATTAAAATGTAAGAATTTATATTTTATGGCCATAAGACTTGAGTACTAAAAGTTTCAAGTTCTTTTTACATGAATGTTCAAAATAACAAATGTTACAAAATTTATGAAACTATACCACAAAGGTTATAATGTTATTCATTAAAAAGGATTTTTTCATTTGGGTTAAGATACCCCAGAATGAATTTCATGCATTGCCAGAATGAGACAGGGCAGTAACAGTTATGTTCTTTTTTTTTTAGTAGATTTGAAGATTAAGAAGCCTTGCTTACAGTAATAGATGGGAGTAGGAGTTCTGTGTTTTTTTAATATCTAGCAATATCATCAGTTCTTTGGCCTTTTCCTGACAGTACGTCAAGAGTAAAATGGTAGTATATCATCCACCAAAAATAATTTTTTATGATCCACAAGTTGACAACTTAATTAAGACTTCTCTTAACGTTACTGGAAACCACATTTGAAAACTCTAACTTGCAGGAGGTCTTGTTACCCACCCTGGAGTCACGGGCGTCTGGGTCTCTGGGAACTGCAGCAGAGACACCTCACCAGGGCTCTCAACTTCGATTCCTATGCTAACTCACATCTACCTTGCAATACTGAGAAAGGGTTGAGAAAACTGAAATATTTTCCCTAAAACATACCTTGTATAATCTTTTTTTCATGAAATACTTTTGTCTTACCATGAGCTTTAAAGGTTTTCCATGAAAACCTCAGACTCATCTCATTCCCTTGACGCAGAATACCTACCAAGTCACCTCAGAACCAGACGCATCCCGGGTCAGTCACTGTCAGGACTGTGATGTTATTTTTGGGTTCAGATAAACACGTTGGTCTATGTCACTGTGACAGCTGTCTCATTCTTTTCTAAATATAAGACAGATACAGCTCTAGATAAGATTTGGAGCTTTGCCCAAACTGGTACATCATTATATCATAAATACCAACGTAAGAGACGGGGCAGAAGAGGAAAAGTAGTTAAACAAAATGTGTCATCTCTACCTCCCCACTCTACAGTGATCTGAAATAAATATCCGAGAAGTGACCGAAAGACCCTGTTTCTAATGTCAGATCTTTGTCTTATCAGAAACAAAGGGCCTTGACTTAACGGAGATTTCCTTGGTGCTAACCAGTACTGTATCTTTTTTTTTTTTTTCAACTTTTTATTTTGCATTGGGATATAGCAGTTCACAATGTTGTGATGGTTCCAGGTGAACAGTGATGGCACTCAGCCATGAGTATACATATATCCATCCTCCCCCAAGCTCCCTCCCATCCAGGCTGCCACGTGACATTGAGCCAAGTTAGCTGTGCAGTACAATAGGACCTTGTTGGTTATCCGTTTTAAATATAGCAGTGTGGCCAGTACTGTATTTTTAAACTTCTTTTGGTGCCCTGTAGATTTTCACACACTGGGGCAAAACTGCTATGCTAGGATTCAGGATGGTGTGAGGGGTGGGGTCTCCCACCCCTCCCCGCACCAAGTAAGTGAAAAGTGAAAATGTTAGTTGCTCAGTTGTGTCCGACTCTTTGCAACTCTGTGGGCTGTCCATGGAATTCTCCAGGCAAGAATACCGAAGTAGGTTGCCATTCCCTTCTCCAGGGGATCTTCCCGAGCTACGGATTGAACCCGGGTCTTCTACATTGCAGGCAGATTCTTTATCAAACAAAGGACATTGTAAAAGGAGAGGCGGGAAAAGGGCCACAGTGTGCCGTCCAATGCAGGTGCATCCTTGGCCCATCAGTTCTTAGGTAGGAGTGCGTGTGGAGGGTGAGCACCCACGGGTCAGTTCCCCTTCAGCATCCCTGCCCACAGTCACTGGGAACCTTCCGGGACTACAGTGTGGAGACCGTGGCTCTGGTCCAAGTGTCCAGCCAGTGCTTTAGGCATCCTTCCATGTTCCTGCCTGGTGCTGGTCTAGTAAGAGGACTCACACGGCCTCCCAACCCTGAAAATGTTCAGCTACGAGACAGGAAGAATAGGAAAGGAATATATTGTCCCTCAATGCTTTTCTTGTCTCCCCCCCCCCCCCTTTTTTTTTTACCACTGACTGCATCCAGCTATCCATGGTGTGGTTCATTCAGTTCACACACAGACACCCCTGTCCGGGGTGTAGTTCCTTTGTTTCTGGGTGTCATGCTCCCCAGGGCTGGTCTGTGAGAGCCGAGGAGCAGAGGTGTAACCACAGCAAAAGGCAGGAGAGTGGCAGGCTTGTTCAGTCTGCGCACCCAGAGTGGTCCCCAAGGGCTGTCCTGCGAGGTCTTGGTGTGGCCACTTTGGGCGTGATTGGTGTATCAGGATGGCAAGAACCCCTCTTGTGATGGCCAACTTACAGATGATAGACCTCTGTGGAGAGGGAGGGGACTGGGTACCATGAGGTGGGAAAGAGACCTTTGACCGCCCAAGGCCCTTCTGTGTAAGGAGGACACATTTTTACATCTTTGGTAGCTGTGCAAGGTAGCAGGGCTGTTGTGGAGAGAGGATCCCGTGCCAACCTTGGCACACCCAGGGGACAGAGCCCAGGCAGCCAGTGCTGCCCGTCAGTGAAGAACCTAGAAGCCCTGTTAGTGCTCGGGTCGCTCACCTGGGTGAGCATCCTGCCTGCTGGCTGACTTAGCTAAAGACCCAGGCTGAGCTGCTCTCTCTAACCCAGGTCTTAAAGATTTGCACGGTTGGCCATTACAATGCTAGGCGTAACACTTATAAACTGTTTTTCATTTCAGACTTGGCCTTGCCTGTGGGTTGTTTATATAGTGCTTAAGGGACTAAGCAGCCTGCTTTTTTTTTTTTCTTCTCAGTTTATCAGCTGATGAGCAGCTGCAATTAAGAGTTTCTTCGGTTTCATCATTGGTTGCTATTAATTTGCATGGATAAATTTAAACTTTGCTTTCAGCTGGGTCACAAGGTAGAATTGCCTGGCATAAATATTTAATTTTTCCAGTTGACTGAAACTTTCAGTGATAAAAGCATTCTCTAGCTCATGTTTCTTCCTGAAACTTGACCTTCATAATATGCATTGTTGCTTTTCCTATTACTGGAATATATACCGTATTCGTTGGTTGCATACAGTAGCTAGAGAATCCAGTACCAAACTTCATTGTCTTGTAAGTAAAAATGGTGTCTCTGTGCATTTCCAAGAGGGAGCGAAATATAATTTGTATTGCCAAGGTTTTCATTATATATCCATTATATAAATTTCATTATATAAATTTAAATTTAAGCAATTAAAATAATTGTAAGATTCAGTTCAGTTCAGTCACTCAGTCGTGTCCTTCTCTTTGCGACCCCATGGACTGCAGCACGCCAGCCCTCCTTGTCCATCACCAACTCCCGGAGTCCACCCAAACCCATGTCCATTGAGTCGGTGATGCCATCCAACCATCTCATACTCTGTCGTCCCCCTCTCCTCCTGCCCTCAATCTTTCCCAGCATCAGGGTCTTTTCCAGTGAGTCAGCTCTTCGCATCAGGTGGCCAAAGTATTGGAGTTTCAGCTTCAACATCAGTCCTTCCAGTGGACACCCAGGATTGATCTCCTTTAGGATGGACTGGTTGAATCTCCTTGCAGTCCAAGGGACTCTTGAGTCTTCTTGAAAACCATAGTTCAAAAGCATCAATTTTTCGGCACTCAGCTTTTTTTTTATTAAAAAAAAGTCCAACTCTCACATCCATACATGGCCACTGGAAAAACCATAGCCTTTGACTAATGGACCTTTGTTGACAAAGTAATGTCTCTGCTTTTTAATATACTGTCTAGGTTGGTTATAACTTTCCTTCCAAGTTTAATAATAATTACAGGCTAATAGAGGCAAAAAAATTGCAAGTTCATTGCTATATTTTAAATCTGTTAGACTATTTACACAGTCGAGGTGGTTTTTATGGTTGTCTGGATCTATATTTGTATGTTCCATCAGGGCTTTTTCTGTCCCTTCCACTCCCTGTTACCTGGGCCACAAGCTTGCCTTTTCATTTCCTTGAATGCTTGCATTCTGAGTTACTGAAAGAAGCAGGAAGAAGGTGTTTAAATTATTCTTGATTACAAAATTGGATTTAAAGACCCTTTTAGAATTTGGGGAGCTTTTCAAATTATTAAAAAGGAGTCTGCCCATTGAATGGATGATAAAACCATGTCCTTTGTAACTTGGTCTTCAGAGTTGACACCACACTCTTTCATTGACTTGCTGATTCATATGAAGTCTAACCAACAGGTGCTGAATAGCCACTATCTAACAGGCTTGTGACTGTCCCTTTCTTGCTTGTATATTTCCTCGGGAATATTTATGTGAGGGTATGGCAATGCATACTGTAGAGGTAAAAGATTAAGTCTCTAGGCCTGGATTCCCATCTGTTGTCGTCATTGTTGTCTAATCGCTAAGTCATGTCCAACTCTTTGTGGCCCCATGGATGGTAGCCCACCAGGCTCCTCTGCCCATGGCGTTTTCCAGGCAAGAATACTGGAGTGGGGTGCCATTTCCTACTCCAGGGAATCTTCCCAACCCGGGGATCGAACTCACATCTCTTGCATTTCCTGCTTTGATAGGCAGATTCTTTACCACTAGCGCCACCTAGGAAGCCCACCATCATTATGAAAGCAACAAATGTCACCCACTGGCATGTCTTTTGTTCCCTCAGTGAGTGAGTGATAGTCATTCTAGTATTTTTAGGGGGAAAAGTTCAAATTCAAACTTACAGGTAAAGTTCTTCGTTCCTTTACTGAATAAATTCTTTTAAAATTCCTTTAAACCTCACCCTACTATTGTGCACCACAAAGCAAAATGTAGAAAAAAGAGAGCAGAGTCAGAAATGGCATCAGTCATGTCACCTACCAAGGGCCAGGGCTCACATTGCCACCCTGGTGAACCCCTGTCTTCTTGGCGATTGGACCGAACAGAGAGCCTTGGTGGGACTACATAATGCCTCCTGGCTGGGGCGGGGAGGAGGGGAGAAACAGGTGTCCTTCCCTCACTCCCCCAACTTTTAAGGTCAGAACTCAAGCCACGCTGCCCCCAGGGTGGCGCTTGTGCGGCTCGGCTGCCAGGTGACAGGACAAGGTATCCCGGCCTTTGAAGCCGCCTTGCCTCCTCACAACCTTGGAGGACTTGGCAGTCTTGCATGTACTACTAATAGTAATGATCATACAGCTGACATGTATTGCTCGCTTAATGTATGCCTGGCACTGCTGTGAGTGTTTTTTTGTGTTTTGGTTTTTTTTTTTTTTGCTGTGAGTGTTTTGTGTGAACAAACTAATCTAATCCTGACAGCGACATCCCCACTTGGTGGAGAAGGGACACAGACATTAGGTAGCAGGAGCATGTGCTCTCAGCCCGTTCTTTTCTTTTGTTCTCTCTAAGTTATACGATACATGCAGTGTAATAGTTAGCGTTTTCACTGTTTGTAAGCGTGCGGTTCAGTGGCAGTTGTACGTTATCCTTGAGCTGCTGTCACCACCATCTCCCCACGAAACTCTTTTCATCTCACATAGCTGATGCTCTGCATCCCTGAATCAGCAACTCCCCACCTCCCTACCCCCCTCTCCCCCACACCCAGCCCTGGCAGCCACTGTTGTGCCCTCTGTTCAGAAGGCATTCTTTCAGCTACAACACTCTGCTGTCCCTGGACCCCAGGACTGGACCATCCTGAGTGTATCTAACTGCTCCTCCTCTTCCATCATGCCAGATACACTGTATTTCTTCTGTCTGTTTTATGACTAGCAGAATGTCAGCGTGTGTGTCTGAAGGTGGTCCACTTTCCGTGGTACGAGGTTGTCAGCTTCCCCATCCCTTCCTTTGGCCAGGCTGAAAGTGTTAAGATTTTTAAATCGTATCTCTTGTTTTACCCCTGATTGTAAGAGAAATACATGTCCCTTTTAGGAGATTTAGAAAATACAGAAAAGCACAAAGATCATCAAGATTACCTGGATTTCCAACTCCTAGAGACAACCGCTGTTAACTTTTTGATACCGCTACCTTCTAATATTTGTCTATATAACATATAGTTTACAAAATTAAAATATTTTTAAACATGTTGCATTGTAACCTTCTTTTTCACACATTTTCCCCATGTGAACTAGTGTGCATCATTCAACAAGAGGGTTCTGAGCTCAGGGAGTTTGTATTCCAGTGAAAGAGTCGGGAGAGGCTAGTGCTTTGATAAACGCCCAAATCGGAGTAAACTCGGGGACAGTGGGAACTCACAGGAGCACATGGGGGCAGGGGCACCTGTGTTGTGCTCTGTTCTGAGGTGCTGAGGACACAGGAAGTATGAGGTACTATCCCTTCCCTTGGGAGTTGTATCACTGGGTACTTAGCAAGTTGTGCTGGTTAGTACCCCTGACAGAGCAGCAGGTCGTCCAATCTGTGATCAGATGCTCACTTGTACAATACAGGTTGTGTGTTCCAGGAGCTGGGAGAGATGAGAAATCAAGGAAGAGAGGCTTGAACTGGGCTTTGAAGTTCTACTGGGGAGGAGATACAAGAGCTAAGGGAAGTGAGGAGGGCATTCCAGGTCAGGATTGGCTATAACAAGACTTTTATTTTCTTAAACAATTGATTAATTAATTAGACTGGGTGGGATCTTTAGTTGCAGCATCTGTGATCTAGTTCCCTTGAACAGGGATCGAATCTACACTCCCTGTATTGGGAGTGTGGAGTCTTAACCACTGGACCTGCCAGGTGAATCTCATAAGGAGACTTTTAATCTGGTGACTAAAGCAGTGCCTGGCACCTAGTAGGTGCTGAGTTAAAAGTTTTTAGAAAGATTCTTTGAAAAAATTTTATTTCTACATGCAAACTCTGCATGGTCAAGTTGCTTTAAAAGAGACGATCTTGGTGGACTTTTTTTTTTTTTTTTTTTAGGTACAATTGACTTTAAAATCTGTATCAAGATGATTGGATGTATGTATGCATTGTGAAAGGATTGCCCCATCAAGTTAATTAACACATCCAGCCCTTTACATGTGTAGCTTTTTTTGGTGACAGCATTTAAGTTCTACTCTTCTTTCATTTATACAAAACAGCATTATCAGTTGTCTACCATGTTATGTGGTAGATCCTCAGGACTTATTTATATTATAACTGAAAGTTCATACACTTTTACCAACTTCTGCCTATTTGCCCCACCCTGAAGCCCTTGGCAGTGACTTTCTACTGTATTTGATTGGTTCAGTTTTTTCTCTTTTTTTAAAGTTTGCCTGTGTGTGATACAATGCCGTGATTGTCTGTCTGGTTTATTTCACTTAGCATAAGGACCTCCATTTTCATCCATGTTGTCATAAATGGCAAGATTTCCTTTTGTGAGGACAAGTAATATTCGTGTGTGTGTGTGTGTGTGTGTGTATGTATGTATGTATACATATTATCCATTGACGGACACTTATATTGTTTTCATTGTGTATTCTTGGCTCCTTTGGCAAGAATTAATTGGCCATAAATGCATGGATTTATTTCTGGGCTTTCTATTCCATTCATATACCTGTCCATTTCTATGCCAGTTCTGTACTATTTTGATTAGTATACCTTTGTAATACAGTTTGGCATCAGGGGGCTTGATGCCTCCAGCTTTGTTCTTTCTCAAGATTGCTCTGGCTATTCAAGGCCTTTTGTGGTCCTGTACAAATTTCAGGATTGTTTTTCCTTTATCTGTGAAAAATGTCATTGGAATTTTGATAAGGATTGCATTGACTAGATCACTTTGGGTAGTTTGGACATTTTAACAACTTCTGTAATCCATGAGTACAGAAGTTTTGTGATTTCTTTTGTTAACGTCTTACAGTTTTCAGTGTATAGATCTTTCACCTCCTTGGTTAAATTTACCACTAAGTATTTTTTTCTTTTTGATGATATTGTAAATGGGATTGCTTTCTTAATTTCTTTTTCTGGTAGCTTATTCTTGGTGTATTGAAACACAACTGATTTTTGTAAGTTGGTTTTGTACCCTGCAACTCACTGAACTCACCTATTGGTTCCAATGGTGTTTTGGTGGAGTCTTTAGGGTTTTCTATTTATAATATCATTTTCAAATAGAGATAATTTTACTTCTTACTTCCTAATTTGAATGCCTTTTCTTTTTCTTGCGTTAGTATTCTGGCTAGAAAGGATGAATTTCTTACCATAATGATGAATTTTGTCAAATGCTTTTTCTGCATCTATTGAGATCATATATTTTTATTCTTCATTTTACTATTGTGGTATATCATATTGATTGATTGGCTTGTGTTGGACCATCCTGCTTCTCTGGAATAAATCCCAGTTGATCATGGTATATGACCCTTTAAATGTATTGTTGAGTTCAGCTTGGTAATGTTTACTTTTACATCTGTGTTCATCGTGGATATTGGCCTATAATTTTCTTTTCTGGGTCTGCTTTTGTCCTTCTCTGGTTTTAGTGTCAGGATAATGTTGACCTTGTAAAATGACTGTGGAAATGTTCCCTCCTCTTCTGTTTTTGAATAGTTTGAGAAGGGTCAGTATTCATTTTACTTTAAATGTCTGACAGAATTCACCAGTAAAGATATCTGGTCTTAGACTTTTGTTTGTTGGCAGGTCTTTGATTACTGCTTCAGTCTTTTTACTAGTAATTGATCTGTTCAGATTTCCTGTTTCTACATGATTCAGTTTTGTTAGGTTGTCTGTTTCCAGGAATTTATCCATTTCTGAGGTTGTTGATATTTCTTCCTACAGTCTTGATTCCAGCTTGTGATTCATCCAGCCCAACATTTCACATGATGTACTCTACATATAAGTTAAATAAGCAGGGTGACAATAAACAGCTTTGTTGTCCTCCTTTCCCAATTTTTAACCAGGCATTTGTTCCATGTAGTTCTAACTGCTGCTTCTTGTCTTGCATACAGCTTTCTCAGGAGACAGGTAAGGTAGGGTGGTCTGATAGTCCCTAATGTTTATGTTTAGAATTCTGTTTTTAAATCTTCATTCTAGAGTTATAAGTGAACTACTTAGCCCCAATCAGTATTTGAATATCCTTCAGTTAAATTTTTCTGTAAAGAAAGTGACCATGATTGAATGAATAGATTGGAAGTACTGCTCCTCCCTTTAATGTTAAAAGAAAATCTGACTTCCGGGCAGCATTAGTAGGAGTACAATTGGATAAAGGGTTTTTGGAAGGCATTCCGCTTGGTAGTAATGGTAAAAACTTTAAATGAGTGCACACCTTTGATCTAAAAAACCCACTTATAGAAATTTACTTTAAAACCATATTTGCTCATGTTCTAAAAGATTAAATTGTTCATGGTATAACTATATGTGTGTATATATATATATATATATATATGTATTTAAATTTTTTTAATAAGTAAATGTACCTTTTGCTAATGTGCCCAGAACTAGTCTTAAGTGTTTTGCAACTATTGGTCTTAGAAGAATGCTTTGTAGTAGATTATGCTATATACATTGTTAGATTAATGCCATGGTGTTGATAAGGAAGCTGGCAGAGTTTAACATGGCCGGAGTTGCATGCCCGCTAAATGAAAGAGCCTGCCGTGGAGCGCAGTCTGGCTCCGACGTCCTAACCACTGACAGTACAGGGGTTACAAAGAACTCGACAGACTCCGTGATGTCCTGTGCACGGGCGTGAGACCTCCAAACACAGGAGCAGCGAAAAAGGCAAGTAAATGAGCCAGTGCACAGAGCAGATGCCATGCGTGAAAAAATCCACATGTACACACGTGTGTAAATACACAGCGGTGTACCCCAAACTGTTGTTGAGGCTTTGCCTCTAAGGAAAGGAGCATTTTCATGTTTTACTTCTATTACTGAGAATTGCATGTTCCTCTTTTTAAAAAAAAAAAAAAGAAAAAAACCCATGAAGGTATTTTTAAGTAAAAGAGAGAGAGTCTGAGACATCTCAGTTAAGACAAGCCTTGGCAGTCCCCGCTTTCTTGACTTGGCCCACCAGTGAGTTGCTGCATTTACCAAGATCTCAGGGTGTTACATAGTGAAGAGCCTTCTGTTCTTTATCTCCTTATACTCCTGTTCTCTTTTGTCTTCCCAGAGAGGCAGTGTAAGCCTATCATTTCTTTTCATTACATTGAGCTGCTACATCTGTCTGCATTCTGCAGTATTTTATGATAATAAATGAGCTTCTTTTGTGTGTGTGTGTGTGCGTGTGCACATTTGGGTTGTAGTTTTGTGAAGGTCACTTTATTCTTAACTGTGCACATCTGTAAGAATGTAGATGTTTAGAAGGGTGGGAGGAAGCAGGTGGCATTCAACCTGGATGGTGCCTTGGGGTTGTTCACATGATCTTGGTTTTAGTTAGCAGTTTTCATGAAAGACCTGATTCCCACGAGAAACGTAGATAATGCTAGGTGGAAGGTTGGGAAGATTATCAGAGTAATCTAGAGAAAATCAAGGTAAGTTTGTTACCTAGTGAATTTTTTTAAAGATCCTGTGGTGCTGCTGTTTTCTGGCAGGATATGGTAGTGAAAGTGACAGTGTTAGTTGCTCAGTTGTATCCAGCTCTTTGCTTCCCCATGAACTGTAGCCCACCAGGCTCCTCTGTCCATGCAGTTCTCCAGGCAAGAATACTGGAGTGGGTTGCCGTTCCCTTCTCTAGGGGATCTCCTGACCCAGGGATTGAACCCAGGTCTCCTATGTTGCAGGCGGATTCTTTACCATCTGAGCCTCCAGGGAAGCCCCAGGATATGGTAAACAGAGGTGAAAGGTTGCAATTGAGGTTAGAGGACCCCTGCCCAATCGTTAAATTATTCTTGGAAGTCTACATGATTGTGTCATTCTATCAGACAGAATTTAATATCTATTCTGTAAAATATACATTAGCCATCTAGCACCCTAGTTCATAATGTATATGGATGTCCTCAGAAAACCTCAATATTGTCTGTGAAATGCAGTCTGAAGTTCTTTTGAAAAATCATTCTCAAAAATGGTCTGTGTGGTAGCTTCTTAGCCCAGTGTGGAGATGTTTGGTCTTTGCGTCCCCATCACCTTTATTTGTCATTTGCTAATTCTGATCTGAGGCAGACTTATTAACAGTCATCATTTCATTGATCACTAGTAGACTGCAAGCTCCTCGAAACCAAGGAAGAATGTCTGGGGTAGTCTTTGCATTTCTTCAAGGCCTAGGACAGTATATTCCACATGGTTAGATGATCTGGGAAGCCTTAGGAAACTGAACTAATACTAATTAAATTTCGTGGTTGCTGTTTTCTGTGACTTTCTTTCCAGGAACATGTTATGTCGAGACAGCAGCATGTAGGTTTACTGTGTGTTTTGGACATCACAGTTCCCATTTTCTTATTCACTAGGAACTCTCCAAGATCACCATGCCAGTTATATTTAACGAGCCTTTGAGCTTCCTCCAGCGACTCACTGAGTATATGGAGCATACATACCTCATCCACAAGGCCAGTTCGTTTGCTGATCCTGTGGAAAGGATGCAGGTACGTGTCAGCAAGCCCTGGGAAAGACTGAAGTCTTGGAAGGTCTTCTCTGCTACCTCCCCGACCTCTCTGCCCCCAACCTACACGCACAGAATTCATGCTAAGTTTAATGTGAGGTTAGGAAATGTTATTAATGCATTGCATGTTTGGAGTGTCATCTGTGTTCCTTCCCAGACCAGTGAGGATTGAAAGAAAGCAAAAAGTTCCAAAACCAAACCTGAGTTTGGTGAGCTGCTTCTGAGTCATTGTTTTAGAAAGTGGCATTGTGTTGGGGGGGAAGACAATTCAGCCTTTCAGGCTTCTCAAGAGTGTTTCTCGGAAGACATGTATATACATACACATATAAATAAGTGTATTTATGCTTATGTGTATATATAAATATACACATACTACCATAGGTTAAAAAAGAGGACAGGAAGGAATTGTACTTCTTGATTTTTTTGGAAGGGAGATATTCATGTGATGTATATGGATGGACTAGACACAGGGAGCTTGGACACATTGTTCTCCTTCCAGCAAAGCACTAGCATTCTAAATGGAGTCTTGTGTCCTTTCATGTATATAAAGCAGCTTTTCCCAACCTCACTGGACTTGATACCAGTTTGTTTGGTTTTCTCTCTTCACCCCATTCTAAAAGGGATGTGAAAGTGTTAGGCACTCAGTCATGGCTGACTCTTTGCGTTCCAGTGGACTGTGACCTGCCAGGCTCCTCTGTCCAAAGGGAGTTCCCAGACAGGAATACTGGAGCGGGTTGCCATTCCCTTCTCCAGGGGATCTTCTCGATCCAGGGATCAAACCTGAGTGTCCTGCATTGCAGGCAGATTCTTTACCATCTGGTGATGTACTTTTTAGAAATTTTAAAGGAATTAAAAGTAATGTTGGATTTGAGAGTCTTTTTTTAAAGTCCTTGAGAGTATTTGTAACACTGTGAGTATATTATAAAAACCACAGTTGGGATGACTTATAGGAAGAGACTCAAGAGTCATTTTCATTCTGAATATCCACATTGGCTTATTAGTTTGCTTATTAAGCCATCTTAAAAATACAACATAATTAAACTCCTCAGAATCATTTTGTAAATTACTGTCTTCAGCAAAATTTCAGTTCCTGAAAGGATGAGGACCGGCGAGGCTATTTTTAACTTGTGCTGACGCTCTGTCCCGCAGTGTGTAGCTGCATTTGCTGTCTCCGCTGTTGCTTCTCAGTGGGAACGCACTGGCAAGCCTTTCAACCCACTTCTGGGAGAGACTTATGAATTAGTGCGGTAAGATCTTCCACTCTATTCCAGGCAGATAGTTGAATTTGCATGATTTATATAGCTCTTCAAATGAAAATGGGTATTTTTTGAGCATTCACCAACATTCTGTATGACTGGAGAAAAGGTAACAGCTTTGATGTTTGTTTCTGTGATAGTTGTTATTTTAAAGACTCAAAAATATGAAAACATATATAAAATGGACCATTATTAAAAGTAAATACAAGAATTTCAGTATTCCTGATCTTGCAGGATTAGCTATCATCCTTTCTAGTTATGTATCCATTAGACAGGATAGATTTTTTTAAAATAACTGCATAAAATATATTAGCATGAACTTAGATTGTTGGCATAGAGGCAGTGACTGTATCTAAGGGTGCACTACTGTCTGCCTGCTGTCGCTTACTTCTTTACACACAGTTAGAGAATTCATTTGGCTTTTGTTTTTCTGAATCTTTCTCTTCCATCCATAAGTTTTGATCTCATTTATTCCCTAGGTGTTTGAAAAGGAGACGCTTTAGATTCTTCTGTCTTAGTATAAATGGGATAATAAGTTTTAAATTTACATGGCTAGTATCGCCAATTGATGAAAATCACTGCAGTTCATGGGTGTTCCTTATTTTAATGTGTTTAAGTAGCTCGATGTATAATAACATTGGTTTTAGTTGTTTGGGATGCATTTTTGCAGTTTCTCATGTATTGTCCTTTTCATCAGGATGATAACAAAGAATTGTTTAGTTTGTCAAATCCATTTCCTTAATACTTTAACATTGCTTTTAAAAAGATTTACTTTCAATTGGAGCATAGTTGCTTTACAATGTTGTGTTGGTTTCTGGTGTACAACAACATGAATCAGCTATAAGTACACCTATATCCCCTCCCTCTCACCCCCACATCCCCCTTCCCGCCTCTCATCACAGAGCACCACGCTGAGCCCTCTCTGCTAGACAGCAGCTTCTGATGGATATTTTACACGTGGTGGGATATATATTAACATTGCTTTCAGACTGAAATGACAATAATGTATATATTTTGTGGTGAGTTTATTCTAACACTACCTTTCTTTTTTTTTTTTAATCTTAAGAGATGACCTTGGCTTCAGACTCATCTCTGAGCAGGTCAGCCATCACCCACCCATTAGTGCATTTCATGCTGAAGGATTAAACAATGATTTCATCTTTCATGGCTCAATCTATCCCAAACTGAAGTTCTGGGGGAAGAGCGTAGAAGCAGAGCCCAAAGGAACCATCACGTTGGAGCTTCTTGAGTGAGTTGGAATCATACCTTTTACTTTTTCCCTGTGTCCCTACTCATTAGTATATACATACACTTGCATGCAGACCTGACCTTGTTTGAAAGCTGGAGAAAACGAAGCTGTTTTTATAAGATGTCAATTTCCTACATCATGTAAAAGAATTTGAGAAATGTGGCAACAGCCATGGTTAATCAGCCTAGGTATGTGTAAACAGTTTAACTTGATATATGATGGTGGTTTTGTTTAGATCTATTTTAAGATTAAATGGAGTTAATCACTCCATGATACTATCATGGTAATAATGCCTTGTTTAATCATCTTTTACAATGAATTCACTTTGAGAAATATTGTAATAACAGTCACATTGGAACATCTTAGACATTAGGTAAGTTGAAAGTTCTCTTCTTTTACAGTAGAAGAAAGATTGCCATGAAATATCTCTCCATTTATTTGTGTCATCTTCAATTTTGTTCATTACCGTCTTACCATTTTCAATATAAAAGTCTTTCACCTCTTTGCTTAAATTTATTTCTAGGTTTTTTTTTAATGCAGTTGTAAGTAAAATTGTTAATTCTGTGCTCATGGATTGAAAAAATACTGTTAAACTGTCACACTATCCAAAGCAGTGTACAGATTCAGTGCAGTCTCTGTCAAAATTCCAATAACATTTTTTGCACAAATTAATGCAGACAGTGCCACAGTTTATATGGGATCATGGAAGACCCCAAATAGGCGAAGCAATCTTGAGAAAGAAGAACTAAGCTGGAGGCATCATTCTCCCTGATTTCAAACTGTATTACAAAGCTATAGTAATTAAAATATATGACATTGGCATTAAAACAGATATATAAAACAATGGAACAGAGTAGAGAGCCCCAAAAATAAGTCCACGCAAGTAGGGTCAATTATTTTAAACAAAGGAGGCAAGAATATACAATGGAATGACAGTCTTCTCAATAAATGGTGTTGGAGAAATTGGACAGGCACATGCAAAAGAATGGAACTGGACCATTATTTTATACTATACACACAATTGACTCAAAGTGGATTACAAACTTGAACATAAGACTGAAAATCATAAAACTTCTAGAAGAAAGCATAGGTGGTAGACTCCTTGATATAGGTCTTGGCAATGATATTTTGAATCTGACACCAAAAAGAATAAAAACAAAAATACACAAGTGGGACTATGTCACATTAAAAGTCTTCTGCACAGTAAAGAAAAGCATCAACAAAATGAAAATGCAGTCTACTGAATAGGAGAAAATACTTGCAAATCATATAGGCTAACATCCAAAATACACAAAGAACTCATACCACTCAATAGCAAAAGAAAAAAAAGTAATTAAAAAATGGGCAGAAGATCTGAATGGACATTTTTTCAAAGAAGACATACAGATGATCAAGATGATCAACAGGTAAATGAAAAGATACTATACATCATTAATCAAGAGAATGCAAATCAGACCACAATGAAAGGGATCCCTTGTGCATGGTTGGCAGATGTAAATTGGTTCAGTCTCAATGGAAAATAATTTGGAAGTTCCTCAAAAAATTAAAAGTAGAACTACCATGATCCAGCAATTCCATTTTGGAATACTTAGCCAAAGAAAACAAAAACATTATCTCGAAAAGATATCTGCACTCCCATGACATTATTATACATGTTATAACTGTATAATATATTAATATGTTATATATATATACCTGTTCCACACAACAGTCAAGATATGGAAATAACCCAAGTATCCATCATTGGATGAATGGATAATGAAATTGTGGTACACACACATACACATATTATTCAGCCATAAAAAAGAATGAAATCTTGCCACTTGCAACAACGTAGTTGGACCTTGAGGACATTATGCTAAGTGAAATAACTCAGAGAAAGACAAATACTCTATGATCTTCTTATATGAGAAAAAGAAGGAGAAAAAATAATAAACAGACTTTAATCATAGAGTGATTCAGATATTGAAATTTGTATCAAAGATTTTAAAGCAGATGTTATAACTATACTCCATGACATAAAGATAAACACTCTTAAAATGAATAGAAAGACATTGAAGTATTTCTGGAAATTTTAGTAATGAAAAAATGCAATAACAAATGTAATAGCTGGGATAGACTCAATTGCAGAATAAAGATAATAAAATATGTACAGGATCCACAGGCTGAAAGCTATAAAACCCTGGTTACAGGAATCAAAGACTATCTGAGTAATGGAGAGTCTACCATGTCTCACTATACTTGGAATCCTTAATGTAATTCATATGTTTATTCTCCTTTAATTGATCTATAAACAGTGTGTATTAACACAATCCAAATTTAAAAGTCCCAGGATGAATTTTAGTAGATCAAGAGATAGTGGATCCTAAAATTTATATGGAAAGATGAATGAAACACTGTAGCCAAAATAGTTTTGAGAAGGAAGGAAGAACAGAATGATGGACTCCTGCCTCCTAATCTTAAGACTTTACAGTGAAGCTGTTGCCATCAAGACTGTTGTATTGACAGAAAGACAGACACATACAGAGAACAGCATCCAGAAACCGACCCACAGAAACATGGTCAGTTGATTTTTCATGAAGGTGAAAGAAAGCACTGTTCAGTAATGAAGGGTAGTCCTCTCTACAGATTGTGTGAGAACAGTTCGACATGCATGTATTAAAAAATGAACCTCAACTTACACCTCACACCCTAAGCAAAAATGATTCCAACTTAGATCATAGGCTAAAATCTAATGTACAGCTTTAAGCTTTTGGAAGAAAACAGGAGAAAATGTTTATGACTTTGGGTTATGCAATGACGTCTTATAACACTAAAGGACAATCTAGAAGAGACAAAATTGGTAAATTAGATTTTATAAAACTCTATTGCTCGGTGAAAAACACTCTTAAGAGAACAAAGAGAGAAGTTAGAGATGGATAAACATTATTTGTGAATCATTTATCAATAAAGGACTTGTATCTATAATATATAAAGCATTCTCAAAACAGTAAGAAAACAGACAACCCAGTAAGAAATTGGACAAAAGATGTGAATAGATACTTTACCAAAGAGATATATGAATGACAAATGAGCACACAAAAACATGCTCAACAGCATCAGTCATTAGAGAAATGCAAAATTAAAATCACAGTGAGATATCACTACACACCTATTAGAATGTCTAAAATCAAAATTTTTAGAGCTGACAGTATCAAGTGCTGACTAGGGTGCAGAGCAACCAGAAATCTCATGTATCACTGGGGGATCTGGTAAAACAGCAGAGCCACCCTGGCGAACAGTCTGGCTGTTTCTTACAGAGCTGATCTTGTGTTAACCAGATGATTCAGCAGTCCACTTGTAGGCATTTACTCTTTAGAAATAAAGAGGTGTATTTTCACAAAGACCCGTGCCCAGATATTTATAGGAGTGTTACTTATAATCACCAAAAACTGAAAGCAACCCAGCATGCTTCAGTGAGTAAAGGGTTAAACTGTGATACATTCATATAGTAGAATACTACTCAGAAATAAGAACAAATTATTGTTACGTAGAATTTAAAATGCATTATACAAATGAAGCTAATCTCAAAGGGTGACATGGTGCATTATCCCATTTATATGACACTCTGGAAAAGGCAAAACTATTGCAATGGAGAACAGATGAGTTGTTCAGGAATTCCAGGTGGGGGGAGGTTTGACCGTAGAGGGGCAGCATGAGTGAATTTGTGGAGGGAGTGATGGAATTTGTGGTTGTGGTACTAGTTACAGTGATCTACACATGCACTGAAGCTCACAGAGCTAGGTAACACCAAGAAAAGTGACTTTTACTGCTTGTGAATTAAAAATACATTTAAGCATACATGTATGAAGATGTAAAATGAATGTTTTCAAAAGCAAAGAATGTGTAAAATTGGAACTTATTCACATACCCAAGTTTTTCCCTTTCGTAAGCTGGAAACTACCAGATAGATCATTTTTCTTTCCTACCTCTAATTTAATATGTTTTCACCAAACTTTTGAAGGCTTAAAGTGATTATGTACATAGTTTAATTTGGAGTTTGGTAGAAACATAGTTTTGTGTGTTTTTTTTTAAGTTTTTGCATCAGGTCCCATCACTGCATGGGAAATAGATGGGGAACAGTGGAAACAGTGTCAGACTTTATTTTTTTGGACTCCAAAATCACTGCAGATGGTGACTGCAGCCATGAAATTAAAAAACACTTACTCCTTGGAAGGAAAGTTATGACCAACCTAGATAGCATATTAAAAAGCAGAGACATTACTTTGCCAACAAAGGTCCGTCTGGTCAAGGCTATGGTTTTTCCAGTGGTCATGTATGGATGTGAGAGTTGGACTGTGAAGAAAGCTGAGCACCGAAGAACTGATGCTTTTGAACTGTGGTGTTGGAGAAGACTCTTGAGAGTCCCTTGGACTATGAGATCCAACCAGTCCATCCTAAAGGAGATCAGTCCTGGATGTTCATTGGAAGGACTGATGTTGAAGCTGAAACTCCAATACTTGGGCCACCTCATGCAAAGAGTTGGCTCGTTGGAAAAGACCCTAATTCTGGGAGGGATTGGGGGCAGGAGAAGGGGACGATAGAGGATGAGATGGCTGGATGGCATCACCGACTCGATGGACTTGAGTTTATGTAAACTCCAGGAGTTGGTGATGGACAGGGAGGCCTGGCGTGCTGCGATTCATGGGGTTGCAAAGAGTCAGACACGACTGAGCGACTGAACTGAACTGAAGAAACAATAAGAATTAACCAGATGAACCTATTTTACTGGGATTAACATCAGCAGTTTATAGTCCTAGAGTTGAGTGCTCTCCAGCAGTCTGATAGGTTATCCTGAGTCATGGCATTTGAGGAAGATGTGCTTTTTAAACAGTAACACCTCTCACTTCTTTGTCTGGGCTTTGGCTTTCTTTTTGTTTTCTAGACACAATGAAGCATATACGTGGACGAATCCTACCTGCTGTGTGCACAACATCATCGTGGGAAAGCTCTGGATTGAGCAATACGGGAACGTGGAGATCACAAACCACAAGTGAGATGGTTCATCATCCTTCCTGTCCCTTCATTTGCATCAGAGGGGTCCAGTAGTCTTTCTGTATAAGTTCTAGTTACAGAACATTCCTGGCGGCCCAGTGGTTAAGACTTCACACTTCCCATGAAGGGGGCCTGGGTTTGATCCCTTTTTCTGGGAATGTAGATCCCACATGCCATGTGGTGTGACCAAAAAAAAGTGCATTGCATTGTAAGCAGTTTCCTAGCGGTCCAATGGTTAAGACTTCACACTCTCACTGTGGAAGGCCTGGGTTCAATCCCTGATTGAGGAACTTAGATTCCACAAGCTATGCAGCTCGGCCAAGAATATATGTATCTTTAAAGCATTTTTAAAAGTTGTGTTTATATGGATAAATTTTTTAAAAAATTCTAGTAGAATCTAATGACAACTTAAGAACCAGGTAGTATAACACTGTGGTAAATAGAAGCCAGTTCATTTAATGAACAGAATTTAGTAGTTGTGGCTTCCAGGCTAAGTTGTCCCAATGACATGTAGAATATTCAGGACCAGGGATTGAACCCATGTCCCCTTCCTTGGATTCTGAATTACTGGACTGCCAGGGAAGTCCTTAATGAGTAGAGTTTATATTTAAGTCTCTGATTATGGAAGACTGGTGAACTCACAGCTTCGGCAGCCTCAGAGAATCTTCATTCCTGCCTCCCTCAGCTCACCTTGCTGACACCGTTTAGCTTGTATTGTTCACATGGGGGCAGGCGACAGGAGGAACAGGAGAGTTGGAAAAAGGTGTATTCAAATCCTGCTGTGACCCTAGGCCCATATCCTAGTCAGCTCAGGCTATGGTGACAGAACACAGTGGGCCGGGTGGCTTCAAGGGCAGACATCTATTTCTCATGCTTCTGGAGACTTAGGAGGCCCAGGTCAGGGTGATGGCCAATTCAGTGCTGGGTGAAGGCCCTCTTCCTGGTTTGAAGTTGGCCATCTTCTCAAATCTTTGCATGGCAGAGAGAGGGATCATCTCCCCAAAGTCTCTTATTCAAAGAGCATGCATCCATTCATGAGGGTTCCACCCTTAGAACCGGATTACCCCCAAATAGCATGGGTGACAAGGCTTCACCATATGAATTGGGATGGGGGGCAGGCAGACATTCATTCCATAGCAGCAAGTCACTTTTTTTTTTATGAATCTTGCTTACTTTTTCTTTGTGGTGGGTTCAGTACTGATTGTGGATTAATTGTGACACTCTGTGTAGAGCCTGGTGTGAGTTAGAAAATCAGTAAACAGCAGGTGCTGCCAGACAGGTTATCGCAGTCACTGTTCTCTGCTGCTGCTTCCTTGTTGAACAATAACCCGAGCTCACTGTCTCCTTTACAGGACTGGGGACAAATGTGTGTTGAATTTTAAGCCGTGCGGCCTTTTTGGTAAAGAATTACACAAAGTTGAAGGCTACATTCAAGATAAAAGGTAAAGTTTCATTTTAAATGTTGACTAGTATAGGTGTTGTTCACTAAGTAAAGTGTTGTTATTAAAATCTGCCAACACCAGGAATTCCCTGGTGGTCCAGTGGTTAAGACTGCATCCTTCCACTGCAGGAGGCACAGGTTTGATCCTTGGCTGGGAAACTTATGATCCCACATGTTGCATGGTTCGGCCAAAAAAATTTAAAAAGAAGAAAAAGAAAATCTGCTGTTATCTCAGTTCAGTCATACAGTCGTGTCTGCCTCTTTGCGATCCCATGGACTGCAGCACACCAGGCTTCCCTGTCCATCACCAACTCCTGGAGCTTGCTCAAACTTAACGAATCAGTGATGCCATCCAACCGTCTCATCCTCTGTTGTCCCCTTCTCCTCTTGCCTTCAGTCTTTCCCAGCATCAGGGTCTTTTCCTATGAGTCAGTTCTTTGCATCAGGTGGCCAAAGTATTGGAGCTTCAGCTTCAGTCCTTCCAATGAATAGTCAGGACTGATTTCCTTTAGGATTGACTGGTTTGATCTCCTTGCAGTCCAGGGGACTCTCAGGAATCTTCTCCAGCACCACAGTTAAAAAGCATCAGTTCTTCGGTGCTCAGCTTACTTTGTAGTCCAGGTCTCACATCCATACATGACTACTGGAAAAACCATAGCTTTGACTAGACAGACCTTTGTCAGCAAAGTAATGTCTCTGCTTTTTAACATGCTGTCTAGGTTTCCTGCTGTTATCTAGGAAACAGCATTTCAGTAAATTGAAAAACTCTTCTGAAAGAAATATCTATTTCTTTAAAGAATCTGATTTGTAAGTGTCTTTATTTATGAAAAGAGAGGCTTCCTTGATGGCTCAGACTGTAAAGAATCTTCCTGCAATGCAGGAGACTCAGATTCTATCCTTGGGTCTGGAAGATCCCCTGGAGAAGGACATGGCTACCCACTCCACTCTTGCCTGGAGAATTCCATGGAGCCTGGTGGGCTACAGTCCATGGGGTTGCAAAGAGCTGGACACGACTGAGTGACCAATACTTTCAGTTTATGATAACATTCAATTACTCCAAGACACTGGTTTAATTGTTGGCTCAACATCGATTTCTCTTGACAGCAAAAAGAAGCTCTGTGCCCTCTACGGGAAATGGACAGAATGTTTGTACAGTGTTGACCCAGCCACATTTGATGCTTACAAAAAAAATGATAAGAAAAATACTGAAGAGAAGAAGAATAGCAAACAGGTAAACAATCCCAGAAGATGGAATTGAGGGGATCCCTGGATGGTGGCCTGTTAGTGGGTCACAGTGTTACCTTTTAGACTTGGTGCCCATGCATGTGATGTTTTTCCTTGACCTTTTTTTTTTTTAAATTTTATTTTTATTACTGTTTTTAACACCAAAAACATTTTGTATTGGGGTAGAGCCAGTTGGAGACCCCAGTTGGATTCCTGGGTCAGGAAAATACGCTGGAGAAGGGATAGGCTACCCACTCCAGTATTCTTGGACTCTCCTGTGGCTGAGACAGTAAAGAATCTGCCTGCAATGTAGGAAACCTGGGTTCGATCCCTGGGTTAGGAAGACCCTCTGGAGAAGGGAACAGCTATCCACTCCAGTATTCTGGCCTGGAGAATCCCTGTGGACAGAGGAGCCTGGCAGGCTACAGTCCATGGGGTTGCAAAGAGTCAGACACGACTGAGGGACTTTCATACAGCCGATTAACAGTGGTGTGACAGTTTCAGATGAACAGCCAAGGGATTCTTGCATACATATACATGTATCTCTTCTCCCCTGAACCCCTCTCCCATCATGGCTGGCACATTGATCAAAGTTCCATGTGCTATACAGTAATGAACAGGTGATCTGACTTGCTAGTGAATGTTTGGGATCATCTCCCATGGAGTATGGGTGTGTGCTATGCAGTTACACACACGGTGTTGAATTCACATCGCTTTAGAAAGTTGAAGTTCATCTTAGTGAGACAAATATTCTTACCCTCCTTTCTGTTTATGTGCATTAGCAGTTGAGCTCTTCTGAATATTTGAAATTACACCCAGAATAATCACATGGGTTTTCACGCTGACAGCAGTGGTATTGCCCTCCTCTGTATCCGAGATCCCGGGAGCTGAGAGCATCGCAGTTTAGGGGATCGTTGCTGGACGGCCATCCTCCTCTTATGAAGCTTCCTCCTAACGGGACAGTTCAACCTTAGACTCTCCCCTTGTGAGGCCACAGCTTCTCTTCACAGGACCCTGGGAGGCTGGACTGCTCAGTGGCCTCTGAGCTAGGGAGAGGTTGCACCTGTTTGGACAGGAAGCATTGGAGGACTGGTTAGTTTCCAGTAATGGGCATCAGGGCTCAGAGCACAAGCTCTGCTTAGAATCCTGCCTTCCCCACTTCTGAGTGGCTTGGTCTTAGGCAGATCCCTACCCTCTCTCTGCCTCAGCGCCTCATCTGTAAAATGGAGACAGTAATAGCACCCTCATGTCAGAGCAGTTGACGGAGGGCAGGGGCCCCGGGTGAAGACAGCTCAGGTCCCGTCCTCTTTGAGCATCACGGCCTGGCTCTCTGCTCCTGGCTCCCCTTGCCCTGCTGTGTTGCTTGCAAGAGGCAGAGCCTCACTCTCCCCTTACAGAAGTGGGGTTCAGTACAGCAGAATGCGTTGGGGAAATTCCAGAAAATCTCCCTCATGTCCCATAAAGCCCCGGTCGATCTTTGTAGACAGAAGGGCCTTGCCCCTTGGAGAAGGCACCCTCATGCTCTCCCTGTGTCTAATCTCGCCTCCCAGGGCCTTGGCCACTGTGGGTTTCTGATGCTCCTGAGGATATTCAGATGCCAGGCGAAGCTTGTCACCAGTGTTGTCCCCTCCTTGTTGCTTTTTTAAAATTCCACATCTCAGCCAGTAGTTCTAGATTTGGTAACGATGACATTGGGAATATGACTTCGCTTTCCAAAGGCTTAAATTCTTTATATATAAAACTTTATGGGCTAGTTACGTAAGGACTAAATATACAGAGAGCTGCTGGCATAGCTCTGCTGGGGAGCGGGAGGGAGCAGGCAGCCAGTGGAAATGTTGCTTTCTTTTTTAGCCTAGCATCTTTTGATTGAATACTTTCAGGATCCCTGCTGGTTTGGGTCATTGATAAATTTAGTTAAACACTCCAAGAATTTAACCTTTTCTTCCCCTCATAATGTTCCACGAACTACTTAAATGAGTTATTTTGGATTTTTTTAAAACCTTTAAAAATATTAAAACACGACAGTAAAGGCATGATGATGACAGTGGAGATAGTAATGCCTTAAATGCTTAAAACCCCCTAAAAATGACACAGCACTGGCTCACAGCATGGACTCAGTCACTCGACGCACAGTTATTGGCTCCCTGGCCTGGGTCAAAAGGTGAGGACGTGAGCATGAGAAGGGTGTGGTGCCCTGGCACTCACGGGGTTACAGTCTAACGCCGCACAATGAAAACCACTTGTTTTACAATTTGTTGTTGTTGGTCAGCCACTAACTCATGTTCGACTCTTTGTGACCCCATGGACTGCAGCATGCCAGGCTTCCCTGTCCTTCAGTATGCCCCAGAGTTTGCTCAAACTCATGTCCATCGAGTCGGTGCTGCCATCCAACCATCTCATCCTCTGCCGCCCCCTTCTCCTCCTGCCCTCAGTTTTTCCCAGCATCAGGGTCTTTTCTGGCAAGTCAGCATTTTGCATCATGTGGCCAAAGTATTGGAGCTTCACCTCCAGCGTTAGGCCTCCCAGTGGATGTTCTCGGTTGTAAGTACAGTCTCCTAGAGCAGTTCAGTTTTGTTCCTCTGTTCTTCCAGGTGAGCGCTTCTGAGGAGTCGGATGAAATGCCAATGCCGGATTCCGAGAGCGTGTTTGTCATCCCCGGGAGCGTTCTCCTGTGGCGAATAGCCCCGCGGCCTCCGAACTCAGCCCAGGTAAGGCCTCCTGTTTACTTGGATCTGACGGCGCTCTTTCCCTGGCCTGGACAGAACCAGGAGAGGGCGGCGGTGAGAGGCGGGGCATCGAATTGGTGCTCAGTCATCCCTCTGCTTTCCCACCCGGGATCCAGGGTTGCTGCTGCCCAGGCCTCCTGCTGTCTGGCCGAGATGCCTTGGGGTGGGCCTTTAGGGGGCTTCCTCCATATATAACGGGGGGTGGGCCTTTGGGGGCTTCCTCCATACATACGGGGATGGGCCTTTGGGGGGCTTCCTCTATACATACTGAGGAGTAAGACACTCTCTTTAAGTACATGGTGATGCAGCCAGATTACCAAGTGAGACTTTTCATATGGAATGAAGAATGTGGTTTCACTCATAGTTCTCCCTGGAGGTTGATGGTGGTGAATGTCACCTGAGGGGTTTCCTTGAGACAGACACCCACAGCTAGTGTGGACCTGGGTGAAAACATGGAGATGTGTGGGTGCAGAGAGGCCGGCCATCATCACCCCAGAACAGAGCAGGGGATCCCTGTCGAATATTCTAGCCTCAGGGTTTCATTCTGCATTAACCTCCAGTACATGTTAATCTGAACATTTTCTTCTTTTTAGATGTACAATTTTACTAGCTTTGCAATGGTTTTGAATGAAGTAGACAAGGAGATGGAGAGCGTGATCCCTAAGACAGACTGCAGGCTGCGGCCTGACATCAGAGCCATGGAGAACGGGGAAATAGGTAACGCGCCTAGCAGCTCTAGGGAAGATGGATTTCTTTGAGGAGGATAGTTTGTCTCACTCCCAGTCACTGTCTGCGTTTTAGTCTGTTAGGGCTTAACATTTTACATGTTCGCACAAGCATCTTACATGTTCGCATTTTATGTGTTAGCACAAGGCACCCCTGGTGGCTCAAACAGTAAAGAATCCACCTGCCAATGCAAGAGACCTGGGTTCGATCTCTGGGTCAGGAAGATGCCCTGGAGAAGGGAATGGCAACCCACTCCAGTATTCTTGCCTGGAGAATCCCATGGACAGAGGAGACTAGCGGGCTATAGTCCATTTAGTCATAAGGAGTCGAACACTACTGAGCAACCTACACTTTTCCCAGGTGATGCTAGTGGTAAAGAGCCTGCTGCCAGTGCAGGAAGCATAGGAGACTCGGGTTTGATCCCTGGGTCAGGAAGATCCATCCCCTGAAGGAGGGCATGGTAACCCACACCAGTATTCTCACCTGGAGAATCCTATGGACAGAGGAGCCTGGCGGGATACAGTCCATTGGGTTGCACAGAGCCAGGCATGACTGAAGTGACAAAGCACATGTTTGTTTATTTGCCAGATCTCAGTTGCAGCATGTGGGATCTTTTAGTTGCTACATACGGGATCTAGTTCCCAGACCAGGGATTGAACCCAGGCCCCTTGCATTGCGAGTGCAGAGCCTCTGGACCATCAGGGAAGCATTATAACATGACTTCAGAGGCCTTAAGAATAAGCCGGCTCCTTGGGGAAACACAGAGGGTGTGGAAGGAGGTGAGAGGTCCTGGCTGCCAGCATCGCCTCTCACCAGCTTGGGGCTGTGTTAAGTTTGGACATGATGTCTGACTGTGGCGCTTGTGTTCTGATAAAGGGCGGCTGTGCCAACACCTGCCTCCATGCAGTGAGAGTGCCAAGCACTGTGCTGGGCGGCCTCTCCTTGTACAGTAACTGTGTTTTCACTGCTGTGCTGATTCTAGATCAAGCTAGTGAAGAAAAAAAGCGACTCGAGGAGAAACAGCGAGCAGCCCGCAAGAACAGGTCCAAGTCGGAGGAGGACTGGAAGACAAGGTGCGCTGAGGGGCTGGGGCATGTGGGTGTGGTGGGGGGCCCACTGCGCCCCGCGAGTTGTCCCCAGGCCTGAGAGAAAACTACTTTCCTTTGACCAAGTTCAAGCTGAAAGGGCTGCACATGTGCAAAGAAAAAGGACTATTAGGGAACGAAGGTTAAAATATTTCTATACAGTTCACTCAGGTTGATGTCAATTAAGCAAACTCTCCTCCTTATCCAGCAAAGTACTTGTCCCTTTTATAAGAGGGAAATTAGAGTTACAGATTTTGGTATGAAATAGGTTCAGAGTTGTTTGAGTGAATTATAGGAGCTTTGCTTATACATATGTCATGTATCAAGGATATTTAGACAGAGCCTTTACTCTTCCAGACACACGACACACATCATGGAGATACAATTTGTTAAAGTGACATCTTGGGTTCCATTAAGAAACAAACTGCACAGTAAAATGTGCAAGTTTTGAAAATTTTTCTAAAGAATCAGGAGTTACTTGGTCACTTGGGTTGAGTAATAGAATCTCTTGTAAATAGGAATAGAACGAAAACATTTTTTACATTTATATTATGTAATAGAAACCATTGTCCCATTATTCAAAGTTGTTAAGTAAATTTCAGAGCCAGTGTGGGCATCATTTCACAACCAGTTTAGTAGATATTACTTGGTAGCCCTTTGGCATCTTATACCTTTATTAGAACTAGGAATGATCTTAGGTATCATCAGGTCCAACAGTTTGGGGACTTTTTTGTTAGCATCAAAATCTTTCTTGCCAATGAACATACGAAGAATGTGCAAATACAGAGCACACGGCCACAGAGCTGCTGGGGTAGGATGAGGGCCGAGCATCGAGGTTCACCTGCTCCCACGCGCACACACGCAGGATCCAGGGAGCCTCTGGAAAGCCATTAGTCTAGAAATCCCCTTGTATGTGAAGAAACAAATGCTGGTTGTATTTCATTTGGGAGAGTTGCTCAAGGACAAGTGCACCCCACAGACCATGATTAGAAAGAGCCACAGAACCCAAAACCACACTGCTGCACCGCAGTCCCTCCTGAAAGGACGTTATCATTATTTCTAGTCTCTTTTGCAGAAAGCCCACTTTGTGCTGTATTTCTAATTAACTCCTTTATTTTTCTGACCACATTTTCAAGTGTGTGAAGTAAGTGAAAGTCCAGTAAGCATGTTACTGTTGGGTGAAGTCTTACTTTAAGAAAGCAACGAGCTTTGGACTGCTCTGTGGTGGCCTGGAAATAAAACTGGAAGCTAAGTTTGTGAGCTCCAGTTGGGAGTCTTACACATGCTTGCTTCCACCGCTGTCTCTTAGCATCCATAGTTCTTATATGGATATCAGTTCAGTTCAGTCACTCAGTTGTGTCTGACTCTCTGCGACCCCATGAACCACAGCACGCCAGGCCTCCCTGTCCATCACCAACTCCCTGAGTCTACCCAAACCCATGTCCATTGAGTCGGTGATGCCATCCAACCATCTCATACTCTCTTGTCCCCTTCTCCTCCTGCCCTCAATCTTTCCCAGCATCAGGGTCTTTTCCAATGAGTCAGCTCTTCGCATCAGGTGGCCAAGGTATTGGAGTTTCAGCTTCAATGTCAGTCCTTCCAGTGGACACCCAGGATTGATCTCCTTTAGGATGGACTGGTTGGATCTCCTTGCAGTCCAAGGGACTCTCAAGAGTCTTCTCCAACACCACAGTTCAAAAGCATCAATTCTTTGGCACTCAGCTTTCCTTATGGTCCAACTCTTACATCTATACATGACCATTGGAAAAACCATAGCCTTGACTAGACAGCCCTTTGTTGGCAAAGTAATGTCTCTGCTTTTTAATATGCTGTCTAGGTTGGTCATAACTTTCCTTCCAAGGAGTAAGCGTCTTTTAATTTCATGGCTGCAGTCACCATCTGCAGTGATTTTGGAGCCCAGAAAAATAAAGTCAGCGACCGTTTCTACTGTTTCCCCATCTATTTGCCATGAAGTGATGGGACCAGATGCCATGATCTTAGCTTTCTGAATGTTGAACTTTAAGACAACTTTTTCACTCTCCCCTTTCACTTTCATCAAGAGGCTTTTTAGTTCCTCTTCACTTTCTGCCATCAGGGTGGTGTCATCTGCATATCTGAGGTTATTGATATTTCTCCTGGCAATCTTGATTCCAGCTTGTGGTTCTTCCTGCCCAGCGTTTCTCATGATGTTCTCTGCATAGGAGTTAAATAAGCAGGGTGACAATATACAGCCTTGATGTACCCCTTTTCCTATTTGGAACAGTCTGTTGTTCCATGTCCAGTTCTAACTGTTGCTTCCTGACCTGCATACAGATTTCTTAAGAGGCAGGTCAGGTGGTCTGATATTCCCATCTCTTTCAGAATTTTCCACAGTTTGTTGTGATCCACACAGTCAAAGCCTTTGGCAGAGTCAATATATGGATATACAGACTTTAAAAATGATGCTGCTGACCCTTGGTCAAAAGAATATGTGCTTGGAGCCCTTTCCTGTTAGGGGCGAGAGGTGGTGTTTGCTGACTGGGTCTTCTCCTGGCTAATAATGTGCTTTTGAGCAGCTGGGTTCAGTTTGTGTCTGGGTAGAGGTTGTGCAGCTTATAAAGGGATATGTTTTGCAGAAGAGAGTTAAAACCAGGCCTTGGAAATCACACCCAGAAACTTATTATAACCTGTCCCAAACTCATCCACACTAAAAGCTGGCTTCCCTGTTGATACCAGTTTCAGTCGTTTGAAAAAAGTTCAGACTCTGGGATTTTTCAGGCTTTAAACTGTAGTTCATACACATGATAATGGCTGCTTGTGATCCTGCCCTGTTTTCCGAGAGAAGCCCAGAGACCTTAGCAAGTGGGGTTTTGTGGAGAGGAAGTGGTGGGACTGGTGAGAGACACAGCTGTGAAGAGGTGGGTGATGATGCCACAAAAGTTGGTGAAGTCATCTCTTCCCCCCCAGTAAGAGCATCATGCAGAATTAATAGCATTCTAGAATGTTATATTATGTAGAATGTTATATTACTGATTACATTATAGAATGTTGTATTACTGACATGGGGCTTCCCTGGTGGCTTAGATGGTAAAGAATCTGATTGCCTGTAATGCAGAAGACCCAAGTTTGATCCCTGGGTCAGGAAGATAGCCTGGAGAAGGGAATGGCTACCCATTCCAGTATTCTTGCCTGGAAAATTCCATGGGCAGAGGAGCCTGGCAGGCTACAGTCCATGGGATCACAAAGAGTTGGACACAACTAAGCGACTAACACACACGTCAGTCATTGACTAACACACATTACTGACAGAGACCCATGGATTCTGTAGACTCAGAAACATTGACTGAAAGGCAACAAAGACACCTCTCCTACCCCCTCTTTCTTTTGCCCATGCTTACCTAAAGTGTTTGAGTCTGGAAAGACAGCATGGGCTTTTCTGTTTGTGGAGGGGATACGCTGACGGCAGCAGAGGTTTCCAGACCTGAGTGCTGGAGATGAGAAGAGCAGACGTCGCGAGAAATGCTAGTCCTTAGTATCAGATCCTCAGACCTGATTGTCTTTCATATGGTGTTCCAGTTCTCCCCAAGAACAAGTGCTCCCCATAGGGAGGCCTGGCAGACATGGCTTTTAGTGGCTTAAGTGTGAACCCAAAAAAGTCCTTTGCTATTGAATGAATCTTCTGCTCTGTGAAGTCTCTCTGCACTTGACTTGCCCACTGTCCACTTTGTATGGAGGAAGTCCTGTGGTGTAGGCCTGAGTCTTGGTTAATTTTTAGAGTCATTTTTGATGATCTTGATTTTGATTTGATTGACTTTTCTGAAGTGCTTGGATTTTGTTAAGCCTGACTACAAAAGTGCTTTTATTACTTGAACTTTTGAGACCAAAAAGAGTGAAATTGTATGCTTCATTTAGACAAAAATTCTGTGACTCTGATCAAAGAAAAATCCTTAAAAGTATTTCCAGCGTGGTTACCAAAGTCTTGAGAAACATGTGTCTTCATAAATATTTGATATTGATATTTGACTTTAAAATTTTTTAATTAGGGAAAAGTCCCCAAAGCCAAATAACTTCTGTAATAATTTAGAAATTTGGGCCCAGTGGGCATTTACTTTCTCAGCCTTCAAGGAATTAGACTAATCTGAAGCATGTTTTCTGTCTTAGGGCTTTTAGTGTTGCTTCAGTGGTTAACAGGGACCACTTGGGATTTATCTAACCTCACTCTAATTGTTAAATATTTTTGAGGCAATTTATTTGGAAAGAATGACAGACATGAAACTATTTTTATAAATATTACTCTGAAAAACTAAATCTTACTAGAAAATGTTACACAAATTGAAATTTGAACCTTTTGAAGAAGTAATTTTGCATTTCCATTACCTCAAGAAAGCTGGGAATATTTAGGAAATGGGTGAATTGTTTTTTAAAGGGCAAGAAAATCAGGGCAGCTCTTTTTAGAGTTTGATCAGATGGGTAAGGATGTTAGAAGCTAGATGCAGCCTATAAATATACATTAGTGTGGAGAAAAGAGAGACCCAGGAAGATGTGGGCCAGATTAATTTCAGTGGATTATGTGTAACGTAGTATATTTGGAAAATGATGGTCTTTAAAAAGGCTTATTTGATATCATGGCTAGCTTGGGCAAGTTACTTAATTTCTCTGACATTGAGCCCCTCATTTGTGAAATGGAAATAATATTTTGGGGTAGGGGGATTTACTCTGAATCACCTTCCTATTACTATAGGTAGACTGTAAAAGTCTCACCCTGATTCCTTATTCCTCATTGCTTAAAAGCTGCTTTATTCTGGAAGGTAAGCAGTGGACAATTAGACACTGTTACTGAATGCCATGGAAAATCCTTAAATCTTTCAAGTGGTCTTATTACAGATTTCCGAATACTGTTTTACATATTCTGAGCATGACTGGGTGCATGTTCAGTCATGTCTGACTCTTTGCAACCCCCATGGACTGTAGCCCACCAGGCTTCTCTGTCCTGGAGCGGGTTGCCACTTCCCCCTCCAGAGGATCTTCCCGACCCAGGGATTGAAGCCGTCTTCTGCACTGGCAGGTGGATCCTCTGCCACTGAGCCACCCAGGAAGCCTGTTGTTCTACATAAGTGCTCTCTAAAGACACTTCCGAAGTCTTCTCGGAAACCTCTAGCTCACAGAATGAAGTGAATCGCTGCAGTAAGGGAGTCTGCAGGCTGGTGAGGCAGTGAGGATCCTGTGATTGCAAACAGTTTCCCCTATAAATCTTGTCTTCTCCTTAACAGGTGGTTCCATCAAGGCCCTAATCCCTACAGCGGAGCCCAGGACTGGCTTTATTCAGGCAGCTACTGGGACAGAAACTACTTCAATTTGCCTGACATTTATTAAAATGTAGACAAGTTGGGGCGTTTTGACGCATCTGCAGATAAGTCTTAAACCTATGTTTTAAAATTTTCTTCCTTGGTTTCTACTCATCTTTAAAAAAAAAAAAAAAAAAATGGAAAAACCCCTCTCATGATAACTTGCACTTCACCCAACAGAAGTGGGGTATAGGGTGATACCAGTGATGAAAGTCTTAAGAAAAATGGGTAATTCTGCTATCCGGTCGTGCTTCTTTGGAATACTATTTTATACAGAGGTATGGGAAACTGCTGGCGAATATGCTTTTGATGGTTGCTGTTGCCATATTTACCGAAGGTTTATACCTAAATGTAACTTTAGCTTTATTGAATTATATAGTAACCCAGATCAAGTTATTTTGAATATTTTTATGCCGTCATGCTTGAATGTTTTAGATTTAACTTTGAAATGTTTAAAATTCTCCTGTACAAGGTTTATATGCTCAAATATAGAGGTGTATGTCATTTTGTAAAGACTACATTGAAAAGATGGCTTTTCTTTACACGAATCCTCTCAATTTTGCCCCCTCCCATCCCTAAAAAGAAAAAAAAATGAATGTTAAGAGACATTCCTAATTTGAAAATTCAAAACTGGAAAAGGTATTTCATTTGCTCATTTTAGTACTCTGAATTTACTTTTACAATTTTCTATAATTAATGTCATTAGAATTAAGAGGTGTTTGAATTGTATGTTTGAAAATATGTATAAAACCTAGCAATTCACAAAAATACCATAGAAATAGAGGTTTTAGGCACCATCATTACATAATGACAAACGTTTTTAAATGCCACCAGAGCAGCTCAGTTTATTCATGTATTATAAATGTCAAACTATATAAAAGGAGGTCTTGTGCATTTCAGGTTTTCAAGGCACCTGTGTACTTAAGATATGTACGGAGACCTACTGTACAGTAGCTTTGCCCCTTTAATTGGGGTACATTAATCATATGGTATTTATCTACCCAACCCCAGACTGAGATTTTGCTCCCAGGGGCCTTAGATAACTGCCAGTAAGTTATTTCAATGGCTGTCTCAAAGTTAACAAGTGTTATAATGAAATAATCTACCTGATGCTAATAAAGGCTTTAGAATGTTCTAAACAGTGTGGTTTCATTTAAACTTTCAAATATACTCATGATTGCAATTCATGTGATCCTGAATTGTCAAAGAGTGTCCTCACAAAGAAGTCCCTGTGGTGTCAGTTTGCGCTGAGGGTCGTCTGGGTAAGTAAGTACAGTACAGAGTAAGGTGGCACTGTATTCGCTCGGTGTGAATGCCAAATGGGGAATGGTCAACTGGAAAACCTTGCTAGAAAACTGCTAGAGTGGAACTATTTTTTTTTTACAGTGTGTACTTAAGACCTGGTTGTGTTGTTTGTATACCCCCTAAGTTACAAAATAAGCGCGATGACAAGGTTTTATGCTTGCATGAAGTTTATTGTAGTACGCTTGGTGGCAGACTCCACCTTGAATGTCGACTCAAACTGTCGTTTTCGGCATCTGTGAGGAATAATGTAAACAGTGAATTGTTTAATGATAAAACTGGACATGTAAAATGAGTGATCAGAAATGCAAGTTCTGTGCTCCTGCTCTGCTCAGCTCATAACTAATGTTACCTGTGCATTTGCACTGAAATATGCTCAAGACAGCCATTTGGACAGTTCCATGGAAGTCTACAAAGCGTGTAAGTAAATGTACTAAGGTGTTTTGAAAACAGTGCCTTCTTAAATATAGTCATTATGTCACTTGAACTTGCCTCTAATCGACATCGAGCTTCTGGGGTTCAGCTGCTTTCTTCTGATTCCCCACTGAACTCTTAATCCCATCTTCCCATCTGACTTCACCTTAAGGGTCTCGTCTGTTCTTTCCTGCCTTTGGACTCTGTGGGCTCCTTGTGTGGCCAGCTCCTCCTAGGCACGTGTCCATTACATTAGGGCCTGGATCCATACCTCTGTGCTCGCATCAGGGAGGAGAGAGTGATGCTGAATGTGGTAATAAATAATGGTTGAAGAAAAATGTATTGATTTGTGAGGATGAAACTGTCCACAGTTAACGCTGCTTTTTTAGCTCTTTAATGTGTCTCCACCCTCTTCGCTCTGCTCTGAGTGCTCACTGTACGGGGAGCACAGCTGCCACATGGACCGAGTGCTCCTAGGTGTGCTCCCTCTAGAAGTGCTCAACTTGCTCCTCCCCACCCTTTAAACCTGCCAACTAGATTATAAAATGCCCACATAAGGCTGTCTTTTTGTGACTCCATCCCTTTGGCAGCTTCTGCAGGAAGATACAGGACTGGATGTTCAAAGGTAAACGAGTTGACTGGTGCACGTTTGACACCAGAGCCGTGGTGAGCGTCCCTGGGGCCGTGCGCCTGCCCTGCACTGAGCAGTAACTGGGGGTCAGGGAGGCATGCACTCAGCTGTCTTAAAACACCTTTGTCTACAGGTCAGCAAATCAAGCTGCTGAGAACGCATGCAAACGTGGTAAGGCCCAGTGCATGAGGGGGAGAATTTACCTGGCAGTTTTAAGTTTCTGCTCTGCGAACATGGGCAGTAGTCACGGTTATTTCTCCAGCAATACCGTAACTTCCAAAGGGAGACCGTTTGTCACCAGATCCTGAACCTTTTTTGGCTACATCTTCTACCGGGAAAGCAACAGAAAGAAAAACTGGGCTTTTTGGTCTGGGCACATCTTGTCCACTTGTAGGAGGACTAGCATTCTGGGGGGTGGGGACGTGTTTCTGGAATTTCTGATCTGCAGGAACAGCAATGGGCACTTGCACTGTGGCATATCTCTTCACAGCCTCTGACTGGGAAACAACAGCATGTCCAGGAACAGGCTTCCAATCCTGTGCTTCCTGAACATTTGAGCCCACTAAAATAAAAGGCGGGGCACTGGTCTTCTTGCTGTCGTCCATCATCACATAAGTTGGAGAAGTAACTTTCGGTGGATGCTGCAGAAACTGTGGATCCTTAGGATTAGAAAGATAGAGGGTTGCCTGGGGGAAAGGCCCAGGTGCAGGTGGCGGTGATGGGCGGCTTTGTTGGTTCATATCAGTTAGACAATAAAGGGTCCACATGTTAGAATATGGTGGTGGTTGTCCTGCTTCGCTTGCTGCTAGTGCTACAAAAAAAAAAATTTGCAGGCGTTAAAGGTTTGGTCTCTGTATCAAGCGCTATGCACAGAAATGTCTTAAATTTTTTTTTTAACATATAAACAAACAGCTGTAGTAATATGTGCCATAAAGCATGCTATAGAGAGGGCTAAATAAATGTTTGGTAATGTGAAAGAAGAGAGATTCTCAACAGTTGGAAAATGAGAACAGTGTCTTGATAGCAAGTGGCAGGGACACTAGGGTTGTGGCTGAGGAGCAGTCTCATTCTAAGCTGCTGTTTCCAGGAACTTAACTTTAGACCTGGCCTCTCCAGGATCCTCAGGAAATGAAGAGTCAGCACTTCCAGCCCCACTAAAACAATCAACTGAAGAGCGTGTGAAGCCACTGGAAAAAGCGTTAATGCATCTGCATAGTGATTATTCTCTTTATGGGAGAAATCTGCACTCAGCACTAGGTGGCATCTTTTGATCACATCATCAGGTATCTCGGGCCCTTCACAGGCACCGTCGTCACCTGCCAGTCTGTCACCACACAAAAAACATCACATAATCTAGGACTCAGCACTTCGGAGCACTGCCTGGGCTTAGGCGAGACTTGAAATTACAGGTCCTAGGTGGCAGTAGAAGGCTGCGTGTTTGCATAGTGGCTCTTCAAGGGGAAAAAAAACAGTCTTGCGGTGCCATCCATTCACTTCCACCAAGGATGCTATCATGTCAGGTTAGAGTTGCCTACTTGAAGCCAGTGCTGTTGTGGAGAACTGAGTCCCAGAAGATGGGATGGAAGAACAACATATAGCCTTTGTGCAGCTTTTTTTTTTTCCCTTCTTCAGAAAAGAAAAAGACACTATGCACATGATTAAGCTACATTTTCAGGCTGCTGAAACTGATCCTTCTGGAAGCTAATTAAAGATAAGCACAAGTGAAGTCGTCGGGTGTCTCTGAAATACCTTTAGTGCTTTGGAAGCAGTTAAGCTGCTTGAGAACAGTAACTTGGGATAAAGTGCTGCCTGGGCCACAAGTGTAATGCCAGCCCCCACAGGCTACGCTCCAATGCTGCCCCCTGCCTTTCCAGCTGTGCAGAGTCCCCGTCACACTGCCAGACAATTTCATCTCTAAACACCTGCTATGGTAACACCTCTTTATCATTCTGACCCTGGTAAGAGTCATGATTGAGAGAGCTTCTGCAAAAGGAATGGGGGGGTGTTGGTCCCTGCATGTCCCACCTACCTAAAGTGAGAAGGGTCACTGCACTCATCTGGATGAAGTAGTGGGGCGGGTGGACCAAAGGCCATTAACTAGACCAAGATGGGAGGTCAGATGGTGCATCTGTGTCATAGGAGAGCAGTAGTGATAGTTCAGCAGCCAAGCAAGTAGCGTGTTTTAGGCTCCTGTTGGGGTAATGATGGAAGCCAGCCAGCCAGCCTTGACATGTCCATCCTTCCTGCTGCCACTACCACCCCGCTCCCCTGTGGGACAGAACTTCACCTTGACCTTTCCCCTCTCAGCTATGAAGCTGCTCCCTCCGCTGCGGGCAGCCCCCAGGCAAGACCGCAGTGCTCAACCGGCCCCCCCAGACCAGCTTGCAGAGCTCTCCTCCCTCAGCGCAAAAGCAGTCAAACACACCACCATTTCTTCCATGTTCCCAATGCCACCACCTAGGTAAATATGTTGTTGTCATTTGCTTTTACGTTCATGAGTGAGAAATTTCAAACCAACACCCCATGATTACAGTTTTGCAGTAGCAGTATCCAGATCACATGTTTGTGCCTGACAACAGGTTCTAATATCTTTGGCGACATGGTATGTCCAAACAACGGAAGAGCACTCGATAACTAAACTTTGAGGCCAAGCGGTGGTGATGTTACTTTAAAATCACTCATCTCATGAGAGTAAAATCTCAAATACAACAAAGCCTTTATTTAAATAGGTTTGGCATTTTCAGTACTATTGAAAGGAAAGACTTCTGACCAGTCTGCAGGGAGCCTACCTAGATGGTCACCTGAAATAGAGATGTCACCAGAAGTGTAGTTTTTAATTTTGTAAGTAATTTTCTTACCTGGCTCCATCAAACCTCGTTGGAAGGTGTTGCTTCCCATTCTGGTTCCATTTCTGGTTCATAAAGACCTTCTGGAACAGGAGGTTGGGGGCCACTAGATGATCTTACGGACCCTGAGCGCGTGGGTTTGACCTCCGTCTCCTGGGACGCAGGGTTTCCCCCGGACTCCTGCCCAGCACTGCCAGGGGCCAGCGCAAAGATCTCCACTTCAAGGTGCATGGATTTCTCAGAGCTCACTGCTTTGGTAGAGCCGTCTGCCTCCACATGGACTGAGTCATACTTTGTACTCTCCGACTGCACAAATTTTGCGGAACCCACAGATTTTTCAGACCCACCTGAGGCTGTCTTGCCTACTACAAGTATGGGACTGTGTGGTGGTGACTGCTCCTTGCCTTTAAGACGAGCAACGTGATCAGAGAAGGGAATAACTATTTGTTCTGGTAACTGCTCAACATAAGTAACTCCTTCGATTACAGGCTCATCATTATAGATAGAGGCTATGTGCATGGTGGATGTCACCTCAATGTCAGCCTGCAAAGGGACCTCAGAAGCATGGTCACAAGCAGGAGGTTCTTGTTCACCCTGCAAGGGGAATGAGGAAGCCGTTGGTGACTCAGCCTTACTGCCCACACGCACATGGACAGATTTTTCGCTCACAACCTGCTCTGCTACCATCTTGCCAGAACACACACTAGGAGTGGCCACCACGTTCTCTTCAGTAGCCTTCGAGCGCAGCATCTCCTCGGAAATACCAGGCATACTTGTTGCCACATCCACCATTAAAATTTCAGATTGATCAGAATGAACAGATGGAACATTACCTAACATCTGAGCAGCAAACTGGGCGGGGTCTGCAGGGACATAGGCAAACTCGGAAGTGACAGCTGCTGGCATTGGTGACGACGGTGGGGTGGCGTTCTTGGGGGTGGTCGGCTTGCATGGACCCTGGAGTGCTTCACTTGCGTCCTCAGGCTCTGAGACCAGCTCGGCCTGAACTGATGGGAACTGAGTGGTTTTGTTGCTGAAGAGCGGTGCTGCTATGTTATCCTCCTCTGTGTCCGTCGATTTTTCCATCCGTTTAGGTTCTAGGGAGATGGTAGATGCTCTTTCTGGCTCTTTCACACATTCTGCTTTCTTCTCTTGTGCTGTTCCTTCCGACCATTTCTCCACTAAAAATGAACGGTAAATGAGTTAACAAGTACATAGTCCTCAAAAAAGCAATTTTAAAGGAAGCATAGGTTGAGCATACCAAAGTCATTATGTATGCAACTTTGAAAGTTTTGTTTCTTAAGGACAGGGGAGTTTCACTGCCCACACTTACCTACTAAAGAGAGACCTCAGTTCATTACCTTAGAAATAAGGGACTATTTAGGGAGCACAGTGACAAAAGCTAATAATCAGATACCACCTTCAGCTGGATCGTAACTCTGCCTAAAAATCAGCTGAAAACATCCCTGAAAAAATCTCCTGATCCAAACTTCCACATAACACTTAACTTCCAACACTCCTTAACTTAAATGAAACACATGCTGTCTTATTAAAAGGCATTCTTTAAGAAAATGGTATATAAAGTTCAATTTACTAAACTGTAAAGCTAGGCTACTATAGCATATTTTTACATTAGGAAATGTCCTTGGAGGGGAAGAAAATAACCATGGCTCACAAGGTCAAGTCAACTGATGACATACAGAAACTCCCAGAGCTGGAAAACTGCTGTAATGTCATTTTCTGTACTCAACATTGTGCTTGTCACTCACGTTTGTTTAACCAGCTGAGTCATGACTCAAACGTTTTCACATCTGCCTACTTTACTCAGGATTCCCTGATCTCATGAAATCAGCAAGAAAAGTTAAATTTGCCTTAGGAGAATATATTTGCTTCAAGTCAAAACTTTGGAAACGTGTCTTCATGGTAAAGAAATCAGTGCTTGGGGTTTAAGTCCTGGCCCTGAGAGTGTTCTCCCTCAGCCCCTTCTCCCACACTCTTGCTCTTCCTCCTGGGGGCAGCCTGCTGTTTCTCATCGATGATGCCAGGCAAGGACTCACTGACTGGCAGGGGGGCTTTCTCACTGTCCTGTGGGTCATCCCTGGCAGCTGATCTCTGCTTTGTATCTGTGGTCAGTCTTGAGCCAGTGTTTCTGCCTCTCCCCCAGTGGTAGGAAGGAGCCCTCTATTTGGTGTTGACATAGGACTCCTCTCTGGCCTTCTACCTTGCTTCCATCTTTCACAAAAGGCCTGTGAGTGTGAACTTCCTGTGTCTGGAGTCCCAGACTCCTCCAGCTGGACACCCAAGCCCACCCTTAGGGCAAGGGCAAGGTCAGGACGCCCACTGCTAAAGGAACTTGAGGCCTGGAGTGCAGTGAAGGTAGGAGAGCCACCATGAAACCCAAGCCCGCTCTTTTCTAGACTCACCTACCCACTCTACGCCAGCAATTCTCTTTTCCCTCATGGGGACTTCAGTTCCCCAGGCAGTCATTTATTTATCATGAGCATTCTCAAGAACGCAACCAGCTTTGGGACTGGATCACTGAAGTCCATAGATCACCTGCACAGGACCCATCTGAGATGTCACTTAAAGGAATTCAGCGACTGTGGGAAGGCCATGTGCTCTTTTAAAACAGGCTTATCATTCCTGAAAAATCTAAGAGACTAATCCTTATGCTTCATATTTTTGCCTTTGGAAGTCCCATATTAACCACCATCCTGGAAAGGTAAGTGTTAGTAACTCACAGTCGTATCTGACTCTTTGTGACCTCATGGACTGTAGCCCACTGGGCTCCTCTGTCCATGGAATACTCCAGGCAAGAATATTGGAGTGGGAAAGGTAAAGCATTATATAATTATGAATCATGACAACTCATCAGAGAATTTATGACATTGCTGCCTTCCCTACAACTTTTCATAGTAAAAAGGTATATGAGAAAGTCTGGATCTCAGTCCTGACTGAATGGATTTAATGGCTAAGCCAATGGTTCTGAGCTTCAGTCTCCTAGTCTGTAAGATAGTAGAGATTAAATGGAATCATTCACCTAAAAGTTATTCTATAAACTATAAATCACATATAAATGGAAAAATAATAAATCAACACCTAGTTAAAAAGTTTTGAAATGTAATACCAAATTAAAAATTATAAACCTATCTTTAAATCAGCTTTGATTAAAATTAATTGGCTATCTCTTAATCTGGTGGTAAGATGCAGGGTGTTTTTCCCTATTTATACTATATGTCTGTATATACACCCACACATAAATGTCATATTTCATCACATTGAGATCAAGTGCCTTAAGCTGTAATAATGGTTTTGAAATGTAAAGCACTAGATTAACCACTGGGTTTTGTTTAGAATACATAAGAGGATATTAACAAATATATACATATGAGTTATCATACATATATAAATTTATATTGAGTTTATCTATTACTACAAAAGGTAAAGAGCTTCTCTAATGTTTTATAGGTCTTTTTAACAGTTCCAAAGATTGCTTGACTTGTAACCTTAGCTTTTTTCTGCCTGAAAATGTATTCTGCTTTCATTTTTAAAGGATGTATTCACTGTATATATATATTCATTCTAGGTTGGCAGCTTTTTGCTTTCAGCACTTTAGAGATGTCATTTCATTGTCTTTTGGCTTCTATAGTTTCTGTTAAGAAATCAGCTATTTGTCAGATTATTCTCCTGGAAGTAATACTCCTTTTTACCCTTCCTGTTCTCATGATTTTGTCTCTTTCAGCAATTTGACTGTGATTTGTATTTATTCTGCTGTGGGTTCAAACTTTTTGAATCTGCAAGTTGATGTCTTTCAGTCAGCCTTAGATCATTGGTAATTCTTGGTTACTTTTTCATCTACTCTCTTTTCTCCTCCTTTGACTCTAATTACTCATTTTTTTCCTCCTTTTGATCACATCCCACAAATATCTTACACACTGTCCTCGTTTTTTTTCTTGCTTCAATTTGGGTATTTTCTACTACCCAAAATACTACCCAATTTCTGTGGTTTTTTTTAGTTTCTAATTTTGTCTTCTGCTAGTAAAGCTATTTAATAAAAATTTAATTTGAAGTTACAGAATAACCGTTTTTTTTTTTTTTTAGAGCCTTACTCTGTTGAAGTTCTCCAGCTTTTCATCCATGCTTTCTATCTTTTAATTATTTTCTTCTAAATGGTGCTGATCTTGTTCTAATAATGGCACATATGATCCTCCTGAGACTGCATTTTATATTTTGTCAAAGTAGGTATATTACACTTTGTTCTTACTCCTAGCACACTGTCCTTTATTTCCAGGTTCCAGAAGTCTCTTCATTTTGGCTGAGTCCAAACTCCAAAGCCTCCCCTCAACACTGTACCACTTGTGAAAACCCTACTTAGCTTTCAGTCTTCCAGCAGCTCTTCTCTGTTAAGCCTTCTCAAACCTTAGAGTCCACACATGAGCACCTTAGGAGTTGGCAAAATAACCAACCAAGTATCTTTGCAGACTTTTGGGAAACCCTTCTCTGCAGATGCCTCCTCTCTGGTGCTGTCACCGAGATCCCAGCCCCCGCAGTAGCTCCAAACTCTGCTGCTCTGTTTTCTCTTCCTGGAGTGATTTCCAGTCTCTGCTTAGTCTCTTTTCGTGCACATCACTTTGGAAAATGCTACCATGGTGAATGTGGGGCTCAAGTTTTGTGAACTTTTGTGTCTGAGCTCTGGCTCTGACCCACATTGTGCTTTTCTGCGGCCTCTTAGTCACCTAGGTAGAAGCGTAACGCATACTACCTGGGTGCTGGTCTCTGACTCCACTGTACTTACTGCTCACGCTTCTACTTTGTGGAAAGTGTAGCCTGTGTGCTTATTTCACTGAAGGATTCAGAGATCCTTCATAATTTGGTTGTCTTTAGTAATTAAGGACTAGTTGACAGTATTTTAGTCCCAGTTCGGATGTGTTGCACTCAGCTCTCTGCAGGGTTGAGTCACTGGGAAATATTGGGAAAGTCAAGTATTGGGAAAGTCACAATACTTTCCCATCTGGGTTACTTGCTAGTCAGGACTCTGAGACGCCTAAACACATTTGGACCACGAAAAGCCAGACAGAGCCTAGGAAACAAATAGTCTCTCAGGCCTATCTGAGAAAGACTCTCCAGTATTTCTAATCCAGTGCATCAAATGCAGTTAGTTTATTCAGCCAATATTTACTGAAGGTCTGATCATGGCAGTTATAGTGTAGGATCTGAATGTAGCATGTGACATGCTAAATGCAGCACCACGCTACCGGTGAGCTACCCAGTGAGTTTCTGAGGAGCATGCATTCTTCCAGACAGCACAAGAATGCAGAGAACAAGCCAGATGCTTGAGTCTTAGGGAATTCTGATCAGAAATTCTACCTACCTTCCTGTCGCCAGCTTCAGTCTCAGCTAGCACTTTTCATGCACCACAGTCCCACTGTCAAGAAGGACTTTCTATTTCCCTCTCCTGTACAGTAGGAAATGGCCTTCGAGCCTGTCTTTTTTCCTGCCTCCTCTATGGTTTATCTAAAGTAAAAACTTGATTCTGGTAACATTAGGTCTTAAAATACCTTTGAAAATTCCAAGAAAATCTTTTCCCAACAAAAACAAGCTCCTGGACAACTCCAAAGTGTTAGCTTTTTTATTATGAACCAAGTAATGGATTCTTTGCTGTAGACTGTATTTGTCTTTTCCCTAAAGCAAATTAATGCTTCAGTGGGTAGAGATCAACAGAGCAAATAGGAAAAAATAGAGGTAATCTAAATCCGGGGTATACTAATTTATTATTTTTTAGAAATATACCTACAACACTGAAGAGTTGGGATTGACAGGGAGCTATCAAAGTGTATGGCCAGCAGAGTCAGATACTTAGCTTACAAGGCCCAGAATGGTCTTGCTTCTTATACTGACCTCTCCTTGTGTGCCTGACCTCATCTGGTTCGCTGTCCTGGCTTGCATGGTTTTCCTTATCTGCTTCTCAGCCCAGCGTTCTCCTCTCTTAATCCTGACTCTCTATTTCTGTCCCTAGTCTTGACATTCTGACCCCAATTCTCAACTGTACCCTTTTCCCCAGTGATTTATTTGCAATCTTACCACAGCATTAAAGCATGAAGGACCTAAGCCCCACTCCCAACAACATCACCAGATAATCATTCCAGCTTTTTAACTTAATGAAATTCTTACCTTGGTACAAATTACCACCCTACCTAGGCAAACACACAATTTCAAGAAATGAAAGACTCCTTTTGACACAATACTCATCCCTGTTTAGGAAATCAGTATAGCCTTACTTGAAAAAATTGCCCAGAAAAGTAGAGTGAACACCAGAGCCTCATAAAACTTGGTATGGATAGTCCTGAAATAGAGATTCCTTTTTTGTTTAATAAAGGTGGATAAGCTACAAGTATGTGTAATGAATTCTATAAGGCATAAATATAGAATTGGGCTTAAGAAACTGGAGACATTATTATATCTAATATGAATACATAAGACAATATTTAATGGTACACATAACTACTGTGATGCTACATAAAAAGTTAAAATTGGGCTCAGTGATCAGCAGCAGTTCATGACTATAATTACTACTCTACGGCCACACCAAGAACGTCCAACCAGAATCAGTTAGAATAGTTAACAGGCTAACTCAGTTGGGAACCTTGGTGGCCTAGGCCTTCTTGATTCTTCCAAAGTAGTGGCTATTTCCTGCTCTGTTGGAAGCCAAGACAGGAATAACATCAGAAAGTAGACTCAACTAGGCTTGGGAGGATGGAAGGCGCCACTCTGATGGAGAGGCCACTGCCCTCCTCATGGAGTGGTGGAAAGGCCAGAATTAGTACAATCTGGGCTGTAGGCTCCATACAAGAAGCTGACAGGAGGAAGAAGTGAAAAGGGGGAGATAATGTGGGAAAAGAGAACTGAGACTTCGCTCCAAGTTCAAAAATTAAAGTTTTTTCTAGAGGAATGTTACTGGTGTGTTGCTCTGCCTATTTTGGAAAGACAGTCATACTACTAGGAAAATCTTCATGCTACTAAGAAAATCTAAGTTTAGATCCCAACTCTACCAAATAGTATTTTAGAAACTTACAAGTTACCGACTCACTCCCAAGCATCAGATTTCTCTTGAGTGAAACTGTAGGATGTAACCTATTTTATAAAGTTGTTTTAACTGACTAAACATACTGTATTGCCTAGGACAAAACAGGTAGTCAATAAATTCTATTCTCCTCCTTTCTTTTCCTAGATATACTAAGTGGTAGAACTTGACACAACTGTTTGCCTTAAAAATAGTGCCTGAGTTTGTAAAGTCCCCTCAGTGATTCATGCAGATTAGTGAAGAAATTCTTCTGAGAAGACTGAGAAATAGAAAACGCTTTTACTGATTCATAAAGTAGTAAGACCCATTTAATCAAATGGCAGAACAGTCAAGAGGATCCAAAAGAGGGTTTTACATGAGCAGCTTTGGGAATGAGCATACACGGGTGAAATATTTGCCAGAGTGGAGGCTGTATAGAGGCAGGCTCTGGAAAATGAGAGAAAAGATGAGGAATGACAGAAGTGAGAAACGTTTGCTCCCATATCTGGTTCTTTCCTCTCCATCACCTGACTCTGCGTGAAATTCTGAAGGCGGTGGGGCAACAGGTAAACAGTACTGGTCCTACGATGAGGCCTAACAACGTGGGGCTCCTCCCAGGAAAACTCCCAGGTTGAAGTGTTTGAGTCAATGGTCTGTGGATATACTTATCTTCATACTCCCATGCATACGGGGAGCTTGGTAGTGATGCTGCCAGGCAGCACACTAACCAGTTTGGAAATAACTTTGGGGGATGCATCTGGTATCTGGGAGATGAGTGGACACCAGTGCACTAGGGATGGCAATTTAGCTCTTGCCCACATCATTAAGTCTTAGTAACTGGTGCTCTTTTTTTGAATAGAGGTATAGTTGATTTACAGTGTGGTGGTAATTTCTGCTGTACAACAAAGTGATTAAGTTACATATATACATATTTTTATATTCTTTCCCATTATGGCTTATCACAGAATACTGAATATACTTCCCTGTGCTATACAGTAGGACCTTGTTTATCCATTCTATGTATAATAATGAAGTTGGTTCAGAAGCCATTTGGGATGACAATAAAAGGCAGACATCGATACTGGATTGTAACATTGAACTCTTATTATATTTTCTGGTCATACCTTCGTGTTACCTTCCCCTGCTCTCTGGTAAACTAGAATAAGCAACATTTGTTTCTGCTCTGCTGTCTAAAGAACAATCTGTCTCTACAGCCATACTGTGAGCTTGCTTTCAGGATTATCTGTACATGCTCTGTCAATTTCCTTGATATCTATAGTTTCTAGAAGAGAGCAGTATCTCTTACCCCTTACCTTCATCAGAAGTACAGCTGCTCCATTAGTTCAGTCTGTTTATTCTGAACCTGAGATTCAAAGATGTTAATCCCTGCTAAACCAAAATCCATCCCTTTAGTCCATATCCTAAACTGAATGGTGGATAAACTCTGCAGTAAACAAGTTAGTCTCAAAGGCTACCACTTAGTTACCTGCCACCATAAAGATTCACTGACTTTATCCCCATTCTCAAACACAGCCTGCACAGCCAGTCCTGTCAAACAGCTCCTGGTATAAGCTAGTACAAAGGCCACAATAACTGCCTGCTGTCCCTCCTCCAGCGGATCTTCCTGACCCAGAGATCGAACCTGTGTCTCTTACATCTCCTGCATTGGCAGCCAGGTTCTTTACCACTAGTGCCACCTGGAAGCCCCAAGGTTATAAGCAAATCCCAGGCCTATTTCCCATGGTAAGCGGAGAATTCTATCAGGACCCTACAGGGAAGCAGCCAGACTAGACAATAAAATGTTCCTATTTGAGTGGCGACTCACTCCCTTACCCTGTGAAATGCTGACTCTTTATATTCTTAATCTTGTTTTCTGTTTTGGGTGTCTCTTTCACTGTAGGTCCAAGCCCTCAGGACTTTTACATTTTCCTAGGTTTTATCCCTAATTTCTCCCTATCTTGGCTAAGTTATCTGTTAACATCAGTAGCAGAGAACAAACATGGATGTAACTCACTGATCCTATCTTTTTTCTCTATGGTCATTCCAAAATGTTGGTCGGCCAATGGAGCATTATTTATTTCTCACATTCACTGTAAGTCACCATTTTCTCCACAGAATTCTTCCAAAAGCTTTTTTTTTTTTTTTAACAATTCTTTTAGACACGTGTGCCTGTTCTCAGGATTTAACTAATATAGACTCTTTTGCTCATATTGATCTTTCCAAATGTTCATCATGTAAACTTTGCCTTTTACATTTTTTACCTTCTGACTTCCTCACTGTTCATCCATCCTCAGTTTCATTATTATGTTCACATAAGATAGACATTTACACATACATACATAAAACAACTTTTTCCCCTAAGCAGATATATACAGCCTTACATCACAGAGACAGGCCAGAGACCACTTATTATGAAAAATTTAACTAAATTTTCTATGAAAAGTATGTTTAATGACACCTAATTGCTGCCCTGTCCTCCAAGCTGGACTGCAGTTTAAACTATCATGGGGAGGGGGAAAACAAGGGTGACTAACCTTTTCTATTAAAATAATCTTCCAAGAAGAGAGTTTATACACAACATTTCTAAGTAATGTATCTCATTATAATTTGAGCCTTTTTTACCACTACAAAATTCAGTTCAAAGATGGCATACTGTCACATTTCTTTAAAAAACTGATTCAGTAATAAAAATAAAGCATCAGTGTGATTAAACATCAGTGTAATTATTTAAACAGACAATATCTGTATCATTCTTAAGTTTGAGCATATGTTAGGTATGATGCAGTAATTCATAAATAGGTTTTTATGAAACTATTACTACTTATGGTACTTACCTTTAATCTGATGAAATTGTTTAACCAGATCTTTTATATCCAGACAAGAATGTCCTGAAGAAATAAGTACAGGAAATGAGATACATAAAATTCCCAATTTAGAATGCTTTCTTGTTCAAAGCAACAAATGTATAATCTAAAGTAGTAACAAACCTTCTCGAAAGAGAATAAGTTCTCTGAAATAAACTGCTGCGAACTGGGTGATGTTTGGTGGATTGGTTTTGAGTATGGCTCTGCTAACTCCCTCAAGCAGAGTCTTGAGGCCATAAGGTACGACAAGTCTGGGCTTTGAAGAAATCATGCTGGCAGGATGTCTGTAATCTCAACTACAATGAAGAAAAAGCGTCTTATAAATAGTATGGAAGTTTATTATTGAAAATGCTATGAGTTAACTATAGTTTCTAAGAATAAATCTATTAAAATTACTAGTTTTAGTGCAGATCTCTAGGTATTTATTCAAGGAAAACTAATGTTTAATGGTAGTTTGAAAAATAAAAAAAGAACCATACTACCAACAACTTATCATGTGCAGATGAGCAATCGAGTACTGTTAAAGAAATCCATGGGAAAAGCCCTGCCAGCACCTCCAGGATGATACTAAAAACAACAAAAACCAGACAAAACCTCTTTTTACAAAATTCTCTAAGTATTTTGTGCAGTAGAATTTTAAGAAAGATAAATTAAGCTCATTTATTTATGCCCAAGAAACATCCTTCCAAACCACATGGGAACTGGCTTTTCTGTACATTCATCCAATAGAGTTATTACAAAGTAAATTTCTACAAGAAAATATTTTCCCCTCACTTTCCTAAGTATATCCCCAGACACACTGATCATCCTTAAGTGTATATATTTTAGCTTTAAGTTACTTGTGGTATTATACCACCCACCACCATTCATACCTCTTTTCTCCTATCTTCTCTTAACCTCTGCCCTAGTTTTCCTCTCCCCCTTCTCTTGGCTTTCTGGATTTTAAGTGGTACCAAGGGCACTGCATAGTTTTACTGTGTAAAACTCTTAAGCTGCAGAGGTTGCTACCCTAAACTGTGTCAGTGTGTGAGTATGTGTGTTGTTTCATTCTAAAAACATTTAAGAAGGCTTATAAATACTCATAAAGAACAAAATAAAATATTTAAGGAATTCAGTTCAGTAGTTGAGGAAAATTATGGTAGGAAAAATAGGATTAAGCCACAGGTAAAGTTAGTATCCCAATACAAACCTTAGATCCTACACTAGAGATGGATTGTCAGATCAGCCTTCTGAATTACCAAGAAGCCATCACATAATAAACAGTTAAATGATTCAGGTTTCCTGAGATTAGAAAACAAATCAGATGCTTGGGAGAATCACAGCTATTCTGGGCACTGAGTCCCAGGAGAAATTTCTCCTATGGGTTCTCATAAAGAGAACAGTGTTAATCATGAACCAGGTCCTCAACAATATCTGTAGTAAATAAAATAATGAGTTTCATAGGGCTAAGTGACACAGTTCAGTTATAGCCATTATACAAGGGGCTAGCCTCTAATAGAAAGCAACTTAGGTGGCATAGCAAAATGCTGAATATTTAAACGAACATCTTCCTAAAGGTCAGGGGGAAAAAAAAGTTTTGGGGCCAAAGCAAAATCTTTGAGAACATAATTCAGGATACCGTATTCAAGCCCCTAATGAAAACTATTAAGAGTTTCGTCCAACAGGAACTTCACTGAATTAAACCATCTTTAAAATAACTAGTGCCTCTCTGGCAGGCCCACATGCTGAATGTTAAGGGACATAGGTAGTAATTAAATGGATGACATGTACATTTCATATGTATGTATTTTTTAAAGGATATCCTGTGCACCCCAGTGTGAGTTGGGTAGACAGGTCGTGTTTTCAAAGTGCCTTACCAGGAACCCCGACAGCTAACTAGTCAGCACTCGGTGCTGCCAACTGTGAGGAGAGCGCCCTCCCCATCCACCCCACCCCACCCCACCCCACCCCACCCCACCCCACCCCAGACTTTGCGAATGTGCGGGGTATTTAGCACCCCAGGACCAAGGAGTCTATATCCTGCAATGCAGTGCCTTACAAAGAATCGTCCTGAAGATGAGGAATGACCGTGATATAGATCGTACCTACATCACTGGGTAAAGTCACACATAGGGCCGTTGAGGGTTGTGTAAAATGACAGCTTATTAGTTTTCCCCAAACTTCTATTTGACAAATATTTGTCTAAAACCAACATATTTTACAACCCCCACCCCCACAGAGGAGTAACGCCTGAGCAGGAAAGGCGCCTTTGGCTGAAGATGCGAGATTAGGGGGCTTCGGAGTCACAGGAAACGTCAAGGGTACCCACCACTCACTCCCTAAAGACTGCGCTGGGTGCTCGTTTTGGTTGGTTTGGTGGAAACGGCAGAGACACCTGGGAAAGCAGGCGTCCCGATTCCACACCGACTACTTCGGCGGTGGCGGACCCGCCGACCGGGACCCCGGACCCCCAAATCCGCCCCAACGGCGCTGTCCGCCTCACTGGCGGAAGCGGGGCCGCCCCTCCCCGCAGGTCTCCCGCTCCCCAGACGCTAGAGGAACCTTTCAGCAACCACACTGCGCTCGAGAGACCTCGAGGGCCTAACTGCCGCCAAGGCGCAAGGAGGTTGGGGCGGCAGGGGGGGTTGGGGGGGTCTTTCCTCCAGACTCGCCCCACCTTCTCCTTTCCGGCTACGCTCCACTGAGCTTCCTCCTCGCCCCCTTGCCGGCGGCTCCTGGAGGAGACAGGGCTCCCGGCAGGGTCTTTTATACCCCTGGGGGACGTCAGTCCTACGTCACAAAGCCCCACCCCCAATGAGGCTCTGATAGGGCGCGGAAGGAGACGGGAGTTTGGCGGCCACAGCCAATGGCGAGCCGAGAGAGACAAAGGTCGGAACTCCGCAGAGCAGGGGAGTGCTTCGCCTTTTCAAGCAGAATACAAAGGGGCATAGGAAACTGGCGTCTCCACACTGTAACAGGATCTCCAGTTTCGGTCTAGCTTCGAAGGAAACAGATTTACGGCAGTTTTGTTTTACTGTCACTGCATCACACTACTCACCCCCTTGTCCCCCTTATTCTGTTGCTCTCTACTTACCTTTTTGAAGAAAAATTCTGCCGATGTACACAACACACACTGCTACAATAATAGGATGCAGCACAGCACTCTCAGGAAACATGCCTGCTGAGAGAGAATTTGGCATTGATCCTGAATCTTCCTGTTTCTCGTAATTCCGGATCTTGCAATACTTCAGGCACTGTATATCCTTCCCAAACCATACCATCAGCTGCAGGTTGCAAGTCCATAAGGACCGTGTGTAACTTTAGCTCCCTTTTACCCAAGTGAAACTGACTCCTTCAAGATACCCTCTGCTTTTTTACCCCGTTCGGGCTCTAATATTTGTGCTGGGCATTTAAATACCATCGGAGTCATAATGATCAAATTCCAAGCAGCCTTCGTTGTAATCCATTTCCACATGTTTAAAAAGCAAAAAGAATCACTGTAAATCAACGATTAAATAACATCATCAGGGCATGTATCTGACAAAACTTTAACTTCAGACAAAATGAAGACTACCAGAGCACGTTGCAGTAACAAGCAATGTTAAAACCCTGGCATACATCTATACTGCACACACCACTTTATGAGAATATTAATTTGTCCATTACCTATTACTGAGTGCCTGTTATGTGGCAGACAAGCCCCTCCTTCTTATGAAGATTACATTTTAAAAGAAGAAATGCTCTTTTTGTGTGACTTTGAGTGTGATGATTAGATCTGCAGGTGGTACAGTTTTTGGTCCTCATCGCTGTCTCCTCGTCCCCCTCCCCCAGACTTCATAGTGTAAGTAAAAGTGAAATGAAAGTGGACGATTCCTTTCCACTTGTTCAGTTTATATTTAATTATCAAAGGTGTAATGACACCGAGCTAAGAACTCCAAGTACAAACATTAGATATCTCATTTATGGTGACTTTTGGAATGAGGGACATATACTTATGTCATCTAACCAAACTTGGTCGGTCACCTTGAACACCGATTAGGTGTTATGTACTGTGCTGAATATCTGCAACACAGAAGGCAAGCCTATATACTTTTTCCACATTTCTGCAATGACTGTTCTGTCCAAGTTCCTCTGAAAAGCAAACTGTTACAGCAAAAGCACCTAACAAATTTTAAAACCTCTGTCTGCTGCTTGGTTTCTAGAACTCTTAGTGATCATGTGGCTTTACAATCTTCTTGTCTTTGTGTTCATCTCTTTCAGTCACTGGGGATCTAACTAAAATACAAACCTACTTTGTTCTCCATTGCTCCCCATCCCTCCCTGCTTCAAATCCTTACTCTATAGCAATCCACAGTTCTTGCTGTGACCTGTGTAACTATCTCATCTTACCATCTGGTTTCCACTTGACCCTCAAGAGACTGGACCTGAAGACACATGCTGTTTGTCACTCTGCGCCTCTGCTCATCAGGTCCAAGGCCTGAGACATCCTTTCAGCCGTAATTTTCACATGACTGCATCTTTCTCCTCCTCTAAAACTCAGCTCAGCAATCTCCTACTTTAGAAAACCAAAGGGTTACAAACATTTTTTCCAGCCGCCCTACAATATATATAACTCTGCCATATAGTTGACTCTCCTCTCAGATTTACTAAATACTTACCAAAAGATAACCTAGGCCCCTCTCTCTCTAATGTATTCTATCTGCATTAGACTTATCCTAGGAGTCTGTTAAAAAGGTCTCCCTAAGGCCCTACTTTAGTTCAATCGCTCAGTCGTGTCCGACTCTCTGTGACCCCATGAACCGCAGCACACCAGGCCTCCCTGTCCATCACCAACTCCCGGAGTCTACCCAAACCCATGTCCATTGAGTTGGTGATGCCACCCAACCATCTCATCCTCTGTCGTCCCCTTCTCCTCCTGCCCTCAATCTTTCCCAGCATCAGGGTCTTTTCCAATGAGTCAGCTCTTCGCATCAGTTGGCCAAAGTATTGGAGTTTCAGCTTCAACATCAGTCCTTCCAATGAACACCCAGGACTGATCTCCTTCAGGATGGACTAGTTGGATCTCCTTGCAGTCCAAGGGACTCTCAAGAGTCTTCTCCAACTCCACTGTTCAAAAGCATCAATTCATCTGTGCTCAGCTTTCTTTATAGTCCAACTCTCACATCCATACATAACTACTGGAAAAAACATAGCCTTGACTGGACAGACCTTTGTTGACAAAGTAATGTCTCTGCTTCTTAATATGCTATCTATGTTGGTCATAACTTTCCTTCCAAGGAGTAAGTGTCCTTTTTTTTTAATTTCAAGGCTTCAGTCACCATCTGCAGTGATTTTGGAGCCCCCAAAAATAAAGTCAGCCACTGTTTCCCCATCTATTTGCCATGAGGTGGTGGGACCAGATGCCATGATCTTAGTTTTCTGAATGCTGAGCTTTAAGCCAACTTTTTCATTCTCCTCTTTCACTTTCATCAAGAGGCTTTTTAGTTCTTCTTCACTTTCTGCCATAAGAGTGGTATCATCTGCCTATCTGAGGTTATGGATATTTCTCCCGGCAATCTTGAGTCCAGCTTGTGCTTCTTCCAGCCCAGTGTTTCTCATGATGTACTCTGCATATAAGTTAAATAAGCAGGGTGACAATATACAGCCTTGACGTCCTCCTTTTCCTATTTGGAACCAGCCTGTTGTTCCATGTCCAGTTCTAACTGTTGCTTCCTGACCTGCATACAGATTTCTCAAGCCCTACTTAGAAGCTACTGAATTAGTATCTCGCTGTAGTTGTAAAACTACAACTTGAGAACCACTCCAGAGTCCATCTAAGTTACAAGTGTGTTGCTTCTATTTAATATCCTGATCAACTAAGAACTCAGCCCCCTTGCTAGTTTTTCACAAGTTAGCCAAGTAGGTGAATTGTGCTCACTTTAACTGAAGGAGCCCACCTTTTAGGAACTAACTTTCCCTTTTCTTGTTCTCCCTTCCCTGTCCTTTTCTCTTTCTAAGTTTTCTAAGTATTTCCTCTTCCTAAGTTCAAGTTCAAGCCTCCCACCCGAACTATGTCTTTTCTTGGGAGGATCTGGGCCTAAAAAGATTTTTTCTATAAAATAAAACCCTGGTGGCCCAGCGGTAGACTCTGAACTTCCACTATATGGGGCATGGGTTCAATTCCTGGTCAGGGAACTAAGATCCCACATGCCAAGTGGTGGGGCCAAAAAATATGTAAATAAAATGTAGAAACAACATCCAAACAAACACTAAAAAGACATAACAAACAAAACATGACTGTGTGACCATGTATCTTCATAGGTAGGGATCCATATTTGAATACTTGCCACCACAATCTGCTTAGGGAAGCAATCAACTATGAAAGTTTACATAGCAAAGGAGTGTGTGTGTGTGTATTGCAAAAAACCACGTATGCACTGTCTTTCAATTTTAGTTGGCAGAAAGATAAAAATGCAAATTCTCTAAATAATTGACTTACACAATATAGGACAATAAATATTCTAATTTTCTGTCACATCTGAAAGTAATAACTCTTTACTTAGCTATCATGTGCTAAAATCAAAAAGATACCTATCCCAATAAAAGTAAAATCTTAAATACATCACAGAGGTACATATTATTATGACTAGACCATGCCTCAAAGTGTGTCAGATTATAATTGTGTTCTAAGTACAGAAAATATACATTAGAGATTTCTCTCATCATAGGCACAATCTAATACAAAAATATATCTGACACTTATAAATTAGAAGGTCCACTTGACAGTCTCCAAAACAGGAAAAGGGGAAGGAATAATGCCAACATTAATAAAGCACACACAGATGCAAACATGATTATTGATTATTTTCTTCATCAGAGAAGGGTAAAGAGCAATTTACACCAAACAAGGTTTCCAGGCAGATAACAGTAACTCAAAGGTTGGATAAGTCATGGCACGCAGGCCAGACTGTTATAAATTACTCCACTCAATGTACTCAGATTTCAGTGAATCTAACGGCTTCGTGTACTCAGCGCAGTTTTGTTATTTTACTATTTTCAGAACCACTGTCTACCCCTCTCGGAGCTCTACCACCAGGTTCCCAGATAAACCGCCAGGGCTATCCTGCATCAAACCTAGCAGAGACAGTTTATAAACAGATCTATAAATGGACTAGTAAAGACGGCTCACTGAACAGTGTTGCAATCATGTGTATTCAGTGAAGTGAACTGAACACAGATTTATTTGAAATCCTGAGATCTCTCTGGAAAAACAAGAAGTTTTAAAGCAGTTAAAGCAGAAAAGTATGGAGCCTTATGTACTCTTTTACTACTGAATAATAAGTAGTTTGAACAATACCTGATCTGAAAATTCAAGTAAGTATGAATACTGGAGCAAGAACGTCATTCTTCCAAACGCTCCACAATCGTAACTGAGAAATCTGCCATGTAAACTATAAGCAAGAGGACATGAAAATGGCGAGAGCCATATTTTAAAGATTGATAACATCCTTTCCTTCAAACCAGGTATCTAAAATTTTTAGACACCAATTTTTCCCTTCAGAAGGCATCTACCTGGCTCCTGGATCTTCCCGTTCATGAAAGTAAGTAGGCATCTTTTCTTTCTGGCTAGCATCTAAAACCCATGCAGCAGTCCCACTAGAAAGAAAGTCAACGTTAATAAGCATTTTGTAAGGGAAAAAACATGAAGCAAGTTCAGCCAAAGTCAGTGAGGAGAAAGCATTTTTTTTAAAGAAACTATTATTCCCTCAAAACCTGGTTAAGTAGATTAAAGCTGCCAAAGCTCTAGCTGATCCTCCCATGTTTGTTTTTAAGTGAAATATTAAAACTGTTGATATTCTATGAGATCATACTTCAGCTAAAAGGATATGTAAAATTAAATGACACCCCAAGAGAATATTCTATAGGGCACTGGAAATTTTAAAAGTAACTACCCTTAAGATTGATCCAGGTTAGTCACAAAATGATGACATAAATTCTAACATGACTGAGGTATTTAGATTCTTGGAAAACACAGGTGTGCAGTACTGAACAAAGAGGTAAATTCAATGACAATAAAAATTAGCAACAAAGGATTAAAAAATAACTTTGAAGTCTATTTACAATATCAATCACCTGAGCTAAGGGGAAAGTGATTAAATCCTGGCAACAGACAGCCCAGCAAATCCTTCACCAGCAAATACTCTGAGGCAAAAAAAATCTGTGTGCTTTCAAGAACAGCCTTTTCATGCAATTTGCTGAAAAAGCTCCAAACCTGGAAATTAGACAATTAATCACAAAGGAAGGGAAACCCCTACATTGCAGGTATCATTAATCCTGTTTGTAGTCTAGCTCTTCTAATACATTCACAAAACAGCTATACTGTGGGCTGTAAAACTATCTTCTATTCGCTTTTATGTTATTGGCTTTCAAAGGGAAAAAAGTATTTGTCCTTTGAAGCATTTTTGTAGACAATCTGGAGATAAATATTTTGATGACATTTCAGCTGAGAAGTATTTTTTTTTTTTAAATAAGGAAAACATGGAATTTTGGGTTATTAACATATTTGTTTTTACAATAAAAGAATTATTTGGTCTGTGGTCAGGAGACCTGCATTCTATTCAAGACTCTATAATAAGAGGAATAATTAATTGGAATAAGTCAATTTGCTTTTTTGTGCCTGAGTCTCATTTTCTGGACAATGGAGATTAGAATATCTGTGCTGTTACTCACTGGAATAGTTTGAGGATAAAGTAAAACTGGAAAGCATTGCTATTTTTTCAAAACACAATATAAATGCTATGTTGTGATACTGTTAATAATTTTGCAGGTACTTTGTGTTACCCAGTCAGATGTGTGCTTCAGGTAGGCATTCCTACAAGATCGCAGGTTGAATATTTAGTTTACTTTTATTTTAAAAATAATAAATCACAAAACTAAAATGTTTGAACAAGGTCACTTAACCCTCTCCCCGGGTGGTTAGTTATTATTACTACCATCATCATCATTTTTTTTTTTAAGCTATGTGTTTAAAAGAGGAGATGTTTAATACATCAGCCTAACTGAGGAAATGTGTCCTGGGCCCAGGTGGTTTTCGGAAGAAAAGCTGATCTTCGTAAGAGCGGTGTGCTCTGCTTTTAAAGTGCAGAACCTGTATTGGGGAGGGACACAGCAGGAACTTGGGGTCTGTCACTGAGGAAGCAGTTCCCTCATTGAGGCCAGGGCAGCATGAATGCGGACATGCAACCTGTTTTCAAAGTCGTAGCCAGAGAAATCCTCCTGCAAGACCAGAGAGAGAGACTATTAGCTAAGCTGTCGGTACGACTACAGTATTAATCACACCGCACTGTGTGCTTCCCACAGTCAAACTCCTTATGCGCCTAATAACGGCTTCACATTCACTTGATGTTTTTTTTTTAATTCCCCAAACTTCAAATTCTTCTGTTTTTAAAATGTCAACTGAATGTTATTAAATGCTGTCTTTGGAAAATTTCCCTCATGTTATTCCTGAGACAGCAGTCTGAAGCTGGGCTCAGTGGAAGTTACTGCTAAACTTCTTAACTCAAGAACACAGCTGTGAAATCAAGTTATTTTCCCACTCAAACAAGAAGAGTTTCTATAAAGCATGATGAGCAATTTCATAGGATTTTTTGTGTGTAATTTTACTTAAAAATCAACTGCTCACTGATTCAGTTATGACTTTCCCCTCCAGAAATATTATCAACCAGGACAATCGTTTCATTTTTACCTTTGCTTGAAGAAGGAGAGCTCTGCCTCTTCCTATAGTCTATGAATATAAGAAAAATACATTATCTCTTAACACCTATGTTTACATATACTCAAGCACAAAATGTTGTAATAGAAGATTTGTTAATTCCAACAATTCACAGTGACCTAAAGGGGAGTAGACTGCTCATTCAAGCATGAATGACTCAATTTTTCTTTAATATAATGTTGTTTACATCAAGGAATTACTTGACAATTTTTCATAAGTTTAAGTATTATTCTGTAAACAAAAGAGTTAAAATAGTTTAAGACCCTACTAAACAATCTAAACTTGATCATTTATTTGAAGTCAGTAAGTTAGATCTCTTTTTAAAGGCAATACTAATTGAGAACAATCAGCTTCATTTTTCAAGAGGTAAATCATACTTTTTGTATTTTATGTATATGTATTTTAGGCTGCATTTAGAGTAAAAAATTTCTTTAAAGAATATGGTGTTAGAAATTTCTACCAAAATTCATAAAAATTGCATTTTCTATTTTGGTAAAATTAGAATTTCAAATGAGAAGGCTTATCAATTAAAAGCCTATCTTTGGCAAGACAGGTGACATATTTAAGGATTAGGCTAGAATATTTGTTGCTTTAGCTCAACTTTTAAAAAATCCATACAGTTGAAAGCTGACTTGAATTTATTGAAACTTAGAATTTTATACAGTCAATATGCAAATCCAGCACTATTAAAATTCTGTTTTACTGCAATGATGTAATTAGCCTCCAACTAATAAAAACAAATGAAAAAAAAAAAAAAACAAAAGAGATCAACCAATTTCCATATACAAAAATAAAACAAGTTTATTCTGGCTCTCAAAAAAAAAAAAATACTGCTCCATTGTGTTTAAATATACATCTTAATAATCCATCAAATTTACAAGGTATTCTAAAAAATTTTAAGTAATCCTACACACCATCCTCATTTATTCTCACTACAGTCTTTATTAAATTGGAAAGGCAAGTATTTTTTATCTTGTTTTATAGATTAGGAACAAAGTATATGGTTAAGTAATTTAACTGGTATCACACACTAAAAATAAATGATAGCACTAGGATCACAATGTAATTCTGTATTCTTCTGAATAAACCACATTACATAATATTATAGCACTCTAAAAAAAAGACAATGATTTTGCCTCAAATGAATTTTTGTTCCAAAAGCTATGTTTATCATTGTAACTCCAGGGAACAGATTATCTCCTTCAACACAGTAAGATAGGATTAGTAGCTTTTTGGATTCATCCCATGTGAAATCAAGGGAAACAAAACAACAAAAACAAAAAACCAACTTGTTTTAAATAAAGGATGTTTTGTGCCTGTCCACTTCCACAGTTTGCTGATGAACACTATTTAAGAAAACAGGATCTTACCTCTGGTTTGTCTAATAGAAGACAGCCAAGTTCATAGCAAGCATATGGCTGAACGTATAAGTTATTCTGACGACACAATTCATCTTTGACAGCTCGCTGAAAGAACTGAAAGTAATACAGATGTTATTGGAATGAACTAACAAAATTGTCTGCCTCCTCACTTCCTCCTCCACCAATTGAGACTGTCATGTTTGATAAACAGCTAGTGCCAGAAAAGGAGCCCATAGGTGAAGAAATATTCAAAGGCTCTGAAGTCACATTAAAAACGAACATGAACCATCACCAACTTCTGGCATCTGAAGAGGATGATCTTCATCTAATAAAGTGGATGAAACTCACACTGTGATGGGAGACTGGCTTTGTGTAATGCTGTTTCCTTTTTCTTATTCACAAGCCCATATGTAGTTTTTCATAGTTCAGTTCCTTTAGCTATGACACCACATGAACAGTTTACCTGAACAGCATCTTCTGAGTTCCCTAGACATTTGTGTATGGCACCAAGAAGCAAATACTTTAATCCAACGACAGATGAGTCATCTACTCCATGGCAAGCTTAAAGAGAAGTAAAGACAGCAAAAAGGGAATACATTCACTTAAATATCATCAGGAGTTAAGAATCTCATTGTTTAGCAACTTACTGAGTTCAAACTGAGAAGGCTCCCCTTCCTCACCCATTAGTGAGTCTCCTTAGTCCAAGAAAGTGATAATCTTTCTTGTGCCTGCCAATTACTATTTTATATTTGCATGTGTGCTTGAATTATCTCTAAATACAGAGCCTACACTTGTGCATTCAAAAGAATATAGTCCCTAAGATTCTTCACTGTTCCTTTGAGTTAGACATTGGTAGATATTCCAGACTTGCATCAAAACCAGGAATGGGTTTTAAATTATGAATCTTTTTAAACAACAAAGCAGAACTTGCACATCCAAAAACAATTTTATTTCAAGTAATCTCCTTGGGAGGGTTACACACCTACTCTAATTACAGGGCCTCTGTGTACAACTTCTTTTGGAGTTGTATTACTCTGCTCTGGAATATCAATACTGACAAAACTTTTTGACCTTTGAGAGGAAACCTGTTTTTTTCTTAATAAGCAAAAGGCATCTGCAGAGAAGTCTGATGATAAAAGCATGAGATTCAGGGGCTTCCCTGGTGGCTCAGTGGTAAAGAACCCATCTGCCAATGCAGGAGACATGGGTTCGATCCTTAGTCTGGGAAGATCCCACCTGCCGTGGAGCAACAAAGCCCATTTGCCACAATTACTGAGCCTGTGCTCTAGAGCCCAGGAGCTGCAACTACTGAAACCCCTGCACCCTAGAGCCTGTACTCTGAAACAACAAAAGGCCGCTGCAATGAGAGGCCCACGCCCTGCAATGAAGAGCAGCCCCCACTCCTTCCCCATCTAGAGAAGTGCCCGCATGCAGCAACAAAAAGACCGAGACGAGCCTAATTCCACTGGAATTCAATGGAAAATGCCATATTTGATCACAAACAAGTGTCACTGCAGAACAGTCTGATAAATTTGAGTCCAAAATATTAATACAAAATCAATTCTGGAGAAGGGCAGCATATACGTGAGATGACATTTCCAAAGGTAGTTTTGAGATTAATAACCCTGATGATCGGAGCATCACCACACACTCCTGAATCTGTCCTTTCCAGTGCTTTCTATCCCCAATACCTAAGTGATGGAATTGTCTTAAGCACTAGGCCATGTGTCCCAGACAGTGACAGATCTGCACTCCCTGAGTCAGAGCAGATGAGTGAGACGCTGAGGGAACAGGCTGCGGTGTGTACTTCGTTTTTTACCTTGACTCATCCTCTGTAGGTTGGGGGGGGAGCAGTTGGGGAGGGCCTTCCACAAGTACAACACTTCGATGGATGCCAGCACGCAGAGCGCTCTGGTTGGGGTTTGTTTCCGAAATCTCTCTGCCTGCAAGCAGTTAGAATGATTAGGCTACATTTAAAAAAACTAAAAAATAAATACTTCAGAGACATTAGAAAAATGCATGGTTCATATTTAATATGAACAATCCCCTCCCGCAAAGCTAAAAATGAAAATTTGTCTCTTAATTTTGCTTCCTTATTTTTGTTATATTGGTAGATATGCCTTTCTCTCATTCAATTTAATCTACTGGCGAGATCCAGGACATATTTTAAAAACTGCAGGATGAAACCAGATTCATTTCGGTTTAGGTCAAAGGAACATATAAAAGCTGGGTGAGATATTAACTCAATGGGTTTATATGAAGGCTGTAATACTAGAGGCCTTTTAGTTACGTTTTATTGACTTTTTAGTTTTCTATTTAGTCCCAGTCCTCTTGGAGGCATTCCCCATTACAACCCAGTTTATACTCACACTAAGCCATTAAATGTTCATTCAATAAAAACTTCCAACTAAAAACATGCAGAATTTAGGATATGACAAGTTGTCCTATAACCTATGGTAATTCAGCTAAACTTTATTCTTAGAAAAGTACAAAAATAAATGAAGGCCTCTCTCACTACAGTCCTGGGCCTTTCTGTTGGTCAATTTGATGCATGCTCTTGCTTTTTATTCATCACCCATTGTGATGGTTTCACTAGATAAGAACCTAGAGTCTGTATCTCTTGCCCAGGTTCTGCTGATCTGCACTCCTCTGAGGCTACCTGACCCTTCAGATATATGCTCCCCCTCTCCAGGGGCTCATGAGCTCCGCAGGGTTGGTAATGTCTCTGTTCATTCAAAGAAACATTAGCTTTAACTATTTGCAACCAACCAATACTTTGCATTCGGAGCAGGATGACTCAGAGAGAACATTCTCTCAGTCGTGAACTACTTGCTCAGCAAGGAGATCAGCTTTGCACAGGATCTTCTAATTTCCTAGGATTTCCATTTGTTGTCCAAGGTGACCATGGTTAGAAATATCCATTATAAACGACACACCAGATCAACAGATTCCTACAAACCTTTTTCACAGAAAACTGTTCAATCTGATTGTTTTTCCTTTTGAAGAGCTTCTGAACTTCTTTGAAGACAATCTGTGCCCCGTCCACATCACCAGTGGCTCCCTGGCAAACTGTAAGAAATCATCGTCATAATCTTTAAAGTATTTAGGGGGAAAATACCACTAAGGGATACCCAGGTTGATGACACTTGGAAAAGGTTATTACCGAAGGAGCAAATGGGAGGAAATATTTTTAAACACTGTTACATGTGGGACTACACCAACCTCCTGATCATCATTCCACTGATTCAATAATTATTTCCCAGCTTCTAGGTTCCCTGAGCTTCACAGGAACATGTTGGGAAAACTATGGTCCTAGATATTGTCACAGAACACAGTCCAGTGAGAGCTCACACACTTGGAAAGTGGAAGAAAAATGAGATCTAGGCAAGAACAATGAGGAGCTGGGAGGACTGTGAAAGCTTCACACTGGTAGAGGGATATCCCTGTGGCTGGAAAGAAAGGCATGAAGTGGTCCTGTATGGTGCACTGTCATGAAGTAGTCACGGGTGTGTTCATTGGGCACCTACTACCTACAGCCACCATCAAGTATGTGAAGAAGAAATATACATGTTTACACCCAGAAGAAACCTGAATTTAAGCTTGAGACAGAACACCCACAATTCCAGAGCTACAGTGGATGCAGTGAAGAGAGCCTTTGGAGTCCTGGCATCCAAGTTACTTTCAAAAAGCTCAACATGGGAAGGGATGGTTTCTCTTTGGAGTGACCGGACAGCTCTGAGGAACAAGCAGTCAAGGTGAGCCTTGGAGGGGGCTAAGATTTTGATCTTCATCTACCCCAAGCCCCAGGCAAAGACTCAAATCACACTGCCTCTGCTTCACCTGCTCTCTCCCTTCTCCAAACTTCAAACCAGGCTGCAGTCCCACCTCCTCAATCTGACTTGACCAACCACTCTTTGTCATCCTCTTTGCAACTCCCATGACACTGAATTCCTTTCTATTAATTTCTTGTTGATTTTGTCTTTGGCACATACTGTTTTTCAAGCCCCACTTGGAATGTCCATTGATTTGCTAGTTCTTCCTTCTTTATTTGAGCGATCCTAAAACTAGATGGTCCCATTCTCACATTTTGGGGCTTGGTCAAGCCGGGCACAGGGCTGTGGCATGTCAGAGAATGAGCAGCTACTAGAAGGTCAAAGAAATACAAGCAGCAAGGCTTGGAGAAAGCTGAGGACACCAAGGTGATAGGAAAAAGCAGATTTCTACTGGGAATCACTGGGATTAGCCTGAATATGAGAAGGGAGAGAGAATCCCATTCCCAGTTTTGGAAGCAGCACTGGTCCGGATGTGGGGTCTGAACCCATCCAAAATGACCTCATCTGTTGTGTTACAACATTCCAAAACCAGAAGGAAGCTCGGTGGTTGTTTTGTAAAACAACTCCATTGTATTATAGACCCAGGAAAGTTAAAAGACTTGCCTGAGATCACACAGTAAATCAATGAAAGAGAGTAATTTCTGCTGCCCCTAGCTTGAGGTTTCCTTACATAACTGATATTATTATTATATAGTCACACAATTTTTTAAAAAGGAATGAGCAAATGTGGGCACACAAGGGAGTCATAAACATCAACAGTATCTGGATCTGAATCACCTCTGCAGGTCAACAACACTAATACCTCAGATCCTCAAGAATATATATACCACTTCCTTTTCATAAGTTATAGACAGTTGCCTCAAAGGATGCAGATATTAGAAAGCATGAGCATCTCTGATTTATCCTAAGTCTGAGACCTACACAGACTTAGGATGCTTGGCCTGTCCACTAGGACTAAGCTTTATTGTTGTTGTTAAGTCGCTAAGTTGTTTCCGATTCTTTTGCAACCCTATGGACTGTAGCCCATCAGGCTCCTCTGTCCACGGGGTTTCCAGGCAAGAATATTGGGGTGGGTTGTCATTTCCTTTTCCAGGGGATCTTTCTGGATCAGGGATCAAACCTATGTCTCCCCCACTGGCAGGTGGATTCTTTACCAGTGAGCCACCAGGGAAGCCCTTAAAGCGATATTCTAATCTTTTAGGGTAACTTATTTTTTATGTAATTTCAAACGTGTAGAAAATTTGCAAGAATAGTATAAGGATATGGTCCAGCCATCCCAAGTCTGGGTAATGTACTAAATGGCATTGAAACCAGGGTCTCAAAAAGAACCACATACCCAGCAGCATTATTCACAACAGCCAAAGGGTGCAAACAACCCATGTGTCCCCGGACAATGAACAAATAAAACATGTTTTGTTTGGTTAAAACATGGTCTGTACACACAATGGAATATTATTTAGCCTTAAAAATGAATGAAATCCTGACACATACTACATTATTGATGAACCTTGAGGACACTATGTTAAGTGAAATAAACCAGATTCAATCAACAAATACTGTTGAGTCCACTTACTCAAGGTACCTAGAAAAGTCAAATTCATGTAGACAGAAGGAGCAGAGTTTATTAGGGGTTGGCATGGGCGGGGGGTGGGTAGTTCTTGTTTAAAGATCAGAGAGTTTCACTCCTAAAAGAAAAGAGGGGAATGAAAGAGTCAATTCCTAGGTAGGTTGATAAGAAGTCCCAGGTCCCTGAGGAGGAGAAAGGGGTCTAGGGGCTTTTGAGAAGGGGACAGAGGTCTGGAGTTCTCAAGAAGGAGAAAAGGACAAGTGCTTTTTTCTACACTGCTTTGTCTTAAGTCAGTGTAACTATGTATCATGTTTCTCCTTAACAAGAACCTTCTAACTAATCTTGTTATCTTAAGAAGTATGTTTTGGGAGTGGATCTGGTAAGACCTTTCTATTGTTAGTTCTAATCTTGTTAATTTAAGATGTATGTTGTGGGAATGGGTCTGGTAAAAGTATATAAGGCTTTGATTAAGACTAGCAGGGAGGCACTCCCCATCCCCCTTCTGATGTCTATGTCAGAAGATTTCTCTGTCCCTTTTTCACTTTAATAAAACTCTGCCACACAAACACACAAAAAATAAAGATCACAGAGTTTCACTTTTCAAAAAAAGAGCTGGACAGTGATGATGGCTATCAAAGAATTAACTTAATGCCACTGAACCACACACTTTAAAATGGTTAAAACAGGGAATTCCCTGTCAGTCCAGTAGTTAGGATTCTGGGCTTTCACCTTCAGAGGCCTGGGAAATAAGAGTCTGCAAGCTGTCCAGTGTAGCCCCCCCCAAAAAAATTTTTTAATGGTTACAGTAGATTTTACATTATGTATATTTTACCATAATTAAAAAAAACCTCTCAGCTATAAGATGAACAAGGTTTGAAGATCTACTGTATAATAACATGGTGACTACAGATGATAATACTGTATTGTATAACTGAAATCTGCCAAGAGTAGGAAAAAAGACAAAAAAAGAAAAATGATAAAAAAAACAAAAAACAAGGAGCTAAGTCCCCAGTGGCAGTATTTCCAGTCCCTTCATGCCCATCTTCTCAGGCGCTGCCTGTAACACATACCAGTCCTTCAAGCCAACTCCGATAACAGCTCCTGCAAGCAGCCTGCACCGACAGTTCAACAGCAAGCCTCCCACACCCCCCTGAGCCCTCTTTATGTGGCACTCTTCACACATCATTTTCACGAAACCCCCGTGGAGAGGTGGAGACTGGAGTCTTTCATGCTTTATCATCTCCTACAACTGGTGTGATCCTGGGATTTCCAGTGAGAACAAATGCTCCTCTATAGAACCACACTGTACATTTATTTCTTCATGCTCTATGCTCCACAAAGATTTTTAAAAAATACATAGCTCATCACCTTTCTAGATTCCGTATATATGCGTTAATATATGAAACTTGTTTTTCTCTGACGGACTTCACTTAGGTTCATCCACCGCATTAGGACTGACTCAAATGTGTTCATTTTTGTGGCTAAGGCATGTCCTACTGTATATATGTACCACAGCTTTAACCATTCATCAAGCAAAGGAGACGCAGACACAGAACAGACTTGTGGACACAAGGTGTGAGAGGAATTGAGAGCAGCATGGAAACGTGTAACTGCCCCATGTAAAACAGGCAGCCGGTGGAAAAGTGCTGTATTACGCAGGGAGCTCAAATCAGGCGCCGCGCGGCAAGCTAGAGAGGCGGGAAGGGGTGGCAAGTTCAGGAGGGGACACATGTGTACCTGTGGCTGATTCATGTTGACCTATGGCAGAAACCAACACCATAGAGTAAGGCAATTATCCTCCGATTAAAATAAAACAAATAAATAAATAGCTGCCCACACTGACTACGTGACCCCATTACACCACGAAGACAGCAGCCTCTCTGTCTTGGTTCCTCACCGTGCAGGGCACACCACGCCCACTCAATAAACAGCTGCAACTTTCATCTGAGATGCCTCTGAGTTCCGTAAACCAACCCTTAAAGTATCCCAGCAGCATACTGAAAATAATCCTACTCAAACCTCAACAACAAGAGCCAGATGAAAATGGATTAAAACCCTGTGGGGTCTATAGGAAGACCTGCAGGTATAAGGGCTTCCATCCTGATTGCTAATGGACTGCAATTCCAGAACATTCTGGATATACACACGAGTCACTGTTAATTCTTCCCCATTTTAAAGAGGCCAGTTACAGGGATGGAATGACAGGAGATGTTCTGTTAAATGCAAACCTTCAGAGAAATAAGGATATATCTAAAATAATGCTTGGATCAGTTTTAAATTTTAAGTAAAAGAATCACTTCTGTGGGTGTGTCAGGAGAGCTCATTGTTAGAGGCAGGAGAAGTACACTCCCTGGGTCTCTTCAATCCCCACCTAAACCATTCGGCATCCCACAGGCAATTCATGGGGCTCAGGGCACAGGCAGCTGTCTGTCCACCAGGTGGCAGCGTGTCTTTACCGATCTGTTCATTGAAGGGAAAACGGCAATGCACACATACTCTTGTCAGAAAGCATAGGTCGTTTCTGCCACAATGACACGCAGTGTTGAAACATGTTGTGCTCCACAAAATCACACTAATTATAACAGGGTTAAGAGGCAAAACAAGGCTGGAACAGACTACTCAAAACCTGTGCAACTCAAAACGAGGGCACTAACGATGCAAACGAAGATATGAACACCATTTAAAAGACACATTCAATGCTTTAAAATTCTTTAAGCACCTAATAAATGAAAAATAGATTTGAGGAGAAAAAGGAGAGGGGTGAGGGTAAGTTGAGGCTGTTTAGGACAAAGTGTACAAAAACAAGAAGCTCATAACAAGCATGTTCAGGACCCAGCATGTGACGGACCCAGCCCTGGGGGGACATGGGAAGGGGCAGGGCGTGTAGCATCGAACTTCCCACCATTCCACTGTGTGGGTGGGAGCGGTATTCAGCCCCTATTCACTTGCAGTCCAAAACAGTACTTTAGCCACTTGATCTGAAGATCTGACTCACTGGAAAAAGTCCCGATGCCAGGAAAGATTGAGGGCAGGAGGAGAAGGGGACAACAGAGGACAAGACGGCTGAATGGTATCACTGACTTAATGGACATGAGTTTGAGTAAGCTCCGGGAGATGGTGGAGGACCCAGGAGACTGGCGTACTGGAGCCCATGGGGTCTCAAAGAGTCAGACACAACTTACTGATCTGCATCCTCTGCCCGTCACTCTCCATCCAACAACAAGAGGGAGCTAGTCTGAGACAGAGGAGGGCGTGCGTGACCATGTGACCTGGGATCCACTCACCTGCAGTTAGGTAGGCATAATAGCACTGGGACCACCGGGACTCATTTTTTAGCCTCTCAAAGGAATTGAATGCATCCTTGAAATTCAGCTCTATCATACTGCACCAACCTGTGAAAGAGATGTTTTTAGAAAAGGATCCTAAAACAACAGAGGCTTCCCTGGTGGCTCAGTGGTAAAGAATTTGCCTGACAATGAAGGAGACACAGGTTCGATCCCTGGATTGGGAAGATCCCTTGGAGAAGGACATGGCAACCCACTCCAGTGTTCTTGCCTCAAAAATCCCATGAACAGAGGAGCCTGGTGAGCTACAGTCCATGGGATCGCAAAAGAGTCAGACCTGACTTAGCGACTGAACAGCAAAATAACACACTTTTCAGCTCATCCTGTAGGTTACACATCTCTCATCCTGCTGACTTCATAATTCTCTTTTTCTTCTTAAACATTTTCAATGGGATGCTTTGAGGAAGACAGGGCATCTCTGATTTCACAACCAGTGAGGCGGTATAGAAGGGAAGGGAGTGAAGATTTTGAGAAAAATGGTCTAATTTGTCTCCGGTTGTGCAATAAACCTAAGCACAGCAGCGCTTCCCTCCCAAGAACAGGCAGAGAGAAAGGGATGACGCTACTAGATTATATAACACAGTGACCACCTTGGAAGTCTCACACACTCACCAGTGCATTCATGATCACTGGTAATTACCAAACTGCTCAGAGGAGTAGAGAGCGAGCCAGTGAGACATTAAGTTCTTGCCACCCTCCCTCTGAGGGGCAGAGAAAGGGCCCAGCCCTCTCGGAGCAAAACATCCTTGGGCTGGCATCCTGGGGGTGGGTAGGGGTGGGCAGAAGCAACAGCAGCAAGCATATAAGGAGTTTTATCCTCTCCTGTTAGTAACAGCAGCTCCCCATCATAGAGCCAGCCCTGTGTGTGCCAGGCACCTGATGTAATTCTCTCTAATCCCAGTGCAGTCTCAGAAAGGTGGCTGATGGTGCCGCACATGACCAAGGAGAAAGCCTAAGGCACAAAGAGGCTTCGTGACTTGCTCAGGGTCACACGGCTTAAGAAGAGGGAAGGGCTGAGGATCAAAGGCCATCGTGCTCTCCTGTCTGAGATCTACCTAACAAATTCTGTTATCCACTGCACCACAAGGTAGTCACGTCACCTTACACCCTACAGGGATGAGGGGAAGCCACACTTTCAGGAAATTCAGCGTCAAACTCCACAGGATATGATATGAAGTTGATGTATTTTAGAGTAAAACCTGGGGCTAATTATTTCCATCCTAAAATAGACTTCAGGATAAGATTTGGGTTTGGTGCAAGAGTAGAGGCAGGAGGTAGCACCAAACCAGAATAAGGAGGCTGAGTTCTGATTGCACTGTTCCCACCCCCTACCCGCACCCCAGGTTAACCCTCCTAAGTCCCTAGCACTGGGTTCCATGATTTCTAAGCTTTCTTCAGCTCTAATATTCTGCCCCACCACAGGCCCAGAAATGGTGCACACACAAGAAAAGGCCACCATGATTGGTTTGCAATATATATAGTATCAAATCTTTATGTTGGACACTTTTACTATAATGTTACATGTCAACTCTATCTCCATAAAACTAGAAGAAAAAAAGAGTATCCTAAAGAAAAACCATGAAAGGTCACCAAAGCTAGTCTTCAAGTTCTATACTACTTCATCAGTTTTGAAATTAGAGATGCCTTGTCTTCCTCAAAACATCACAGTTACCGTGTCTCATATTCCATTCCATATTATGGCTACAAACCAGAGCTCCATCAGAGCTGGCTGTTGTTGTCTAGTTGCTAAGTCATGTCTTTTTTGTGACCCCATGGACTGTAGTCCGCCAGGCTCTTCTGTCCATGGGATTTCCCAGACAAGAATATTGGAGAGGGTTGCCATCTCCTTCTCCAGGAGACCTTCCTGACCCCAGGATCAAACTCGAACTTCCTGCATTGGCAGGTGGGTTCTTTACCACTGAGACATCAGGAAAGCCCCCCAGCAAAGTTTAGACTACAGAAAAAAATGTATTTCCCACTGGATCACACTTAATCTTCACTTTCTAAGCTATAACAGATGTATAAAACATAATACTGTTTATTGGGCAGTTCTCAATTAGCACTCTTCTTTAAAAAAAAAAAAAGATTCAGGAAGACAAATACATCTATGGCAGGCAAGCAAGCAGCAGGCACTGTAAGGTCCACGCTGCCAGGTGACAACTGCCTCCCCAGGCTTCCCCCATCTCTTGTGTCTCTGATGACAGCCTTTGGAGTCTCAATTTCCCTTTTGGTTCTCATCACCATCTCATCTTTTCTCCCATCTCTGCCCACCCCCCCTTCATTCCTGGTACATGTGCTATATACAGTGTGACCTTGCAGTCTTGGCTCAAACTCTAAAAAGCATGAATCCCTTACTAAAATTTGTTCCTGTTGTTTCAAGTCCAAAGTTGTGTTTATGCTTCTCAGCATAATTAAGCCACTACCACAGTCAAGGATTATGGAATCACTAATGTATTTTAGTGCAGTCAGCCAAAAAAAAAAAAAAAAAATCATAGCAACAGCTTTGGCGGAGGGGAGAGGGGGGCTAAATCTTGGGCAAACAAATGCCTCCAGGCCTGTCTATAAATGCATCTCCAGGAGGGGAGAAGCAGGAGGAAGTGGCTAACACGTGTGCCAAGCACCTGCCTCACGCTTACTCGGGTACTTTCATCTAAACCACACAGCTGCTCCAAGGGCTATTGCAGGGTGAAGTCTCCTAGTTAGCTGGTGGAACAGCTAACTGGGCTTGGAATCCGTGCACCCAAACTCTCCTGAGCCGGACTTCTCCTCTCAGGTACACACCGGTGGGAGGGAAGAGATAACAGTTCTAAGTTCTAATATCTAGTCCAATAAAAGAGTCAAAATTGGTTCTGACTCAATTCATTTAACTGCGCTTATTAGCTTAGAGTCAAATTGTCAAAGGAACAGATTATTGGAAAGTAGTAATGAGAATTCACTGAGATAAGTATCGCTACTTGCACTATAGTAACAAAGTCCTGTTATTACAAAAGGCAGCCGGCATTTCACAAAGACACAAACTGAACAGCATTTACAGTGACGAAGCCCACAGGAATGCATTAACACTTGCAGGACAAGAAGCTGGACAGAAACTGCTGTGTTAATATACTATCTCATGACAGGAGGCTGGACCGACATTCAACACTTACCAATTTCATAGAGACAAACATGCTGGATTTCTCTCTGGTCTACTGCAAGTTCCAGAGCAGTATGGAAGGAAGTCAAGGCACTGTTGATTTGACACTAAGGAAGAAAATGAAAACAGAGTCATTGGCTTAAGATCTATCATTAACACTGCGACAGAGGATGAGATGGTTGGATGGCATCACCGACTCAAAGTTCATGAGTTTGAGCAAGCTACGGGAGATGGTGACGGACAGGGAAGCCTGGCGTGCTGCAGTCCACGGGGTCGCAAAGAGTCTAACGCGACTGAGCGACTGAACAACAAAAGTGTTGTTTTCCCAAATTCAAAAGCATCTTTTCCCTTCTAGTTACTTTAAACAGATTAAGCAGTTATAGAAGAGAGTGATTTAAAGACTTCTGGGGAAATGGCCCCGTCCATGGTTGGGAGCTAAACAGCGCTCAGAGCACTTCTTCTGCTCAGCCAGAAAGACCTCCGGGAGGGCTTGGCCCACAGCCCCTCCTGTCCCGGGGGCTCTGGTGGACTACAGTGATGAGCTTATCTGGCTCCTCAGTACAGGTGACTTCGGCAGGAGAGGGACTGTATGTCCTCCTCCTGTGTATACCCACCGGACCCAAGAGATTCGAAGTTAGCACTGTCGGGAGTCAGTCCCCGGGTCCAGCCTCAGCCCCTCTCCCTTTTGGGATCCCCCTCACTCTCGACCCCACAACTCAGGGCTGTTGTCAGATTGCTTCCGGTCATCACTTCTCTTCTCTGGACACTTTAGAAACTGAGGATCCAGATTTTACTTCCTACTTTTGCATTCATCCAGTACTGTCTAGAACCGAGAGACTCATCAAATGTCTGTCCTGCTCTTTCCTGGTTAAATACATTTAGTTTTTCCTTACACGAAAGATCTCTTTCAAAGTCTGCTGATCCGAGGCCATAAGCAACTGGTAAGAACACCTAAAAGGCATCATCAGGATGAAAGGGAGGTAGATTAAACCCTAAATATGGCAATGACAGGCGTTAAGTATCACATAGCACTAAGGAATATAAATCCTAAATGTCCTGAAGTCCTGACGCATGTTTAGAAGTGTTCCTTTCTCCCTCCCGTGGGTGCCTGCGATGCGATGCTCATCCGCCCTGTCCTCAGCCCTCCATCCTGTGCATCTCCCCTCACTGCTCCCCGGGAGCTCCCTTTCTGATGCTCGGGCTGCCTCTTCTCCCCGCAAGCAGCCAGACTGGGGCATGAAGGGTCTAAGAAGAGGGGCTGTTGGTCCCCTGAGCCCAGCCCCCACCACATTCCTCAGTGCCGTGATGCCCGATCAGTGCAGGAGGCCCCTGGACCCTACACAGGGCACAGATGAGTCAGCGAGGAGATGCGCAGGACAGTCTGAGACTCAGGAGCACTGGGAGCCAAATGACTCAGGACCCAAGGCCAGTAACTGCTCCTGCCCCACGGTGACACTTCGCTCTGCCGGCAGCCAGCTTCACACTGAGAGCTCAGTCACCCCCACAAGAGCTCGCCAGGCAGCCACAGCACACACACGTGTGTGAGTGTGCCCCACTAGCTCGTATTCTCAAGGAGCTCAACACCAAGTTTAGGGGACCCTCACAGGAATGAAACAAGCGCCCTTCTCTGACCTCAAGATGTTTACACTGATTTTGAGCACAAAGCCGAGATATGTGTGTGTGTGTGTATGCAGGCGCGCGCGTGTATGCATGTGTTTAGTTGCTCTGTTGTGTCTGACTCTTTTTCGACCCAAAGGACCGTAGCCAGCCATGCTCCTCTGTCCACAGGACTCTCCAGGCAAGAATACCGGAGTGGGTTGCCATCTTCTCCTCCAGTGGATCTTCCCAACCCAGGGATGGAACCTGCATCTCGTGTATTGCAGGCAGATTCTTTACTGCTGAGCCACTGGGGAAGGACACAAAGCCAAGATACTGAAGGTAAAAAAATCAATCTCTGATGAAAAGCACGTGTGTGGAAAGATCTGTACACTCGTCACGCCCATTTATAACTTTCTCGATCAATTGTTCCTTCCTGGACCTTCCTGGTGGTCTAGCGGTCAAGAATCCATCTGCCAATGCAGGAGACGCAAGTTTGATCCCTGGTCTGGGAAGATGCCACAGATCAACTGAACTGAGCAACTGAACCTATGCACCACAACTTCTGAGCCTGTACTCTGCAACAAGAGAAGTCACAGCAACCAAAAGCTGGTGCCACTAGAAAGTAGCCCCCCAGTTGCCACAATAGAGAAAGCCCACACAGCAATGAGGACCCAGCACAGCCAAAAAAAAAAAAGTTCTTCCCTTGCATCACACGTACACTCAACTTAGCCCATTTACACAGAAACCACAGTGTTAGGGTCTCTGCTTTGCATGGATCTCCTGTTTCCCAAGTTAATGGCTCTCAACTCTCACACGGGGATGGGCCATCACTACCGAGCTGACCCCAGCAGATGGCAGTGCTATGCCACACTGCCCTTCAGAGGGCAGAAAACTACTCAGGTCAACATTTGTCAGTCAACTACTGTGCTCAGGATGGAATGGGCTCCAGAGATACACAGATGAGTCAAAACTAAGCTGTGAACTCAAGAAAATAAGAAACCAAGTAATAGCTGAATCAACATTATTTCCCTTAATCCTTTCAAAGAGTCTGAGGTAGGTGTGTATTAGTTCCATTTTCAGATGAAGGCACTGAAGTTCAAAGAGGTTAAGTAGCTTGGCCAAGGTCAGGGGCTAGGAATTGACTAGTACGTAAATTCTGCTCCAACTGCCTCCAGAGCATGCATTCTTCAGGGAGACGGATGCAGGTATGATTAAATGAAGGATCTGGAGAAGAGGGCCAGTTCCTGGATTATCCAAGAGGGCACTAAATGCAATCAACAGTATCCCTACAAGAGGGAAACAGAGAGAGAGCTAATGCAAGTAGGTGGTGGTTTAGTCGCTAAGTCGTGTCCAGCTCTTGCCGCCCATGGACTGGAGACCACCAGGCTCCTCTGTCCTTGGGATTTCCCAGGCAAGAATAGTGGAGTGGGTTGCAGTTTCCTTCTCCAGATCTTCCTGACCCAGGGATTGAACCTGGGTCTCTTGCATTGTAGGTAGATTCTTTACCATTTGAGCCACCAGGGAAGCCTGATTGAAGTAGAGACGGTGGCATTGTGACCACAGAGGCAGAGATCGGAGGGATGTGGCCACAGTCCAGGAATCTACGTGACCACCAGAGGCAAAATGCAAGGAATGGGGTTTCCCTACAGCCTCCAAAGGGCGCACTGCCCACCTCCCTGATCTGTACCCAGAGAAACTGACTTTGGACTTCGAGCCTCCAGAATTGTGAGAGAGAAAAAATTTCTGTCATTTTAAGCCATGAAGTTTGTGCTAATTTGTTAGAAACGTCTTGGGAAACCAGAGCAGTACACCTCTTTAAAGATTAAACTGTGGGGATTTCCTCCATGGCCCAGTGGCTAAGACTCCAAGCTCCCAATTCAGGGGGCCCAGGTTTGATCCCTGGTCAGGGATCTAAGATGCCACGTGCGGCAACTAAGACCTGACACTGCTAGCCAGATAAATAAGTAAATCAATAAAATAAAAATTAAACTGTGAAGAAAGTCCCAGGCTCTTTGTATTATAAGCACCCAAACAGAACTGGAAAGTACTGAGACCACTGATGGAGCTTAACGGCATTATCCCAGGAGTAAGCATAGCTACAAAATTAATTCCACTTCTATTCTGATCACTCATTAAGGAATTACGATGAACAGCCATTAAAATTGTAGAAATATATTTCCCTCTTTTCACCAAAACAATTTAAAACAAAAGTGATCTGTGGGAATCCTTATGGTTACAAATTAAAATATCCACAACTCAGCAGAGAAAGGAGGATTATTCTCAATTTGACACTCAATTCCCAGCTTAATTTTTAAAGAAATACATGTACCCTGAAGAAAATATAGAAAATAGATTAGTATGAAAAAGCTAGGACATCAAGAGTTAGTATCACACAGGCTTCTATCTCATGAATTGTGCCCTGATACACTGTGTAACAAAAACGACTACAAGTCTCAGTTTCCTTACTGGTAAAAGGAAGGAAAAAACGTTGGCAAGCTTTAATCTGCCTCCAGAGGAAGCCATGAAGAATAAAAGCACGAATCTCTGCCAGATTAAATGGAGCATATTTATTGCCAAATTAAAAGCAGCGGGACTGACAGCTACTGCACTGTCCTTACAGAGATACCAAGTGTTTTTCCAGTAACTCAGGACTTCCTGACGAGTCATCTTAGGCATTTTATATCTTTTGCTGGAACTATAAAAGGGATCTGTTGCTCCATTTTATTCTCCAAGTGAATACTGCTGGTATGTGGAAATCTTCGGATTTTTTTTTTTCAAGTATAATGTCTGTAACACTCAGGAATTCTTAAAATTCTTAAATGTTTTTCTTTTGGATTTTCCAATAAAACATTCAAACCGTTTGCACATAATGACAGTGCTGTCTCTTCATTTACAACAGACAACTGTAACTGGTTAGGACCACTGGTTAAAAAGGGCTTTCCCAGCGGCTCACTAGCAAAGGACACACTTGCAGTGCAAGAGACACAGAGACAGGGGTTCGACCCCTGGGTCGGGAAGAGCCCCTGGAGGAGGAAATGGCAACACACTCCAGCATCCTTGCCTGGAAAATCCCATGGAGAGAGAAGCCTGGTGTGCTACAGTCCAGGGGGTCGAAAAGAGTCGGACACGACTCAGGCACTGAGCGAGTGTGCACGCGCATGCACACACACCAGTTAAAACACTGATTATTAGCAAGCTCTGAACACATACTTGTTTTATTCTAACAGAAAGGAAAACATTGGTTTTCATTCCAATCCCAAAGAAGGAAAATGCCAAAGAATGTTCAAACTACCACACAACTGCACGCATTTCACATACTAGCAAGGTAACGCTAAAAATTCTTCAAGCTAGGCTTCAATAGTATGTGAATTGAGAAATTCCAGATATTCAAGTTGGATTAAGAAAAGAGGAACCAGAGATCAAACTGACAACATCTGCTGGGTCACAGGAAAAAGCAAAGGAATTTCAGAAAAACATCTACTTCTGCTTCATTGACTATGCTAAAGCTTTTGACTGTGTGAATCACAACAAACTATGGAAAGTTTTTCAAGAGAAGGGAATACCAGACCATCTTACCTGCCTTCCTGAGAAATCTGTATGCAGGTCAAGAAGTAACAGTTAGAACCGGACTGGTTCCAATTCAAGAAAGGAGTACGTCAAGGCTGTATTGTCACCCTGCTTATTTAACTTATATGCAAAGTACATCATGTGAAATGCTGGGCTGGATGAAGAACAAGCTAGAATCAAGATTGCTGGGAGAAATATCAATAACCTCAGATATGCAGATGGCACCACCATTATGGCAGAAATTGAAGAACTAAAGAGCCTCTTTTTTTTTTTCCTAAAGAGCCTCTTGATGAAAGTGAAAGAGCAGAGTGAAAAAGTTGACTTAAAACTCAACATTCAAAAATTGAAGATCATGGCATCCGGTCCCATCACTTCATGGAAAATAGATGGGGAAACAGTGGAAACAGTGTCAGATTTCATTTTCTTGGGCTACAAAATCACTGCAGATTGACTGAAGCCACAAAATTAAAAGATGCTTATTCCCTGGAAGAAAAGCTATGACAAATCTAGACAGCATATCAAAAAGCAGAGATATCACACTGCTGACAAAGGTTCATCTAGTCATTTTTCCAGTAGTCATGTATGGATGTGAGAGCTGGACCATAAAGAAGGCTGAGCAGATGCTTTTGAACTGAGGTGCTGGAGAAGACTCTTGAGAGTCCCTTGGACTGCAGGAGATCAAACTAATCAACCCTAAAGGAAATCAACCCTGAATATTCATTGGAAGGACTGGTGCTGAAGCTGAAGCTCCAATACTTTGGCCACCTGATGTGAAGAGCCAACTCGCCTGGTGCACTGGGAAGACCCAGAGGGATCGGGTGGAGAGGGAGGTGAGAGGGGGGAATGGGATGGGGAATACATGTAAATCCAGGGCTAATTCATATCAATGTATAACAAAAACTACTGTAATGATGTAAAGTAATTAGCCTCCAACTAATAAAAATTTAAAAAAAAAAAAAAAAAAGAGCCAACTCACTGAAAAAGACCCTGATGCTGGGAAAGACTGAAGGCAGGAGGAGAAAGGGACAAAAGAAGAGGAGATGGTTGGACGGCATAACGGACTCAATGGACATGAGTTTGAGCAAACTCCGGGAGATAAGTGAAGGACAAGGAAGTATGGTGTGCTGCAGTCCATGTGGTCGAAAATAGTTGGACATGACTTAGTGGCTGAACAACAACAATGCAGTAATTGGTAATTCAGCTTCTCACAAATTATTTCAGAATACTGGAAAACATTCCAGGTTTGTTTTTAATTAGTAAAGTTAATTTTTTTAGAGCAGTATTAGAGTGTGAAAGTCGCTCCGTTGTGCCTGACTCTTTGCAACCCCGTGGACTATATGGTCCATGGAATTCTCCAAACCAGAATACTGGAGTGGGCAGCCACTCCCTTCAGCAGGGGGTCTTCCCAACCCAGGGATCGAACCCAGGTCTCTCAAATTGCAGGCGGACTCTTTACCAGCTGAGTCACAAGGGAAGCCCAAGAATACAGGAGTGGGTAGCCTATCACTTCTCCAGCGGATCTTCCTGACCCAGAAATCAAACTGGGTCTCCTGCATTTAGAACAGTATTAGGATTATAGCAAAACTGAGCAGAGAAGTCAGTACTTCATTATAAAATATAGTGAAGAATGAAAGAGTTGTTAGATTCTCATAATTGTATTTCTGCCAGATTCTTATTATGCTTAAGAAAAAATAATATGTCTTAGGAAGAAATACTTTAAGATTGTTAGTTTAGTTGTCAAGTACCATAGCATTTGAAACCAGCTTTATTCCATTTAATACATTTTGCCTTCAATTCTGAAATTATCATTACTTTTTTTTTCCATTCACGCACACCTGATTTATTTTGTCTACACTTTAGCTTTTACTTTTGTATCACCATTTAAATATTTTTAGTTAGCTATGTATCTAGTTTGTTAGATTTCTTTTTTATCCTAATTTTAGTTACAATCTTTTGTATAGAGATATGGTAAACATAAATGAATTTAAACTAATATTTTGTATTATTATTTTATTAATATATTTTATTAATTAAATTAAAATTTTATTATTATTTTGTTCCCCTGACAGTTACTTTTTTCTTATTATACAAACTATTTTATTTGCTTCATCCTCTACATTCCTTTAGATGGTGTAAACTGTTTTTACAACTCTGCTGTAGTCACCTAGAGGTTAAAAAAAAAAAAAACTAGAGAAATTCCTCTTATCTAGCAGGTATAAGTAAGAGCTGTTTTAGTCAAGAGTCTACTACAAATATACAAGTGAGTGCTTTTGCCTGAAGGGGACAAAAGAAAACAAAACATGTAATACAACGGGACAGACAGACCATGGGCAACATTTTCTACCCAATTGAAAACAATTAAGTTATTCTGCTGATATTTCCATATTAATATATTTTTAAGCTATTAAGAAAGTAGAGATGGTGGGACCTCCCTGGTGGTCCAAGGGCTAAGACTCCGCGCTCTCAATGCCGGGGTCCTGGGTTCGATCCCTCATCTGGGAACTAGGTCCCACACGTTGCAACTGAAAAAGATCCCCATGCCACAACAAACATCAAAGACCCCGTGGGCTGCCACTAAGACCCAGCGAAGCCAAATAAACGAACGAAAGAATCAATGTATAGGTCTCAGAGCACACTGTGAAGACACAGTAAGTATGAATAATTTTCAGAGTCAGCATTTTATATAAGCTTAGTGTCACATCCTGTTTTACTCAAAGATTTTCACTAGCAATAGCAAGCTGACAGGATTCTCTTGATTCAGCGACTGAGCAAAAAGTCCCATTTCTGGAGTTGCGAAAAAAGCGAAAATGGAAACAAGGCCAAGTTGTTTCAGGGGCCTGGCCCAAACTCTAGTGCCAGAGGGAAAGCAAGCTCCGGACAACCCTGAATCTGAAGTGCCAAGACTCTGCTTCCCAAGCGAGCAGTTTTCTCCTGTCCCACCTCAAAGGTGTGTTTAACATTAAATGACCGCACCAACTCCCAGATAGAGCGGCCTCAGCTCAGAGCCAGTCCGCTGGCCTTCAAACGATGCTGGTGTCACCTAACTTGGGTTAGACCCCAGGGAGGAGAGAGCGTTGAGGGATACAGTCTCTCCCGTGGACCTGGCTACTGGGGAAGGGCACTGCCCCAGTGGGTGGCGCTGTGTCTGCTTTGGGAATTCTCAGTTCTGTTAGACGAGTAAGTGTCTGAAACACAGGCACGTTCTCTCAAGACGTTTTAAGTAATCGGTCAGCAGAGTTTGTCAGACACAGACAGAATTCATGAGATGTGTTCATACAAACCTCCTCAGAAATGCTGATGGGGACTGTGTTTAAAGTAAGTGTTGAGTAAGTGCAAAGGCTATAAGAAGAGTCCTCTGAAATTCCTAATGAAATCCCATATATAAGGGAGGGACTGTCTGATGTGAACAACATGAGAAATGAAAGAGACTCCACAAGAAAAGACGGTGACGTTGTAGCACATTTCTTAGCAAATGCAGTGAGTCCCTAAGCACTGGACGAATGCCATGCGTTCCTGCCAACTACACAGATTACAGATCAGTGGGGGATGCCCGGACTTCTACACCACAGGGATGTTCTGGGAATCCTCACTTACTCTTTCATGGCCTGTGCACATTTCTGACATGAGAACCCCCCCAGAGCCTACTGTGATGGACTACTTAGAAGACACACATCTACGACTGATAATTCTAGGCAATACTCTGGAACCTAGAAAAAGGTAAACAGTAGCTATTTCTGGAATACAAGATTTGTATCTGTTCTTTGAAGTACTTTCGTATTTTACCATGTTTCCAAATGAATATGCATTTTTTAGACATTACAAAGTGTGTTAGTTGCTCAGTCATGTCTGACTCTTTGAGAGACCATGGACTGCAGCCTGCCAGGCTCCTCTGTCCATGGGATTTCACAGGCAAGAATGCTAGAGAGGGTAGCTATTTCCTTCCCCAAGGGATCCAACAAGGTAGTTGAAAATATACATTCTTATGCTACATTAAAAAAAATTTTTTTTAAAGATCTCTTTAAGTGGACCATTTTAAAGTCTTTATTGAACTTGTTACAAAACTGTTTCTGTTCTATGTTTTGTTTTGTTTTTTTTGGCTATGAGGCATGTGGGATCTTAGCTCCTAGACCAGGAATCAAACCCACACCCCCTGCACTGGAAGGTGAAGTCGTGATCACTGGACCACGAGGGAAGTCCCCTGCCTTTAAAGATCATTGCTGAAAAAAGTTTATTCTGGTCTAATAATCGCCAACATTAAAGTTAACATGTGGCACTCTTTATCACATGCCTATTAAGAGGGAGACATGTTGAAATGGGAAGCAAGACTCCAAAGCCAACAGTTCTCATCTCCGTGCCTCTCATTCTACAGACCGACTCCCCTCCCAGTCACCTCCAGTCCCTCTTCAGTCATCACCACCCACAACCACCACCCATTCATCTAGCCCTTGTTATAGTCTTATACAATCACCTTTTCATGCATTCACATTCCAGTCTTCATCATCAAATTGTAAGTTTATTTTGGGACACAGGCCTTTTCTAGTTCTCTTGGCATCCCCTCCAGAAGGCCTTTTCCATTACAGGCTACAAATCTCTGATGACACACCAATGGAATACAGTAGCAGTGTTTTCAGCACCTCCATGTAAATGGACAGCACCCTCCTTGGTAAGTAAGTTATGTAACCAAATCCACCATTAAGGGTAGAGGAGCTGGCAGTTCTCCTGGGTTCCATTACCCTTCTGCTCTCCACCTGGGTGCCCTTCCCAATAAAATCTCTTGCTTTGTCAGCACGTGTCTCCTCGGACAATTCTTTTCCAAGTGTTAGACAAGAGCCCAACTTCGGGCCCTGGAAGGGGGTCCCCTTCCTGCAACAACTGGCGACCACGAAGGGACACCCCCATTTCTACTGGGGCTGACATCCAGACCGCTTGGGGTACTCCAGGACCAGCTCGCCTGCCGACGGATCTGACCCAGCAGCCGCAACTGGGACTCGTTTGTCCCTGGTCTCCTCCTGACGCAGATAACTGGCCAGGGTGCCCCAACCGGGTAAGGAACAAGAGATTTTGTTGACCCCTCTTTTCTCACCCCTCTTTTCAACCTATCCTATTTTTCTAGTCCCCCAGTCCTGGACGCAGGAATCTGGTCGAAGGGCGTCAGATTAAGCTGAGGATTGGAGACTGATCACCTCTTCTTGGCAGAGAACTCGAATTCTGGTTCTGGTAGGGCTGAGTTCCAGTCCTCCCTTCTCTGGAAGCCCAGGTAAAAGTCCCATAACGCCTGGGTGTCTGCAGGTGGCAGGAGGCGTCTGTAAGGCCACCCCTTTTTTTTCTCTTTCTCTCCCCCACTCCTAGACCTTCTGTCTCATCCCACTCCTTTTCTCTCAACCTGGCCCTTTTCCCTCTCTTTGAAGACCCACGTTATTTCCGCTTACTCTGTCTGTCAATACTTGGACCTGAAGTTCTGGTCTTTGTAAGAGATTTTCAGAGAGGCTACGCCCTCTGCTCCCCATCAACTGTGCTTTCTGTTCTTGGGGAGATGATCGGGCATTAGAAGCCCTCCATCGGGTGCCCTGTTTCTATAAATTCAGCCATTTAATTGAGCATTTGGCTGAGTGCTTCCATGTGGAAGTGATTGACAGGGTTCAGTAGAGTCGCACCTGGTCTTGGGTGAAAATTAACACCCTAGATACATCCTTAGGGGTTAATTTACCTTTTGGGACCAGCCCTACAGCCCTGTTGATTGTGCTTACTACCGAACATTTCCTTTGGTGTTTATACAATCAGGCCCTTTGGGACCAGGAGAGAGCTTACAATCTCTCTAGAGTCAGATATAGAGGCATCTGCCCCGATACTGGTCCCTGGGGAATGAGATATAAGCTATACCATCGCTAAAATGGGAAATAAGCCTAGCTTCCCTCTAGACACCCCGCTCGGTTGTCTTTTGGCCAACTGGGAGGGATACCAACTGGGAGGGTTAAAAAAGAAAAAAAACTTATCAAATGCTGTACTCAATTCTGGCCTACTTACTCCCTGGGAGGAGGGGAAAAATGGCCCCAATCAGGATCACTTGGACACAACACCATTTTACAGCTCAGTCTATACTGCAAACGTGAGGGTAAATACAAGGAAGTTCCCTATGTCCAGGCCTTTATGGCCTGCTACCAGGATTCTGAAAAAAAGGGAAAATGTAAGCTTGAGGACTTTGATAAATGCTCTTCCAAAATCCTTTTAGCAAGGTCTGAAACAGAAGATCCCCTTGACCTTCTCTTGACCTCCCCTGCTTCAGCAGAGAGGCCACGAGGAAGGGAGGGTCAGACACGCCCGGAAGTCAGGAGGCTGGGCCCGGAAGTCATGGGATCAGAAGGGGAGTCACTCCCAGTCGCCTCGGCTCCTCCTCCATATGTCCCCTCCCCCATGGGGTTAAGATCAGGAAGTAAGCTTTGTCCTCTACAGAAGGAAAGGTCATCCTCAGACAAAATCTGCCCTCTAAGAGAGGTACCAGATGGGGAGAGGGGAACTATGCACGTTCATGTTCCGTTCTCTATGCAAGACATTACCCAATGCAGGGAACAATTGGGTTCATATTCCAAGAACCCCCAAAAATTTAAGGATGAATTTGAGCCTTAATTTCTCCCTCACCTGGAGGGATATAATGGTCATCCTCACCCAGTGTTGTAATGATGAGGAAAAAGCTCGAATCCTAGGTCAGGCTAGAAAAGTGGCTGATGAAAGACAGCGGGTAGATGTCAGTCTGGCCCCTGCCGAAGAGGCAATTCCCTCTACAGAGCCAGACTGGGATCCTAATACAAGGGCAGGAGAGGAATCCTTAAGACACCTCATTACTTGCCTACTACAGGGAATGACCCAGGGTGTGTGAAAGGTTGTCAATTATAATAAGATAAAAGAGGTTACACAGGAAGAGAATGAAAATCCAGCTCTTTTTTTGGGCAGACTCACAGAAGCCTTTAAAAACTTTACCAAGACAGATTTAACAAGTATGGAAGGACAAGTCCTGTTGGCCCATTCCTTCATAACCCAGGCAGCCCCAGACATAAGGAGAAAATTACAAAAACTAGGAAAAGGACCAGAGACCCCAATTTCCGATTTGGTGGAGGAGGCAAATAGGGTGGTTTTGAAGAGGGACCGGGAGGAGGAAGCAAGAAGGGAGCAAAAAGAAGTCCGAAAAGATAGGAGAATAGAGAGGCAGACCCAGGCCTTGGCCCAACAACAGGTTAAAATCCTGGCCTTGATTCATCCTGCCACTATGCAAGAGTCCCGGGGAGAGCAAGGAAGAAAAAAAGATCTTAACAACCCACCACGGCTGAGCGGCACCCAGTGTGCCTACTGCAGAGAGGATGGGCATTGGAAAAGGGGGTGTCCATATCGCCCTAAGGGAAGGCGTATGGCGACCCCTACACCTGCTCCCTCTGTGTTAGTTCTGGGCGACCGGGACTGACGGTGCTCAGTGGCTCGAGAAACCCCCGTGAATGGTGAGATCCAGATCGCTCCTCTCGACCCTTGGGTGACTCTACAAATAGAAGGTAAAGATGTGAACTTTCTTTTAGACACGGGGGCTGCCTTCTCCGTTCTTCCTTTCCGATTAGGACCTTTAGACTCCCAGACTAAAATGGTGATGGGGTAGACGGAAAACCCCAAAGCCAGAATTTTACTAAGCCCCTCCATTGTAGGGTGGGAAATTGGCAAGGAACCCACCCCTTCTTATACATCCCTGGTTGCCCTGCTCCCCTACTGGGGAGAGACCTTCTTTGCCGCCTCCAAACCAGAGTGACTTGGGGAAAGGTAGAAGTCGATAATTTTCTTTGCCTAGTGTCTGAATATTTATAGTCAGAGGTAGAAAAGGAGGAGTCTGTCCCTTTCCCAGATGAGGTCAATCCCCAGGTGTGGGATGTCTCCAACCCTGGTTTAGCCATAAATGTTCCACCGGTAAAGATTTCTCTGAGGCCAAATGCTCCCTACCCCTGGAAAAGACAATATCCCTTAAAACCAGAAGCTCTTGAGGGTCTTAGACCATTAGTTAACAAATACCGAGATACTGGAATTCTACTCAGCTGTGAGTCCCCCTGCAATACTCCAATCTTGCCCGTTAAAAAAGCCAGATGGATCTTATCAATTCGTCCAGGATCTAAGAGCTGTTAATGAAGCTGTGGTTCCCATCCACCCCATAGTCAAACCCGTATACCCTCCTATCCCAAGTCCCAGGAAATGCCAAGTACTTCTAAGTCTTGGATCTTAAAGATGCTTTCTTTTGCATTCCTTTCCATCCTGAATCCCAAAAACTCTGCTTTTGAGTGGCGGTACTTGGAAACAAGAGAGACCATACAACTCTGCTGGACTCGACTACCACAAGGGTTTAGGGATAGCCCTCATATCTTTGGGACTTCTTTGGGGAGAGAACTAAGGGAATTAACTTTAACAAACAGTAGTCTAATACAGTATGTGGATGACTTGCTCATAGCTAGTCCAGATTTTACCAGCTCTCAAATTGACACTATTAAAACTCTAAATTTCCTATATGAAAAGGGTTATCAAGTATCCCCCAAGAAGGCTCAGATTAGCTTAACCCAAGTAAAATACCTTGGATTTATAATTACGGAAGGGAAAAGAATGCTTGACCCCAAGAGGAAATCCCTCATCTTAAATACCCCATGCCCCCAAGCTAAAAAACAGCTTAGGGGATTTTTAGGAATGACCAGGTTTTGCAGGATCTGGATTCCTAATTATGGCAATCTGGCCAGACCCCTATATGAAAAGTTAAGGGGGAAAGAGGAAGAGCCACTAGAAAAAAAAAAAAAAAAGGGAAGAGGAGCTGACTAATGCACCAGTTGCAGGATTTCCTTGGTCCCTCAACAGTAAGGACCATGACTTTGACAAAATTTGTGAGGGGAAATGCTCTATACTGGATTTACAACCAAGACACAATTCTGTCTAAACAGGAAAAGTCCTGACCAAGCATCGTATGCTTAGCCCTTTGCAGAATCCATGCTACATTATTTAAGGCTGACAGGGGAGGCACTGTCCTCTCTTTACAGACAAGGACACAGGCTCAGAAAGCTCAGCCAGCCAGGAAGTGGAAGAGTCTGTTTTGAGCTCAGCTACCCTATGCTGCCTTTGAAAATTGCAGAGAAGGAATCTATATGAAAGATGGCAGTAAATTTAAAAGAAATATATTTATTTTAAAGGTGCTATCAAAGAATTTTCAAGACGAGTGGAGGAGAAGATGATGCAAAGAATTAACCAAGAAAAACAAAGACCATAGAAATACATAAAAACAAGTCTGCAGAGAGTCACACCCTACACAAAATAAAACAGGAAATTCAAGATAAACAGAAAAACCTGGGAAACTGATGGAGGGGATTAATATCCACAGAGACTTAAATGAGAGGAACAAATAGAAGCCATAATTAGGAAAGTGACTTTGAAACTTTTCCTAGAGCTGAATGCCCTTCTTGTAAAGGATGTCAAATGGACAAGCTGGTATATGGGTTTTTCCAAAGAGGAATTAAAAAATAAATTGTAAAAGGCAGAAATGCCAGGTAGTCACACAGTTCTGAAAATTCAAGAACTATGAAAAAAATTTTTATGTTAACAGCTTTGAGAAAAGTCAGAAGCATGCAACTCGTAAGCTGAAAGAAATCTTAAAAATGATGTAGCCTAGTGTTTCTCAAGGACTTCCTAGTGGCTCAGTGGTTAAAAAAAAAAAAAAAATCCTCCTGCAATGCAGGAGACACAGATTCAATCCCTGGGTTGGGAAGATCCCCTGGAGGAGAAAATGGCAACCCACTCCATTATTCTTGCCTGGGAAATCCCATGGACAGAGGAGCCTGGCAGGCTACAGTCCATGGATTTGCAGAGTCAGACACGACTGAGAACAGCACCGTAGCAGTGTTTCTGAAGTGTGTTACACTGAATGTTTCTATGTCTCACAGGCTACAGTATGAAAGAGAATCCTCCTGGTCAAGCAACTTGGGTGAACACAGCAGATATGCAGACTATCTCCCTCATGATGCAACACTATAAACTCTCCGAGAAGCCCCAGGATATCCTCATTTAAATGATACGAAATCTCTTTTCATGGAATATGTATTAACTAGTCCATCAAATCAGTGCTCCAGGGAAGATGCCTCAGGAAAACACTGATCTATTTCTACCCTCCTGATTTTCCAGGTGAAGGACTAGGGCCAGAGAAGACTCAGTGGCTTCACCAAGGTCTCACTGTTCTTCAAAACTGTTTGACATGTCAGCAACCATGTGGAAGTAGTGAGGGTTTTCATTCTTCATGCAAGAGCCAAAACCAGACCTTCAGACTTTAGTCCAGCACTCTTTCTACAACGTGTGTGTATGTGTGTGTGTCAGTCGGTCTGTCGTGTCCGACTCTTTGTGACCCCATGGACTGCAGCCTTCCTGGCTCCTCTGTCCACGGAATTCTCCAGGCAAGAATACTGGAGTGGGTTGCCATGTCCTTCTCCAGGGAATCTTCCACATTGCAGGCAGACTCTTTACCGTCGGAGCCACCAGGGAAGATCTTTTTACAATGCTACATGTCAAAACCTGAAGCTCTGAAACAATGACAACAAACTCCCAGAGCCACAGAAAAATAAGGACCAGCACATGAAACAAAGAAATGCACAGATTTAGGAAACCAGTTGTTCCCACATGCTGAGAGTCCAAAATCATAAAGAACAACAGAAAAGTTCAATACAATACTACAAGAAAATATAGAATTTGAAAGAAGAGCTCTGGACAGGGGTAGGTAAAGTGGGGAACACTATTTCCTAAAACTAGCTCTGTGCAACCCAGTAATGGGAATTTGCCAGACACTTACTGGCCTTAGGAGAGGGAGACCAAAGACCTGGAATGCCACCTGTGTGGATACGTAAACCTACTTTTAAAATAGCAGAAAAAACAATTAAAATACAGTGATCATCTTTTCAATCCAAATTGAAGGGAAAATCCACCCCAGAGTAAGCAGAAATGAAAACAAACATAATAATAAATGCAACCCTGAGAGCAAAGGAATTAACACATGTTTCATACAGATAACGTGTATAAGAAACTCCTCTGCAAGAGAAGAGAGTGGGATTGAGAAAGAATTCAGATCATCCGTTGCTTCTGGGGTCACCCCAACTCCACCAGCCTCTCTCCATAAAATGCTCCAGCCCCCTTGAGCCTGGGCCTCCCCATCATGGGGCCTCTTCTTGGGTCTAGGCTTGAATGCAGGATCATGCCCCATGCTCTCATATTTATCTGGAAACTCCTACTGACTCTTCAAGAACCAACCCAAATATTCCCTCTCTTGGGTCATCTTCCCCAGAAGATGAGGGATGCACCATGGGTGACCAACACCCGGCTTGCCCTTCCTACAGGCCTGTTTCTGTATTTCTCAAAGACTGGCCTTCTGCAGTGATCAATGCAAAGAAATAGAGGAAAACAATAGAATGGGAAAGACTAGAAATCTCTTCAAGAAAATCAGAGATACCAAGGGAACATTTCATGCAAAGATTGGCACAATAAAGGACAGAAATGGTATGGACCTAACAGAAGCATAAGATATTAAGAAGAGGTGGCAAGAATACACAGAGAACAATTATACAAAAAAAGATCTTCATGACCCAGATAATCACGATTGTGTGATCACTCAGAGCCAGACATCCTGGTATGCAAAGTCAAGTGGGCCTTAGGAAGCCCACTTTGTTCACTATGAACAAAGCTAGTGGAAGTGACAGAATTCCAGTTGAGCTATTTCAAATCATAAAACATGATGCTGTTAAAGTGCTGCACTCAATATGCCAGCAAATTGGAAAACTCAGCAGTGGCCACAGGACTGGAAAAAGTCAGTTTTCATTCCAATCCCAAAGAAAGGCAATGCCAAAGAATGCTCTAATTACCTCACAATTGCACTCATCTCACACACTAGTAAAGTAATGCTCAAAATTCTCCAAGCCAGACTTCAACAGTATGTATGAACTTCCAGATGTTCAAGTCTGGATTTAGAAAAGGCAGAGGAACCAGAGATCATATTGCCAACATCCATTGGATCATCAAAAAAGTAAGAGAGTTCCAAAAAAACATCTACTTCTGCTTTATTGACTACCCTAAAGCCTTTGACTGTGTAGATCACAACAAACTGTGGAAAATTCTGAAAGAGATGGGAATACAAGACCATCTGACCTGCCTCAAGACAAATCTGTATGCAGCTCAAGAAGCAACAGTTAGGACCAGATATGGAATAACAGACTGGTTCCAAATTGGGAAACTAGTATGTCAAGGCTATATATTGTCACCCTGTTTATTTAACTTATATGCAGAGTACATCATGTGAAATGCTGGGCTGGATGAAGCACAAGCTGGAATCAAGACTGCTGGGAGAAGTATCAATAACCTCAGAAATGCAGATAGCACCACCCTTATGGCAGAAATTGAAGAACTACAGAGCCCTTGATGAAAGTGAAAGAGCAGAGTGAAAAAGCTGGCTTAAAACTCAACATTCAAAAATTGAAGATCATGGCATCCAGTCCCACCACTTCATGGCAAATAGATGGAGAAACAAAGGAAACAGTGAGAGACTTTATTTTGGGGGGCTCCAAAATTACTGCAGATGATGACTGCAGCCATGAAATTAAAAGATGCTTATTCCTTGGAAGAAAAGCTATGACCAATCTCAGTTCAGTTCAGTTGCTCAGTCGTGCCAACTCTTTGTGACCCCATGGACTGCAGCACGCCAGGCCTCCCTGTCCATCACCAACTCCCGGAGTCTACCCAAACCCATGTCCATCAAGTCAGTGAGGCCATTAAACCATCTCATCCTCTGTTGTCCCCTTCTCCTCCTGCCCCCAATCCTTCCCAGCATTAAGGTCTTTTCCAATGAGTCAACTCTTCTCATGAAGTGGCCAAAGTACTGGAGTTTCAGCTTCAGCATCAGTCCTTCCAGTGAACACCCAGGCCTGATCTCCTTTAGGATGGACTGGTTGGATCTTCTTGCAGTTCAAGGGACTCTCAAGAGTCCTCTCCAACCTAGACAGCATATTAAAAGCAGAGACATGTTGCCGACAAAGGTCCAACTAGTCAAAGCTAGTTTTTCCAGCAGTCATATAGGGAAGTGAGAGCCGTAGGGAAGTGAGAACCGTATGATAAAGCTGAGTGCTGAAGAATTGATGCTTCTGAATTCTGGTGCTGGAGAAGACTCTCGAGAGTCCCTTGGGTCTGCAAGGAGATCCAACCAGTCCATCCTAAAGGAAATCAGTCCTGAATATTTATTGGAAGGACTGATGCTGAAGCTGAAACTCCAATACTTTGGTCACCTGATGTAAAGAACTGACTCATAGGAAAAGACCCTGATGTTAGGGAAAACTGAAGGCAGGAGGAGAAGGGGACGACAGAGGATGAGACGGTTGGACGGCATCACCGACTCGATGGACATGGGTTTGGGTGGACTCCGGGAGTTGGTGATGGACAGGGAGGCCTGGCGTGCTGCAGTCCATGGGGTCGCGGAGTCAGACACGACTGAGAGACTGGACTGGACTGAACGAAGCCTGGCCACCTCAGGACCAGCTGACATGCCTCCCTGCCATGTGGCCCTCATCTCCCCCAGGCCCAGAGCTCTGCTGCAGTGGCCAGTACTGCTGCAGCCCCGGAGCAGACACAGCAGTGCTATCATCATGTCATAAACACCAACAAGGACCTGCACTCAGAGCTCCAAGGCAGCACACACCTCCCAAATTACCACTCCCTAGACCTCAACAGCAAAACTACACCCAGCGTCCCACCACAGACCTCACCTCAACAAGGAGAGAAGTAAGGCTCAAAGAGATTAAAGGTCTTGTTCAAACCAGTCAATCCTAAAAGAAATCAATCCTGAATATTCACTGGAAGGACTGTTGCTGAAGCTGAAGCTCCAATACTTTGGCCACCTGATGTGAAGAGCCGACTCAGTGGAAAAGACCCTAATGCTGGGGAAGGTAGAAGGCAGGAGGAGAAGGGGACAACAGAGAATGAGATGATTAGACAGCATCACTGACTCAACGGACATGAATCTGAGCAAACTCCCGGAGACAGTGAAGGGCAGGGAAGCCCGGCGTGCTGCAGTCCATGGGGTTGCAGAGTTGGAACCGACTGAGCGACTGAACAAATCTAGACCGCTGGGCCAGAATGGAGGAGCCAGGACTCAGCACGGGCAGTCAGCCTCCGGATCTGAGCCCTCAGCTACCACGTGTATCTTATTACATCACAGTATCACAGCTTCCCAAACACTCTCATTAGCCAGTGAAATGCAGGCTGAATTTCAAGGGATACACTCAAATCCCTAAACAAGAACACTAACATTTCACTATTCTTACAAGTCAAATATGTTATGATAAAGTATTAAGAAAATGAACTATAAAACAAGCTAAATTAAGGAAAACCAGAAATAAAGTGGAAGTAAAATATGAATTGATTAAAAAAAATCAAATCTCTCTCTATAAAAACCAATATGAGGGAGGGGGGATCAGGATGGGGAATACATGTAAATCCATGGCTGATTCATGTCAATGTATGGCAAAAACCACTACAATATTGTAAAGTAATTAGCCTCCAACTAATAAAAATAAATGAAAAAAAAAACCAATATGAAACTCTAAAGCCCAATCATAAAATTAGGGAAACATAAATTTATAAAAACACCACTAATAATAAAAAGTAATATTATATTTACATGCCTGGATATAGTCATATGTCTAAAAATATGTGGAAATAAGAAAAAGTAAAATATAAAACTGAGTATAACAGTAAGTAGATATCTTCAGATTGAAGAAATAAAAGAAGTTATTAAAGAATTAATTTCAAAACAGTACTTAACAACAACTGAAAAATACTTTCAAATGTTTAATGATGGTTTAATTACTTTAACTGACTTGCTTCTCCAAAATGTAGAAGAAAATATTCTATTAAGCAACTCATTTTTTTAAAAATAGTAAGTTTATTTCTAAAGCCCAATAAGAATAAGCCCTCTTGGATATTTATATTTACACTTATAGTAATATTTAAATATGTTGTTTGCTAGTAAGCTATATATACTATTATTACATATACATAACATTACATTTAGCATATATATAAAATATATAAATTAGCAAATAAAAGCTAAAAAGAGAATTGGATTGAGAGAGAAGGCCTGAATTCTAGCTCCTCCTTAATCCAAAATAACTATGTACATGTACACATACTTATTTCACTTGAACCTCTGTTTACTATATACAGATGTATGTAAAAGTATAAAGTAACGAGACATTAAGGGTGACATGAGTAAATGAAGAGATACCATCAGAAATGAGTAAGAAATACAAATATTAAAATTTCCTTATAATACACAGAACCTGGCAAACTGATAACTGTATGTAAGAAACAAATGTATAAAAATACTAAATAATATATATTTTTAAAGGCAATAGTCATTTGTTATATTTAAGACACAAAACCACAATTGTCAAAGCCACTTAATTTTCATTTCAAAACATCTGTAATAAGTAGAAAATAAAGATAAGTCAAAAACAGATTCCACCTATCTTAAGGATTTAGTTCGATAACAAGAAGATAAACAACCTTAAATAAAACAATGTTTGCATGGACCTAGAGATTATCCAACTGAGTGAAGCAAGACAGACACAAAAAGATAAATGTATGATATTGTTTATATATGGAACCTAAAAAGGGTACAAGAGAACTTATTTACAAAACAAAAGCAGAGTCACAGACATAGAAAACAAACTTATAGTTACCAGGGGCTGGGGGCAGGGATGTATAAATTGGGACTGACATATTCACACCACTATATATAAGACAGGTAGCTAATAAGAATCTACTATATAGCACAGGTAACTCTACTCTGTAAAAGCCTATATGGGAAAAGAATATAAAAAAAAAGTGGGTATCTGTATAACTAATTCACTGTTCTCTACACCTAAAACTAACACAACATTGTAAATCAACTATACTTTAATAATAATTTTTTTAAATGTTAATATTTCTGAATCTAGTAGGCATCAGAATAGTCATCTATACACGCAAAGAGGTATGGGAATATGAGTTTTTAAAATATCATTTTACAATCTGAAGAAAAAATAGTCTATGTGTCCCAGTTTGAGAAGACAAACATTATTTCTGAAGAAATGAAATCTGTTGTAACAAAAGTGTGTATGTTTGAATGTTCAAATTTTCACAATAAAATGTAAAGACTGTTCTCAAAATGACAGTAATAGAAAAGGGGAAATATATGACAAATATAACTTATGATTATATTAGACATGAGAATTTGATTAAATAAAAACATTTGTTACTCAAAAGTCAAACTTGACTAGATCAACAGATTATATCGAAAGGAAAAAAGAATATATACTCCTACTGAAAATACCCTCAATAACACTTTTTGGAAGCATTTTTATTGAGATATAATTCAAGTTATTGATCTGTTTCACCCTAGATAATATACATGTTTTGATGCTATTCTCTTGAAACATCCCACCCTTGCCTTCTCCCACAGAGTCCAAAAGTCTGTTCTGAACATCTGTGTCTCTTTTTCTGTTTTGCATATAGGGTTATCATTACCATCTTTCTAAATTCCATATATATGTGTTAGTATACTGTAATGGTCTTTATCTTTCTGGCTTACTTCACTCTGTATAATGGGCTCCAGTTTCATCCATCTCATTAGAACTGATTCAAATGAATTCTTTTTAATGGCTGAGTAACATTCCATGGTGAATATGTACCACAGCTTCCTTATCCATTCATCTGCTGATGGGCATCTAGGTTGCTTCCATGTCCTGGCTATTATAAACAGTGCTATGACGAACACTGGGGTGCACGTGTCTCTTTCAGATCTGGTTTCCTTGGTGTGTATGCCCAGAAGTGGGATTGCTGGGTCATATGGCAGTTCTAATTCCAGTTTTTTAAGAAATCTCCACACTGTTCTCCATAGCGGCTGTACTAGTTTGCAATCCCACCAACAGTGTAAAAGGGTTCCCTTTTCTCCACACCTTCTCCAGCATTTATTGCTTGTAGACTTTTGGATAGCGGCCATCCTGACTGGCGTGTAATGGTACTTCACTGTGGTTTTGATTTGCATTTCTCTGATAATGAGTGATGTTGAGCATCTTTTCATGTGTTTGTTAACCATGTGTATGTCTTGTTTGGAGAAATGCCTGTTTAGTTCTTTGGCCCATTTTTTGATTGGCTCATTTATTTTTCTGGAATTGAGCTTCAGGAATTGCTTGTACATTTTTGAGATTAATCCTTTGTCTGTTGCTTCATTTGCCATTATTTTCTCCCAATCTGAGGGCTGTCTTTTCACCTTGCTTATAGATTCCAGGCTGGATGCATGATACAAGTGCTTGGGCCTGGGGCACTGGAAAGACCCAGAGGGATCGGGTAGAGAGGGAGGTGGGAGGGGGATCGGGATGGGGAATACATGTAAATCCATGGCTGATTCATGTCAATGTATGACAAAAACCACTACAATACTGTAAAGTAATTGGCCTCCAACTAATAAAAATAAATGGAAAAAAAATAAAAGATTTGTAAATAAAAAAAATTCAAGTTACTACAAAATTCACAAAGTATACAATTCAGTGATTTTTAGTTTATTCACAGAGCAGCACAATCATTACTACAATGTATGTTTAGGATGTTTTCATCAACCCGCAAAGAAATACTGTACCTATTAACAGTTACTCTTGTATTCTCTCCACCCATCCCCAAGCAAGCTATCTGCATACTCTGGGGACTTCATCTAAATAAAATCACACAGTGTATGTTCTTGTGTGACTTGGCTTTTTTCACTAAAGGTGTCTTCAAGGTTCATCCATGCTGTAGCATGTGTCAGTACTTCAGTCCTTTTTTAATTGCTGAAAGTTATTCCATCGTATGGATACATATTGTTTTATCCTTCATCAGTTGACAGACATTTGAGTTGTTTGTACTGTTTTGCTAAGTTATGAATAACATGGACATATGTTTTCATCTCTCTTGAGTGGAACTTCTGGGTCATATAATCAATCTATGTTGAAGGTTTTGAGAAACCACCAAACTGCTTTCCAAAGTGGCTACACTATTTTTCATTCCCACCAGCAAAGAATAAGGGTTGCAATTTCTCCAATTTCTCCACGTGCCTGTCTTCTTATTGGGTGGTCTTTATTGGAGCTACTCTGGTGGATGTGAGACAGCATCTCACTTGGCTTTGATTTGCATTTCTTCATAATGACTAATGATGATGAGCATCTTTTCATGTGCTTATTGGTCATTTGCATATATTCTTTCATGTACATTTTTAATAGTAAATACTATTCAATACTGTTGAGATTATGAAGTACACATCTTCCAATTTAGTTCTTTGTTTCCAAGACTGTGTTATATATTTAGTGCAATCCCTATCAAAAATCACAGTGTGCTTTTTCGCAGAAATGTACAAACTGATACTAAATTCAAGGAACCTGAAATAGCTAAAGCAATCAAGGGAGTACTACCATCTTAGCAGTAATGGAGTCTTCTGATATATAAACAGAAGGTCTTATCAGTAATATCTGAGACACTGCTGCTGATACCATGTATAAAATAATGAAAGATTAAACTCTGACTCACTATTCCTTGGGTATCATCTTTCATCATTCAGTAAGTTACAAAGTGTGAACTGTGATTCAGACAATGACAACACCACTGAAGCTATAACCAAAGGAAATAATTCAAGAAAATAAAAAGTAAAAATATGCTAAGGTAATATGTGGTCTTTTCTATCACAGGGAAATGCTGGGAAATCACAGGTATATAACAACTGTCAAATATCCCAACAATGGAAAAATCAAATTAGTAACCATGGAAATCTACATAGTTTCCATAGCACTTATCTATAAAAACTATCTTCAAATACATAAACACTAGATTTGTACGCAAAACTGCCTGAAGTTTCATAAATATACATTAAACATCACAAACCAACTTGAAGCAAAACATCTTAATTATTGCTAGGCTATTTTTATGAAGTTGCTTAACATTTTAAAATAAACTATTATGTATGTGTTTTAAAAAGAGAGGCGCCCCCTTGACGCTTGTAGCAAGCATTAGGACATGATGCGACAACCCACTTACATGTGACTCAGCATTATTGCCGCTGAGCAGTGGAATCCTTTAGCAGTATTGCTGTCAAGGACACCTAACAACAGACTCTGCGTTTAACCCCTGCCCTTAGGACCAGGGCTCATGTAAGCTAGGCAAAGCTCATCCTCTTATGCACATTTAGTGAGCTTGGGGATATAAATCGGTGTTAACCTTCTACTGGCTTTTCAACCCAACGGCCTGTAAGGATAGAGATAAAAGAAGAGCAAATGCATTTAACCTATTAGCAATTGGGGTTCTCATCATCATCTCATTTCAGTGAACAGTCATTAAACCACACACTGTGGATTTATCGCACTGGAAAGTGAAGACAAATTGATCCTCCACCTCTCCTCCACCAGATTAAACCCGTCTCTCACTTTGTGTCCTAAGAATAAATGGCCACCCTACCTCCTGGTGCCTGAAGTCATAAAAAGAACCACACAGGTCGGAAGAGAAGACTACAATTAATAGAACCTTGGGGAATTACTTCTCTTCCTGCATTGCCTTTTTCCTGATCCTATAAATAACAACATTACCTCATGCTGGCAAGGCGTGCTGTTCAGATACAAGAGGCAGGCTTGCTCGTCAATGCTGCCACCCAACAGCTCTGGTTAGTCATATGCCCCCAAGACAGATGCCTGGGCACAGGCCCCCCTGGGTTTGCCATTTCTGTGCCGGCCCCTAAGCTCCACGCCCCCCGCCGTCCTCCTGCCTCTTGTCTGTCTGATAAAATAATCACCAAGGCGATCAACCTTCACTTTTCTGTCCCTGCCACAATCATGAACTGAGGGGCTAAAAAAAGCAACACAGACCTTTCATTTATTGTGGGGAGCACCAGTGAAACAATTAACTGTCATCAATAGAAGTACAGAGAGAAAGAACTACAGCCTGAAATAATGAGTGGGAGGAAGGTCCAGAGACGGAATGATGCGGCAGAAGCGTGAAGGCCTTTCACACAGACAGAACCACGCAGGTAACAGAAAGTAAGGCCACGGAGAGCCAGGGTGACAAAGTCAAGGGCAATCATCAAAGCGGTCCCTGTGGGCATTGCTCATGGGGAAGAGAAACCACATCCTATCACACACCTTTGTCAGAAGCAAGGGCTGGTAGGGGGAGTACAGACCCGAGCAGGCTGTCGCCTTGAGACCCTGTGCACACTCCCCCTAGGTTCTCGCGGAGCAAGGCTGCTGTCATTGTGGCCGTGAGGGGCTGTCACAGCACAGATCCTACCCGCCTGAGCTTGGGGAGTGCAGAGGCTCAGCCCTCCAGCAACGGTCACAGACCTCATCGACACCCACTTACTTCTTTAGTTTATTTAATTTATTTAATAAATTATGTAAATTTATTTAATTCATTTCTTTAGAGTCATGCTTCTTTAGCCAGCCCATCAGGACTTCCGTATCTGAGTTGGTACCCTGACACCAAATGTTGAGACCTTCTTGCATCATCACCTTCTATGCTGGCTGCAGAAACAGGCTGAGGTGCCACCAAGAAAAGGTGACAGTCGTTGATGACCAGCTTCCTCTCTTAAAGAAACACCATCACTCACCCTGATCAACGGACTTCCTGCCAACAGACTCATCCGTCCATCTGATAAAAACACACTGAGGGCCAGTTTCACGGGAGATCCTTTTCTGCTCCTGAAGAACAAAACCTGTGGTTTTTCCATGCCAGCACGGAGGACACTCAGAAAGTACGGGTGCAAGCTTGGAAGACAGTTTCACAAAGAGTTCCCAAACTGCATAAAGTAACTTCTTTAGAATATGTCCATCAACTGTCATTCATTCAAATATTTGAGCAATGAGAGAAAGACTAATATTAAAAAATAAGTTTCATAACTAAGTAGTCACACCATGTAAGGTGTGTATATATACATAAAGCCAAATACATGTATCTGTATATTACATACTAAGTAGATTATTAAAAGGGAGGAGAGGGGAATTGTGCCAATCCATATTGTTTAAAGGAAAAAAAGAGGACTAGAGAGAAATACAAAGTTTACTGAAATATAGACTTGTTCCTAATAATTTTAAATAACCAAGAAAAATATTCATTAATCACTGGGGTGGTAACAGACTTATCACTACCATAAGTTTAAGGGGATGAAAAATACATAAAGTTCAAAATTATAACCATTAGCTCATATTTTAAAATGGAGATTGCTATATAACCCCTGGGCCCACTTCCTAACAGCTGTGTGCGTTATGGAAATTCAGGGAAAAGTAAATACTGGTACTGTGCAGTAGCTCTAAATCCTCTGTGATTTTTACCTATCACAGACCTAGCTCAGTTGATAGCTCTCAACAATAGAACAAGTTCTTTCTCCTAAAAAGAGAGCAAATTTGGTAACACGACTTCCTGAGCTTAAACACTCAATAACAACAACCATCACTCCACTACTTGGATAATGTTTATCACATGCCAAGTACTGTGTGAACCCATATATTCTTCATGGCTACATGCTATGTCACATGGGAGAAGTCTAGAGACAGGACAGGTAAGGAGGATAAGATAAGAGGGTGGAGGAGGCTGGAGGTGGGGGTACTGTAGACACGAGTGGGGAAAAGCCAAGGGGGTAAAGAAAGCAAACTCTTCTTGCAACCTGGCCCAGACTCCCAAAGAGCAGAAGAGCTTGGCATCCTGAAGATGCACAAGGACCCCACGAACAACTGATGATGCAGAACTTCACTGCTGTGCCAAGTCAGACCACGACAATGCGGAATAATGAAGACATAGCCACAAGGGCTATGCAAGTGGTTGGGAAGGGGAGGATATGCTCAAGACCATCCTCCCCATGAATTCCAAACTGTCCCAAACAACAAAGGGCAAACTGTGTGAAAGGTTGTTCATGGAACTAAAAGAGTAGGTACCTGCACTTGATTTGCAAATAACAAGTAAAGGAAAATGAACACTTATCAGCTGGTGTTGAGCCGGTCGTCCTGTATGAGAGAGCAAGCTGGCACAGAAGCAGCTGTTCAAACAACTGGAAGTTCTGAGTCACTGAAGAAGCGAAGTCCGGGTCACATGATGCACTTGCCAAAATTAGGAGCCCCCAGACCATGTTCCCTGGGAGCTCGCGGATAAAAAGACCTCAAGGGTGGGGGGTGGGAGGTTCCAGAGGAAGGGAACACATGTGTACTTGTGGCTGACTCATGTCAGAAACCAACATAGCATTGCAAAGCAACTATCTTCCAATTAAAAAAAAAAAAGCCTAAGAAAAAGATCTCAAGAAGCCCTATCTCTAACCTAAATGCTCACTGAAAAGAAAAAAAGATTTTCTGCAAGCAAATTCATCAACTGAACCTTATGAGTTTTCATAAACTGACTTAGGAGCTTAAAGGCCTTGCAATAAGCGCCTGAGAAGAGCTATGTCATAGCCTCTCTGAGCAATTCCTCATCAGTAAATGAAGGATGCCACCATCTGATACCTAGCTACATGATCATTTGGGAAGATTAATGAAACAACAGTGTCTGGGTGCCATGAAGATAATGCCAATAATATCTCAAGTTAGCCCTAAAATTCTCTTATCCTGTAAGCGTTCAGGAAGAGCCAAACAGAAACAATCACATTTCACTTGACCCTCAGGGCTTCAGCTCACCAATCAAGAGCAGAAATGGATCTTTCATTCTTTTTTTCTTAAAACCAAGTATCAGCTGGATAAGCAAACTGCTCCATGAAAAAGCAGCTCTAAAGTCTACCACCGGTACTCAGATCCCAATGACCTACTGTGAAAGAGACTGAACATCTGCTGGGGGCTATCATGGTGACTATGTGCCCTCCCAAATCATGCTTATAAGACCCTTTGATGATGCTGTGGCTTCATTTCTAGAACCGTCCCAGTGATGAGTAAGCACTCAGAATTAGTTTTTACTCAGTCTCTACCAGAGATGGATTTGTGGACAAGGTAAAATCATGCTAAATTGAGTTTTTTTAGGGGAAAAAGAAGTTATTAGGGATTTCCTTGGTGGTTCAGTAGTTAGGAACCCACCGTGCAATGCACAGGATGTGGGTTCAATCCCTGGTTGGGGAACTAATATCCCACATGCCAGGAAGCAACTAAGCTGATGCATACAACTACTGAGCCCACACACTCTGGAGCCCGTGAGCCACAATGAAAGATGAAGCCACATGACTCAATGAAGATCCTGCTTCCCGCCTGCCACAACTAAGACCTAAGGAAGCCAAATAAATATAAATAACTGTTTTTTAAAATAAAAGGTTTTTTTATTAAAAAATGTTATTAGTTTTTACTACAAGATAAGCATTGTTTTTAAAAAAATTAACTTATTTATTTTAATTGGAGGCTAATTACTTTACAATATTGTGGTGGGTTTTGCCATACATTAACATGTATCAGCCACGGGTGTACATGTGTCCCACCATCCTAAACCCCCACTTCCCACCTCCCTGCCCACCCCATCCCTCTGGGTTGTCCCAGAGCACCAGCTCAAAAATCAATGAAAATGGAAAGCATCAGTTCAGTTCAGTTGCTCAGTCGTGTCCAACTCTGCGACCCCATGGACTGCAGCATGCCAGGCCTCCCTGTCCATGACCAACTCCTGAAGCCTACTCAAAATCATGTCCATTGAATCAGCGATACCATCTAACCATCTTATCCTCTGTTGTCCCCTTCTCCTCCCACCTTCAATCTTTCCCAGCATCAGGGTCTTATGGAAAGCATAATGAAATATAAATCCTGACTTTTGCATTTCTATTTAGCAGTTTCAAAACCCAATTTAGAGCACTCATTGATCAAGGGAGAGAAGGAAGGGCATCCACTGATCAAGAGAGATCTAGACATGCCTAATGCCTGGCCTTGCTGCACTGCACACAACTGCAAATGTCAGGCTCTCACCCCCACAAGGCAAGTCTCCTTTGAACACTAAACCTAGTATCGTCATGTTCAGAGTTATTCAGAATGTCAATTTCTTAAAGGAAAGGCATCATGCATCTAAGCAAGCATTTACCCTGTACCCAGCTTTCTTCATTTCAGAAATGGCCACTGAAGTGAGAAGGCTGAGTTAATTAAAAATTTCCTTCTACAGGCTTACTTCCCCCTGCACAAACCCAAGGGAGTACGGGAACTTGAATAGCCTGAACATCCTTCCCCACATATAGGGCCCTAACCCTGAGCTTGGAAGAAAAATTCACTAACAGTGGATTGGATCACACAGGGGGCTGATCAAAACTACGTTTTTAAGAAAAGAAGAGCAAAGAAGAGAAATGTCACTGAAGGCTCACGAGCCTGACTTGAAAGAAAAACAATCTCAAAGTAACGAGAAGAAAAATGACTTGGACATGGGTTTACATAAGTTTGATCCTGGGGAGCTTTCAGTGTTGTTTCAGCTGTAAATTATTAGAATAATCTTTAAAATACGATTCCATATATAAACGTAAGGTGTCCTTGGGTTTAAGACGACACTTCATGAAGAAGAGATATTATTGGGAAAGTAACAGACATTCCACTGCCAACAAAAAATTAGTGGAAGAATCACTTCCTGTGCTTATGAAAACACTGCTAGGCAAACATCTTCATAAGCACGTGCAGGGTTTCCTCGGGGGGCAAGGGGCTGACTTCCAGCATCGATTATGCTGCGGATGCCTGGTTAACTGAGGGCAGAGTTATTATACCTCACACTGATACACTAGTAGCTGCTAGTGAGCATGTGGGTGGAATATCATGTTAACAATCACCTTCTTTCACACACATGGTTAAGTTCTTATAAAGATTTTCATTTTACCATAACTGAAAAAGATAGATGTATCCCAATGTTCACTGCAGCACTATTTACAATAGCCAGGACATGGAAGCAACCTAAATGTCCACTGACAGATAAATGGATAAAGAAGTTGTGATACATAAATACAATGGAATATTACGCAGTCATAGACAGGGATTCATGTGAGTCAGTTCTAGTGAGGTAGATGTTATACCGAGTGAAATCAGACAAGCAAATATCGTATCAATGCCTATATGTGGAATCCAGAAAAATGATACTGATTTAACCTATTTGCAGGGCAGGAACAGAGACTCAGACATAGAGACTTCTGGATGCAGTGCGGCAAAGAGAGGGTGGGACGAATTGAGAGACTGGCACTGAAATATATTCATTACCGTATGTAAAATAGCTAGCTAGTGGGAAACTGCTATATGACTGAAGGAGTTCAGCTTGGTGCTCTGTGACGACCTAGAAGGGTGGCATGCGGTGGGAGGAGATTCAAGAGGGAGGGGACGTGTATACCTACGGCTGATTCACGTTGTTGTATGGCAGAGACCAACACAAGCATTGTACAGCAATTATCCTTAAGTTAAAAATAAATACATTTTTTTAAAGATTTTCATTTTTCTTCAGATCCTTGTGCCCTCAAGCAGGCTGACATAAAAAAAGGGGTGCAGGCATTGGTAGCCAGGCATTGAGATGGTATAGTTCTTGCCGTAGAGGACTGTGTACAATTAGGTGCACATACTAACTGTACTCAGACATAGTCCGTCAGACATAGTCTTTGCAACCCCATGAACTGTAGCCCGCCAGGCTCCTCTGTCCATGGGATGCTCCAGTGGGTTGCTATTTCCTTCTCCAGGGGATCTTCCCAACCCAGAGACTGAACCCCACGTCTCTTACATCTCCTGCACTGGCAGGCAGATTCTTTACCACTGAGCCACCTGGGAAGTCACCAAAAAAAGAGGTGCAGAGAGAAGCAGAAGCCCCTCAAAGGCCAGGGCATGTTGTTTTTCTGGAATGAGACAGCCTAGCCTCGCTCGCTGGGTGAGCTCAGAGGTCACGTGAAGCCTGTTCAGACCCCTGGTGACCTTCCCTGTAAGATGCAGGGGATCATTCCCTCTGTCGTGGGCTTGTTCTGAGGATTAAATGGGACGGTGTGTGTGAAAGCCCCTGGCACGGGACCTAGCCACATGAAGCACGTGAAAAAGTAATACGGGCTACTACTGTTTCAGAGTCTTTGCTGTCCTTGACATTTCAGGCAATAACACGAGCATGAATCAACTGTCAGCCGGGATGAACATTTGGAAATAGATTATTAGTAACTCCAGAGAAGGAAAAAAATCGTATTGGGTTGGTCAAAAAGCTTGTTTGGGTTTTTCATGTAACATCTTATGGGAAAACCCAAACAAATGTTTGAGCCAACCTAGTATTTTGCTTTAACTAAGACATTCGCAAGGGCTCCCGTGCCTTCAGCTCAGGGCACAGCATCTCGCCTTACCTCTGAGGGACCCCGGCCCTGCTTCACCCACAGCTGTGAACACATGTAACTGCATAAACACTCTGGGTTCCTTGGAGAGGCTCCCACGGCAATGACGAACGCAAGGCCCAGGATGTCAGCCCTGTGACATTCGGGCTCCTTACCAACTAGCCCCTTCCGAATGAGAATTATAGATTCAAGCAACAGAGGCTTTATTTTAAAAAAGCCGGAGAAGGCACAGTACCTCTAGTCGTTGTATGCGTCCCTTGAAAAACATAAAGAGGGAAGAGTTTGGATAAGCAGCTTCTTTTTTGAGAAGAATTTCCTTCGCTTCATCCAGGCCGGCTTTGTTATCACTGCCATCCAAGGCAAAAAACGGACGGACCACAGTATGATACCAGAGCAGCGCCAATCTGAAGAAGAGGGACAGAACCCGTGAGAGACGCGGACTTTGCGGACAGTGTTTCCAATCTCGAAAATAATCAGTCTGTGCTCCTCCCATACACACTCCTTCCATAAACTCCCTAGGCAGTCCCTAAGTAAAAATCTGTATCTTTCCCCATGTTATTCTGATCCATATTTGGAAAATCACAACTTTCGAGCACAATGTATAAATCAGCATACTCCCACCAGGGAAGAGAATAAGGTGACAGAAGCATGAGGCTTCTAGATGGATTGCTGAAGGCATCATTTACGTAAATCTCTGAATTCTACTCTGTACTCATCAATGCATAAATTAGAAACGGTGACTAGTGATCATGAATTTACTGTCCCCTTATAATTACTTTCCACGTTACTTTTTACAAAAGGAAAGCATTTGTTTTCTCTTGTGTTCACAAAAGTTAGACTGTAAGCAAGCCTCACACCTTGAATTTAAATACAGGAACCATAAGCAAAATTACACAAAATTAAGTTAAAATAAGTTATAGGAACAGAAGAAGGGGCCTTTCTCTAGCCTTTGAAAACCAAACAAATAAGTTACTTAAAATTCTCTCACTTCAAACTCATCCCTTTCAAGAAAAAGGCCATGTTAAACTAGGTAAACAAAATAGAGTCACTGGGATCGGCTTTGAAAGACAAAAATCGTGTAACCAACACAACAAATATTTTTATGTAAATATATGCTTCCAGTGTGCATAAATTTGATCCTTTTCTGGAGATCAGACTAATTTACATTATTTTTAATTCAATTCATTTCTTTCTCAGAAAATGTTATTAAAAAAGACATATTATCACAAGTTATAAATCCACTAAGTCAAATTAATGAAGGACCACTGTTTGTATAATATAAGGAGTTTGGGAAGGCATGAATATTTTTACAATGAAAAATTAATGACTTTTTTATAGTCGCTACCAAACAATTAGGAGTTAACATCAAAATTCCTCAATACTGACATAAGTAGAAACCCAGCAAACTAAGGTTCTCTGTGATACCAACATCTTTTGGAAAAATTCTGATAAGTGGTGCAATGTCAAAGCACAAACAGTATTTCATAAAATTATTCAAATTGCAAATGGTAGCAGATATTTCAGTTCAGTCCAGTCACACAGTCATGTCTGACTCTCTGCGGCCCCGTGGACTGCAGCACCCCAGGCCTCCCTGTCCATCACCAACTCCCAGAGCTTGCTCAAACTCATGTCCATAGAGTCGGTGATATTTACCAGATTGAAAAAAAAAAAAACCACATCATTTTTAATTGATGAGGAAATGGATGAATCCTTGCTCTGGATGGTTATATCAGCTTCTTCACATTTTTCTATATAAATAATTATCATTTAAGTCTGAACAATATAACTGAATTTAGTTGAATAGCACAGACTGTCCAGGCCACAGTAAGAGACCAATGGACCAACTAGAGTCATCAAGAAAAATTATCCAACATGAGGATTAGAAGAAGAGAGATTTCAGAATCACAGAACAGCCTTATGAAATTTATATCCTCTGAAGTCCAAAATCAGGATTACGAATCTCAGTGACTGGTCAGAGTCACTGCTTTTAAATGCTTATAAATCATGATCATTTTGCCTGTTTAAAACACAGAACTCATTAAAAAAATAAAAATAAATTTTAAAAAGAAAATGGTAAAGAAGAGGGGCTTTCCACAAAAATTAAAAAATGAATAAATAAAAATCAAATACAGGACTCATGAGACTTAAGAACAGTGCTCTGTTCTCCAAAAGAAAGTCAGTCACTCACTTGTGTCTGACTCTTTGCGACCCCATGGACTTTAGCCCGCCAGACACCTCTGTCCATGGAATTCTCCAGGCAAGAATACTGGAGTGGGTTGCCATTTCCTTCTCCCTGTTTCCCAAAGTTAACTCCTAAACATCACCAAAAACATGGTCCTTAGCATTCCATTGAAACATAAAAGGCATGGCAACATGTCAACCAACCAAGCACTGATTTTACCTGAAGTTTCCTATAAAGGTTTTGCTTGTCGCTTACTTACTTTCAACTATATTATCTACCAAAGCATTGCAATACAGCTACTCACGTAGCTAAAGGGGCCTTCATGTCCTTACTTTCGCTTGCATACATCAGTGAAGAAAGCCCCTGCAGACGGTCTCCAGGAAAACCCAGCAGGTTGATGATTTTGAGCAGGTTTGGGGGCACCATGGATATGCAAAGGTGAAAAAGGCCGTATCCAAAGCTCACAGCACCTTTCAGTCTGTTCAGAGACTCCTCAGACACCCCTTCAGCCACAATGTGGTTATCATTTGCAGCATCGGAAGTCAAAGGCTCTTCTGTTAGCTTCTTCTGATACAGCTCCTGCAGGGCGTTGATGTCCAGATAGCATTTATTGTAAATCTTCCAGGCTTTCCTAAGGATCCACCCACCTTTTATATATGCTATAAAGGGAAGGGGAGAAAAGTATGAAAAAAACAAGCATTTAAATAATTTTCCTGTACCAATAATAAAGATACTGAAGAATGATTTGAAAAAAATCAAAATTAAAAAAAATACAAACTATTATCCACCATGACAACTTGTTTTTCTTTACATGGCTTAAATTCCTTACTTGAGGTCTGTTTCAGGGCTCCCTGGGTAGCTCAGATGGTAAAGAATCTGCCTGCAATGCAGGAGACCCAGGTTCAATCCCTGGGTCAAGAAGAATGGCTACCCACTCCAGTATTCTTGCCTGGAGAATTCCATGGACAGAAGAGCCTGGTGACTACAGTCCATGGGGTCACACAGAGTCAGACATGACTGAGTGACTAACACTTTCACTTTACTAGTCTGGATGGCAAGAGCCATGTATTATTTTGTTCATCAAATAGAGTCACTCACACAGTAGTGAGGGTGTAGGATCTTTGCTGTTGTTCAGTTGCGTCTGACTCTGTGACCCCATGGACTGCAGCACCCCAAGCTTCCCTGTCCTTCACTATCTCCTGGAGTTTGCTCAAACTCATGTCCATTGAGTCAGTGATGCTATATAACCATCTCATCCTCTGCTGACCCCTTTTCCTTTTGCCTTCAGTCCTTCCCAGTATCAGGGTCTTTACCAATTAGCCTCTGTTATCAGCTGAATGAATGAATGCAAGCCTCATCTGAATCCAACTTATCCCACGTATAGCGTGAAATCCTCTACCGCGTTCCTGAAACCGCTGGCAGTCTCTATGATACCACTGGAGTGCTCTTGGCTAAACCTTATTACACCTGTACTTCAGACACTTGGATGTTCTGCAGCAGCACCTCCAAGAAACAGTGCAGATTCGTTCCTCGGGTGATACAGAAGAACCTGCACCCCTCCCAGCCTCCCTGCCACCCCACCACAAATGGTAAGCCGGTGAGCCCTGAGGGAACTCAGGAAGGAAAGAATACCTGCCCTCTAGCAGTCATCAGACTGCAGCCACTCACTGCAGTGAGCCCTGAGGAAGCGCAGGATGTGAAAACAGGATACCGGCCCCAGATAGCTGAGGTGCACATCAACGGAATGATTTCAGTGAGCCCAGACTCTTGCATCTTCCCATACATAGAAAAGGGTTAAATTCCTTAACTTGGGTTATCTGGTTTCCTTTAATCAACAATCATTTTTTTTGATGTTCAGACTACCTGCTCTTTGTTGCAAAACTTCTATATAACCTGGCTCCTCCTTCAACTCCTTGGAGCAGTTTTTCTCAGTTACTTGAGGCTCTGTCTCCTCGGCTTGAAGGTCTAAAAATTCCTACTGAATAAAAGAGTTCTCAACTTTTAGGTTCTGAAAAATTTTTTAAGCCCACAAAGATAATTTCTAGAAAGTTCACATTTAGGAGGTCACAATAAAAGTTAAATCCTACTTTTTACTTGAGCCAAAGAGAAACAAACCATCCTCAAGCATGATATGGAGACAGAGAAGAAAGAAACGGAAACTGGCTGCCAGTAGTCCAGATCAAGAAAAGTGCACGTCATGACTTAGCAGCAACAAACCCTTCTTCACTGCAGGTTTGGAAGAAAATGCTTTTCTCATTGTGATTTATAGTTGATTTCCTTACTGAACACTCATGTTTTCAAGTAGACCCTAGCTACCAAAGAGGCAGATATCTGCCATCAGGAACAGAGATAAAAAACCACAAAAGAGGAAGAACTAGGATCAAAGTTAAACTTACAGTGAACTCTTGACAGTCTCCATTCCAGTCTACACTCCTCAAGATATCAAAGCTACAAAATCCTGGAAAACATTTGTCTTGGGTAAACTAAATAAGAATGAGTTTATAACTCCTCATTAAGGGCTGTTAAAATGTTGGTCATTCAAGTATGTTAGGAAATCTTTAGTACACGCTCAGTCTTTCAATAACAATTTGCTGAGAAACAAACTGGTTATATTTCACTTTAAAGGGTGATTATCACAACTTGATTCCCACCCACACACCAAAAAACCTATCAATTTATCACTCTATCTAAGGCACAGGTAATATCTCTAAGTATGACAGACTATCTGCAGACAAGAGGATGAAAAAGATTTTGGAACTAAAACTATTCCACTAAATACACATTAAGCACTCCTGGTATCAATTTCTTAAGTAATAAATCAAAATCATGCCCCAAACAGGTGCCACATGTTTTCAAAGACTGAAATACAAGGTGTTCTTAAAAAAAAAGTATGGGATATTACCAATTGTGTCCACTGAATAGCAAAAACTGTTAAAAACAATGCTTTAGCATACCTGACAATTCTTGCTTTACAAATGAGAGAACAGCCAGGTAAACTTGACAGTCAGCTATGATTATCTGCCTCTGAAGCCGATCAACCATAGAGGGGGTAGATTTTCGGACATCAACCTGTTTGGTGGGAAGAAAGTACATACAGATAAATCACACCCAAGAACAACACTCTTTCCAAAAAACTATTACTTTACCGGGCAGAATAACTTCACATAGGAAGTATGGAACAGTAGTCACTAAAATCCAAGACCAAATTTACACTACACTCTGAGCCTGGGAGTTCCAGCTTCCTCCATTAAGTCTAGCTTTATTTTGTTACCAACACAATGCTGTAACTCAAAGAGCCTTGTAACTCAAAGACAAATATTCTCAATAATAGAAACACTTCATGGGAAACACGAAAGCCCACACAAAACTTTAGAGTTTTACCTTTTTCAAAACAATGTAAGTTAAAAACTTATTACATCACGTAAGTTGTATATATACAAGTTTAAAACCTAGACAGCAGAGACATCACTTTGCTGACAAAAGGTCCATCTAGCCAAAGCTACGGTTTTTCCAGGAGTCATGCACAGACGTGAAAAGTGGACCATAAAGAAGGCTTAGTGCCTAAGAATTGATGCTTTTGAATTGTGGTGCTGGAGAAGACTCTTGAGAGTCTCTTGGACTACAAGGAGATCAAACCAGTCAATCCTAAAGGAGATCAACCCTGAATATTCATTGGAAGGACTGATGCTGAAGCAGAGGTTCCAATACTTTAGCTATCTGATGCAAAGAGCCAACTGACTGGAAAAGACTCTAATGCTGGGAAAGATTGAAGGCAAAAAGTAAAAGGAGCAGCAGGGGATGAGATAGTTAGATAACATCACCAACTCAAATGACTTGAATTTGAGTAAGCTCCCAGAGATAGTGGAGGACAGAGGAGCCTGGTGTGCTATAGTCCATGGGGTCACAAAGAGTTGTACATGACTTAGCAACTGAACAACAGGGACAAAAACAAGAAAGTTATTTATAAAGAAAAAATACTGAAGGTATAAAACACTGCCCCAGGTAAACAATGTGAAAAGCTACTTTGCAGCCATCTGCCTTCAGGAAGGACCCATATTAGAGTTCATTCCTTTGGCGCATGCAACTGAGATGTGAGGGATGGAACCTGATTGTAACGTTAGTTAAGGGGAAAACACTCTCAATTAAAAATTAGCTTTGAATGAATCACAAACTGAACTTGAAATTTTAGTCAATAACCTCTAAAAGTGACTACCTTTATAAAACATGAAAAAGTAAAACCAAAAGCCCTACTTTTTAGTAAGATTCTGGTTTTATGAATGCTAAATGAAGAAAATTCACTATGAAATAGAACAGTGCCTTCTTAACACAAGGTAAACTTGAACAAAATAGGTTAAATAGTTTTCATGATGATACAAGAAATGGTAGACTTTTTGCAAATATGACAAAAGTATGCAGAGTATATGTGACAAAATGGCTGGCGTCTCTTTTTTCTAGATTAGCAGAATTCACCCACGGTCACTGTTGTTCCTGGTCCTACTTTCGGCACCTATGACTTTTGTTTACTCAAGAAAACGTCAATCTATTGATGCTTCTGTTTTCCTTGCTTGTAATAACATCTATTCTGAAGGGCTAATGAGATACTCTGCATGTGAAAATGCTTTTTAAATTGCAAGGACCCATTACTAATGTTGATTATGAACCTATGTGCTGGGCGTGGTACTAGATGCTGAGGCCAGACATGTAAATAAGTGTACAGTCCAACGAAGGCGCGCTGAGGACCATGTAATGTAGTAAATGCTCTGAAGGATGCAGTGCAGGGAACTATGGGAACCTGTAGGGGACATGCTAACAGGGCTTGGGGACTAATATCTGAGTCTTTGGAGAAAATGACATGGAGGAAGAACTAAAGAACAGACAGGAACCAGGTCGGGAGGGATACAAATATTCGATGGAGAGGAGAAGTCAATGCCAAGCCAGTCACATTACGGAGCCTGGGTTTCAGTGCAATGGCAGGGGTGGGGGGGGAGGGGGCGGGGACACTGCAAATAAAATCAGCAACATGTAATTTGCATCTCGGTGACTGCACTTTGGAGGACAAATTAGAGAACAGTGAGACTGGAGGCAGAAACACCAGTGAGGGATGTCTTAGGCAAGTGGAGATGGTGGCTGGCCTAGGAAACTGGCAAGGAAAGGAGATGAAAGCGGGACGTATTTAAGAAAGAGGCAATGAGACTCGGTCTCCAACTGATACAGGGTTTGGAGAGAGAGGAATCGAGAACTCTGGCCCTTCTGCAGCCTCAGGAAACAGTACTCTGGGCCCATCTGTGGCTTCCTCATGGTAGACCCCGTAAGCCAGAGCAGAGGTGAAGCCACCTGGAGCGACATAAGGGAGCAGAAAAGACAAGTGGCTTTTGCTGTCTGAAACTAACAGACTGGTGTGTCAGCTAAACATGTGACACTTGTGAGACCCCTGGGTGCTCCAGAAACACCAGGGGTAGGAGGACACCTCTCTAAAGTCTAGCGCTTTTGCACTGAAAATTGAAAGAAAAAAAAAAATCAGGAAGAGTAGATGTCATTGTGACTATTTTATTACCCAAGACTGGGAAGGCCTGGGGAAAAGGAGGTAACAGCTAAATTCCTGGATTATGCCAAAATGCAAAACATGAAATACATATATGAAAGCCTCATGACAAACATCCTTGCCACACAGCCCACTGTGGAAGAAGATAATGTTAAGAAACCAAGAGAACATGCACTGAAAAGTTCTAATGACTAAAGGAGGTCCTACTCCTTTAAGAAACACACTTTAGGAACTTCCCTGGTGGTCCAGTGATTGGGACTTCACCTTCCAATGCAGGGGCTGTGGATTCGATCCCTGGTTGGAGAGCTAGGATCTCACATGCCTTGGGGACCAAGAAACCAAAGCATAAAGCCAAGGCAAGGTTGTGGCAGATTCAATGAAGACTTTTTAAATGGTCCACATTTAAAAAAAAAAAAGAAGAAATATGCTTTACATAATCAAAAGCTGTAAGACTCACTCAGTGCTCCAGTCAAATTCTAAACACCAAAAACCAAGTAAATGAAGAGTGTTCTAAGTAAGAGGCACATAGATCATAACCTAAAGACATAGTACTTACATTCTTCTTAATTTTATTCTTGATTGTTTCAATTACTCCAGCCTCTTCACTTTCACACAGCTTTTCTGTAGTTTTTAAGTCATCACACGCCAACTGCATTTTTTCTTCCTCAAATGTCATCATGGCATTCTTCCAAAGAAAGAAATAAGGAAAGAATGAATGAATCGTTAAGTGTCTGAAAATTTAGGCCAATTTATCACAATACAACTCTGAACTGGGGTGGGGGGGGAAGCCATCTAAATGATTTATTCCTAGTAAAAGAATCAGAATGCTACCACACACGCTATTCATTGAAAAAAATATAATCTCAGCATGAAACAAGAACATATCTCCATTACACCAGCATGAAAAAATACATGCTTAACACACGTCTTTGCAATTACTGTTCTACAAGTTTTTGTTATTAAACACAGTAACAAAAAAAATTACTGTATACAGTTTCCGATTGGCCCACTTAATTCAGCTTCTAGAATAGAGATTTTCTACTCATGCATGGGATCCCTGGGTCCATCAAGCACAGCACAAAATGCCAATGAAACATTTCCAAGCACCCAATCCTGGTAGACCTTTTCAGGACACACTGGGATAGAAACAATCCCTTCTTTGCTGAAAACCTGCTCCCTTCCCCCAGAAGAATTGAGGTTGCTGAAATGAACGGGTTTCAGGGGCAGAGACAGGGCACCAGGTTCTTGGAAGGACTTGAACTCACTGTGACTAGCTCTCCCCCCATCACATTCAACCTGACCACTCTGGTACCCTAGGCCTTCTCCGTATGACTCTAGACTACTTTTCCACTCCAGCCAGACACTAGCCACCTTTGCCCAAGCCTCCCTCCTACACTTTCCAACCAAATACCAACCCAGCTATAGACTCCCTCCCCCACCCACCTCCTCCCATCCAGCCAAGCCTTCTGCCAAGTCTCCCTAGCATCCTTCCTTGCTACATGGGTGGGTACCATTTATGACCCCCACCCAGTACCACTTTCCTTAAGATCTGGAACTATGTTGCAAACAGAAGGCCTTAAGAATTGTTAAAAAGATTTGTTGTATTACCTGGTAACAAGACTAAAGAAGCCTGAATGAAAACCCATGTCACCAGAAGCTGGTCTGGTGCCCATCACTGGTGCTACAAGATTGC